>NC_141873.1:293935042-294558042 GCF_056163025.1 Triticum urartu
ACATAAACGGCCGCCCAGGAGGCATCATATTACTTTCAGGCAAAAGTATAAAAATAGCCTTATAAGAATTTATAAAAGCATTTCGCTTACAATGAGATTACATATCACTCAAACATAATATTTTTTGAGCACTGGGTCTCTATCAAACGAGCACCCTCAAGAACTTCTTCAAAGTAGTGCTCAGCAGCCCTTCGACCTATGGCCGAATCCCGTGCTACAACAGTGGTAGCATCCATCTCTGCCCAGTATGCTTTAACACGGGCAAAGGCCATCCGTGCGCCCTCTATGCACGCCGACCTCTTCATCGCATTAATGCGCGGCACCACGTCAAGGAACTGCTGCACCAAGATGAAATAGCTGTTCGGTTTTGACCTTTCCAGCCATAGCTGATCCACAACAGACCTCATGGAGAGTCCGGACAACCTATTTAGTTCGGCCCATTCGGCTAATTGGTCAGTCAATGAAAGCGGACGCTCGGGAGAATTGAATTTTCTCCAAAACAGCTGGTCTACTTCACGGTCCATCTAACCCTGGAAATACTTGGCCGCATCGGCAGCGCTCGCCGCCAAATCCATATATACATCCTCCGAACTCCACAGCCGATCCAGAGGGGCATATCATGGATCTCCGAACTTCCTTCGCAACATAAAGGATTTCCCAGCTACAATATCCCCGGCTTCCCGCAGCTCCTCCTTCTTTGCCCTCATAGCAGAGCGGAGGTCCTTTCTCGTCGCAGCAGCCTTCTCATGGTCCGATGCCTTCGCTTGGTTTTCCTTTTCAAGAACCCGACAACGGTCGGCGGCGGCTTTTAATTCTATGGCCATCTTAGCCATCTTGTCTCGGTTCTCGCCATGCGCGGCCTTCTCGGCTTGCAACTCTTCGGCCGCCTTCAAAGCAGCCGCATTACCCAACATGCTTGTTCCTTGGCTCGGGCAAGTTCTGCCCGCAAGGCTTCAACAGTGGCAGCTCCATCTGCAGTCACAACATATTAAAGATACTGGCATCATGCTGCTCTTCCTATGTGGCATTTACCAGATAATGACACTTACCTTGTGCCTCGTCAAGCCTTTTGTTAACAAGCTCGATGTCGGCGTCTGCTACATCCAACTGCCATTCTAAATGGGCAAACTCGCTAGTCCGGCTAGCCACCGGAGCTTCCATCACCTGCACATAGAGGCAGTCTGGTTATTACCTGGGAATATGATCCTCTGTTCGTCGTTGTTTCCGACGACAACCAGAGTCATAGGGACTATCTACACAGGGCACACCTAGCATGTGCAGGACTATCATACATTCTTTTACGTACCTCAAAGCCTGTCAGTAGACTCATAAAAGCTTCATGCAATCCTCTTTCGGCGGATGATATTCTCTCCATCACCGTATTCATCAGCACACGGTGTTCATCTGAGATGGCCGCTCGCCCCACCAACTCCCTCAGAATATCCGATCGCACGCTAGACGGTGCCGGACTCTTTTGTCTGCTCTCTTCGGGAGCCAGACACTTGGAGCTTCGGGGGTCAATGGGATTATCTTCTGGCCTCACCGGACTCGGAGAGGCCCTCCGCGACGACACTTCAGGGTCGCCTGCTTCCGGAGCGGAGGAGTCTGGAGGAGGCGTTTCGCTCTCCATCATCTCTGGAAGAAGATCCCCCGAAGACGAGCTCATTGGAGAGGGGCTAAGGCCCGAACTGCAAAGATATATGCGGTGGTTATTTTCTCAGAAGAAAAAGATGGCATATCTGTACTATTAAAGTATTTCGAGTCACTTACGACTCGCGGGAGAATTGATCCCCCCGCGGACTTTGTGCGGCAACAGCGCCCCCCAAGGTAGGACCCTCTGTGGGATACTTCTTCTCCCATTTGGAAGCTTCGGCTTCCGAATTCCCGGGCGCAGTCCTTTTCCTCTTCTGGTCGTCTTCCTTCATGGAGACGCTCACTCCCTCGGTTAGAATGGGCAGCGTTGGGGGCCCACGTCCGCCCGTATTATCCTCCACAGTATCTTCCTTCAAGGGCTCCGGGCAAGGTGCAGTCTGGAGTATCTTTTCCAATACCGGATTTTCCAAACCCTCAGGGAGGGGGGCCGAACACCGAATCAACTTTGCCTTTGTTAGCCAGTCCTGGTCAAAAAGCGAACTCTCAGAAATAACTTCATAACAAAGGAGAGATAGTATGTTCGGCCGGAAGATGCCTTACCTGTTCAGCGGCGCGGTTACTACTCAGGCCCACGTCCTCGGTGATTTCCGGACACTCCACCTGAGGTCCGAAGAATGACTTGTACATCTCCTCGTGCGTCAGGCCGAGATAATTTTGAATGACACGCGGTCCCTTGGGATTGAACTCCCACAGGCGAAGAGGCCGGCGTTTGCAAGGCTGGACTTGACGAACCAGCATAACTTGTATTACCGCAACCAAACTGAAATCTCCATTGAAGAGATCTCGAATGCGGCTTTGCAATATAGGCACGTCCTTGGCTGGACCCCAGCTCAGACCTCTGCTGATCCATGACATCAGTTGTGGTGGAGAGCCCGAGCGGAAAACAGGGGCGGCCGCCCACTTGGCACTTCTAGGAGCCGTGATGTAGAACCACTCCTGTTGCCACAATTCAGACACCTCTGGGATGGAACCTCTGGGCCACGGAGCTCCCGTCATCTTGCATATTGAGGCACCTCCACACGCTGCATGTTGCCCCTCGATCATCTTCGACTTTACTTCAAAGGTCTTGAGCCATAGGCCAAAGTGAGGGGTAACCTGGAGGAAGGCCTCGGACACGACAATAAACGTCGAGATATGAAGAAAGGAGTCCGGAGCTAGATCATGGAAGTCTAGCCCGTAATAAAACATCAAACCCCTGACGAAAGGATCTAGAGCAAGGCCTAGACCTCGGAGGAAGTGGGAAATGAACACGACGTTCTCGTTGGGTTCAGGGGTGGGGACGGCCTGCCCTCGGGGAGGCAGCTGATGCAAAATCTCGGCAGTCAGATATCTAGCCTCCCTCAACTTTTTGATGTCTTCTTCCATGACGGAGGAAGGCACCCATCGGCCTTGAAGGCTGGATCCGGACATGACTGAAGGTTCGGAGCACCTGACCTGAACTTTGGGCGTTTGAGCTTGAGGTGGGGGAAGGATTCGATTGAGCACGGGAGGGAAAAATAAAAGCATTGTCCCTTTATAAAGAGGGTGAATATCAAGCGTCCTCTCCGTGTCCGTTTGGACTTGCCTATAATCTAGGAGTCATAGAAGCGGTTGGGTTACCCATGCCCGTATTGATGAGAATCCCGGAATAAGGGGACACGATCTCTGCTTTCACAAGACGTGCCAAGGAAACCGCCTCGCATGACGCGCTGAGGTGGGATAATAAAACGACTCGGATAAAGGCTTGGCCGTGGTGTGTCACACTACGGAATATGTCAGCAGATTAGATTTGTGTAAATGTTATTCTCTCTATGGCAATATGTGGAAACTTATTTTGCAGAGCCGGACACTATCTTTGTGTTCAAAGTCTTCTATAAAGTACTTGGAGGAGGAACCCGCCTTGCAATGCCAAAGACAATCTGCGTGCCGGACTCGTCGTCATTGAAGCCTGGTTCAGGGGCTACTGAGGGAGTCCTGGATTAGGGGGTGTCCGGATGGCCGGACTATACCTTCAGCCGGACTCCTGGACTATGAAGATACATGATTGAAGACTTCGTCCCGTGTCCGGAAGGGACTTTCCTTGGCGTGGAAGGCAAGCTTGGCGATACGGATATGCAGATCTCCTACCATTGTAACCGACTTTGTGTAACCCTAACCCTCTCCGGTGTCTATATAAACCGGAGGGTTTTAGTCCGTAGGACAATATACACAACGACAATCATACCATAGGCTAGCTTCTAGGGTTTAGCCTCTCTGATCTCATGGTAGATCTACTCTTGTACTACGCATATCATCAATATTAATCAAGCAGGACGTAGGGTTTTACCTCCATCGAGAGGGCCCGAACCTGGGTAAAACTTCATGTCCCTTGCCTCCTGTTACCATCCGGCCTAAACGCACAGTTCGGGACCCCCTACCCGAGATCCGCCGGTTTTGACACCGACACACGCCGTGGGCCGCAGGCAGGCAAGTCTGGGGACCCCCGTTCCCAGAACGCCGACAGTAGCCCCCGGGCCCAAGGCACGCTCGGGCTTGGCTTCGAGGCGAAGCCAAAGGTCAAGTGTGGAGCGCCGTGGGCCCCAATGGCCTGTGGCCTTGGTCGACGTGTGGCAGTTGATTGGACATGGATGTCTCTGCTTTCCCATGCTGCCACGGCAACTGCCCGACTTGACAAGTCCCTGCGACATGCAAGGAAAAACCATCATTACCTGAGATCATGGTGGCGCTGGTTGGCCTTCTCCTGCTATAAATGGGGAGGGGGAGCGGAGCCCCCGTCGCCCATCTCCTCCCATCCGCTTGCTTCTTCCCCCTTGCTCCATTGCTAGCAATGACACCAATGGCGCTCTCGAAGAGGTTCTTTGCCGCGGAGAAGGGGAAGGCCCCACGCGAGGAGCCCGGCTCTCCAGCGCCCAAACATGGGCGCGACCGTCCCCGCAAGCACACTGCGACCCCCGCCACGCCGCCCCCCGCAGCCTCGGCGGCGCCGCTTCGCGTGGAAGGGGTCGCTCTATTCGTGGCAGTCCTGTTGACGAGGGGCGACGTGCCGTGGTTGCGCGACCTCCCTGGCCGCGCTTCCACTCGGCGGAGGTGCTACCGGAGTTCATCGTCTGGTCGGAGAACTCGGTCGGCGGCTGGCTTCAGCTTCCGCTCTTCTTCGCCAACGAGTTGCCAGCCTCAGGTCCAGGCGGGCTCTGGTTACAAGCGGACGGCTGCTGCAGCAGGGCCTCCTGGGTCGCGGTCGAGGTCTCCATTGCAGGCAACATAGCCTTGGCCGTCGGCTGGCAGACGTTTGCCCGCGCGTGCGGCCTGGGCAGGCGGTGCACCCTCCATTTCGGGTATGACGGCGACGCGAACCTCTTCGTGAGGGTGTTTGGGGAAGATGGTGGCCGTGCCGGGTGCTGCCCCGAGGTGCTCGGCCTTGGCAACGGTCATGATGAGGATGAGGGCAAACCCGCCCGTGGGGCCGACCACGTCTCGTCCAGCTATGGCGGCTCTTCCTCCGGTGATAGCTCCAGTAGCGGTGGTTACAACCAGCCGCCACGCCGCCGCGCCCACTTCGAAGGCGGCAGTGGGTCGTCTCGTCGCTGTGCCTTCGTGAAGTGCGAGGAGGGGTCTAGCTGAGCTTGGGACGACGCTAGGAGCTCGCCCTCGCGGATCACTGTAGGAGCACGCGCCGCTTTTTTTATTCCTATTTTCTTTCCTGTATTGAGAGAGACAAGTATGGGGCCCCGTGGGAGTGTGCAACAACTATGATTTCCAAATTGCTAGGCCGTGCTTACCACTCCCGCGTTGCGTTGCAACACTCATGCTTTATATAGGTGCGTAAGAAAAACTTAGCTTGACGCGCTAGGAGTGATTTCCGTCTTGCGAGGCACACGTTTCTCAGTACCTGGTAAGGGGGAACTGCAAAAATTTGTCAGGAGATCCAAGCCCTGGTCACTGGTGCCGCCGGTCCTGGCCCAGCGCTTCATATCATGGTACCCGTGGGGCACGGATTGAGAGAGGTACGCCAGCTTGCGGGCTTGAACGAGGGAACCTCGCGAAAAACAAAAGAAGGAAGCTCACGAGGGTACCTGTTCAGCCCCCTCACGTGGGACGCGCGAGTGAGTATCGGTCAACCAGAGAAACGGAGGTAGAAACAGGGGAAAAAGCGACAAGACGAGACCAACAAGAGACACCAGCAAGCAAATTTCAATTAAAGAGGGGCGAGCCAACTTCGGAAAGCAAATGAAAAGCCGCGTCCGGCACCTAGTCTAGTCTTCGACGTCTTCTCACCAGCGTGGAGCTAAGTGCTGCCACTAGGACATGGGAGGGAGCCCCCAAGGCCTGAGGGCGGCAATCCTGAGACTCCGTGGCATGGACAACCCCACTCGTTATTATGTGAGAGTGTCACGAGCGGCGATCTTCACAGGCACTGGGCCTTTCTTCACAGGCACCAGGCCTTCTTCACAAGCGTTGGGCCTTTCTTCATGGGTAGAACTTCCAGAGGTGTTGGCTGTTCCAGGCGTTCTGGATGGGCACCCCGTCCTGCGTCTCCAGGCGCACGGAGCCAGGCCTGGAGACATGGACGACCTTGAACGGGCCCTCCCACATGGGAGAGAGCTTATGCAGCCCTTCCCTGGAGAGCACCCGCCTCAGGACAAGGTCACCCACCTCGAGCGTCCTGGAGCGGACGCTGCGGCAGTGGTACCGCCGCAGTGCCTGCTGGTATCTTGCCGCCCGTAGCGCAGCTTCGCAGCGACGTCCCTCCCCCAGCACAAGGTCCATCCCCTGCCTGGCATCCTGCTGTGTCTCATCGAACGCCAGGACCCGTGCAGAGCGATGTCTGACCTCGTGAGGGAGAACTGCTTCTGCTCCATAGACGAGGAAGAACGGTGTCTCGCCCGTGGGCTTGGTGGCGGTGGTGCGGATGGACCACAACACGGACTGGAGCTCGTCGTGCCAGCCCCTGCCACAGGCCTCGAGCTTCTTCTTGAAGGTCCTGGTCTTGAGGCCTCTCAGGACCTCCGCGTTGCCGCGTTTGGTCTGGCCATTGCTCCTGGGGTGCGCCACCGAAGTGTAGCAGATCTGTGTTCCAAGGTTAGCACAATATGTCCTGAAGAGGTTACTAGTGAACTGTGAGCCATTATCTGTGATGATGTGGTTGGGGACCCCGAAATGGCTCATGAGACCCTTGATGAACTTGACCGCGGAGCCAGCTGGGATGGTGCGGGCGGCTTCTACCTCCGCCCACTTGGTGAACTTGTCGATGGCGACGTAGAGGTAGCGATAGCCCCCGGGCGCTCGAGGGAAGGGGCCCAAGATATCCAGCCCCTAGACCGCGAACGACCATGAGAGTAGGATGGTCTGGAGGCCCTGAGCCGGCTGATGAATCTGCTTGGCATGAAATTGGCAGGCCTCGCAAGACCTTACCAACTCAGTCGCGTCGGTGAGCGTCGTGGGCCAGTAGAATCCACTGCGGAACGCCTTGACGATGAGGGTCCATGACGATGAGTGGTGCCCGCATTCCCTGCCGTGTATGTCAGCCAACAGCTCTCTTCCTTGCTCCCTGGAGATGCAACGCAAGGAAACGTCATTTGGCCGCTTCCTGTACAACTCTCCATCCCGGATGCAGTACGCCGTGGCTTGCCGAGCCACACGCTCCATGTCCTCCTCCTTTTCCGGCAGCGTCCCTTGCGTCAGGTATTCCTTGAATTCCTTGGTCCAACAGCCCTCCTAAGGATCGAGTGCCAAGTGCAAGCGCGCCCCTGAAGTCATGCCGTAGGCTGGAGCTCCTGAGGCAGGTGGTTGAGGGAGCTCCTCCCAAGGCAGCGCTATTCTCGAGAGTTGTGGTGTTGCTGAAGGCCTGAAGAGCCACTCCTCAAAGACGCCAGTCTCTTGGGGCAGCTGCTTGGAGGCCCTCCCGGCGATGTCGTCAGCTTCCTTGTTGGTGCCACGGGGCACATGCTGCAATTCTAGACCCGAGAACTGTTTCTCCTTTTGCGCACCTCCGCAAGGTATGCCTCCATGTGCTCGTACTTGGGCTCATATACTTCGTTGGAGAAGTTGACGAGGAGCTGTGAGTCGCCCTTGATGGTGAGGCGCCTTACTCCCAGGGCTGCCGCAGCCCTGAGGCCAGCTATGAGGCCCTCGTACTCTGCGATGTTGTTGGAGACCTTCTCACCTTGCTGGAAGCAGAGCTGCACTACGTAATAGAGCTTGTCCTGGGTGGGTGAGATAAGCACTACTCCAGCTCCCGCACCCTGGCGCGAGAGCGCGCCGTCGAAGTACATGACCCAGCTGTCCGGCGCTTCGCTCCCTGGGGATACAGATTGGTCCTTGCCTGTTTCGTGTTCTGGGGCGTCAGTCCATTCTACCACAAAGTCCGCGAGCACAGCCCTGTTGATGACCCTGGTCGTGCTGAACTCCAGGTCAAACGCTTGGAGTTCGATGTTCCATTCAGCAACTCGTCCGACAGCATTGGGGCTCCTGAGCACTCTCTCCAACGGATAGGCCGAGACGACCTTGATGGGGTGACCCTGGAAGTAGTGGCGCAGCTGGCGTGAGGCCACCAGGAGCGCGAGTAAGATCTTCTGAGGCATGCGGTATCGCGCCCTCGCGTCCCGCAACACTGTGCTGACGAAGTATACTGGATGCTCAACGAGGGCGGGTGAACTGCCAGAGTCCTTGGCTTCCGTGGGTTGAGGTGTCTCTTCGGGGTCTTCGGCTTCAGGAGCTGGGCAGTGTAACGCCCCGAGACTGTTGCGCCAGGTGTCTTCCAGTTATTCGCTGGTGTTGCCTTGTCATTTGTTCGCGTGTCATCCATTGCATATCATGTCATCATGTGCATCGCATTTTCATACAAGTTCGTCTCATGCATCCGAGCATTTTCCCCGTTGTCCGTTTTGCAACCGGGCGCTCCTATGTCCTCCGGCGCCTCCTTTTGCCTCTTTTCGTGTGCGGGTGTTAAACATTCTCAGATTGGACCGAGATTTTCCAAGTGGCCTTGGTTCACTACCGGTAGACCGCCTGTCAAGTTTCGTGCCATTTGGACTTCGTTTGATACTCCAACGGTTAACCGAGGAACCGTAAAGGCCTCGTGTGTGTTGCAGCCCAACACCCCTTCAAAGTGGCCCAAAACCCCTCCATCCTCTCGGTCGTTCGATCATGATCTCGTGGCCGAAAACCGCACCTCATTTGGACTCTCCTAGCTCCCTCTACCTATATATATGTGTCTTCCCCCGAAAATTCACGGATGAACCCTAGCCCCTTCTCCACCGCGCCCCCGGACACGTCCGTCCGCGCTGGACATGTCCGCCGACCACCTCACCCCGACCAACCAGAAGACGCCACGTCAGTGCCACCGACCCCTCCTCCAATCCCGCTGCGCCACCTCACTCCGCCGGCCCTCTCTATCTCCCCCGCGGCCCGCCGAGCCCATCCGGGACCCGCCCGGGCCCGGATCTCTGCCGCCGAGGCCTGCGCGCTGCCGCCGCTCGCCCGGTCACCGCCGCCAACCGCCCGGCTCGCTCCTCCGCCTGGCGCCGCCGCGCCCTCGCTGGCGTTGCCCGCCGCCACCGCTTCCCGCCGGTGCCGGTCTCAGTCCCCGTCCGCGTCCGGCCTCGACGTCGTGCTGCTCGCCGGAGCGCACCGCCTCTCCGCCCATCACCTCGCGCCGCCTCCCGGAGCGCGCCGCCGCCGCCAACCTTTGCCGGAGGTCTGCCTCCCTCGCCCTCCATCGCCATGGCCTTGGGCATCCTCTGCTTCGCCCGGCTGTACGCCGTTCTCCAGGGTTGCCGGCGTCCGTCGATCCAAACGCCCTCGCTGCACCGCCCCGTCCCGCATGGCACCGTCCCACTGCATACCTCCGTCCTGGATCCACGAGGTTCCGCAAACCAAACGCCTCCCCGCCGTCCCAGATATCTCCGTCCGGAACGTCCCCGTCCCGTTGGCTTTCCGGAGGGTAAATTTCTGCTAAGTCCTAGATCTGTGTTATTTTTAGGCCATGTTCATAGCATCATAACTCTGTCACCGTAGCTCCATTTTGCATGCATGATATATCAAATTGTTCATCAGGATGTCCTCTTCATTTCATTCCATTGCACCATGTTTGTCTGAGTCCATCTTGATGCCCTAATTGCTGTTGCAAGAGTGCTTCTTAATGTTAGGTGCTGATTCTTATCAGTTTATGAGCATTTGTCATTTTTGCCATGTTTGTTGTGTGCCTCCTTTGAGCATGAGCTCTACATGTGTTTTGTTATATGACATGCCATCTTTACAGGGGTGTATGCCATGTATTTTTGTGATCAATGTGGTGACTAGCACAAGCATGCAAAGTAGCTCTCGTGATGTTGCTGATTTCAAAGACTTAGAATTCTTCTAAGTCATTTCCCTGATGTTATTTTTATGCCATGTATTCATGTTGCTATAGAGTGATCTGTGCCTCTTTTGAGTATGTTCAGTAAGGATGATTTCGAGGTATTATTATGTTCTATTCATCCATGTCGTTGTTTGCAATTATGGAGTGCCCTAGCATGACTCAATCTTGCTCTACTTTTGCTATAAAATGTTCCTGGCAGATTGTTTACGTGTTAATCAATTTTGCCAAGGTTGTTGTTGTTGATCCATGCATGTTATGAGATTGTTCTTATCATGGATAGCTTCTTGATCATGTCTTCATGCTGGTAGTATGCTTAGTTTGTCATGAAATGCCTTGTGTTGAGTGCATCGAGCTCGCAAACATGCCTACGTAATTCTGTTTATGCCATGTCCAGTTTTCTACTAAGTCTGAATCTGTTACCGAAACTTGCTATGTTTACATGGGTGCCATCATATCTTCTGATCCTTTTTGGCTTATGGTAAGTAAGGGTCTTTTGTTATATGCTTTGAGTAGATTCATGCCATGCCTTGTATTGCTATGATCTGATCCTGTAGCATGTTGTTATCTTGCTCTAAACATTGCTTCCTGATGTTAATTCCTGACATGTTAGTATTTTCACAAAGTCTGTGATGTTGTTATCTTTTGCTCTTTTGCCATGCTTGTTTGAACCTGCTCTTGTGTGATTTAGCCGTAGCCCAGTGTTCATCTTTTGTTAAGCATCTTGAGTAGATAATTTCTACGTGCTTTGTTGCTATGTTGGAGTGTAGTAGCTTAGTTTCTTGTTGCATTCTAGATAGCATCGTGCTGTTAATCGCAGAATCGTGCCATTCTTGTTTTGCTTACCATTTGCAAACCGTGCATCCGATTCCGGTGACCTTTATATCGATTTTGACCGAAATCATCTCATCTTTCTAGAGGCACTCTTGGTTTTCCAAGTTGAGGCCTGGTTCAATCTTTTCCTTCCGAGGCATGCATATGCATTGCATATCACATCCCGCATATCATGCCATGTTTTGCATCATGTTGCTTGCACATTACACGAGGTTGATTGTCGTTTCCTTTGCTCCTGTTCTTACTTTGGGTAGAGCCGGGAGATGAGTACGTGATCGAGGACCCGTTGAGTACGCTTACGAGGATCAAGCTTTCGTCTTCTCGGAGATCTTTGCAGGCAAGATGACCATACCCTTGAAATCACTTCTATCTTTGCTTGCTAGTTGCTCGCTCTATGGCTATGCCTATGCCGCGATACCTACCATTTGCTATATCATTCCTCCCATATTGCCATGTCAAACCTCTAACCAACCTTGTCCTAGCAAACCGTTGTTTGGCTATGTTACCGCTTTGCTCAGCCCCTCTTATAGCGTTGTTAGTTGTAGGTGAAGATGAAGTTTGTTCCTTGTTGGAACATGGATATTTGTTGGGATATCACAATATCTCTTATTTTTAATTAATGCATCTATATACTTGGTAAAGGGTGGAAGGCTCGGCCTTATGCCTGTTGTTTTGTTCCACTCTTGCCGCCCTAGTTTCCGTCATACCGGTGTTATGTTCCTTGATTTTGCATTCTTTACGCGGTTGGGTTATAATGGGAACCCCTTGACAGTTCGCCTTAAATAAAACTCCTCCAGCAAGGCCCAACCTTGGTTTTACCATTTGCACTAACATCCTATCACCTTCCCTTGGGTTCTGCAGACTCAAGGGTCATCTTATTTTAGACCCCCCCGGGCCAGTGCTCCTCTGAGTGTTGGTCCGAACCGAGCTGCTTGCGGGGCCACCTCGGGGAAACTTGAGGGTTGGTTTTACTCGTAGCTAGTCTCATCCGGTGTTGCCCTGAGAACGAGATACGTGCGACTCCTATCGGGATTTGTCGGCACATCGGGTGGCTTTGCTGGTCTTGTTTTACCATTGTCGAAATGTCTTGTAACCATGATCCCGAGCCTGATCGGGTCTTCTTGGGAGAAGCAATATCCTTCGTTAACCGTGAGAGCTTGTGATGGGCTAAGTTGGGACACCCCTGCAGGGTTTTGAACTTTCGAAAGCCGTGCCCGCGGTTATGGGCAGATGGGAATTTGTTAATGTCCGGTTGTACAGAACTTGACACGTAACTTAATCAAAATGCATCAACCCCGTGTGTAGCCGTGATGGTCTCTTCTCGGCGGGGTCCGGGAAGTGAACACGGTGTTGGAGTTATGCTTGAACGTAAGTACTTTCAGGATCACTTCTTGATCACTTCTAGTTCATGACCGTGCTTTGCTTCTCTTCTCGCTCTCATTTGCGTAAGTTAGCCACCATATATGCTAGTGCTTGCTGCAGCTCCACCTCACTACCTTTTCCTACCCATAAGCTTAAATAGTCTTGATCGCGAGGGTGTGAGATTGCTGAGTCCCCGTGACTCACAGTTTACTTCCAAAAACCAGTTGCAGGTGCCGTTGATACCGTGCAGGTGACGCAACCGAGCTCAAGGAGGAGCTCGATGAAGATCGTGTTCGTTGTGTTGTTTCGTTTCCAGTTGATCAGTAGTGAAGCCCAGTCGGGGCGATCGGGGATCATTTGCATTAGGGGTAGTCTTGTTTTATTTTGGTTCCGTAGTCGGACCTTGTTTGTATTCTGGATGATGTAATGCTATATTCATGTATTGTGTGAAGTGGCGATTGTAAGCCAACTCTGTACCTCTTTCTTATTCAGTACATGGGATGTGTAAAGATTACCCCTCTTGCGACATGCCTACAATGCGGTTATGCCTCTAAGTCGTGCTCCGACACGTGGAAGATATAGCCGCATCGTGGGTGTTACAGGCAGCCTGCTGAAGCCGCCGCTACATCAGAGGCATCACCTTGGTGTCACGCTGCCTCGTCTGGCCTGGGGGCTTCTCTTGGCGGGCCCTTGGCCCGACGCTCTTCTCTAAGAGCTACCAGCGCTGCGCTGACGGAATGGGTGTGGCCGATAGGTAGAGCACCAAGGGCTCGTGGGGTCGAGGCGCCACCATCACCGGCGGGCTGGTCAGATACCTCTTGAGATTCTGAAACGCTTGGTCGGCCTCCGGTGTCCACTCGAATGGGCCCTTCTTCTTCATCAGCTTGAAGAACGGCAAGGCGCGCTCCCCCAATTTGGAGATGAGGCGCCCTAGTGAAGTCACGTAGCCTGCAAGCTTTTGCATCTCCTTGAGGGTTTGTGGTGGGCTCATATCTTCGATCGCCTTGACCTTCTCCGGGTTGGCCTCGACCCCCCTGCGAGACACGAGGAAGCCCAACAGCTTGCCCGAAGGGACACCAAACACACACTTCTCCAGATCGAGCCGCAGCTTCACCTGGCGCAGGGTCGTGAAGGTCTCCTCCAGGTCATGAACTAAGGTCCTCGTCTCCCGAGATTTCACCACAATGTCGTCCTCAGCGTTCCTTCCGAGCTGCCGCCCTAAGGCAATGTGCATCAACCGCTGGAAGGTTGCTCCCGCGTTGCGCAGTCCAAATGGCATGCAAGTGTAGCAGTATACCCCGCATGGGGTCAAGAAAGCCGTGTTCTCCACGTCTTCCACTTCCATCTTGATCTGATGGTATCCTGAAAACGCATCCAGGAAGCATAGTAGGTCACACTCCACAGTGGAGTCGACAATCTGGTCGATGCGCGGCAGCAGGAATGGGTCTTGTGAGCAGGCCTTGTTAAGGTTGGTGAAGTCAACACACATGCACTCCTTTCCTCCCTTCTTTGGCAGAACGACTGGGTTTGCCAACCACTCCGAGTACCGGACCTCGCGAATGACACCTGCTGCCTCCAGCTTGCGGGTTTCCTGAACGATGAAAGATTGCTTCTCTGTGGATTGCCTGCTCGCCTTCTGCTTCACTGGGCGCACATTAGGGCACACCCTCAGAAGATGTTCAATTACTTCCATCGGAACCCCAACTAGCTGCTTGGGCTCCCAGGCGAATACTTCCTTGTTCGCCCTCTGGAAGTCCACCAACTCCTTTTCTTCGTCTGGGGCAAGGTCGGCGCCTATGACAAAGGTAGCGCCAGAGGCCCCGTCCGCGTCGACCGGTATCTGCTTTGTCTTGGTTTTCCTTGAGTGAACAGCTGCTTCTTCTTGGTCGGTGCAGCCCCCTTGGCCTTGGGCTCGACCTTGTCGGCCGTGGAAGCTGCCGCCGTGGCCCTGAAGGCTAGCTTGAGGGCCGCCATAGCTTCCTTGGCGTCCCCAGCCATAGTGAGACACCCTCGCTTCCTGGCATCTTCATGAGGTTGTAGGCAGGATGAGTCGCCGCCATGAACTGGGCCAGCACCGGGTACCCGAGGATGGCGTTGTATGGCAGATTGATGCGGGCGATGTCGAAGTCGACTAGCTCGGTGCGGTAGTTGTTGCGCGTGCCGAAGGTCACAGGAAGACGGATTTGCCCCAGGGGGTTGTAGGAGCCCCCGCCAACTTCGGAGAAGGACCGGCTAGGGCGGAGCCGCTCAAGCAATACATGAAGGAGACTTAAAGCCTCCATAGAGAGCACGTTGATACCGGCTCCACCGTCGATGAGGGTCTTGGTGATGGCTACACCGCAGACGGTCGGCGTGCACAGCATCGGGAGCATACCCGAGCCGGCGGTGGAGATGAGGTGGTCTTCTGAGGCGAAGGTGAGGTCGACCTCGGGCATAGCCCAGCCTGGCGGAGCCGTCGAGTGCTTGGAAGCAGTGCCGATCTAGCGAAGGAATGGCTTGATATGACGATCTAAGGGCGGTGCTTGAGAGCCGCCCAGTAGGGCCGCGACCGCGTGGTGCGCCGGTGCCGCGTAGCGCGCAGTGGAGAGGCCGCACAACTCCTCCCAAGATGCCACCGTGAATCTGGGGAGGTTGAGCAGCCAGGCACGTGGCACGCCAGTGAGGGCCATGGGAAGCCAGTTGGCCATGACCTTGTCGTCGCCCCCAGCCTCGAGGACGGCCTCTTTGTATGCTAGCAGGAAAGCTGGCGGGTCCGCCGCGCCGTCGTAGCGCGGCGACATCTCCGGCTTGAACTTGGGCGGCCACTGCACCTGCCGCAAGGCGGGGGCCAGGGCTCGGAGCCCCCTGGCCCCGTCGTCGGTGCCAGCCGTCGGAGCCGGGAGCGAGACGCCTGCCATGAGGGCGGAGCACGGTGGTGGCGGAGCGCAGACCGACGGAAGGAAAACTACGGCGCACCCCTACCTGGCGCGCCAAATGTCGGATCACGGGTTCCGGCAAAACCCTCAAGGTTCAAACACTGGGGTGCGCGCGAAGATCTCCCCCTACCGATCCACGTCCTAGCTTCGCTAAGATCTCAAGGACTAACTCAACGAACTCGCAACACAAGGGACACAAGATTTATACTGGTTCGGGCCACTGTTGTGGTGTAATACCCTACTCCAGTTTGGTGGTGGTGGATTGCCTCTTGGGCTGAGGATGAACAGTACAAGGGGAAGAACAGCCTCCTGAGGCGAGGTGTTCTTGTGCTCGGCTAACTTGTGTGGGTGAGGATGATCCTAATCCATTGTGAGATGAGATGCCTGTGAACGAGTTATCCCCCCCTCATTACGGTGGTAGCTAGTCCTATTTATAGAGGCCCTAATCCTCTTCCCAAATATTGAGCCGGAAGGGAGCCAACAACGGCCAATCTGAAAGGGGACATGTAGTACAGCTTATCTTGACAACAGGTGGTCTTCACCTGCCAAAGAATCTGGTGGTGACGCCGTCTTGGGCTCCACGGTGACCTCCGTCCTGCTGGTCTTGGTCTCATTGCACCAATATGGAAACCTTTGCTTGACGCCTTGGTACTCCGCGCCTGCGCTTTCTTCCTTAGCACCAAAGAGGAAACAAGGACACTGTGCGCGCTGGCGCCCGCCCGATCTTGGTCTTCATGGCTCACGTCATGAGAACCTCGCGAGGTTTGCCTTGCCTTGAACTCTCCGCCCCTCGCGAGCCAGCCTGGTGAGGGCATTCGTGAGGAGGTCTTGTGTCGTCCGCCTCGTGAGGCTTGGCCCCTCGCGAGGATCTTGAGTGCTTGTTGGTGAAGATGGGCCGTACGGGCCCGCTCGCAGAGCCACGCCATGGGCCGCTGGCAGGCAAGTCTGGGGACCCCCGTTCCCAGAACGCTGACAAGTAGTCATCAGCTTTGCTCTGCCAGGTGTTCACAACATCTGGCGTTGCTCCTGCAGCGGGTTTTTCACCTAGCGGTGCTTCCAGGACGTAATTCTTCTGTGCAGCAATGAGGATAATCCTTAAGTTACGGACCATGTCCATGTAGTTTCTACCATCGTCTTTCAACTTAGCTTTCTCTAGGAACGCATTAAAATTCAACGGAACAACAACACGGGCCATCTATCTACAACAACATAGACATGCAAAATACTATCAGGTACTAAGTTCATGATAAATTAAAGTTCAATTAATCAAATTACTTAAGAACTCCCACTTAGATAGATATCTCTCTAATCATCTAAGTGATCACGTGATCCATGTCAACTAAACCATGTCCGATCATCACGTGAGATGTAGTAGTTTTCAATGGTGAACATCACTATGTTGATCATATCTACTATATGATTCACGTTCGACCTTTCGGTCTGAGTGTTCCGAGGCCATATCTGCATATGCTAGGCTCGTCAAGTTTAACCTGAGTATTCTGCGTGTGCAAAACTGGCTTGCACCCGTTGTATGTGAACGTAGAGCTTATCACACCCGATGATCACGTGGTGTCTCGGCACGATGAACTGTAGCAACGGTGCATACTCAGGGAGAACAATTATACCTTGAAATTTAGTGAGATATCATCTTATAATGCTACTGCCGAACTAAGCAAAATAAGATGCATAAAGGATAAACATCACATGCAATCAATATAAGTGATATGATATGGCCATCATCATCTTGTGCCTTTGATCTCCATCTCCAAAGCACCGTAATGATCACCATCGTCACCGGCTTGACACCTTGATCTCCATCCAAGCATCATTGTCGTCTCGCCAACTATGGCTTCTACGACTATCGCTGCTGCTTAGTGACAAAGTAAAGCAATTACATGGCGATTGCATTTCATACAATAAAGCGACAACCATATGGCTCCTGCCAGTTGCCGATAACTGTGTTACAAGACATGATCATCTCATACTATAAAATTTAGCATAATGTCTTGACCATATCACATCACAACATGCCCTGCAAAAACAAGTTAGACGTCCTCTACTTTGTTGTTGCAAGTTTTACGTGGCTGCTACAGGCTGAGCAAGAACTGTTCTTACCTACGCATCGAAAACCACAACGCGGTATAGTGATTGCTTTTTGATCTTCAGAAAGAACCGTGTTCAATGAATCTGATTCAACTAGTGTTGAAGAAATTGACACCCACCAGCCACCTGTGTGCGAAGCACGTCGGTAGAACCAGTCTCGCGTAAGCGTACGCGTAATGTCGGTCTGGGCCGCTTCATCCAACAATACCGCCGAATCAAGAATCAACTAGTGACTGAAAGCAATATGTATATACCCACGCTCACAACTCCTTTGTGTTCTACTCGTGCAATTAACATCTACACATAAACCTGGCTCGGATGCCACTGTTGGGGAACATAGTAATTTCAAAAAAATTCCTAAGCACACGCAAGATGATGGTGATGCATAGCAACGAGAGGGAAGAGTGTTGTCTACATACCCTCGTAGACCGTAAGCGGAAGCGTTATGACAATGCGGTTGATGTAGTCATACATCTTCACAATCGACCGATCTCAGCACCGAAGGTATGACACCTCCACGATCTGCACACGTTCGGCTCGGTGACGTCCCATGAACTCACGATCTAGTAGAGCTTCGAGAGAGAGCTTTGTCAGCACGACGACTTGATGACGGTGATGATGTTGCTACCAGAACAGGGCTTCGCCTAAGCACCGCTACGATATGACCGAGGTGGATTACGGTGGAGGGGGGCACCGCACACGGCTAAAAGATCAATGATCAACTTGTGTGTCTATGGGTGCCCCCTCCTCCGTATATAAAGGAGTGGAGGAGGGGGAGGAGGCCGGCCTCCTAGGCGTGCCCCAAGGGGAGTCCTACTCCCACCGGGAGTAGGATTTCCCCCTTCCCTAGTCGGACGAGGAGTGGAAGGATGGGGGAGGAAGGAGGAAGGAAAGGGGGGGCTGGCCCCCCTTCCAATTCTAATTGGGCTGGGGGGGCGCCCCTCCTTTGCTCCTTTCCCCTCTCTCCCACTAAGGCCCAATAAGGCCCATATACCTCCCGGGGGGTTCCGTAACCTCTCGGTGCTCCGGTATATGCCCGATCTCATCCGGAACCATTCCGATGTCCAAATATAGTCGTCTAATATATCGATCTTTATGTCTGGACCATTTTGAGACTCCTCGTCATGTCCATGATCATATTCGGGACTCCGAACTACCTTTGGTACATCAAAACACATAAACTCATAATACCGATCGTCACCGAACGTTAAGCGTGCGGACCCTACGGGTTCAAGAACTATGTAGACATGACCGAGACACGTCTACGGTCAATAACCAATAGCAGAACCTGTATGCTCATATTGGTTCCTACATATTCTATGAAGATCATTATCGGTCAAACAACATAACGATATACGTTGTTCCCTTTGTCATCAGTATGTTACTTGCCCGAGATTCGATCGTCGGTATCTCAATACCTAGTTCAATCTCATTACCAGCAAGTCTGTTTACTCGTTTCATAATGCATTATCCCGCAACTAACTTATTAGTCACATTGCTTGCAAGGCTATAGTGATGTGCATTACCGAGAGGGCCCAGAGATACCTCTCCGACAATCGGAGTGACAAATCCTAATCTCGATCTATGCCAACTCAACAAACACCATCAGAGACACCTGCAGAGCACCTTTATAATCACCCAGTTACGTTGTGACGTTTGGTAGCACACAAAGTGTTCCTCCGGTATCCGGGAGTTGCATGATCTCATAGTCATAGGAACATGTATAAGTTATGGAGAAAGCAATAACAACAAACTAAACGATCATCGTGCTAAGCTAAGAGATGGGTCAAGTCAATCGCATCATTCTCTAATGATGTGATCTCGTTAATCAAATGACAACTCATGTCTATGGTTAGGAAACATAATCATCATTGATTCAACGAGCTATTCATGTAGAGGCAAACTAGTGACACTCTGTTTGTCTATGTATTCACACATGTGCTAAGTTTCTAGTTAATACAATTCTAGCATGAATAATAAACATTTATCATGATATAAGGAAATATAAATAACAACTTTATTATTGCCTATAGGGAATATTTCCTTCACTTGGCCACGACAATGGCGCGACAGCGTGGATCTCCAGCTATAGCATGAATTCGAGCAATCTAGAGAAGGGGAAGGGGTGGGTGCTCACAGTGGAGCCATTGGTGCGCTTGAGGAGGCCGAGGGAGGTCGAGGGTGACGGTTTGAACGACGGGCTCGCGGTGGCCGTGGCGGGGAAGATCGGTCCAGGCGACATGACGCCGGCCTCCTAGCTCCGAGCCGGCGGTGTAGTTGACGAAGAAGACCTGGGTGAAGCCGCTGTACCCCTTGGCGCAGCTCGGGGTGGATCCGGTGCGTGCGGACGACGATGACACGATGACGGTGGCGTCGATGTGGGTAGGGGGAGAGAGCAGTGATGCGAGCAGGAGAAAGGAGGAGCTAGGTTTCGTCCATGGGTAGAGGGGGGTCGGGTGGCATCCTTATCCTCGCAGGGAGGTCCGCGGGATGGCCAGCGCATGGAAATCTGCGACACGGATGCACGGCCAGCGTCTAGCATGCTGGGGATGAACAGGGAGGAAGACAATGGCGCTGTGGGCTGGGCATGCACCCTATGCACTAGAGGCCTAGTTACACATTGCCAATTTACATTTTTCTCTTTTTTTTCAATTTTTGCCACTATTTTCTAATTGAATGAGTTTCCAAACATTTTTTTGCTAAATATTAAACTTGGTACATAAATTCTTTGGAATATTCTGAAGTTGCACAAAAAGGTTGAGGCCATCTGGAAAAGTTCATAATTGCGTTTGCATTTAATTGGACCACTTTAAATGATGTTGGTACATTCTACGATTAGTTAGGAGCATTTTAGAAACTCTCTCAAGTGTAATTTCTTCATGAAAAATATCAGTGGATTATTTGAAATATTATGAACACTTTTGTTTTGCAGTTTGAAGAAATTATTTATTTGACTTTACCTTAAAATTTGAATTTGAACTCGGTTTGGACCAAGGTGTGGTTTAGCAAATTAATTGTGATGACATGGCACAATTTGTGTGTGATTACCGTAGCTTAACTACTGGGGTGTTACATCTACTATAGAACTAGTGCAATTGAAAAGCTCTTCGATGCATATCTAGACCGTTTACATGCATGTGGATCAATAATTGGCATTTAAGACACATGGCATAGCAAACAATTCCATTGAATACACTACTAGTATACTACCTAGCATGATATTCGTCCATCCGGACCCATGCACCATGCCCTTCAAATGCCCACATGAATTTAGTCTTTTACCGGCCGCATGCAGGATGCAAAGAAGGCATATGCACCATATGATAGATAGGCTACTTGCAAACCCTCCACCTAGCCAAAGTAATGCCTCCAAAACCTCCAGAACAAACCTACCATCAACAGACGACAATCCGATAGGCAAATGAGAGAAAGTGAAAGAATAGCTACTTTTCTTACTTATGTTTCTGATGAATAGAAAAGAGTTACAGTCCTTAAGTTCAAGGCCTTAGATTTATAAGGGAATTACGTGGAACCTATCTTTTCAATAAGCATTCTACCACCACACACAACACACAATGTACCCACACCGCTGATTCTACCACCCCATAGTATACGCATGTTTTTAGCCAACCACCCCATGTGTGATGAGGATTAGTTAACAAACTCAAATCGGAAAACATCCATCGGATTATCTCTTACCAAATATCCCGACTGTGCATGAATGCCACAATTCTAGGCAACAGTTCAAAATGATCTTTAAATAAAAATGAACCAAAACATCAAGTATTCAAATCCTGTTTTAAACACTTTTTGTAATATTAGCGCAACATATTTGTGTAAGTAGCACATTTTGTTTTCACAAACATAAAGTATGGACCAGCTTAAGATATAAATCAACCAAAGTGGGTCTAGCACAACAGGGTGCATGCACAACAACAAAATATCAAACGCGAAACATGTTTATGTATACTATGTTTTCGTCCCAATTTATTCACACGGCAGTGCGTGGCGACCCCTACCCGCAACCACCCTCATCATGCCACACCATTGCAACACCCCCATAGCATGGTGTAGCCACCCCTCACACCAGCCCCTGTCACCCGACCCTCACACCACCGACAAGTTGCACCCCAATGCTACGAAATTCCAGAGTCCCACCCCCAAAACTCAAGTTTTTGATACCTGACTTAGTCAAACAAACACCTCGCAGGTCACTCCAGCATGCATGCACATAAGTGAATGTTGGCCAAGTATGAACACACATACTCTGTCCAGTAACTCTCATTCACACACCTCAAGTTCTCAAACTAATTTTTCCCAAGTATGAACGCACACCTCAAGTTTATGAATATGAATTAGTCGATCCGACTTGCGTCGCCCAAACACAACACATGGGCCGACACTAAAATGACCTTCTCATAAATTGGTACTTGTATCCATTAATGCATGAGTGTATCGTTACCTCGTCTAGGACCAGACCCGTACGAACACATGAAGCAATACTACTTGTATAAGCTTTGTAAAGCATAACACATGATAGGCTGGCACATGTAGTTGCCATCACCATGAAGAAAACAACAGTTCCGATACCGTGCACCACTGCCGTCGATCACTGAAAGTCCACTTTATATTGTAATACCATAGCATATATTTGAGACTCTAAGTGCTTCGTCATGGAAGAAAAGGTGTCAATGTGCCGAGAATATTATCTTTCCAATCTCATCACGTAAAATCATACCATAACCTCTGCAAAGGAACCATCGACATATAAAGCAGCCCATCCGGTCAATGGCATTGGCCAAGGGTTTGCACAACTGGCCTTTGGCGATGGTTTTGGCTGGCTCTACATGGCGTCAGCCATTCCTTTTAGAATTTCCTCTATACTTTGTTG
Organism: Triticum urartu; assembly: GCF_056163025.1. NCBI lineage: Eukaryota > Viridiplantae > Streptophyta > Magnoliopsida > Poales > Poaceae > Triticum > Triticum urartu. The sequence continues at coordinate 293,957,136 of NC_141873.1, forward strand.
TTCTATTTGAAACATGGAATTTATATAACTTTGCATGAATTCATTTGATACATGCACAGGTGGAATCTCCTTGTCATGAGCCAAACCATTCATGTATATTAGCTTTACCTTGACCAAATTTACTAAGAACAATACATTTACAGTAACAAGTGTATATAATGCGAAAATAAATTCAATGGTGAATCTAATGGAATTGTAGATGTTGATACTTTTTATATAATTTTGATTAATGTTTCCTTGAATGATTTGAAGATAGCTCACCATGCTTACCGCAATGTCCAAGCTTATAAAGTTTAATTTAAACACAAAGCTAATATGCAGGTAAATAAAAGTGGAAGGAATATCTGCCAAGATCTATTAGGGTAGCACCTAAGATGGCTAGCGATCATTTCTTTACTACATGAATCATGTCTTTTCATTTGGAACATGTGCTGGAAAGTGCTTTCATTCAATTTTAGTTATCTTATGTAGAACATCACTTAGCTTCAAATTAAAGGTGGACTTACAAAATTCACTTGTTATATTTGTTGGTTTGCAAGACTGCTACTTTGATTGAATTTCTTAATTTTGAAGAAAAGTTAATGTGTACTAACCTGAAGGGGAAGAACCAACTGAGCTTTGTTTTCAATGGCACTAAAGACATAAACTCAAACTTTGTAAGATCACATGCACCAAACTAATTTGTAGAGGGTACACAACTCTGGCTTTGTGCCATCTCCTAGTAAAGCATCATCATAACAAGAGAAGCACCAAATGACTGGCGTAAATCCAAACTCTGCAAGATCAGATGCATGGAACTTACAACAAGTACATATTCTTGGCTCAGTGACATCTCATAGTAAATATTCATCGCAAACAAATAACAAAATGACCTTTGTTTCTAATGGCATCACACCTACTTCCATGATTTAATTGTCGTTGAGGATCACAAAACTCGTCATACAACGATTTGAACATACCTACGACGATTGAGAGCACACACCGTGCCCCGGGCATGGCAAAGTGGTGGCTAGAGGCAAGGGGAACTGGGCAGATTTTAGGCGGTGGCCGCATTGCTCTTGTCAGTCTTGAAACCTTGACGGCTTCTTTTTTCAAACAATCGACAACCAGATGAGTTTATGTGTACCAACTGACATTTTCCCTACCTTGTGCCGCACTTGGGATTCTCTGAGAAATTTGAAAAGCATAGAAATAGGAAAAATATGATATTAGAGGTGCCTCTGGATGGTGACAGGAAAAATGCATGAAAATTGTAGGAAAAGTGAGTGTGCACATGCAACACGCGTTCAAATCAATTGTATATTGGGGAGCTTTACGTTGTCGTATTTCACTCCGATGACTCACCCCTTCACTACACGGATGTTGACTAAGGTTTGCTCTTTCGAGAATGTGACCTATGACATGTCCATACCTAGAGGGAAGTGAATAAGGATCACTACAAATTTTACTTCACTTATTAGCAAGTGACGTGTCCTGTCGAAGGGGTCTCTCGCCATGTCGGTTCCCAGCCTTGTGGGTTGGGTTGATGACCTAGGTCACATTGGACGACCCATTGGGGATTATCCAAGGACTCCGAAAAACTTGGCGTACAAGAGAAGAAGACGGGGCCATGGAGAAATCTGCCTCCACCTATGTAGCCGACTATGATATATAACCCTAGGACCCTCAGTATGCTATATAAGCTAGGTCTTGGGCTCATAAATAGACACATTACAATCCGTCAGTACTTTGCCTGTACTCTGTACATGCCCAACGCACTATACACAAGCATGACGTAGGGTATTATGTCCTTTGTGAGAGCTTGAACCTGGGTAAAACCTTGCCCCAATTACCTTCATGCCAAGTCGTTTAGCTAGGATACCCTATCGAAGGATCATGGATCTGTCGGATTAAGCTCCGACAATGGTGGCCCATGCATGTCCTGCTAGGTGAACACCGCGGCTCGATGGAAGTTCGTATCAACGCTCAGATCAGTTCCGACATGATCTTCGTGCCGGGGTAGATATTTATCTCCGACGTTGCAACCTTCGTCAGTAACTTGACTGGTCACCTCAGCTAGGTAGAGACCTTCACTTCAGGCCGGATCGTCGAATTCAGCAATGTGGAGTACTCTGCGGATTCCCGTGGATAGCTGGTCCTCCAGGGTTTGGCATATTGTCGGGCCCAGGAGCATCGGGAGTAGTTTCTCCTGATCTCGATGTCAGATTGGATCTTGGAGCAGTCGGCGGAGGTCGACTTCTTCGACCCACCCATCATACATCTCATTACCAACGTTGAAGATCTCACCGGCGTCCTTGAGGGCACCACCGGGGAAGCCGAGAACATGGAAGAGGAACTTTGACAAAATAAAATATCCAAAAGACAATATAAAACAAAAAAATGCCACGTTACCTGCTGGTAAATATAGACACAAGGATAGGAGGGCAACTTTAACTTCTCGGTATATTTTCCGGCAGGTAATGTGACATATTTTTATTTTATCAAAATTATAGTATGGACTTTTTTTACACAGGGTGAAATTTATTTGCTCAAACAGTAGCATCAAGAGGATACAAACCCAAAGAGCACACACCCGACCTCTGCATAGCTAGAATGTAACACCCCTGTGTCATGCTACAGTGACCTCACACTAATGGTGCCATGTCATAGCAATTAAATTTCTAAACCTCACTTTGATCCAAACCGAGTTTGAATTAAAAAAAGGTTAAATAAAGTAAAGATAATATTAATTCAAATAGCAAAACAAAAATGTTTGCTGGGTTGCAAAATTTCACTAACTAATTGTCAGGAATAAACCAACATTATTTGAATTATTAAAATATCCTTGACATTTTTAAAATTGGACCAACAACTTTTAATTGGTCCATTTCAATTTAAATAAATATTTGCACTTTCCAAAATAATTGAAACTAGTTGTGCTAGCTCATAGTATTGCCTAGTGTATATTTTCTAGGTATTAGTTTCAACTAAATTATTTTCATAACCAAAAGAAATATGAAACATATAGGAAAAACAAAACATAAAAGAAAGAGAAAAATGTAAATTGGCAATGTGTAACTGGGCCTCTAATGCATAGGGTGCAGGCCCAGCCCACAACGCCATTGTCTTCCTCCCTGTTCATCCCCAGCGTGCTGGACGCTGACCGTGCGTCCGTGTCGCAGATTGCCACGCGCCGGCCATCCCGCAGACCTCCCCGCGAGGATAAGGATGCCAGGCATCCGATCCCCCTCTGCCCATGGACGAACCCTAGCTCATTTTCTCCTCCTTGCATCACTGCTCTTTCCCCCACCCACACCGACACCACCGTCACATGTGGGAGGTACTAGTAAATGGTTGTGGTTAGTAACAATATTGGTGTTAAGGTTTGTGATTCCCGAAGCATGCACGTATAGTCTCTCGTTATGCTATGATGTTGGAGCATGATTTATTATTGATTGTATTCCTTATGAGTGGCGGTCGGGGACGAGCGATGGTCTTTTCCTACCAATCTATCCCCCTAGGGGCATGCGTAGCAGTACTTTGCTTCGAGGGCTAATAAACTTTTGCAATAAGTATATGAGTTCCTTATGACTAATGTGAGTCCATGGATTATACGCACTCTTACCTTTCCACAATTTGCTAGCCTCTACGGTACCGTGCATTGCCCATTCTCACATCGAGATGTGGTGCAAACTTCGTAGGTGCATCCAAACCCCGTGATGTGATACGCTCTATCACACATAAGCCTTATTATATGTTCCTCAAAATAGCCACCATACCTACCTATTATGGCTTTTCCATGGCCATTCCAAGATATATTGCCATGCAACTTCCATCGCTTCTGTTTGATGACTTGAGCATTCATTGTTGTATTGCTTTGCATGATCATATAGCTGACATAGTAGTTGTGGCTCAGCCACCGTTCATCATTTTTCATACATGTTACGCTAGATCATTGCACATCCTGGTACATGCTAGAGGCATTCATATAGAGTCGTACTTTGTCATAGGTATCGAGTTGTAATTTTTACTTCTTTTGAGTTATAAGTAAATAGAAGTGTGATGATCATCATTATTCATTTTTAGAGCAGTGCCCTAGTGAGGAAAGGATGATGGAGACTATGATTCCCCCACAAGTCAGGATGAGAGTCCGGACAATGAGAGAAAAATATATATAAATATAAATAAAAAAAGAAAAATGAAAAAAAAGAGAAGGGGCATTGTTAGTATCCTTTACCACACTTGTGCTTCAAAGTAGCACCATGTTTTTCATATGGAGAGTCTCCTATGTTGTCACTTTCATATACTAGTGGGAATTTTTCATTATAGGATTATATGCACACCCACTTAGTTTTCATATTGAGCTTTCATACACTTATAGCTCTTAGTGCATTAGTTGCATGGAAATCCCTACTTCTAACGTTGATATCAATTGATGGGCATCTCCATAGCCCGTTGGTTAGCCACGTCGATGTGAGACTTTCTTACTTTTTTGTCTTCTCTATATTTACCCCTATCATCATACTCTATTCCATCTGTAGTGCTATATCCATGGCTTGCATTCATGTATTGCGTGAGAGTTGAAAAAGCTGAAGCGCGTTAAAAAGTATGAACCAATTGCTCGGCTTGTCATCGGGGTTGTGCATGATAAATACTTTGTGTTAAGAAGACAGAGCATGACAAGACTATATGATTTTGTAGGGATAGCTTTCTTTAGCGTTGATATTTTGAAAGACATGATTGTTTGTTGGGATGCCTGAGTATTGATGTTTTTATGTCAAATTATAGACTATTGCTTTGAATCACTTATGTCTTAATATTCATGCCATGATTAGACATATGATTGAGTTTGTGCTAGGTAGCATTCCACATCCAAAATTATCCTTTTTTATCATTTACCTACTAGAGGACGAGTAGGAATTAAGCTTGGGGATGCTGATAAGTCTTCGTTGTATCTATTGATTGTTTCATGCCAATATTATACAACTTTCACATATTTTTGGCAACTTTTTATATGATTTATTGGACTAACCTATTGATCCAGTGCCCAGTGCCAGTTCATGTTTTTTTGCATGTTTTTTGTATCACAGAGTATCCATATCAAATGAAGTACAAATGCAATAAAATTTTACGGAGAATTATTTTGGAATATATGTGATTTTTGGGAGTTAGAATCACCGCAAACGGAGGCCCGCGGTGGGCACAACCCACCTGGGCGCGCCAGAGGAGCCAGGCGTGGCATGGTGGGTTGTGCCCACCTCGTACGTCGGTTGGACCTCTACTTCGGGTGCAAGGAAGCTCATATCCGGAAAAAAATCATGTTAAAATCTCAGCGCAATCGGAGTTACGAATCTCCGGGAATATAAGAAACGGTTTTCAGCCAGATCCGGGGACGCGAAACAGAAGAGAACAGAGAGGGAGATCCAATCCCGGAGGGGCTCCCATCCCTCCGCCTCCATGGAGGCCATGGACCAGAGGGGGAACTCTCCTCCCATCTAGGGGGAGTCCAAGGAATAAGAAGAAGGAGGGGGGGGGGCTCTCTCCCCCTCGCTCCCGGTGGCGCCGGAGTGCCACCGGGGCTAGGATCGTGACGGCGATCTACATCAACAATCTTGCTACCGTCAACACCAACTTTCTCCCCCTCTATGCAGCGGTGTAACACCTCTTCCCCTACTATAATCTCTACTTAAATATGGTGCTCAATTCCATATATTATTTCCCAATGATCTATGATTATCCTATGATGTTTGAGTAGATCCGTTTTGTCCTATGGGTTAATCATGATCTTGGTTGGTATGATTGTATATTTTATTTATGGTGCTGTCCTACGGTGCCCTCCGTCTCGCACAAATGTGAGGGCCCCCTGCTATAGGGTGTTGCAATATGTTCATGGTTTGCTTATTGTCGGTGTTGCGGGGGTGACAACAGCCTAAACGCGGATAGGTGGGTTATGGCATATGGGAGTAAAGAGGACTTGATACTTAATGCTATGGTTGGGTTTCACGACCTTAATGATCTTTAGTAGTTGCGGATGCTTACTAGAGTTCCAATCATAAGTGCATATGGTCCAAGTAGAGAAAGTATGTTAGCTCATGCCTCTCCCTCATATAAAGTTACAAGAATGATTACTGGTACTTGTTATCGATTGCCTAGGGACAAATAACTTTCTTGTTGACAAAAGCTCTCAACTAAAACTAACTTAGTTGTGTCTTTATATAAACAGCCCTAGATTTTATTTACGTGCTCTTTATTATCTTGCAAACCTATCCTATAACACCTACAAAGTACATCCAGTTTCATACTTGTTCTAGGTAAAGCGAACGTCAAGCGTGCGTAGAGTTGTACCGGTGGTCGATAGAACTTGAGGGAATATTTGTTCTACCTTTAGCTCCTCGTTGAGTTCGACACTCTTACTTATCGAAAGAGGCTACAATTGATCCCCTATACTTGTGGGTTATCATGCCGCTGCAAACTGCTGCTGCTACTGCCGCCTACCGCCATTGTCTGCCTTCTGTCTCGCTCCGCCTACTGCTGCGCTACTCCTTCTACGCGCTGCTCGCCTACCGGCATTGCGCTGCTACTTCACCCTGCTGGCCCGCTCTACCCCCGCCGCGGCACCATTCGTGGCGGTCGCCATTGCCTCCCTCCGTCGCTCGCCCCGGCCTCCCTCTCCACGCCCCGTTGATGCCCTTCACCGCCCGCTGTCGCCAACCGCGCTCTCTTTCCGTGGCAGAGCCTCCACCGCTGGAGCTCCTCGCCGTGGCCAGCGGCCAACTCCCGCTGTTGCTGGCACAGATCGGCCTCGCCCCACGCCTAGGGCGGGCTGTGGCGCCAAATCCTATTTGGTGATTTGGCGCCTTCAGCGCCAAATACTTCAGCGCCAAATATAGTGTTACTGGTAAAGGCCGCACACCCCTCCCTCCCTGCGCGACGAGCGGGCCAGCCCACATCCTCCCTTCTTTTTCTAAACTAATGCAAAAATATAGGTACCGGGAGGTTTCGAACCCGCAACGTCGCAGTTAAGTGCGCGACGCGATGACCACCACGCCACTCGTTGTTCTACCGACATGTACGTTTCTTACCTCTTCTGTTCTTTCCTTTCTTTTTTCTTTTTCCCTTTTCTTCCATTTTTCTTTTTGTTTTTTATTTTCCTTTCTTTCCTTTTTCTAATTCGACGAAAAAAGTTCACCGGATTTCATGAACTATTTTCAACTTCGATGAACTTTTTGCAAATTTTGATGAACTATTTTTCAAGTTTGATGAACTTTTTCCAAATTCGATGAACATTTTTCAAATGCGGTGAACATTTTTTCAAATTCAATGAACTTTTTTTTCAAATTTGGTGAACTTTTTTGAAAATGCGATGATTTTTTCCAAAATTCGATGAACTTTTTTAAATTTTGATGAACTTTTTTTAATTTCAATGAACTCTTTTTAAAATCGATGAACTTTTTCCAAAAGAGATGAAATTTTTTAAATTTGATAAAACGTTTTTCAATTTTCTGAATTTTTTTTAAAGAATTGATGAACTAGTTTTCAAAATCGATGGACTTGTTTTTCGAAATCAATGAACTTTTCTAGTAATTTTCAGATTTACGTTAATGTTTCACTAAAAGAACGGTTAAGTAGCACTTTTTCCTAGTTGCTAAACAATAGAGTGTGTTTGGTGTAGTGGTCCATGCGTTAGTGGAAAAAAAGACGTGTGATCATGAGAGATACATCATCATGACCATACAAGCAAGGCCTCTAGGGTTTAGCCATTACGATCTCATGGTAGATTAACTCTTGTAATACTCATATCCATCAAGATCAATCAGGCAGGAAGTAGGGTATTACCTCCATAGAGAGGGCCCGAACCTGGGTAAACATCGTGTCCCTTGTCTCCTGTTACCATCGACCTTTGACGCACAGTTCGGGACCCCCTACCCGAGATCCGCCGGTTTTGACACCGACATTAGTGCTTTCATTGAGAGTTCCACTATGCTGTTGTCAAGTGGTTCGATGGCTCCTTCAATCATCTACAACGATGCTGCCCAAGGGGGAGTCTTCCTCCCCGGACAAATCTTCGTGTTCGGCGGCTTTGCTCTGCGGGCCGACTCGCTTGGTCATCTGGAGCAGATCGAAAGCTATGCCCTGGCCATCAGGTCAGATTTGGGAGCTTGAACTACGTTGCGGACATCCACGGAGACTTGATCTTCGCCGGATTCGAGACCGTGGCTACCACTCCTGGTCACCCCGAGAGACATGACCTAAATTTGTCATCGGACTGCATCCAGGAGACAGCTCCCGTAACCGCTCTGGCCTTAGATCTGGAGCAAACTACGCCATCCAAGGACGGGAAGCTCAACCCCGCCACAGAGGCCACAGATTCCCCGGCGTTGGACCCCACATACACTTGATCTCACACGATACCTGTGCCACGGGAACTCCGGACTCGTCTCCGGCCATAAGTTCCGAACCATGCGAGACCACGGACGCCGAACTTGATCGTTTATCGATCTTCAAATTCAGCGCCGCAGACATCTTCCAGCACTCGCCTTTGGGTGACATGCTAAACTTATTAAAAAACCTGTCCTTGGCGGGGGACTCACAGTCGAACTATGTTCAGTTCGAACTAGGGGCTGATGATGGAGATCTTGCTTCCCACCCGCCACCCACCCCATATCCACTGTCGAGGACTTAACCGACATGCTCGATTACTGCTCCGAAGACTTCGACGGTATAGACGATGATGCCGAAGAGGAGCAGGGCCGAAACCTGCCACTCACCGGAAGCGGGACGGTCACTTCTTCATACGATGTATACATGGTGGATACACCTAAAAAAACTAACGATGATGACAAAGAAGATCCAGTTGAGGATAAACCTCTTGAGACACAGCCCAGACGCCGGCGTCAGCAGTGCCTCTCTAAGTCACGTCGCGCAAAAGACAGCAATACCGGCACCGGAGGAAACAACACCCCGGACGATGCCGAAGACAATGAAGCCCCTGTTGGGGCAACACCCGAACAAGATGAACTGGAAGACGGGCACGATAGCCCGCATGAACATGCCATAGACGAAGACTCAGCGGACAATAATTATCTTCCGCTCTCCGAGGATGAGGAGAGCCTCGGCGACGAGGATTTTATAATGCCTGAGGAACCTCTTGAGCAGGAGCGCTTTAAACGCCGGCTATTAGCAACTTCAAGAGCCTGAACAAGAAATAGCAGCAGCTTCAAGCTGACCAAGACCTGCTCAATGATAGATGGACCGAAGTCCTGGCCGCCGAAGAATACGGCCTTAGTGGCCCAGCCAAAAGCTACCCGAAGCATAGAGTGCTACCTCACTGCGATGACAAGGCGCTGGAGCCCGTACCATCATCACACAACGCGGCAGGTCGACCACAACTTGGTCCGGATAAAGCGGCAACTCAAGCCGAACACCAGATCGCCCCACTTTGCCGTAAAGGCAAGAATAAAATAGCTCGGGATTGTACATACGACCTTCAACAAGACTCGGATAGTAGAGTAGAACACGCAAGATCGATCTACGGATCGTGAGGACATGCCTCGACACGCGACGACGATGACCTATTCGGACGTGACAAACCTAGCCACGTCCGGGCCGAAAACCACAAATGGACTCCATCGGAGGTACGTCGCAGTGTGGCTCAACATAGAGGCACTGCACACCCTCTTTGCTTTACAGACGAAGTAATGGAGCATGAATTCCCAGACGGGTTCAAACCCATGAATATCGAATCATACGATGGAACAACGGATCCCGTGGTATGGATCAAGGACTTCCTCCTCCATATCCACATGGCCCGCGGAGATGACCTTCATGCCATCAAATACCTACCACTAAAACTCAAAGGACCAGCCGGAAAATTCTATTGGCAGTTGGGAAGATTTAGAAGATGCATTTCGCGACAACTTCCAAGGAACATATGTCCGGCCACCAGACGCTGATGACTTAAGTCACATTGTCCAGTAGCCCGGAGAGTCAGCCAGGAAGCTCTGGACCAGGTTCTTGGCTAAAAAGAACCAAATCGTCGACTGTCCGGATGCAGAAGCCCTTGCGGCCTTCAAAAACGGCGTCCGGGATGAATGGCTTGCATGCCACCTCGGTCAAGAAGGACCTAGATTTATGGCAGACCTTACCGCTCTAATGACCCACTTTTGCACGGGAGAAGATAGCTGGCTCACTCGTAGAAGCAACAGCGCCAGCGATGCGGGCACTTCCGAAATCCGAGACGGCAATGGCAAGCCACGACAAAGCAAACACAACAATCGCAATGATAATGAAAGATCACGCGACACAGCGATCCACGCCGGATTCAGCAATCCCAAGCCCGGTCAACAGAAAAAGCCATTCAAGGCGAACAGAGATGGACCATCCAACCTAGAAAGGATATTGGACCGACCCTGCCAGATTCACGGCCACCTCGATAAACCAGCTAATCATACCAAGAGAAGCTGTTGGGTCTTCAAGCAGGCCGGCAAGCTCAACGCCGAATACGAGGGAAGGGGGCCGCCAGGCAATAGGGACGACGGAGTGGTTCACCAACCAAATGCCGGGGGTCAGAAGCAATTCCCCCCGAGGATCGATCAATGCCGGAGCAGAAATAGCAGTTCGGCTTCCGCTGGCCACCTCGTATACCTGCAAAATCTGTACCACACATATATAACTACGCACTTAAGATACCATGGGCATTGGCAGAAGCACAATACGGACAAACCTACAAGCACTCCCGTAACATTTTTATGTACTTTCCTTTTTCTTTTCCTTTCTTCATTATCTCTTGAAAACAGGTGGCGCAAAGGACAAACATCTAAAACCGACTCCATCGGAGTTCGGATCCATACACTCACCTACAGGGCTAGTTCTGTCAAGGATTCCCCTCGTCCAGGACATGAGGCGCAGACGTGCGACAGGAGGTCCAAAATAACTTTTTGTAGACCGCACTCTTTTTCGAGCCTGTAACATGCCTTTTCCTCCGCCTTTGACCCTGGGCATATCAAATAGCCAGGGTTATGGCCTTTATATATATATATCAAGTAATCATTGGCATATCGCTCAGGTCCCAGTAAACATTATTTGAATTAATCATCTGTGTCTTTCCGCAAATGAATACGCCTCTTATGGCTATTTCACAGATATACCCCGGCTTAACCTGCCAAGGGCTCGATACGGGAACAAATGAGTTGCCAACAAAGTCCGAACAGCTTTTACAAGCGTACTTTGGCGTCGCGAGTTTGGCCTTATATGCATCAGCTCCGAATCATGTCTTGGGTCAATGGTTGGGTTGCCCGGATCCTATGTTTGCTACTCTATGTTCCGCTCTATCGGCTAGGGTAGTAAAGGGAGAACTACTGCGATTGTGCTTCCAGTTCATCTGGTCAAGGACCTCAGTAGAGAAAGCCGAAAACCGACTGTCATGATGGTGCGCGAGCTGGTCAACCACTCGATGACTTATCGGAATCTATCGCGATTCCCTCTGTATCACACGAAGGACCTCTTTTTCAGGTCATGTAACGCACCATATTGGAATAATATGTATACATACCAGGGTCTATATCGTAGCCCCCCTATAAAACTCCTATGGCTAAGTGAAAGTGTTAACGCCCTACAGTCTGATTGTCTGGTTCGCCGCATTATCACCTCCTTCATGGACCAAGACGTTGGATCAAGAGTGATTAAATGCTTTTCCGAACACCCCCGTACTTCCTACAAGGGGGCTGAAGCTGACAACTGGAAAACTTTCAGATTATATTAAAACGGCCGCACAGGAGGAACACAAGCTTTCGAGCAAAATATAAAAATAAATTAACTATAAAATTGTCTTTTACATACACCTCACTTGAACATTATGTCTTTCAAGCATTGACCCTGTATCAAGCGGGCAACCTCTAGGACGTCTTCAAAATAATGCTCCAGTTCGTAACAGTCCTTGCCCTTGGGTGGACCCTTCGCTTCAACATCGATGACCTTCATTGTCCCCCAGTATGTCTTGACTCGGGCAAAGGCCATCCATGCACCTTTAATGCACACCGACCGCTTCACGGCGTCGATACTTGGCACCGCATCAGCAAGCCACCGCACCAAGCCAAAATAACTATTTGGAATCATCTCCATCAGCCACAACTGGAGTATGACGTTCTTCATGGCAGCGCCGGACATCCTGTGAAGCTTGGCCCATTGGGACATCTATTCATTTAGCAGCAGAGGGCATTTTGATGCACCAAACTGTGACCAGAAGAGCTTCTCCGTTGCACATCCCTCATGCACTTGGTAAAACTACGCTCCATCGAAAGAACTCTTCGGCAAGTCTAAAAACTCGTCCGGAGAACTCCACACTTGGTTCAACTGAGCATAGTTCGGATCGCCAAACTTAGTCTGTAGCAAAAAGGGCTTGCCAGCCGCATTCTCCCCAGCTTGCTGGATCTCCTATAGGATCGAAAGTATGTCTAGAGGGGGGGGGGTGATTATACTACTTGACCAAATAAAAATCTAGCCTTTTCCCAATTTTAATTCTTGGCAGATTTTAAGAACATAGCACAAGTCAAGCAATCAACCTCCACATGCAATTCTAAGAGTATAGCAATGGAATGTAAAACAATTGCATAGGAAGGTAAAGGGAGGAGTTTGGAGGGAGCAAACGCAATGTAGACACGGAGATTTTTGGCGCTGTTCCGATAGGTGGTGCTATCGTACATCCACGTTGATTGAGACTTTAATCCACGAAGGGTAACAGTTGCGCGAGTCTACGGAGGCCTCCACCCATGAAGGGTCCACGAAGAAGCAACCTTGTCTATCCCACCATGGTCATCGCCCACGAAGGACTTGCCTCACTAGGGTAGATCTTCACGAAGTAGGCGATCTCCTTGCCCTTACAAACTCCTTGGTTCAACTCCACAATCTTGACGGAGGCTCCCAAGTGACAACTAACCAATCTAGGAGACACCACTCTCCAAGAGGTAATAGATGGTGTATTGATGATGAACTCCTTGCTCTTGTGCATCAAATGATAGTCTCCCCAACACTCAACTCTCTCTCATAGGATTGGATTTGGTAGAAAGATGATTTGAGTGGAAAGCAACTTGGGAAGGCTAGAGATCAAGATTTATGTGGATGGAATGGAATATCTTGACCTCAACACAAGTGTAGGTGGTTCTCTCTCAGAAAATGTATGTTGGAAGTGTAGGCATGTTCTGATGGCTCTCTCCACGAATGAAGAGTGGGTGGAGGGGTATATATAACCTCAACAGAAAATCTAACCGTTACACACAAATCACCAAACTCGGTGGGACCGAATCATACAACTCGGTCGGACCGATTTAGTTCAAAATGTGAACGCTAGGATTTTCGGTGGGACCAACATGTCAACTCGGTGGGACCGATGTCATTAGGGTTAGGGCATAACGTAATCTCGGTGAGACCGATTACACAAACTCGGTGAGTCCGATTTTGATAATCGACTAACCAGAGAGTTGGTCAGGCAAACTCGGTGGGACCAATTCGCTCATCTCGGTAGGACCGAAATGTTACGAAAGGGAAACAGGGAGTTTGCATTGCAATCTCGGTGGGACCGATTGCTCATCTCGGTTCGACCGAAACGTTACGAAGGGAAACAGAGTGTAACACCCTCGATGCGGCTATATCTCCCACGTGTCGAAGCATGACTTAGAGGCATAACCTCATTGAAAGCAATGTCGCAAGTGAGGTAATCTTCACACAACCCATGTAATACATAAGGGAAAGAGATACATAGTTGGCTTACAATTGCCACTTCACACAATTACATGAATAAAGCATTACATCAACCAGATACAATCAAGGTCCGACTATGGAACCAAAATGAAAGAAGACTACCCCAAATGCTACACAGATCCCCGATCGACCCAACTGGGCTCCACTACTGATCGACTAGAACGAAACAACACAAAGGACAAGATCTTCATCGAGCTCCTCCTTGAGCTCGGTTGTGTCACTTGCATGGTTCAACGGCACCTGCAAGCTGGTTTTGGAAGTATCTGTGAGTCACGGGGACTCAACAATCTCACACCCTCGCGATCAAGACTATTTAAGCTTATAGGAAGGGTAAAAGGTATGAGGTGGAGCTGCAACAAGCGACTAGCATATTTGATGGCTAACATATGCAAATGAGAGCGAGAAGAGAAGGCAAAGCGCGGTCGAGAAACTATGATCAAGAAGTGATCCTAGAACAACCTACGATCAAGCATAACTCCAACACTGTGTTCACTTCCCGGACACCGCTGGAAAGAGACCATCACGGTAACACACACGGTTGATGCATTTTAAATAAGTTAAGGTTTTAGGTTTTCTACAACCGGACATTAACAAATTCCCATCTGCCCATAACCGCGGGCACGGCTTTCGAAAGTTCAAATCCCTGCAGGGGTGTCCCAACTTAGCCCATCACAAGCTCTCACGGTCAACGAAGGATATTCCTTCTCCCAAGAGAATCCGATCAGACTCGACATCCTGGTTACAAGACATCCTCGACAATGGTAAAACAAGTCCAGCAAGACCACCCGCTGTGCCGACAAATCCCGATAGGAGTTGCACATATCTCATTCTCAGGGCACACCAGATAAGCTAAGCGTACGGGAGCCAACGTAACCCAAGTTGCCAAGGGACGGCCCCGCACGGTGCTCTGGGTTGGACCAACACTTAGACAAGCACTGGCCCAGGGGTTTAAAATAAAGATGACCCTTGGGCTGGCCTAACCCAAGGGAAAAAGAGGCTAGGTGGCGAATGGTAAAACCAAGGTTGGGCCTTGCTGGAGGAGTTTTATTCAAGGTGAACTGTCAAGGGGTTCCCATTATAACCCAACCGTGTAAGGAACGCAAAATCCGGGAACATAACACCGATATGACGGAAACTAGGGCGGCAAGAGTGGAACAAAACACCAGGCATAAGGCCGAGCCTTCCACCCTTTACCAAGTATATAGATGCATTAAGTATGTGATATCCTAACAAATATCCATGTTCCAACATGGAACAAACTTCATCTGCAACTAACAACGCTATAAGAGGGGCTGAGCAAAGCGGTAACATAGCCAAACAATGATTTGCTAGGACAAGGTGGGTTAGAGGCTTGGCTTAACAATATGGGAGGTAAGATAAGCAAGTGGTAGGTATCGCAGCATGGGCATAGCAAAAGAGCGAGCAGCTAGCAAGCAAAGATAGAAGTGATTTCGAGGGTATGGTCATCTTGCCTGAAATCCCGCAAGGAAGAAGAATGAGTCCATGACGAAGACAAACGGACGTAGTCGAACGGGTCCTCACAAACGTGATGTTATCGGAACCAACCCGAAGAAGCAACACCGGAAAGAAGCACACAACATAGTAAACAACCAACACATGAACATGGCATGATATGCGGGATGCGGTATGCGATGCATATGCAAGATTTGGAAAGGAAAGCTTGAACCTGGCCTCAACTTGGATATCCAAGAGTGCCACTGGAAAGGGGAGGTGATTTCAGTTGAAATCGATGTAAAGATCACCGGAATCGGATGTACGGTTTGAAAATGGCAAGCAAAACAAATATGGCACCGGTCTCCGCTAAACAGCAAGTAGCCAACTAAATGCATCAAGATAAATATGCTACAACACTCAAACATGGCAACAAAATACAAGGCAGGGATCCACTCATGATCCTTGACAAAAGATGAACACTGAGCTACGGCTAATTCACTCAATAACAGGCTCAAACAAGCATGGCAAAAGTGCAAACGATAACAGGTTTCAGACTTGGTGAAATTAACAGCATGTCAGGAATTTATCATCAGGAAGCAATGTTTAGAGCATGAAAACTACATGATACAGGAACATATCAAGGAAAAGCAAGGCATGGAATGAAGCTACTCAAAGCATGTAACAAAAGTCCCTTAGTGACCATGAACCAAAAGGGATCAGAAAATACAATTTCAAGCATGTGAACATAGCAAAAACATAAACAGATTCAGACTTAGTGAAAAACTGGAGCATGGCAAAACAATTAACGAGTAGGCATGTTTACGAGCTCGATGCACTCACTAGGAGGCATGGCATGACAATCTAAGCATACACCCATCAAGAAGACATGGCATAGAAGCTAGACATGGCAAGAACAACAACATAGCATGCACGGATCAACAACAACAAGCTCGACAAAATTGCTAAACATGTTAACAATCTGCCAGGAACATTTTATAGCAAAAGTAGAGCTCGATTGACTCAAGCTAGGGTGCTCCATAAATTCAAACAAAGACATGGATGGATAGAGCACCACAATATTAACAAAACATCCTTACTGATCATCCTCAAAAGAGGCACGGATCACTAGGAAACAACATGAACATATGGCATAAAAACAATAACAGGACAAGGACTTAGAATAATCCTAAGTCCCTGAAATCAGCATCGTTGAGTAAGCTACTTTGCAAGCTTGTGCTAGCCACCACAAGGATCACAAAAATACATGGCATACACCTATGTAAATATGGCATGGCATTCTACAAAACACATGTAGAGCTAAGGATCATAGCATGCACACATTAAACATGGCAAAAATGACAAAAGGGCATTTGCTGAAACAGATCTGACATAATCATCACATATCCCTCTTCCAACAGCATTTCGGGCATCAAGATGAGCTCAAATGGAAATGATGCAATGAGATGAAATGATGTACTCGTTGAGACGAACATTTTGATATGCTAGACGCACGAATCGGAGCAACAGTGATGAAGTTATGATGTGATGAAAATGCCCAAAAATACTAAAATTCTGGGGGACTTAGTGAAATTTGGACCTCTCGGGAAAAGTCAACCCGGGACGGAGTGGTGCGGGACGACGAGATCCGGGATGGAGGGAGGCGTTTTGTTCGCGAACCGGTGGATCTGATCCACCTCTCCCAGATCCGGTAAACGTGGAGCGCCGCCGAGGCGCGAGAAGTCCGACGAGTGAACTCCGGCGATGCGGGACGAGGCGACGGGGCCGGAGGGAGGCGAGGCGATGGCCGGACGGCGATGCGGTGATGGTCGACGCCAGCGCGCAAGGAAATGGGCGGCGGAGGTGAGCGTGGATGGCGGCGGGGAAACCGAGGCAGCGGGACGCGATGGAGCTCTTGTGATGCACGGCGGCGTCAGAGGGTGACGTGATGGAGCGGCGAGCTCCCGCGGCGGAGAGCCAGAGGCGGGAGGCGGCCATTGCCGGAGATGAGGGCGTGGCTCTGGCGACCTCTAGCGCGGGCGACGGAGGGAGGAAGAGCGGTGACGGCGAGCTCTGGTCGCCGGAGATGGTCGCCGGCGACGGCGTGAAGATCCGGCGAGGCTGCTGGTCTCCTCGGGCCCGGCGCGGCCCGGGGCGGGCCGAAGATGGGCTCCGCGGGCCCATGCGCGGTGGACGGCGCGGGGAGGGCAGGTGGCGGCCCCTGATTGGACTGGAGCGGCGGCGACGGTGACGGGGCGGCCTCTGATTGGCCGGGTGACGTGGAGGCGACGGTGGACGCGTCCGGTGACGGACGGACATGTCCGGCGGCGCGGAGGGAGTTGGATCTAGGGTTTTGTCCACGAAAATTTCAGGGGAGGCCACATATTTATAGGTAGAGGGAGCTAGGAGAGTCCAAAAGAGGTGCGGTTTTTGGCCACGCGATCGTGATCAAACGATCAAGATGATGGAGGGGGTTTAGGTGGGTTTGGGCCACTTTGGAGGGGTGTTGGGCTGAAACACACACGAGGCCTTTTCGGTCCCTCGGATAACCTTTGGAGTATCAAACGAAGTCCAAATGGTACGAAACTTGGAAGGCAGTCTACCGGTAGTAAACCAAGGCCGCATGGCAAGTCCCGGTCCAATTCGAAAACGTTTAACACCCGCACATGAAAAGAGGTAGAAAGGGACACCGGATGACATAGGAGTGCCGGATTGCAAAACAGACAACGGGAAAAATGCTCGGATGCATGCGACGAACATGTATGCAAATGAAATGCACATGATGACAATGCATGACACGCAAGCAAATGACAAGGCAACAACAGCGAATAACTGGAAGACACCTGGCACATCGGTCTCGGGGCGTCCCACAGCGAGATTACAATCCCATCTTTGTGAGACCGAGATCCCTATCGGTGAGACCGAAAAGACTAGCGTTTGTGGCAGTGGCTATGTCAAGTGGACTCGGTGGCGCCGGAGAGATCAAATCGGTGGGGCCGAGTTTGACTTTTGGTTTGGGACATATTTGGATATGAGAAAGTAGTTGAGGGTTTTGGAGCATATCACTAAGCATTTTGAACAAGTAACTCATTAAGCAACACCTCACCCCCTCTTAATAGTATTGGCTTTCCTATGGACTCAATGTGATCTTGAATCACTAAAAATGAAATGTAGAGTCTTGTGCTTTGAGCTTGAGCCAATCCTTTTGTCCTTAGCATTTTGAGGGGTCCACTTTCTAATCCATGCCATGCCAATCATTAAGCTTTTCCAGAAATATTTATCTTGAAATAGCATTAGCTCAATGAGCTATATGTTGTAAGGAATTACCAAAACCACCCAGGGATGGTTGCACTTTCAATCTCCCCCTTTTTGGTAATTGATGACAACATATAGATCAAATCTTCGACAAATGATTATAAGATTGAAAACCAACGTCGCTTTGAGAAGTATGTGATAAGCAAGAGCTCCCCCTAAATTTGTGCATTATTTAAAATTTGCTTTTGAATGCAAATGCACAATCGATTAGGATCATGGGTTACTCTTCCATGTCACATACATCTTGGTGGCGCTCAAAATGATAGAAATCAAAAGCATGCACTCATCACCAAGCAAGTGAATGATCATATATGGATTATAAAGGATATCATCATTCAACCAAACATTAATGTAGCATATGATCAACCACATGATCATATAAGTATCTCGCAAGGACAGACATAAAGTATCTCACACAAGCACACAATAAAGGTTCAACCAAAATAGCAAGAGAGATAAAAAGTAGCAAACACTCTCTCTCGAAGCCTATGATCTATACATATTTCTCCCCCTTTGACAACAAGTTACCAAAAAGTTTGAAAATGCATAGTGCTATACGTCTCTCAGGCTTGATCTATGGGAGGTGGCGTAGATAGAACTCCAAGGACGAAGGCTTCCGATGAAGTAGTTGGAGCTGGTGGAGTAGGTGCTAGAGGTGGCACTGGAGCTGTAGCTACTGGTGCTGACACTGAAGCTCTAGCATCTGAGACTGGCACTACAGCAGACCTTGGACCTCGTGGCACACGCTTGAAAGCATCAGTGATTGCTTTTCCTCTCCTCTCCTCTGCTTCCTCCTGAAGCTGCTCAACTGCAGTCTGAATCTCAGTCACCTTCAGATCAAGATCATAGAATTTTGTCTCCACAATCCTCTCCAGGCTCTCCTGATTCTGAGTCAGGGTGGCCAAGCCCTTCTCAATCCTCAGTGTAGCTTGAATCAGATATCCAAGCTGATCTTGCTTGCTCTTCAAGAATACTCGAGATGCCTCTTCACCAGTTGACATCCTTGTAGCTTTCTCTGCTCTTGCCTTCTCTCTCATCTCATGTGCTTGCACAGATGATGGATGTTCCTCAGTCATCACAATAGTATTGTCTTCAAAATCAGGATATAAGGGTAGATGCTCCTTGTCTAGCAAATAAGTACCTATGCCCATCTTGGAGTCGATGAGCTCCTGAATGTGTGGAGCATACCCACAACTTCTCTTCTGGTCAGCAGTACTCCTCTTGATTGTTTCTACCATTAAGCTCATAACCTTGAACTTCTGAGGGACATCAAACAGTTGGAGCAGATTGATAGAATGCCCTCCGATCATCTTTTGATCTCCTAACTTGGGTAGCAGAGTGTGCCTTAAGATCCAGTTAATGGTAGGCAGACCAGACAACAGATAGTGTACAGATCCAAGCCTATGTGTTTCCAAAGCTTTATGAGGGATCTCTTTGTACATATTTGCCATGGAGTTGTGGTCTTTCTTCTTCTTGGTATATACATGCAAGTCATCTTCATGCTTTGCAGGGGCATTGCTCAGTTTGGCCCATTCATCAACTGTGGACTGGTACCTGATACCCTCAGACATCCAAACTATCCTTCCATTTGGATAGAAGTGGGCAGTGGAGTAAAACTGCATGATCAGCTCATATTCCATTTAGTGAGCTTTTGTCCGACGAATTCATCTACCCCACAAGTCTTAAAGCTGTCATACACTCCTGGGAAGTGATCTTCATTTTCCTGGATGTATTCCCAATTGACCCATCTCATGTCACACACTATGGGCTTCTTGTCAAGCAGAATGGTTTCATAGAAATATTGCTGTTCCTTTGTATGGAACCTGTAGTCAATAGCAGTTCTCCTCCTGACAGCATATGGATAAGACTCTCTCCACAATCTCAGTCCTGAGTCTCTCCTAATGTGCATGTCCTTAGAGACTGGATGAGCATCATTGTGGTCAGGGATCTTGGGTTTCAATTTCCTCAAAACATGAGAATCATCATCTTCTTCTTCAGCTTTAGGCACTGGGGCCTTGTTCTTCTCCTCAGCAGGTATACTTCTTGTGTTCCTCTTGGGCTTTGGGGGCTTCTGAGCAGCAGCCTTGGGAGCAGTTTTGGGCTTAGATGGAGCAGCCCCTGACTTGATTGCATCTCCCATTAGCTTCTGAGTCTTAGGAGCTAGTGCAGCATCCTCTTCCTCTTCCTCTTCTTTTGGATCTCTCATTATGGATGATCTGCCAAGCACTCTAGCAGTGGTCTTCTTGACCCTTTCCTTCCTTTTCTTTCCTTCTCCAACTACCTCTTCAGTTGGCTTGGAGGTTTCTGCAGTTGAGGCTCTCGCCTTAGACATAGGAACTCTTTTTGCTGGTGCCTTCTTGTTCATCCCTGGCTTAACTATAGCAGCTGTGCCATACTCCTTTTTAGCACCTTTCTCTTGGAGCTGACTTCCTCATCAACAGCCACATAGTCCTCATCTTCAGATCCCGAGGTTTTCTTCTTCCTGGATCTGGTTGCTACCTTTGGCAAGTTGCTTGGAGTGCTCCTACTTCCATCATCGGAAGTGCTGGAGGGACTAGTGACCTCACTCAATTAAACCTGCTCCTCAGACTTGTTCTGGCTGTCACTTTGATCAAACATCTTGCAGGCAAATTGTCAGCAGACCCTGTGAATAGGTTGTGGATGAGGTAGAGTAGATGAGCATCACAAAGTGCAGAGTTTTTGCAAAACAGATGACTTAAAAACTTAGTTTTAGTTCTTCACAGATAGCATTTCGGATCTACCGATTTGTAAACTCGGTGATACCGAAGCAACTTTTGGAACCTAAACTTGTGAACTCGGTCAGACCGAGTCACAGTTCAGTGGCACCGAGACTGCTAGGGTTTCACAGAGAATCGAACTCGGTCACACCGATTTGCAATTTTCGGTCAGACCGAAAGGCATGTGCAATGGCCTAAGCCAAATCGGTGAGACCGATTTCTACAACTCGGTCGGTCCGAGATGAGTTCGGCGGAGACGTAACCCTAAATTTTCAAATCTAATCTATGGGGTGCTTTCGCTGGACAGGATGATTTCATACGTGGCAAGAATCATGGCAAAGCAATGTGCTACGGATCGGAGTTAAGGAATAGCACAAAGATCAAGTTCATACCCTACTTCGGTGGTGAACTTGCTACGGCGGCAACGGCGGGGCAGATTGCCGTTGATGGCGGCGGAGACCATCGGCGGGAGGTCGCTGGCAGCGAGAGGACGATCCGGAGACCCGAGGAGGCAGAGCAGGTCACGCGCGGGTGAAAGGTTTTGGAAAATTTTCCAAATTTTGACCCGTTAGTATATATAACCTGACCCTATCGGTGTGACCAAGTGGAACAACTCAGTGGCACCGAGATGCAAAACTGTGAGCAGTTACTGCAACTCGGTGTGACCTAAAAGTTCTAATTGGTTGCACCGAGATTGAAAACCTAGATCAACTTAGTGATCTCGGTGTGACCGAAATGGATGACTCAGTCATACCGAAATGCACAAAGAGGTTTTGGAAGTTTAGGTCTATGACGAATCGGGGACTCCGAGTGCTCCTCACACAGAGTGGTTCGAATCTGACTTGATCAAACTTTGTGATGTAGCATGAATAGAGTTTGAGAGCATAAAAGCATAGATAGCTAGAGGAAGTTCTTAGGCATTCTTGTCCATCCATTTGGCAAAAGAGAAAAAGCCAAACAATCAAAGCAACAAATGGATGTCCTCGAATGAGTAAAATATGCATCCAACATGCTCACACAATAAGATGACAAATGAAATATGTGACAAAGCATGCACAATCACTCTAGCATCTATCAAGCAATTTAGCGATGACAAGGTCATCTATATATGAGTATATTGACTTAGGAGTCAAATGAGAACATTTGATTGTAGGTCATACTCATCACTTAAGCACAAGTGGGGTTGTGATACGTCTCCAACGTATCTATAATTTTTGATTGCTCCATGCTATATTATCTACTGTTTTGGACTATATTGGGCTTTATTTTCCACTTTTATATTATTTTTGGGACTAACCTATTATCCGGAGGCCCAACCCAGAATTACTGTTTTTTTTTGCCTATTTCAGTGTTTCGAAGAAACGGAATATCAAATGGAGTCCAAACGGAATAAAATCTTCGGGAACGTGATTTCCTCACCGAACGTGATCCAGGAGACTTGGACCCTGCTCCAAGGAACAAAAGAGGCGGTCACGAGGGTGGGGGGTTCCCCCCCTAGGGCGCGCCGCCTGCCTCGTGGGCCCCTCCTTGCTCCTCCGGCATACTTCTTCCTCCTATATATACACACGTACCCCCAAACGATCAGAACAGGAGTCAAAAACCTAATTCCGCCGCCGTAACTTTCTGTATCCACGAGATCCCATCTTGGGGGCTGTTCCGGAGCTCCGCCGGAAGAGGGCCGTCATCACGGAGGGCTTCTACATCATCATAGCCTCTCCGATGAAGTGTGAGTAGTTTACCTCAGACCTTCGGGTCCATAGTTAGTAGCTAGATGGCTTCTTCTCTCTCTTTGAATCTCAATACAAAGTTCTCCCCCTCTCTCGTGGAGATCTATTCGATGTAATCTTCTTTTTGCGGTGTGTTTGTTGAGATCGATGAATTGTGGGTTTATGATCAAGTCTATCTATGAATAATATTTGAATCTTCTCTGAATTCTTTTATGTATGATAGGTTATCTTTGCAAGTCTCTTCGAATTATCCGTTTGGTTTGGCCAACTAGATTGGTAGTTCTTGCCATGGGAGAAGTGCTTAGCTTTGGGTTCGATCTTGCAGTGTCCTTACCCAGAGACAGAAGGGGCAGCAAGGCACGTATTGTACCGTTGCCATCGAGGATAACAAGATGGGGTTTATTTCATATTGCATGAATTTATCTCTCTACATCATGTCATCTTGCTTAAGGCATTACTCTATTTTTAACTTAATACTCTAGATGCATGCTGGATAGCGGTAGATGAGTGGAGTAATAGTAGTAGATGCAGAATCGTTTCGATCTACTTGTCACGGATGTGATGCCTATATACATGATCATGCCTAGATATTCTCATAATTATGCACAATTCTATCAATTGCTCAACAGTAATTTGTTCACCTACCGAAGAATACTTATGCCCTTGAGAAAAGCCACTAGTGAAACCTATGGCCCCCGGGTCTATTCTCATCATATCAATCTCCATCACTTTTATATTATTTTGCTATTTACTTTGCCTTTACTTTTTTACTTTGCATCTTTATATCAAAAATACCAAAAATATTCTATCTATCAGATCTCACTCTTGTAAGTGACCGTGAAGGGCTTGACAACCCCTAATCACGTTGGTTGCGAGTAGCTATCGCTTTGTGCAGGTACGAGGGACTTGAGCGTGGGCTCCTACTGGATTGATACCTTGGTTCTCAAAAACTGAGGGAAATACTTACGCCACTCTACTGCATCATCCCTTCCTCTTCGGGGAAAACCAACGCAAGATCAAGACGTAGCAAGAACGATTTCTAGCGCCGTTGCCGGGGAGTCTACGCAAAAAGTCAACATACCAAGTACCCATCACAATCCCTATCTCTCGCATTACATTATTTGCCATTTGCCTCTCGTTTTCCTCTCCCCCACTTCACCCTTGCCATTTTATTCGCCCTCTCTCTCTCTCACTATCCTCCCTCTCTTTCTCTATTTGCCTCTTTTGCCCATTTCTTGTTTGCTCGTACGGTTGGAATAGTTGTTTATTAATTACTAAACAGAGAACCTAAGATCTATGGATCATCATCCGCTTGGTAATCTGTAACGCCCCGAGACCGATGTGCCAGGTGTCGTCCAGTTATTCGCTGTTGTTGCCTTGTCATTTCTTGCATGTCATGCATTGCATATCATGTCATCATGTGCATTTCATTTGCATACATGTCCGTCTCACGCATCCGAGCATTTTTCCCGTTGTCCGTTTTGCAATCCGGCGCTCCGTTCTCCTCCGGTGGTCATTTCTACCTTTCTTTCATGTGTGGGGATTAAACATTTCCGGATTGGACCGAGATTTGTCAAGCGGCCTTGGTTTACTACCGGTAGACCACCTGTCAAGTTTCGTACCATTTGGACTTCGTTTGATGCTCCAACGGTTAACCGAGGGACCGAGAAGGCCTCGTGTGTGTTGCAGCCCAACACCTTTCCAAAGTGGCCCAAAACCCACCTAAACCCTCTCCATCATCTAGAGCGTTCGATCACGGTCGCGTGGCCGAAAACCGCACCTCATTTGGACTCTCCTAGCTCCCTCTTCCTATATATATGTGGCCATCCCCGAAATTTTCGCGGATGAACCCTAGCCCCGCTCCTCTCGCATCGCCGGACATGCCCTCCCGGTCGCCGGACATGTCCGCGCCGCCGCCACGTCGCCCGGCCAATCGCATCGCGCCACGTCGCCCCACTACTGCTCTTCTCCAACCCCCGCGCGCCACGTCGCCGCCAACGGGGACCCCTCTCTCCTCCGCCGCCGCGGGCCCGCGCGGCCCAGATCCGGCCCGTGGGGCCCGAATCGCCGCCCGCCGCCGCCAAGTGCGCCCGCGCCTCCTCGCCAGGCGTCCCGTGCCGCCGCTCGTCCTTCACCGGCGTGCTCCGCCGCACCGCCACATCGCTGCCTCGCCGGCGTGCTCCACCGCCCCGCCGCGCGGCGAGGTCCCCGCGCCGCCGCCCGCGTGGTCTCCGCGCCTAGCCCAGGTGCTCCGGCGAGCGGCCCGGCCTCGCCGGCGTCAACCACTCCTTCCAACTCTGGCCGCCTCCGCCGCCGCCGTCGTCAATTCCGGCGAGTGCGCCGCTGCCTCGTTATCCGTGCAATGTGGATCTGAGATCTAGATCCTCTCCACGGTTGACTTTTTCTCCTCTAACCCTAATCTTTTTGCATTTTTCATCGCATCACAACTCCTCATCCGTAACTCCGTTTTGGGCATATAGCATATCACAATGTTCGTCTCAGAGAGTACATCATTTCATCTCATTGCATAATTTTCATTTGAGCTCATCTTGATGCCCGAAATGCTGTTAGAAGAGTGCTACTTGAGTTAATTGTCAGATCTGCTGCTCCATTTAGATATTTGTCTTTTTTGCCATGATTATTGTGTGCATGATATGCCCATGAGCTCTACATATGTTTTGTTATATGTTTTGCCATCTTTCCAGAGGTGCAACCCATGTATTTTTGTGATGTGTGTGGTGACTATCACAAGCTTGCAAAGTGAGGCACTTGGTAATGCTGATTTCAGGGACTTAGCATTTCCACTAAGTCCTTGAGCTGTTTATCTCATATGGTCATATGTTCATGTTATTTCCTAGTGATCCATGCCTCTTTTGAGGATGATCAGTAAGGATGTTTTGTTAATCTTGTAGTGCTCTATCTATCCATGTCTTTGTTTACATTTATGGAGCACCCTAGCTTGAGTCAATCGAGCTCTACTTTTGTCATTTCGTGAATCTGGGCAGATTGTCTACTTGTTAGCAATTTTGTCGAGGATGTTGTTGTTGATCCGTGCATGATATGCTATTGTTCTTGCCATGTCTAGCTTGCATTTTGTGTATTCTTGATGGGTGTATACTTAGATTGTCATGCCTTGCTCTGTAGTGAGTGCATCGAGCTCGTAAACTTGCCTACTTGATATCTGTTTCAGCATGCTCCAGTTTTCACAGTCTGTGATCTGATTATGTTTTTGCCATGTTCACATGCTTGCAATTGTATTTTCTGATCCCTTTTGGCTCAAGGTAATTAAGGGACTTTTGTTAAGCTCTTTGAGTAGCTCCATGCCATGCTTTACTTTGCCATGTTCAGGCCCTGTAGCATATAGTTTTGCTGCTCCAAAGTGTGCTATCTGATCTGAAATTCCAGGCTTGTGTTAATTTCACTAAGTCTGAAACCTGTTTACCGTTTGCATTTTTGCCATGCTTGTTTGAACCTGTTAATGGATGAATTGGCCATAGCTCAGTGTTCATCTTTTGTTAAGAATTATGAATGGATCCCTGCCATGTATTTTGTTGCCATTATTGAGTGCTGTAGCATGTTCATCTTGTTGCATTTAGAAGGCTACTTGCTGTATATCACAGACCGGTGCCATATTTGAATTGCTCGCCATTTCCAAACCGTAACTCCGATTCCAGTGATCCTTATATCGTTTTCAAGCGATTTCATCTCACCTTTCCAGTGGCACACTTGGATTTCCAAGTTGAGGCCAGGTTCATTCATTCCTTATCAAATCATGCATATGCATCGCATACCGCATCTCGCATATCATATCATGTTCATGTGTTGGTTGTTTACTATGTTGTGTGCTTCTTTCTAGTGTTTGCTTCTTCGGGTTGGTTCCGATATCGTCGCGTTTGTGAGGACCCGTTCGTCTACGTCCGTTTATCTTCTTCTTGGACTCATTCTTCTTCCTTGCGGGATTTCAGGCAAGATGATCATACCCTCGAAATCACTTCTATCTTTGCTTGCTTAGTTGCTCGCTCTTTTGCTATGCCTATGCTGCGATACCTACCACTTGCTTATCATGCCTCCCATATTGTTGAACCAAGCCTCTAACCCACCTTGTCCTAGCAAACCGTTGTTTGGCTATGTTACCGCTTTGCTCAGCCCCTCTTATAGCGTTGTTAGTTGCAGGTGAAGATTGAAGATTGTTCCTTGTTGGAACATGGAGATGTTGTTCCTTGTTGGAACATGTTTACTTGTTGGGATATCACACTATATCTTATTTAATTAATGCATCTATATACTTGGTAAAGGGTGGAAGGCTCGGCCTTATGCCTGGTGTTTTGTTCCACTCTTGCCGCCCTAGTTTCCGTCATATCGGTGTTATGTTCCCGGATTTTGCGTTCCTTACGCGGTTGGGTTATAATGGGAACCCCTTGACAGTTCGCTTTGAATAAAACTCCTCTAGCAAGGCCCAACCTTGGTTTTACCATTTGCCACCTAGCCTTTTTCCCTTGGGAGTCGCGCATCCCGTGGGTCATCTTTATTTTAACCCCCCCGGGCCAGTGCTTGTCTAAGTGTTGGTCCGAACTAGAGTCCTTTGCTGCGCCACCTCGGGGAAACTTGAGGGCTGGTTTTAGTTGTACGGAGCGCTCATCCGGTGTTGCCCTGAGAACGAGATATGTGCAGCTCCTATCAGGATGTCGGCGCATCGGGCGGTCTTGCTGGACTTGTTTTACCATTGTCGAGGATGTCTTGAAGAACCGGGATACCGAGTCTGATCGGAATGTCTCGGGAGGAGGTCTATTCCTCCATTGACCGTGAGAGCTTGTCATGGGCTAAGTTGGGACACCCCTGCAGGGATTTGAACTTTTGAAAGCCGTGCCCGCGGTTATGGGCAGATGGGAATTTGTTAATGTCCGGTTGTAGAAAACCTGAAGTTGACCTTAATTAAAATACATCAACCGCGTGTGTAACCGTGATGGTCTCTTCTCGGCGGAGTCCGGGAAGTGAACACGGTGTTGGAGTTATGCTTGACGTTGGTTGTTTCAGGATCACTTCTTGATCATACTTTTATCGACCGTGCTTTGCCTTCTCTTCTCGCTCTCATTTGCGTATGTTAGCCACCATATATGCTAGCCGCTTGCTGCAGCTCCACCTCATACCTTTACCTTACCCATAAGCTTAAATAGTCTTGATCGCGAGGGTGCGAGATTGCTGAGTCCCCGTGGCTCACAGATACTTCCAAAACCAGTTTGCAGGTGTCGATGAGTCCGTGCAGATGACGCAACTAAGCTCAGGAGGAGCTCGATGAAGATCTTGTCCTTTGTTTTGTTTCGTTATAGTTAATCAGTAGTGGAACCCAGTTGGGGTCGATCGGGGACCTTGTCGCATTTCGGGTTCTTCTTTTATTTTGGTTCCGTAGTCGAACCTTGATTGTATTTGGATGTTGTAATGCTTTATTCATGTAATTGTGTGAAGTGGCGATTGTAAGCCAACTATGTATCTCTTTCCCTTATGTATTACATGGGTTGTGTGAAGATTACCTCACTTGCGACATTGCTTTCAATGCGGTTATGCCTCTAAGTCGTGCTTCGACACGTGGGAGAAATAGCCGCATCGAGGGCGTTACATAATCTTTTTAAGAGATCCAGTTATGTTGAACCAACTGCTAGTGAGTTTTGTGCACTAGATTATCTTTATGAGGTTTTGCTTGAAATCCATGAATCTGAAAAGTGTGATGAAGTACTTCATGAAGTGATTCACGATAGATCTTTGAATAAAAAACATGATTGCAATGATGATAGTATAAATTCTATTAATGTAAATTGTGCTAATAATATGCAAAACCCTAAGCTTGGGGATGCTAGTTTTGCTATGTCCTCTACTTGTTGCAATGATCATGATTGGGGTGATTCTTCTTATGATCTTGAAAATTTATTTAAGCCCCATGATGAATATGAGATTGATTATAATGTTTGCAATAATATTGAAACTGCGTTTGGAAAGGTCATGACTTTAGTTAATGTTAATCCCACTATTTTGGAAGAGTGTCAACTTTACATGCATGTGGATCATGTTGAAATTATTCTATGTGATAGCTATTTTGTTGAATTTTCTTATGATCCTACATGTAATTATTATGAGAGAGGAAAATATGGTGGTAGAAATTTTCATGTTACTAAATTACCTCTCGTTATGTTGAGATTGCTATTGTTTCTTTCCGCTTCCTTGCATATGCTAGCTTTTGCTTGCCTTGATAATTTTTTTGCCTATAAGATTCCTATGCATAGGAAGTATGTTAGACTTAGATGTGTTTGTAACGTGTTTTATGATGCTCTCTTTGTGCTTCAATTCTTGTCTTTCATGTGAGCATCATTGAAATATTATGCCTAGCTATAAGGCTTTAAAGAAAAGCGCTTATTGGGAGACAACCCAATATTTATCCTTGCTGTTATTTAATAAATAAATTATTTAGCCTCTGTTTAGGCTGTGTTTTTGTGTTTAGTTAGTGTTTGTGCCAAGTAGAACCGTTGGGAAGACTTGGGGAAAGTCTTGTTGAACTTGCTGTAAAAAAACAGAAACTTTAGGGCTCACGAGAACTGCTGTAATTTTTATTTGAAGAGTGATATTTAGTTAATTCTTTTTGAAGATGATTAATAGATAAATTCCTCACGTCCAGAAATTTATTTTAGAATTTTTGGGGTTCAAGATCTTGCCTAGCTACAGATTACTACAGACTGTTCTGTTTTTGACAGATTCTGTTTTCGTGTGTTGTTTGCTTATTTTGATGAATCTATGGCTAGTAAAATAGTTTATAATCCATAGAGAAGTTGGAATACAGTAGGTTTAACACCAAAATAAATAAATAATGAGTTCATTACAGTACCTTGAAGTGGTCTTTTGTTTTCTTTCGCTAACGGAGCTCACGAGTTTTCTATTTTGAGTTTTGTGTTGTGAAGTTTTCCAGTTTTGGGTGAATTCTTTTGATGGATCATGGAACAAGGAGTGGCAAGATCCTAAGCTTGGGGATGCCCATGGCACCCCCAATATAATCCAAGGACACGAAAAAGTTAAAGCTTGGGGATGCCCCGGAAGGCATCCCCTCTTTTCGTCCACTTCCATCGGTAATTTACTTGGAGCTATATTTTTATTCACCAACATGATATGTGTTTTGCTTGGAGCGTCTTGTATTATTTGTGTCTTTGTTTGCTAATATACGATAATCATCCTTGCTGTACACACCTTTCGAGAGAGCCATACATGAATTAAAATTTGATAGAATACTCTATGTGCTTCACTTATATCTTTTGAGCTAGATAATTTTGCTCTATGTGCTTCACTTATATCCTTTGAGCTAGATAATTTTGCTATATGTGCTTCACTTAGATCTTTTAGAGCACGGTGGTGAATTCATTTTAAAGAAACTATTGATCTCTCACGCTTCACTTAAATTAATTTGAGAGTCTCTTAATAGCATGGTAATTTGCCTAATAATAATATGCTTGGTATTCAAGATTTGTGAAACTTTCTTTTGAGTGTGTTGAATACTAAGAAAAGATTGAAGCATGATAATTGTTTTGAGATATGGATGTGATAATATTAAAGTCATGCTAGTTTAGTAGTTGTGAATTTAAAGAATACTTGTGTTGAAGTTTTTGATTCTCGTAGCATGTACGTATGGTGAACCGTTATGTGATGAAGTCGGAGCATGATTTATTTATTGATTGTCTTCCTTATGAGTGGCGGTCGGGGACGAGCGATGGTCTTTTCCTATCAATCTATCCCCCTAGGAGCATGCGCGTAGTACTTTGCTTTGTTAACTTCTAGATTTTTGCAATAAGTATATGAGTTCTTTATGACTAATGTTGAGTCCATGGATTATACGCACTCTCACCCTTCCACCCTTGCTGGCCTCTCTAATACCGCGCACATTTCGCCGGTATCATACACCTACCATATACCTTCCTCAAAACAGCCACCATACCTACCTATTATGGCATTTCCATAGCCATTCCGAGATATATTGCCATGCAACTTTTCACCATCTAGTTCATCATGACACATCCATCATTGTCATATTGCATATCCCGGTACACCGCCAGATGCATTCACATAGAGTCATATTTTGTTCTAAGTATCGAGTTGTAATTGTTGAGTTGTAATAAAAATAAAAGTGTGATGATCATCATTATTAGAGCATTATCCCGGTGAGGAAAGAATGATGGAGACTATGATTCCCCCACAAGTCGGGATGAGACTCCAGACAAAAAATAAAAAAAAGAGGCCAAAGAAGCCCCCAAAAAAGAGAAATGCCATAAAAAAAGAGAAATGCCATATAAAATAATAAAAAAATGAGAGAAAAAGAGAGAAGGGACAATGTTACTATCCTTTTACCACACTTGTGCTTCAAAGTAGCACCATGATCTTCATAGTAGAGAGTCTCTCATGTTATCACTTTCATATACTAGTGGGAATCTTTCATTACAGAACTTGGCTTGTATATTCCAATGATGAGCTTCCTCAAATTGCTCTAGGTCTTCATGAGAAAGCAAGTTGGATGCACACCCACTAGTTTCTTTTGTTGAGCTTTCATATACTTATAGCTCTAGTGCATCCGTTGCATGGCAATCCCTACTCACTCACATTGATATCTATTAATGGGTATCTCCATAGCCCGTTGATACACCTAGTTGATGTGAGACTATCTTCTCCCTTTTTGTCTTCTCCATAACCACCATTCTATTCCACCTATAGTGCTATATCCATGGCTCACGCTCATGTATTGCGTGAAGATTGAAAAAGTTTTGAAAAAGTTAGAGTATGAAACAATTACTTGGCTTGTCATCGGGGTTGTGCATGATTTAAATACTTTGTGCGGGGAAGATGGAGCATAGCCAGACTATATGATTTTGTAGGGATAACTTTCTTTAGCCATGTTATTTTGAGAAGACATAATTGCTTTGTTAGTATGCTTAAAGTATTATTATTTTCTATGTCAATATAAACCTTTGTCTTGACTCTTCTAATCTGAATATTCATACCACAATTAAGAAGATTTGCATTGAAATTATGCCAAGTAGCACTCCACATCAAAAATTCTCTTTTTATCATTTACCTACTCGAGGACGAGCAGGAATTAAGCTTGGGGATGCCTGATACGTCTCCAACGTATCTATAATTTTTGATTGCTCCATGCTATATTATCTACTGTTTTGGACTATATTGGGCTTTATTTTCCACTTTTGTATTATTTTTGGGACTAACCTATTAACCGGAGGCCCAGCCCAGAATTGCTGTTTTTTGCCTATTTCAGTGTTTCAAAGAAACGGAATATCAAACGGAGTCCAAACGGAATAAAATCTTCGGGAACGTGATTTTCTCACCGAACGTGATCCAGGAGACTTGGACCCTGCTCCAAGGAACAAAAGAGGCGGTCACGAGGGTGGGGGGCACCCCCCTAGGGCGCGCCCCCTGCCTCGTGGGCCCCTCGATGCTCCTCCGGCGTACTTCTTCCTCCTATATAGACACACGTACCCCCAAACGATCAGAACAGGAGCCAAAAACCTAATTCTGCCGCCGCAACTTTCTGTATCCACGAGATCCCATCTTGGGGCTTGTTCCGGAGCTCCGCCGGAAGAGGGCCGTCATCATGGAGGGCTTCTACATCATCATAGCCTCTCCGATGAAGTGTGAGTAGTTTACCTCAGACCTTCGGGTCCATAGTTAGTAGCTAGATGGCTTCTTCTCTCTCTTTGAATCTCAATAGAAAGTTCTCCCCCTCTCTCATGGAGATCTATTCGATGTAATCTTCTTTTTGCGGTGTGTTTGTTGAGATCGATGAATTGTGGGTTTATGATCAAGTCTATCTATGAATAATATTTGAATCTTCTCTGAATTCTTTTATGTATGGTTGGTTATCTTTGCAAGTCTCTTCGAATTAGCCGTTTGGTTTGGCCAACTAGATTGGTAGTTCTTGCCATGGGAGAAGTGCTTAGCTTTGGGTTCGATCTTTCGGTGTCCTTACCCAGTGAAAGAAGGGGCAGCAAGGGTCGTATTGTATCGTTGCCATCGAGGATAACAAGATGGGCTTTATTTCATATTGCATGAATTTATCTCTCTACATCATGTCATCTTGCTTAAGGCGTTACTCTGTTTTTAACTTAATACTCTAGATGCATGCTGGATAGCGGTCGATGAGTGGAGTAATAGTAGTAGATGCAGAATCGTTTCGATCTACTTGTCACGGACGTGATGCCTATATACATGATCATGCCTAGATATTCTCATAATTATGCACAATTCTATCAATTGCTCAACAGTAATTTGTTCACCCATCAAAGAATACTTATGCTCTTGAGAGAAGCCACTAGTGAAACCTATGGCCCCCGGGTCTATTCTCATCATATCAATCTCCATCACTTTTATATTGTTTTGCTATTTACCTTGCCTTTACTTTTTACTTTGCATCTTTATATCAAAAATACCAAAAATATTCTATCTATCAGATCTCACTCTCGTAAGTGACCGTGAAGGGCTTGACAACCCCTAATCGCATTGGTTGCGAGTAGCTATCACTTTGTGCAGGTATGAGGGACTTGAGCGTGGGCTCCTACTGGATTGATACCTTGGTTCTCAAAAACTGAGGGAAATACTTACGCTACTCTGCTGCATCATCCCTTCCTCTTCGGGGAAAACCAACGCAAGCTCAAGAAGTAGCAGGTTGCTAATTTTACATAAAGCATTGTTGTGTGCACACCATTAGAGTTGCTTTAGCTCAATTGATTAGAGTAAAGCTCCCCCTAGATGTGATATCCCCCCTTAGAGGGATGAACTAACCTTGGGTTTTGTCGATGATGACTTCATGTAGGTGTTGAAGATGTGGACGCTCAATGTTGACGTAGATCATTCGGAGCAATCCATTGGAGTGAGTTGCACTTTCAATACCTACACGGGTTAGTCCCACAAGGAACAAGCAAGGATATCCATAGACATAGAGTGATGTTCACACAAGATGATGTCCATGAAAGCATTGGGTTACCTTGTCCCTTGTCTTACCAACAAGAGGGTTTGTGACTCCTTGAACTTAGTGCACGATGTGGTAGTTGTTTGCACTTGTCCTTGCCAAAATGATATGAGTGAAGTACGTTGGCGGAGTCACCCTCAAGAACCCTCTAGTTCTTCTTCTTCGGGATCCACACCATCTTGATGGGAATCCTTGGAGTTGTAGTCGTACTTGATGAAGTGGAACTTGATGTAGTCTTGGGAACCCACTTGACCAAGGCCTTAGGAGCTTCTTGAAATGCATCAATCTCCTCTTGAAGCTTGTCCTTGCCTTTTAGCTTGTGGTCTTGTGGTGGAAGATCATCTTGAGCTTGTGTTCCTTGGAAAGAAGTAGGATCATACTTCTCTTGTTGAGGAACATACTTCGTCTTGGGGTATTAATCTTCTTCCCACTCAACTCCATTGGCATTGAACTTTCATTCAAAACCAACACCTTGATTCTTCCGGTGTCTTCCTTGCTTGCGTACAATTTCCTCAAATTGCTTACTCCCGGCAAGGCTCTTGTAAACACCTTTCTCTATAATTCCCTTCAATAAGCTATTTTCTTGCTCAAGTGTAACTTGGCTAAGAGAATCATTAGTGGAATCGAGAGAACTACTAGAAGCAACAATATTGGATATAGCATGATTGTTGTTACTACTAGAAGAAGAATCTTTCTTACTCTTGTTGATAGTTTTAACTTCTGGCATGTAAGTAGACAAGAGTAAACACTTAGCAATGTAAGAAGAACTTTTCTTGCGAAGATCATCATTGATTGCTTTTAAGAACTCATGCTCTTGCTCAATGTTGAGCTTTTCAAAGCGTAGCTTCTCATGAGTCTTTAAAAGTTCTCGATGATCTTCCAAGGTAGTTTCATGAGCTAACTTAAGAGTGTTTAGTTCTTTAGTTAGATGCTCAATCTTCTTCTTATCATCATCATTCATTTTATCTTGATTAGCATGATCATTGGCAAGTTCATCATATTTTTTATAACTAGAGTTGTCAACAAGTAAATCATCATCTCCTAGCAAATCATCTTCATCACTATTAAAATCAACATACTCGGGGTGTGTTACCTTTGGACCTTCATCCATGAAGCATCTTCCAATTCCTTCATTTGGTGAGTCAAATATGTCGTAGGAGTCGGTTGACACAAGTGCTAGACTGGCAACACCTTCATCTTGAGTATATCCGGAGTCGGAGTGATAACTTCTTTCAGAGTGTTGGTCGGAGTCAGCGCCGGATACCCATTCACCAACATGAGCTTGATGTCTTCTTTTTGTGTAGCTCCTAAATGACTTGTCCTTCCTCTCCGAATCCTTGCTTCTCCGAGAGGGTCTTTGTTCATAACGATCATCTCTACTTCTTCTCTCTCTTGGCAGTGTTTCTTCTCTCTTACTTCTTCTTTTGGGAGAATCTTCTCTTCTTTTGTAGGGAGCCGTAAACTCATTGGAATAGTGTCCGGGTATTCCACAATTGTAGCGATTACACTCACGACTGGAAGATCTTTTTTCATTGTAGGAACTTGACTTGGAACTTCTTTCCTTGCTTCTACCCTTGTAGAACTTGTTGAAGTTCTTCACCATTAGGCTCAATTCTTCATTGAAGGTTTGTTTCTCACTTGATGATGTGGGATAATCACACGAGGCTTTGTAAGCACCACTTGACTTGTTGTGGAGTTCTTCCTTATCCTTGAGTGACATCTCATGAGCAACAATTCTTCCAATGACTTCCGTTGGCTTGAAATCTTTGTAGTTGGGCATCATTTGGATCAATGTGCACACGGTATCATATTTTCCATCCAAGGCTCTTAGGATCTTCTTGATGATGAATCTATCGGTCATCTCTTCACTTCCTAAGCCGGCAATCTCATTTGTAATGAGAGCACGCCTAGAGTACATTTCAGCGACACCTTCACCATCCTTCATTTTGAACTTGTCAAGTTGACTTTGAAGCACATCCAATTTGGATTCCTTGACGGAGTCGGTACCTTCGTGCATATCAATCAAAGTATCCCAAATTTCCTTTGCATTCTCAAGATGGCTGATTTTGTTGAATTCTTCTGGGCACTATCCATTGAAGAGAATATCACAAGCTTGAGCATTGTATTGAAGCATCTTCAACTCTTTCGCGGTAGCTTCGCGGTTCGGTTCTCTCCCATCAAAGAATTCACCTTGCAAGCCAATACACACAATAGCCCAAACGGCGAGGTTATGTCCAAGAATATGCATTTTCATCTTATGCTTCCAACTAGCAAAATTAGTACCATCAAAGTAAGGACCTCTACGGTGGTAATTTCCCTCGCTAGACGCCAAACTCTCCTAGGTTGTGAAACCAAGGCTATGACCACCAATAGCTATGGAAATCAAAGCAAATGGAGACCAAAGCTCTGATACCACCTGTAAGATCGAAAGTATGTCTAGAGGCGGGGGGGTGATTAGACTACTTGACCAAATAAAAATCTAGTCTTTTCCCAATTTTAATTCTTGGCAAATTTTAGCAACATAGCACAAGTCAAGCAATCAACCTCCACTACAAAAAAATACACTTCCGTGATGATACGTGTTTGTCACAGTAGGTCACGTTTTCTGTCATGCACGTACATCCATGACAAATTTATGACAGAATCAAGATAGTCATACCTGTGCTGTCGTAGAAGTGTTCCATGATATTACCAAAATTATCGTCATGGAAGTGTCCACTTCCATGATGATAAATCGCGCGTCACAGAATTAGGCCTATCCGAATTAGGCCTAGTAGCGTCATCTGGGCCGTCCAATATAATTCCAGCCCATTTTAACTTCCGGACATGTATGGCCCATGACGTCTTTCAGCTCATATGAGGCCCTTAGTAACCCTCGGCCCATTAATCGCCCGTGGTAAAACTGGCCCGTAATGAACAGTGTATCACTTTATAACCATTAATGGCCCATTATACCGTTGGGCCGTTTCCAGCCCATGTTATCTTTCGGCCTTCTCAGGGCCCATTTATTCTTAGGCTCATTTCCAACATTCATTTACTTTCGGCCCGTTACTGTCATTTTCTGCTTGTGGGCCAAATTCAGCCCGTGGTAACAGTCGGCCCGTTTGTGGCCCGTTAGTACGTTGGGCCATTTTCATAGCATCATCAAATACGTCCGATTAAGGACGGCCCGTTATGGTCGGCCCATGAACGGACTCTTTCAACTCTATCCCATTTACGACCATAATGTGGTCTGTTATTGGCCCATGTTTGGCCAACCGATCATACGGCCCGTAGAAGGCCCATTGATGATACGGCCCGTAGAAGGCCCATTGATGATACGGCCCGTAGAAGGCCCATTGTGTCTATGGCCCGTATAAGGCCCATTGTTTCTACGCCCCGTAGAAGGCCCATTGTTTCTACGGCCCTTGGAAGGCCCATTGTTTCTACGGCCCGTAGGAGGCCCATGTTAACTACAGTTAATATGTAGCCCATGGTTAATGTGGCCTAGTTTAAAAAAATAGGCTATTGCAGCCACTAGCAAACCGTGGAAAAATAACTGCACTGACTACAAGAAAACAAATAAACAAGACAATAAGGAAATAAATAGGCAAGCAACTTACGCTAGGCTATCACGGCTATTACACATATTACATCCACTGGGCATCAAAGTTCGCCACCAGTGCAAATATAGGGAACAAAGCAGCATATAAACGCCGCAGCAAAACAAGTCCAGAACTGAAACCACTTCAGAAGAGCTCAAGAAACAATATCCTAGGTACCCATAATGCTGGCAAGATGCTTAGCAAGCTTATTAATTTCTCTTGTTTGGCGCTTAAATCCTCCAGCACTTGCTGTTGCACCAGAAAGTATGCATCTGAATTCTGCAGGGACTTCCTCAGTCCTTCGGCTTCCTGTCGCATAACATCTGATCGATGTCTTTCAACTTGAAGTTGAGACTCAAGAAGCCGAACTGATTCAGGCAGCGAGTTTGAAGAGCTGGTGCCAACAGTAGTAGCCAGTAACTCGAACACTACATCAAGACAGGACTTTGGGGTTGTCTCAGTGTCTTCAATATAGTTTTTATCAGCTTTCTTGGAGACCAGCAGGGATGTCTCACTATCTTGAACCTTATCTGCATTACTTCCTATACCATTGCATAATGGGGTACTCTTCTCCAATATTTTATCCGCATTTTAAAAGAGAAACAAACAAACACATCACAGGTTTACAATGTAGTATATGAAACTCGTTTTGGTAAACCAGTTCAGTAGTAAGGTGGACAAGATAACAACATGAAACAAACATATATCTATGTAGTATGGTCACTGTATGGTCTATATCATTCTAGTTTATGTTGCCAAATCAAGATAGATACAGTTCAAATCATATCTATTTAAGACAAAGCAGCTTAGACAGAATATAAGTGTGGGAAACTACACAACAATAACAACACTTGTAAGGTGCATGGCATGAGATATAACTGTTTATTCAATTGAAACTGAAATCAACATAGAGCAAGTTACAACAGCAAACACATTAAAGAAATAGGTTTAAAACATACCTGTTGCGCCATTGGAGTTTCCATTGCATCCTTCAAATTTGAAATTAGTTGGTATGAGTAAATACAGTGATGCAAGAGTAAAGTAGTATGAACCATAGCTACGGAACCTAACCTGAGAACAACTCTTCTTCTGCTTTAAGCATTGACTTGGGGTTCGGAGTGGTGGTCCTCGTGCTTTGGGCACTGTAGTTGCCTTACTAACTGCTCGTGTTTGGGTGCTGTGTGGTGGAGACGGTGTTGTGTCAATGGGAACTGGGTTACTATATGCTGGGGTTGGGGTTAGACGGGGTGTAGTTGGTTCTCTGTCCAACTGGGTAGGGGTACAATCTGCGTGAGTCTGGGTTATGTGTGGTGGGGCTGGTTCTTTGGCAAGTAAAACCGTGGTTCTATCTCCATCGACAGGTAGCACGATCTTTTCTGAAGACCGTGTTTTTACTCCCACAGATACTGCCATCATCCCCTCCAATTGAAATGGCTGATAAACAAGAAAAGTAATTGAATGTACACACATTATAAGATAGACAAGTGCAATGGATAGTAGGGAAGAAAACAGGGCATGAAATAATTCACATTTATGTTGTCTAACCAAACAGAATAGCGGGACATAATTACACATATATGATGGCTAATTAAACAGGATAGCATGACACAATTTCACATGTATGATGGCTAACTAAACTGGATAGAATGACATACTTCAAAATATGATGACTATGTAAACAGGATGACATGATATAACTATATGATGTGTCTATTAAAGTGGTTGGCATGCCATAAATCACAAACATGCCGTCGATGGAAACATGATGGCATGATATAATTCACGGATAGAATGACATAATTCAAAATATGATGACTATGTGAACAGGATGAGATGATATAACTATATTATGTCTTTAGAAAATGGGTTGGCATGCCATAATTCAGATACATGCTGTCTATGTAAACATCATGGCATGATATAATTCAAATATATGATTTATATACTAAGGAAGTGAGCAGAGGGCAATCGCATATATGATGTGTCAACTAAGGAGATGGCATTCAATATCATGTATATGATGTAAAAAGTAAGCATTGCAATACAACATATGCATGATATGAGTAATATAACCCTGCCAAGTTTGAGCATACACCTCAAGGGGATAATAGGACTGGTCATCAGCCTCTGAATCCTCCTCTGAAGAGCTATCTGTAACCAGCAAGATATCTGCTTCACCAGGTAGCATTATCTGCTCTGAAAACCTTGTTTTCACTCCAGATTTCTCCATCACCAATTCAAATGGCTGATGCACAGGAAGAGCAGTTGAATATACAAACATTGTCGACAAAAGAAATGAGAAATGCAAAAAAAGGATGACATGATATAATTCACATATATGACGCTTGGCTAAACAGCATGGCATTGCATAATTCACATATATAATGCCTTGCAACAAGATAGCATTGCATAATTCACATATATAATGTCTTGCAACAAGACGGCATTGCGTAATTCACATATATGGTAATTAGACACTAAACAGGTGGCATTCACACAAAGCATGTCTAAACTAAGAAAATGACATAACAATGCAAGATACCATACGCACGATATGAGCATCATAACCCTGCCAAGTTAGAGCATGCACCTCGGGGGGGGGGGGGGGATAGGACTGGTCATCTGTCTCTGAATCCTCCTCTGAGGAGCTATCTATAACCAGCAAGACATGTGCTTCGTCAGATAGCATTGTCTGCTCTGAAGACCTTGTTTCCACTCCAGATTTTTCCAAGACCATGCCGAATGGCTGATTGACAGTAAGAGTAATTGAATGCACTAAAATTGTTGACAAATTTAGCACGTAATAAAAAATGATGTCATGATATAATTCACATATAAGATGACTGGATAACCAGGGTGGCATTGCAAAATTCACATATATGATGCCTGGCTAAACAAGATGGCATTGCATGATTCACATATACGATAAAGAAACTAAACAGATGGCATTGCCACAAAGCATGTCTAAACTAAGCAGATGACATCTTTGATGTATACAGTAAGCAATGCAAGGCACCGTATGCATGATATTGCCAACATCAGCATGCCAAGTTAGAGAGAAGACCTCATGGGGTAAATAGGAGTGGTCTTCTGCTTCTGAATCCCCCTCAGAACAGTTATCTTCCTCTTAATTACGATCCGAAATGGGTGGAGGGGGGCTGCCTTTGCGCCCACCATGGAGCGACGTCAGCATGAAATTTTATTGCCACGCAAGGCTCATCTCTTTTGCTCTACATGTTCAGTTCCATTGTGTACAATAACTGACATGCATACGAATAAAGCATAGTGAGATTATGTAAGGAGTGCATGCACAAATCCAGAGTGATGGTAGAAAACTGTGGATAGACCCGAAACAAATGATAGCAGGCAGATAATAGCTTTAGTTAAAAAATACAGATAATGGCTCCTTTAATGTTTGTTTGCACCCAACATGAAACTCGTAGTAGACACCCGAGATTAACCAGATAGTAGATAGATAGTACTGATTGCTGCCCCAATATGTACCCCACAACCATTTAAAAACTCAAGTTCCAGCATAAGTTTGGACCCGAGTCGGAGTCTAATAGGTGAACACGACAATAAAGTAGCATGTCATCATATTAAGCGATGGATAACGTAAGCATACATGGAAGAGTGCGACCTCTCTTGCGGACCCGTGTAGTCCTCAAGGTCATCTGCCCAGTTGATGATGGTAATGTAGTTGTCGTGGCTGCCGGTGGCCGGGAAGAAGATCTGAGGCAGCGAAAGACAGTCTGGAGAGCAGATCCCGGCTGTGGTGAACCCTTCCGTCGTTGGAGCAGCTGAGCTGGGGTGGAACACAGCACCGCAGGAGCAGGACAAACCACACAAGGTTTTCTTTGACACATATCTGTAACAGAAGTACTTGTGTTAGAGCTTGTTTGAATTTGATGATTCTAACAATGCAATGATAGGAAATATACAGGAATAGGATAGGAATGCACGTGCAAAACAGAGAATTTAAAAACATAGGATTTCTACCAATCTGGGTGTTTGGTTCACAAGAATTGGAAGATCATAGGATGCAAAGAAGCATGTTGAGATTAAGTCAACCCACAAGAAGTGTACAACCTCTTTGGCGAAGCCATGTCGATCTCAGCGTGATTGGGTTGGCCGGTGAGGATGCTTTGGCTGACTTGGCTGTCGGAGGAGGGGAAGAAGATCTTAGGCGTCTGGAGATGGAGCCCGAGGTACTGCTCCGCTGTGATGGAGGGTTTCATCGTTGGAGCAGCTCCGTGAGTTGTACGACGCCGAGGCTGAAGCAGGACAAGAGAAACAATGTTAACCTGAGTGGAATTCTAATAGCATCTCCAATAGATGATGTAAAATACATAACCACAAAGTGTTAGATGTATACATCAGCCGCTCATCTTTGAACTTAACTGTCGAAACTGAATTTAACTGTCGAAACTGAACTTAATTGTCAAAACTGAATTTTGCTGTCGAAACAGAACGCACTAGAGGTGAGGCTACAAGTCAGTCGACTGACTTTTTCATCTCTGGTCAGTCGATTCTGCAGCCGTTGGATATGAAATCAAGGGCCTGCAGTTCATCTTCAACCTCCATCCCCCTGAGCTGCCAGCCACCATCGGCCAAACAGCCGCCCCCCGCCGCCCGCGGCCGGCGGTGCGCCACCCCGCCCGCCCTGAAAACATTCCCCACCACCGGTCCACCTCGGCCCCGGCCATCCCTGTAGGCCCTCCCCCGTGCCGAGCTTTTTCTCCGGCGATCCCCACGCCACCGCCGGCGACCACCGCCCCCACCCTGAACCCTAAGATAGGTAGTGGGGTACCTCTTCGGCGAGCCCTCCTCCCCGTTGCGGCTGGTTCTTCCTTAACTCCGGCGAGCCCCCCACCCCCTGAAAATTGACTGACGCAAAAGTCGATTCAGTCGACTGAAGTGTAGCTAAATTGGAGCAGCATCGCAAGCAAGAGCAAGAGCGAGAGCAGCAGCGTGAGCAAGAGCAAGAGCGAGAGCAGCGCGAGCAAGAGCAAGAGCA
This sequence comes from Triticum urartu, assembly GCF_056163025.1. Lineage (NCBI taxonomy): Eukaryota > Viridiplantae > Streptophyta > Magnoliopsida > Poales > Poaceae > Triticum > Triticum urartu. Next base: position 293,999,711 of record NC_141873.1, read on the forward strand.
AGAGCAGACCAGGCAGGGGATCGAGAGCAAGAGCACAACAGCAGTGCGAGCAAGAGCTAAAGCAGCAACAACTCCTACTGATGTGGACGTCGCCGCCGAGGGAGCGACACCGTGGAGGAAGTGGCCGGCGACGCCGGCGTGGATGAAGCCGCGCCGTGTCGGCTCGGGACCGAGCGCCGGCAGCACCGTGAGATCGAATCAAGAAGAAAATGCGGTGATTAGTGTACAACCTCTTTGGTGGCGCCGATTAGGCCGCAGCTTCATCCGAGGAAACGGTGATGATGATGCTCTTTCGGTGGTGCAGGTGAAGATGGAGGTGTGGAAATGGAGGTGGCACGAAAGACGAGGGGAACGTCGGGGCAGCTCCTTGGAGGTGGAGGACGGGGTGGCTGAACCGGCGGGATGACCAGATCGACGATGGGTCCTCTTCCGGTATGGTGGATGAGGGACGTCGAGGTGTTGCTGTGGACGACGTCATCGGGGAAGAGGCTCCGGCTGGGTGGCGGACGGAGGAAGGGTGTGGGGCTTCGTGGTTTTTGCCGGCCTCGGTGTACGAATGGGTGGGAGGATGGGATGGGAGTGGGGAACCATGGCTTAGGGACGCGCTTGTCCGAAATGTGTGGTAAGTTACGAAAGTACCCCCATCGATTTGAGGCGGTTCTTTCGGTTCAGGGGTATCACAGGCATTTTGCGTGTCGGGATTTCACAGGAGGTGGGAGTTTTCGCGCTCGTTGTAATTTTGGAATAGCAAGGCGCGGGTTGAGATGGAGGGAGTTGTCGGAGCACAACGAGACAAAGATATATCTTAAATATTTTGGGCTAACAAGGCGCGGGTTGAAGACGCGGGAGTTTCCCAGCACGATAGACAGAGACACTAGCTTGAAATTTCAGCATAACAAGGCGCGGCTTGAAATTTCGGGAGAACAAGCTTAACGTGTACCCCAAAAAAAGACAATTTAGACTAGTATGATATACTACGTACAATGTGTTTAACACGCACAACACACACAGAGACACCATTTAGACTAGTAAGGTACGCGTGCATTGCACGCATGAGATTTGACAACCAAATTATGAATAAATACCACATTATAGCATGTAAGCTTTGAGTTATGCATGATGTAGATGTTCGTTAATTCTTATAGTTCATTTCATTCAAAATCATCTAGTTTTTATAATAAAGCTAATCTATTTTAAGATTCATGGAATTGTGCGTTGTAAGGCATAAAGTAAAAACAAATCATGTAGAAAAACATTTGGGCAATTATGATACGGAAGATTCTAGAACAAATATGAAGTGCTTGTGTTTTGAGGTTTGTGCATTATGCTCAAGTTCAACCATAGAGTCTTCTAGATTGTACATGTGGCAAAATCTGGTGGAATCTAGATGATATCCAACAGCCAGTAGTGCTCAAATTTGCCAGCTCTGCACCATCGGATTGGCCTCATCCAACGACCATCTTTCAAAATTAAAGTTAGCCGCACACTATATAAAAATATAAAATATAATATATATAGGGGTATAGATATAGATATGTGATGTGAAAGCCACCCATCATCTTCAATTAGAATAGTTTGTCCATGCACAGATGCAATGTGGCCAAATGATGTCTGCCATCGGTATCTCAATTTCAAACCAATCTGACCTTGTTCAATGTGTATACATTGCAACATGCTCGTTTCCAAACCACACCGCGCAGATCTCCGTTATATTCATGCACGCATGGGTTTCAAACATCATGATCTCTTATTCAAATATTTGAATTCAACTTTACATTGATTATGACCTCACCTAGTATTTTACACCCACACATTGGTCTTCTCTTTATAATTGTACCACTAACTTTCTCTCGTGCATGCATGCACACACACTACCAGTCGGCATTAACCATCACACACATGCAATCTTTTTCTTCAGGTCGGTCTCCTATGAAGGCACACACACACACATCCCCCTCTCCATCATATCGGGAATTCTTTATCTCTGACGTGCATGCGCAGCGATCAATGTTCCTCTATGTGTGTGTGTGTGTGTATAGCTAGGTCTTTCATTGTTTTCCACATAAACCGATCGATCTATATATCTAGTGAGGTCTCACCCTCTTTCCCACATCCACATCGATCAATCTATACCTCTCTATATAGGATTACATATATAGCTAATACACCCACATTAATTATATATCCAACGCCCCTCTCATCATCCATGCCTTCCGCTTCATCTCTCAGACGCGCGCACAATGGGCAAGACAGGGGCAGCAAAGGCCCTGCGCCCCCTAACATCACTATATATCGAGGCCAATATGAATGTGATCATTAGACAATTGCTGGTAAAAATGGTTTAAGTTGATGAATTGGCCCTCCTCGTAAAGGATTAGCAATGCTTGGCCCCCTAGCTCATGGGACATTTTTCATGACTCCGCCACTGCGCGCAACAGCGCACGTTCTCGCCCCCTCTCTCTAAATATCGATCTCACAGTTGGGCACTCCTTCATAGTCTCCCTCCACTCGGCCCCTCGCACCATCTTCTAGCCCCCACCAGATTTTGCCACATGTACAATCTAGCAGACTTCCCGGTTGAACTTAAGTATAATGCACAAATCTCAAAACAATAGTGGTTCTCCTTTGTTCTAGAATCTTCCGTATCGTAACTGCCCAAACTTTTTTTCTAGTTGAATTGCCATTCTTTGTTTGTACTTTATGCTTTACAACACACAATTCCATGAATCATAAAATAGATTAAGGGCTTCTTTGATTCAAAGGATTCTCGAAGGAATTTTGGAGGATTCTAATCCTTAGGAATTTTTCCTATCTTGGTTGTTTGATTCATATGATTCATTTGCACTAGATTTCATAGGAAACATCCCATCCATTCAAACCTCTTTGAAAGAATTCTGCATTTTTTCTATGCACAATCAAACACTCGTACCATCCTGCAGGATTCAAGACGACATTCCACTCTAATCCCAGGTTCTTCCTATTCCCGCGTTTTGGAAATCGTACGAATCAAAGAGGCCTAGGTTTTTTATAAAAACTAATTGATTTTGAATGAGATGAACTATAAGAATTAAACGAAGGTCTACATTAGGCATATATGACTCAGAGCTTACATGCTACAGTGTGGTATTTATTCGTAATTTGTGCAAAATCTAACACGTGCAATGCACATGTACCTTACTAGTACTTAGAGTATGTGCAAAACACAATGGCATGCTACATAGTGTCTCTCTTACAGTTCATGAAGCCACGTGGGTGCGTGGCACATGTGGAGGCGTTGTCGCGACATCCTTGTGTGGATTGATCAGAGTGACGTGCTGCTAGTTCCAGAAGAATGTACTCGTCCTCCCTGAGACGCACTGGAGGTACATGCGCGAAGCGAAGATGTGCACGCATGCCACACACGCACTCATTCCCTCGCACGCACACGCGGGTACACGGGCGGACGCAATTTTGTACCAAGATCCACCCCATGTGATAATTTGACGCGTGTAAAGTCCTTCACTTCATTGATGGTCAATTAATATAGCGCATGCAAATTGAGTGGACGTGAGGGCGGAAGAAAGACATTACTACTCCACTGCGCGCATGCGAGTAGTTAAATCATGGGTTGCTAGTAGTACTTCCATGGGTCTCCTTCGTATTTTGTGCCAATTTTTGACAGTAACATAATATATACGCATCTGAGCAGTGTAGTCTACTTGAAATTTATGTTCCACTAAACTCATAGGGAGCCGTTTCGGGCCTCGTAACCAGAAACCATCAATTAATCTTTACCTTGTTCCCATCACATTCGAAAGTACTAGTGCTACAATTAAGTGCAAGCCTACTCACACCTACCAGTACGTACCAAACCTGAACGTGTTCCCACTATGCAGGTTTTAGTAGTAGTGCTGGTACTTAGGTTATAAAAAGGGGAACTACCTAACCGAAAATGTCTGCACATTCCTCCTCAACTCCTCATCCACAAGAAACAATCAAGCCATAACCAACATGAGTTCTGGGTCGAGAGATTTCCACCAGGGAGAGGTGAGCATGTAAGAGGAAGCACGAGAGATGTGCCACCTTGCCGCGAAAGCAGCTGACATGTCCAGCCGCGCAGCAGTAGCAGCACAGAGGTCCCACCGTGCCACCGAAGCAGCACGGAGGTCCCGCCGCGCCACTGAAGCAGCACGGAGGTCCCGCCGCGCCGTTGATGTAGCAGACTGGTCCGGCCACGCCGCGGAAGCAGCAGAGATGTCAGCAGGGAGGTCCTGCCACGCCGCGACGGCCCGGGAAAATTTCTCGCAGGCAGGCGAGGACTCTTACAGGCGCATGCATGCGATAGTCCATAGCCAGATGGATCATATCTTCGGTTGGGTGAGGATGGAGGACTAGGCTACTGGCGTCATCTGGCAACTCGGGGAGGGTAATGCGAAGCTCCGGGGCGATCGTGACCTGCTAAGGGCGAAGATCGCCGGAAGGGCGAAGCAGGAGGAGGAGACCGCTGCCGTGTTGCAGAGGACGGGCGTCATCATCAAGAAACTTATGGACGAGAATTCCATGCTCCGCATCAAGCGTAACAGGCTGATGGAGGAATCCATGGATGCTGCCAAGCAGCGTATTAAGGACATGAAACTGATGAAAGAGATCATCACCCGCCGCGAGAACTAGTCTCCGTGACCTGCAACACATAAAGAAAGTAGAGATCAGCAAGCCAGATCATTGTATGCGTCTTCCTTCTTATTTTGCATGTATTTCGAGCGTAGCCACATGTGGCTTTTTTAATTATCTTCCTAATTATGTAAGACAATTATTATCCACTCTCGTCGTCCTTATATATATTCATCAGTCTTGCTATAAGTCACAGTAGATGCTATATAGGTCTATCGGATTTTACATCAAGATCCATGCAAAATTTTCTTTTCAGATTTTCTTTTCTCTCTCTTAAATCTTAGTCGAGTGAGACATTGCCATGCCATTAAACAGAGGCTCGGGCGCCATTAATGGTACCTTGGGAGAGAGGTGGACGGCAGATGGAGGTCAAAGGGCTCTCCTCCTGATAAGCACGTGCAGGGGTCTGATCGCATGCCTCCCGTACTCAAATAGCTACCCTGCACGGCGCCTCCTAGCTAATAAAAAAAGGGGACGCGTGGCGGCACGTAAATGGTAAATAGAACGCCCACGGTTTCAATAATACTTGTGTTTCCGATTGTAACGTGACAACACTTGTTCCAAAATGACTTTGTTGATTGTTAATGTGTGCGCCTTCGCAAATCGGACAACAAAATTACCACATCATGTTGGTGCCATGTCATGGCACCAAGCCAAGTTTCATCATTTTCATGCGTGTTTCGGATTTACAGGAATTAAAAAACCAAGTTTCTCAATGTGTGCAGCCGAGCCATGACGCCGAGATGTTTGAATTTCATTCCCATTTCTGGCATGGGACCTAGAAATTTACCCGAGGACACACATGTGATTTTTCAACCAGCTTTGGTGCACTGGAGCATGTGCTTGTATTTAAAATTTGAATTATGCACACAAAGGTGACACGTTCCCTCTCAGAACCACGGGCCTTCTTGAGAGAAGCTCTGGTTTGCAAGAAACTTATACCAAAACTTGTTCCTATTCTGCATTTTTTTACCACGACATGGTAGTACCATGACATGACACCATGCCAAGTTTCATGATTTTCAGGCGTGTTTTGGATTTACAAGAATTTTAAAACCAAGCTTCTCAATGTTCTCGGCCGAACCACGATGCCCAGATGTTTGAATTTCATTCCCATTTCTTACATGGGACCTGGAAATTCAACCGAGGACACACATGTGATTTTTCAGTCAACTTTGGCGCACGGGAGCATGTGCTTGTAGTTCAAATTTGAATTATGCACATTAAATGACCAGAAACTCAATTAATGTATAAAAAAAGCCAAACGAACCCAGAATAATTCCAAAATTTAACAGGGCACTCATATAGTTCTATGTTGCCTCTGTAAAGAAAATCTGGTGGTAGGCAGCGTATATTGTTTCGCACACAAAGGTATAAAGAAATAAAGAAATTAGCCCTATTTAATTCTTGGGTTCTTATCATTTATGCCACTAGTTGTGTATCACTACTCAGTTTTGCCATTAGAAGTTACAACTACTCAAAAAATGCCATCGATCCATGAGATGCCTGCTCGAAAATGCAATTAGATATCTAAAAAATGCCATCATTAAGTTAGATGTTTGCTCAGAAATGCCATTAGACATTGTTATTTTCACGCCAAACCCCGTTGACCATGTTACATGACAAAAGTAAGCCGATTCTCACAATGATAAGTTAATGGTGTCCAGCACAACACACCCCTCAAATAAAACTAAGCACCCTGGAATTCTTTGACAAAACTAAGCATTCTTGGACAACTAAACTGCTGGCTATATGATGTTGGCCATATATATTGTACGTATATAATGTCAAGAAACGAGTGGTAGTACTATACTAACTAAAAGATGAAATGTACGAAATATAACGAGAAGAAGCATAACATAGTTCTGTTGGGGGCTCAGCACAACACACCCCTCAAATAAAACTAAGCACACCAGAAATTAAACTAAGCAACTAATCCGGTAGACACTGCGTTAGAACCACCATGAGCAACGACACTGCCACCTTACTTGGAGTCCTCGTCCACGTCCTCGACTTCATCCTTGCCTCTCTTCCTCTTGGGCGATACTTCTTTGCTTGAACCGCACACTTGGCTCTTGCTCTTCATACAACCCTTGTAGACATTGAAACAAAGGTAGACATCCATTGCAGCGTAGTGGATGTGGTCCATATCTAGTACATTCCACTGCCATGCATGACGATGAAACGTGTACGGAGGTTTCTCTAGTTTACCATATGAAGGATGAACCATGGCTCCTGCCAGGGTCATCATTGAAGGCTGATCAAGGGAGGGCACCGACCCTTCCTTCTGGAGGTTGAAGGGGTCGCCTACAACGAGGCCTATCCGACCCAGGATTTCCTTGTCGTTCCTAAAGTCTACAGTAACGAATTTGACTCGGCCGCCCTTGAGGAACTTCTTAAATTCCTCGCACTCAACGTCGGCATGGCATATGTGGTAGACCAAGCATAAGTCATGGACGCAAACCTGGATCACGGCGGGCTTCTTCTTCTCTGCCTCCTTTAGTTTCTTCTCGCTTCCCAGGTGTCAGGGGGATGGACCCCAGGCAGGCAACGGAACCCGGATCTTCTTCAAAAACAACGAGGTCAACACTGCCCCTCAATACTGGCACGCGCTTGGCCGGGTCGCTCGACCCGGCCAAGCCCCGCAAGCCGGCCAGACTAGCCGACCCGGCAAGACACGTCGAATCGGCCTCAACAACTAGCGCAAGACAGCCGAACCCAGCACGACCAAAGCTTCCTCAACAAGACAGCACGACCCGTGCCGTGCTACGCAATCCAGCCGCGGGTCAGCACCCGTCTCATCCAGGCCGTGCGATGGGACAGGGCTTCAATCAATGATGACCGAGGTGACAGTGCCCCGCCCATGCCTCTGGTTAGCGGGTACGTAGCAACAGTGCTCCTCACCTACCCGCTGACCAAGGCCAGCATGGCTACAGTGCCCCCGCCCCTGCCGCTGACAATAGCTAGCGGCGACTTGACGGAGATCACTATACACGACTTGACTCGGCCACGCCCTGACGATTGACAAGATGGCGCATAGTCCCCCTACGAACGCGGGGCCCGCACCTAGGGGAACCCGGCGAACCACAAGCCCTCAGCGGGACCCAGCCCGGGTCCCCGGACGCCGACACTATGGACCCACCAACTTGTAACATTACCATTGTACCCCTGGGGGTTGACCTATAAAACCCCCAGGAGCCCTCATGCAGAGAGGGAGGGGAGAGAGATAGACACACCAGAGAACTCATTCCATCACACTCGCCAAGTTAGTAACACCCAAGGAGAGGGAACTGCCTAAGGCTTGGCCAGTTTCCTTCCTCCTCCATACAGCTCCAGGAGCGACATTGTACTATCGATCATCCAACAACACTCGGCAGGACTAGGGGTATGATCTCTCCAGAGAGCCCCGAACCTGGGTATGTCCGGCGTCCCGCGCCCGCTCATGCCAACCTCGCCTCTAGAGCCCACCAGCGCCCTCGAGCCTCCTCCTCTCTTTAGCCATCCCTTGGCATCTGCCGTGCGCCCACCACGACAGCAGGACTGTGGTGTACTCAACATCTAGCCTAGCGACCCACTCATAATTTCAGTTTTTGAACATGCATTTGAAGCGAGCAAGGCATTCTTTCACCGTTGCGGAAGAACAAGTGTAGATGACGTCGAACTCATCACCGATGATGGTTCTAACCTTGTACTCACCGCCGATCATGGAGATTTGGGATGCCGTGGATTTGGGAGGAGGGTTAGGATTAGTGGAACTACCGTAATGTGAACAGACGGGACGACTAGGAGTGGTTTATCGATTGTAAAAATGTCAAGTGGGGGCGCGTGCGAATGGCAGGGTAATGGCTTGCCTGGTGGATAAATGGATTCATGCACAGTACTATGGGGGCCCAATTAGATGTCATGTCTACTCGACGCCCAATTAATGAAGGAAATATGCCCTAGAGGCAATAATAAAGTTATTATTCATTTCCTTATATCATGATAAATGTTTATTATTCATGCTAGAATTGTATTAACCGGAAACATAATACATGTGTGAATACATAGACAAACAGAGTGTCACTAGTATGCTTCTACTTGACTAGCTCGTTGATCAAAGATGGTTATGTTTCCTAACCATAGACATGAGTTGTCATTTGATTAACGGGATCACATCATTAGGAGAATGATGTGATTGACTTGACCCATTCCGTTAGCTTAGCACTTGATCGTTTAGTTTGTTGTTATTGCTTTCTTCATGACTTATACATGTTCCTATGACTATGAGATTATGCAACTCCCGTTTACCGAAGGAACACTTTGTGTGCCACCAAACATCACAACATAACTGGATGTATTACGGAACGAGTAAAGAGACTTGCCGGTAATGAGATTGAACTAGGTATTGAGATACCGATGATCGAATCTCGGGCAAGTAACATACCGATGACAAAGGGAACAACGTATGTTGTTATGCGGTTTGACCGATAAAGATCTTCGTAGAATATGTAGGAGCCAATATGAGCATCCAGGTTCCGCTATTGGTTATTGACCGGAGATGTGTCTTGGTCATGTCTACATAGTTCTCGAACCGGTAGGGTCCGCACGCTTAAAGTTCGATGACGGTTATATTATGAGTTTATGTGTTTTGATGTAACGAAGGAGTTCGGAGTCCCGGATGAGATCAGGGACATGACGAGGAGTCTCGAAATGGTCGAGACGTAAAGATCGATATATTGGACGACTATATTCGGACATCGGAAAGGTTCCGAGTGATTCAGGTATTTTCAGGAGTACCGGGAAGTTACGGGAATTCATATTGGGCCTTAATGGGCCATACGGGAAAGGAGGGAAAGGCCTCAAAGGTTGGCCCCACCCCTCCCAATGGGCTGGTCCGAATTGGACTAGGGAGGGGGGCACCCCCTTCCTTCCTTCTCTTTTTCCCTTCCCTTTCCTTCCCTCCTACTCCTACTACTTGGAAGGGCTCCTAGTTCTACTAGGAAAGGGGGAATCCTACTCCCACCGACTCCCCTAGGGCGCGCCATAGAGAGGGCCGGCCCTCCCCCTCCTCCACTCCTTTATATAGGGGGGCAGGGGGCACCCCAAAGACACAACAATTGATCTCTTGATCTCTTAGCCGTGTGCGGTGCCCCCCTCCACCATAATCCACCTCGATCATATCGTAGCGGTGCTTAGGCGAAGCCCTGCGTCGGTAGAACATCATCATCGTCAGCACCCCGTCGTGCTAACAAAACTCTCCCTCAACACTCGGCTGGATCAGAGTTCGAGGGACGTCATCGAGTTGAACGTGTGCAGAACTCGGAGGTGCTGCGCGTTCGGTACTTGATCGGTCGAATCGTGAAGACGTACGACTACATCAACCGCGTTGTGCTAACGCTTCCGCTTTCGGTCTACGAGGGTACGTAGACAACACTCTCCCCTCTCGTTGCTATGCATCACCATGATCTTGCGTGTGCGTAGGAATTTTTTTGAAATTACTACGTTCCCCAACAGTGGCATCCGAGCCAGGTTTTATGCGTAGATATCATATGCACGAGTAGAACACAAGTGAGTTGTGGGCAATATAAGTCATATTGCTTACCAGCATGTCATACTTTAGTTCGGCGGTATTGTTGGATGAAGCGGCCCGGACCGACATTACGCGTACGCTTACGTGAGACTAGTTCTACCGACGTGCTTTGCACATAGGTGGCTGGCGGGTGTCAGTTTCTCCAACTTTAGTTGAACTGAGTGTGGCTACGCCCGGTCCTTGCGAAGGTTAAAACAACACCAACTTGACAAACTATCGTTGTGGTTTTGATGCATAGGTAAGAACGGTTCTTGCTAAGCCCGTAGCAGCCACGTAAAACTTGCAACAACAAAGTAGAGGACGTCTAACTTGTTTTTGCAGGGCATGTTGTGATGTGATATGGTCAAGACATGATGCTAAATTTTATTGTATGAGATGATCATGTTTTGTAACCGAGTTATCGGCAACTGGCAGGAGCCATATGGTTGTCGCTTTATTGTATGCAATGCAATCGCCCTGTAATGCTTTACTTTATCACTAAGCAGTAGCGATAGTCGTGGAAGCATAAGATTGGCGAGACGACAATGATGCTACGGTTGAGATCAAGGTGTCGCGCCGGTGACGATGGTGATCATGACGGTGCTTCGGAGATGGAGATCACAAGCACAAGATGATGATGGCCATATCATATCACTTATATTGATTGCATGTGATGTTTATCTTTTATGCATCTTATCTTCCCTTGATTGACGGTAGCATTATAAGATGACCTCTCACTAAATTTCAAGATAAAAAGTGTTCTCCCTGAGTATGCACCGTTGCCAAAGTTCGTCGTGCCCAGACACCACGTGATGATCGGGTGTGATAAGCTCTACGTCCATCTACGACGGGTGCAAGCCAGTTTTGCACACGCAGAAATACTCGGGTTAAACTTGACGAGCCTAGCATATGCAAATATGGCCTCGGAATACTGGAGACCGAAAGGTCGAGCGTTAATCATAGAGTAGATATGATCAACATAATGATGTTCACCATTGAAAACTACTCCATTTCATGTGATGATCGGTTATGGTTTAGTTGATATGGATCACATGATCACTTAGAGGATTAGAGCGATGTCTATCTAAGTGAGAGTTCTTAAGTAATATGATTAATTGTACTTACATGATCACTTACATGAAGAACTCCGGTAAACAAAAGAAAGAGAAAATGAAAACACAAGGTGAATCCTTGCAATGATTTAGATGGATCTCCGTGATAATTAGAGCTTGGAACTCCGGGAAAGAAAAGATGAAAACAAGTGAAACCGAGAATAAGTATAATGAGCCACTCCGGAAAACAGGAATTGAATAAACTCGATGAAGCAAGAATAAGAATTACATTATGCTTATCCTTCACCAATTAAATTGATGACAATCAACGGATTCGACATATTACTTATTCTCATAAAAAAGATTAAGAGAGATATAGCGTCAAACTTGGGAAGGTCTTCAACGAACCACCGGTAGAATTGAAACAACCAATAAAATGATATGATACACGAAGGAAGAAGAATCTTGAACAAACCACCATAGGAATTGCAAATGAACGAATAAAAGATAACGAATCATCGGAAAGGAATTAGAGAACGAATGAAAATACTTGATGGAAATTAGATCCACGAGAACAAAAGATCATGAGCTGATTAGAGAATATCGAATGATGCACCGGTGAGATTTGGGGAACGAGAGCTGAAAGCTGAGAATGAACAAGTCTTCTGAAATGATGGACTCCGAATAATCAAACTGAAAATACCCTTGAAATGCTCCGGATGGGTGAAAAGAATTCTGACAATCGAAAACAACTATGAGAGGATGGCATAACGCTAGAACCATGAATCTTGAAGAGAAAGGAGCAAGATTAAAGAGAAACTCTTCTTCGGTCTTCAAATGTTGAGAATGATGCCGAGAAACACCACCATGAATTATTTAGACACTCCGGAAGAATCAAAACGAAGAGGTTAAACCAGCAATGAAAAGAATTTGAAAGATCTTGGTGAAAAGCATTTGACTGATTATAATTCATTCTTACGTCAAACTTTCGAAAAGAATTTAGGATAGCTCCGGTAAAATTAGAAGAGTCAGGTAAGATCCTGGGAAAAGACCTGTGGGTTAGGGCCCACTCAAAATAAACACCGTTGGAATGATTACTTGAAAGATATTGCACCGGTTGAATTAAATGACTTGAAAGAGATAACAACCTCGAAATAGATTGAACTGATCTTGAATGAAAAAAAAATGAGCCTTCTGAGATATCTTGAGCACTCCGGGACAATAGAATAGCGAGAGGTGAACGATTAAGAATTGCACCAGCATGAGAAAACATTGAAATACGGAAAAGAATATGATCAACAAAGTTAGAATTGAATCCACCGGAGAAGATAAAAGAAAGAAGAATGATGAACTAGAAGCTCCGTTAGTATCTTCATGAGAATCACCGGATAAGAACATTGAAGGAAAAGAATGGAGAGGCTTCACATCAATAAGATGGATACTCGATTAAGAAATCTGAGTCCTTGAAGAAAAAGGGTGGGTGGGCGGGAAAACAAAGGCAGCTTGAGACGAATGAAACAAACACCGTTGAGAAGAACTGGTAATTGATCTTGCTGATGTTGAAATGATCGGATCCACTTGAAGAGAAATACGCCGGTTGAAAAGGATTGACATGACAAACTCAATGATCAAGAAGGATTAGTATTCACATAGGAATATGAGAACACCACTTGGGGAAGGTATGGAATCAACACTTGACTTCGAAGCAACTTGAATACCACAACTCAAAACAAACAGAGGATTGGCTTGCAGAATAAGCCGGAACAAACATATGATAGAGATTCTGTTCGAAGTTTTCGTGGTGGGGCCTACACGGGCTCGATCATACATCACCATCATGTACAAGGCAGTGCACATGACATACGAAGCGTCCCCGAGTCGGCATAGCCAAGGACTCTTTAAGACACAATGAGACCACTATAAAACCGACCGTGAATAGGCAGACCACTAGACGTCGAACCCCAATTTCATATCATACATCTGTTGGAAAGATATCCTAAGAGCTACTTGAATTCCCACTTATGAAACTCCCGAACCTTTCCGGTTATGCAATCAGGTGTTGGGGATACAGGGGAAGCATAATATCTCACCCAAAACTAGCAAATCCTACATCCAGCTGTATCCATCCTTCAACACATAACCAAGAAACCTTCGGAAATCATCTACCTCAACCTTCGAAAAGCATCTGTTATACAAGTTATGGCAATACTCCCGAACTCCCGCCCCAGTACTGGGTGGCATCGAGGTTATCTCACCAACGAACTGCATAAAAGAGATTTTCGATGTCGGCGTACTAAACTCAGGTATTCCAGAACTACAACGATAAAATTATGACGACAAAACCTCAGAGCTCAACTCCCTGGGACACTTCCACAAAACCCCTGACAGGAGGCACCAAGACTATGTTCTCGTCACAAAACCATCGGAACGATTCCAAGATACCCGCGTGATCCTAATTTTTTTTAGTGAAATTTGAGAAGAGAAGAGTCAAAACTCTATGTCAGGATGCCTTACCAGAGCGATGAGGAGACTGGGAAGTAAAAAGAATTCCTAAACTCTCCGATATATAATTCCTAAATGACTCAAAACATTTTTCTAGACCCAACTCGGCCGCTAATAACGATCAAGCAATGGGGCTCCTAAGGTCGGGGAAGGCTCTGATTACCAACTTGTAACGCCCTCGATGCGGCTATATCTCCCACGTGTCGAAGCACGACTTAGAGGCATAACCGCATTGAAAGCAATGTTGCAAGTGAGGTAATCTTCGCAAACAACTCATGTAATACATAAGGGAAAAGATACATAGTTGGCTTACAATCGCCACTTCACACAATTACATGAATAAAGCATTACATCAACCAAATACAATCAAGGTCCGACTACGGAACCAAAATAAAAGAAGAACCCCAAAAGGGACAAGGTCCCCGATCGACCCCAACTGGGCTCCACTACTGATCAACTAGAACGAAACAACACAAAGACAAGATCTTCATCGAGCTCTTCCTGAGCTGGGTTGCGTCATCTGCACGGACTCATCGACACCTGCAAGCTGGTTTTGGAAGTATCTGTGAGCAACGGGGACTCAACAATCTTGCACCCTTGCGATCAAGACTATTTAAGCTTATGGGTAAGGTAAAGGCATGAGGTGGAGCTGCAGCAAGCGACTAGCATATATGGTGGCTAACATGCGCAAATGAGAGCGAGAAGAGAAGGCAAAGCACGGTCGATAAAAGTATGATCAAGAAGTGATCCTAAAACAACCTACGTCAAGCATAAGTCCAACACCGTGTTCACTTCCCGGACTCCGCCGGAAAGAGACCATCACGGTTACACACACGGTTGATACATTTTAATTAAGGTCAACTTCAGGTTTTCTACAACCGGACGTTAACAAATTCCCATCTGCCCATAACCGCCGGCACGGTTTTCGAAAGTTCAAATCCCTGCAGGGGTGTCCCAACTTAGCCCATCACAAGCTCTCACGGTCAACGAAGGAATAGACCTCCTCCCGAGACATTCCGATCAGACTCGGTATCCCAGTTCTACAAGACATTTCGACAAGTTAAAACAAATGCAGCAACACCACCCAGGTGTGCCGACAAATCCCGATAGGAGCTGCACATATCTCGTTCTCATGGCACACCGGATGAGCAAGACGTCGGGTAGTCCAGCCTAGAGTTGCCCCTGGTAGCCCCGGACATCGCTCGGTTGGACCAACACTCAGAGGAGCACTGGCCCGGGGGGGGGGGGGGGGTTAAAATAATGATGACCCTTGGGCGCGCGACCCCCAAGGGAAAAGAAAAAGCTAGGTGGCGAATGGTAAGACCAATGTTGGGAATTGCTGGAAAAGCTTTAATCAAGGCGAACTATCAAGGGGTCCCCATTATTACCCAACCACGTAAGGAACGCAAAATCCGGGAACATAACACCGATATGACGGAAACTAGGGCGGCAAGAGTGGAACAAAACACCAGGCATAAGGCCGAGCCTTCCACCCTTTACCAAGTATATAGATGCATTAATTAGATAATATATATAGTGATATCCCATAAAGTAACATGTTCCAAAAAGGAACAACATCTCCATGTTCCAACGAGGAACAAACTTCAATCTTCACCTACAACTAACAACGCTATAAGAGGGGCTGAGCAAAGCGGTAACATAGCCAAGCAACGGTTTGCTAGGACAAGGTGGGTTAGAGGCTTGGTTCAACAATATGGGAGGCATGATAAGCAAGTGGTAGGTATCGCAGCATAGGCATAGCAAAAGAGCGAGCAACTAAGCAAGCAAAGATAGAAGTGATTTCGAGGGTATGGTCATCTTGCCTGAAATCCCGCAAGGAAGAAGAACGAGTCCATGAAGAAGACAAACAGATGTAGACGAACGGGTCCTCACAAACGTGACGTAACCGGAACCAACCCGAAGAAGCAAACACCGGAAAGAAGCACACAACATAGTAAACAACCAACACATGAACATGGTATGATATGCGAGATGCGGTATGCGATGCATATGCATGATTTGACAAGGAATGCATGAACCTGGCATCAACTTGGAAATACAAGTGTGCCACTGGAAAGATGAGATGAAATCGCTTGAAAACGATATAAAGAACGCCGGAATCGGAGTTACGGTTTGGAAATGGCAAGCAATTCAAATATGACCACGTTCTGCGATTTACAGCAACTAGCCATCTAAATGCAACGAGATGAACATGCTACAGCATTCAAACATGGCATCAAAATACATGGAAGGGATGCATTCAAGAAGCTTAACAAAAGTCTAGCACTGAGCTACGGCCAATTCATCCCTTAACAGGTTCAAACAAGCATGGCAAAAATGCAAACGGTAAACAGATCTCAGACTTAGTGAAATTAACACTTGTCTGGAATTTCAGATCAGGTAGCACCCTTTGGAGCATGAAAACTAGATGCTACAGGAACTGAACATGGCAAAGTAAAGCATGGCATGGAGCTACTCAAAGAGCTTAACAAAAGTCCCTTAATGACCTTGAGCCAAAAGGGATCAGAAAATACAATTGCAAGCATGTGAACATGGCAAAAACATAATCAGATCACAGACTGTGAAAACTGGAGCATGCTGAAACAGATATCAAGTAGGCATGTTTACGAGCTCGATGCACTCACTACGGAGCAAGTCATGACTAGCTAAGCATACACCCATCAAGAATACACATAATATAAGCTAGACATGGCAAGAACAATAACACGGCATGCATGGATCAACTACAACATCCTCGGCAAAATCGCTAGCAAGTAGACAATCTGCCCAGATTCACGAAATAGCAAAAGTAGAGCTCGATTGACTCAAGCTAGGGTGCTCCATAATTACAAACAAAGACATGGATGGATAGAGCACTACAAGATTAACAAAACATCCTTACTGATCATCCTCAAAAGAGGCACGGATCACTAGGAAACAACATGAAGATATGGCAATATGAGATAAATAGGTCAAGGACTTAGTGGAAATGCTAAGTCCTAGAAATCAGCATTAACAAGTGCCTCACTTTGCAAGCTCGTGCTAGTCACCACACACATCACAAAAATACATGGGTTGCACCTCTGGAAAGATGACAAAACCCTTAACAAAACATATGTAGAGCTCAGGGGCATATCATGCACACAATAATCATGGCAAAAATAACAAATATCTAAATGGAGCAGCAGATCTGAGAATTATCTCAAGTAGCACTCTTCTAACAGCATTTCGGGCATCAAGATGAATTCAAATGAAAATGATGCAATGAGATGAAATGATGTACTCTCTGAGACGAACATTTTGATATGCTATATGTCCAAAACGGAGCTACGGATGCAAAGTTACAACATGATAAACATGGGCACATGAAACATGGAAATCTCGGGGACTTAGTGAAATAAAATGCCCGAGCGTAGAATAGCTATATGACGCCCGGGGCGAGAGATAAAGGCACCGGCAGTGGCTCACCCAAATAGGCTCGGCCCAGGAAGGAGGGAGAGGCAGGCCGAGGCGGGCCGGGTGATCTGGGCCTGGGGCGGAGGAGGTGGCCCACGCGAAAGGTCTTCCTCCTCCCGATCCCCGCCTGGATCGGGGAGGCAGGAGGTGGCGATGTCGGCTGCAGGCGTGGGGAGGTGCCGGGGCGGCGCTGCTGCACCGGATCCAGACGGATCTGGCCGCGGGGGCCCCGTTCCCGGCGACGGCGAGGTCAGCTGGCGACGAGCGGAGCTCCAAGGCGGCGGGGTCGCGAAGACGGGTTCTACGGGCGCGGCGGTGGTGCAAGGAACGAGCAGGAAGGCGGGGCTAGAACTCCGGCAAAGGTTGCAGGCGACGGCGGAGGCCAGCAATGGAGGAGCAGCGTGCAGCGGCGAAGTCAGGCGACGCGGAAGCCGAGACGAAGTCCGGCGAGGCCATGGCGGCGAGCTTCGACGCACCGGCGAGATGGCGAGAAACTCCGGCGACGCTCCGGTGATGCTCCGGCGCTGGCAGAACCGGCAGACAGGCGGCGCGGTGGCTCGGGCAGATCAGGCCCGATGCGGCCCGTGGCGGGCTCCCGATGGGCTCTGGTGGGCCCGTGCGCGGTGGACGGCGCGGAGAGGGCAGGTGGCGGCCCCTGATAGGAGGAGAGCGGCGGCGGCACGACGTGTCATGCTCTGATTGGCTGCGGTGAGGTGGCCGGCGGTGAGCGGACATGTCCGGCGCGGGAAGAAATGTCCGGCGGCGATGAGGGAGTTTGATCTAGGGTTTGTACCGCGAATATTTTGGAGGGGATCACATATTTATAGGTAGAGGGAGCTAGGAGAGTCCAAATGAGGTGCGGTTTTCGGCCACGCGATCGTGATCGAACTCTCTAAATGATGGAGAAGGTTTTGTTGGGTTTTGGGCCAACTTGGAGGGGTGCTGGGCTGCAATACACACGAGGCCTTTTCGGTCCCTCGGTTAACCGTTGGAGCATCAAAGGAAGTCCAAATGGTACGAAACTTGACAGGCGGTCTATTGGTAGTAAACCAAGGCC
This sequence comes from Triticum urartu, assembly GCF_056163025.1. Taxonomy (NCBI): domain Eukaryota; kingdom Viridiplantae; phylum Streptophyta; class Magnoliopsida; order Poales; family Poaceae; genus Triticum; species Triticum urartu. Next base: position 294,017,979 of record NC_141873.1, read on the forward strand.
GCTTGGCAAGTCTCGGTCCAATCCGGAAATGTTTAATCCCCACACATGAAAGAAAGGTAGAAATGACCACCGGAGGAGAACGGAGCGCCGGATTGCAAAACGGACAACGGGGAAAATGCTCAGATGCAAGAGACGAACACATATGCAAATGAAATGCACATGATGAGATGATATGCAATGCATGACACGCAAGCAATGACAAGGCAACAACAACGAATAACTGGAGGACACCTGGCACATCGGTCACGGGGCGTTACATGAACAAAGGTATATTGGATATACATGTTATTGATGTGTAATTTACTAGTGTTTATAGCAACCCCTCGGTATTTGATACTAGTTCAGTTGCTAAGAGTAGTAACTTGAAACAAGAGTTGCAGAATGAACAGAGACTAGTTAAGGGTGAAGTGACGATGTGTGTTGGAAGTAGTTCCAAGAATGATATGATGATCATCGCACACTCCCTATACTTTCGGGATTAGTGTTGAACCTAAATAAGTGTTATTTGGTGTTTGCGTTGAGCATGAATATGATTTGATCATGTTTATTGCAATACGGTTATTCATTTAAGTTAAGAATAATTGTTATTCTGTTTACATGAATAAAACCTTCTATGGTTATACACCCAATGAAAATGGTTTGTTGAATCTCGATCGTAGTGATACACATATTCATAATATTGAAGCCAAAAGATGCAAAGTTAATAATGATAATGCAACTTATTTGTGGCACTGCCGTTTAGGTCATATTGGTGTAAAGCGCATGAAGAAAATCCGTGCTGATGGGCTTTTGAAATCACTTGATTATGAATCAGTTGATGCTTGCGAACCATGCCTCATGGACAAAGATGACTAAGACTCCGTTCTCTAGAACAATGGAGCGAGCAACTGACTTATTGGATATAATACATACTGATGTATGAGGTCTGATGAGTGTTGAGACTCGCCGCGGGTATCGTTATTTTCTGACCTTCACAGATGATTTGAGCAGATATGGGTATATCTACTTAAAGAAACATAAGTCTGAAACATTTGAAAAGTTCAAAGAATTTCAGATTGAAGTGGAAAATCAACGTAACAAGAAAATAAAGTTTCTACGATCTAATCGCAGAGGCGAATATTTGAGTTACGAATTTGGTCTTCAATTAAAACAATGTGGAATAGTTTCACAAACTCATGCTACCTAGAACACCACAACGTAATGGTGTGTCCGAACGTCATAACCGTACTTTATTTGATATAGTGCAATCTATGATGTCTCTTACCGATTTACCACTATCGTTTTGGGGTTATGCATTAGAGACAACTACATTCACGTTAAATAGGGCACCATTGAAATCTGTTGAGACGACGCCTTATGAACTGTGGTTTGGAAAGAAACCAAAGTTGTCGTTTCTTAAAGTTTGGGGCGGCGATGCTTATGTGAAAAAGTTTCAAACTGATAAGCTTGAACCCAAATCGGGGAAGTGCATCTTCATAGGATACCCAAACGAAATTGTTGGGTACACCTTCTATCACAAATCCGAAGGCAAATTTGTTGCTGAGAATAGATCCTTTCTAGAGAAGGAGTTTCTCTCGAAAGAAGTGAGTGGGAGGAAAGTAGAACTTGATGAGGTAACTGTACCTGCTCCCTTATTGGAAACTAGTTCATCACAGAAATCTGTTCCTGTGACTACTACACCAATTAGTTAGGAAGCTAATGATGATGATCATGTAACTTCAGATCAAGTTACTATCAAACCTCGTAGGTCAACCAGAGTGTGATCCGTACCAGAGTGGTACGGTAATCCTGTTCTGGAGGTCATGACCATGACGAACCTACGAACTATGAGGAAGCAATGTTGAGCCCAGATTCCGCGAAATGGCTTGAGGCCATAAAATTTGAGATGGGATCCATGTATGAGAACAAAGTGTGGACTTTTGTTGACTTGCCCGATGATCAGCAAGCCATAGAAAATAAATGGATCTTCAAGAGGAAGATGGACGCTGATAGTAGTTTTACTATCTACAAAGCTAGAATTTTCACAAAAGGTTTTCGACAAGTTCAACGTGTTGACTACGATGAGAGTTTATCACTCGTATCTATGCTTAAGTCTGTCAGAATCATGTTAGTAATTACCGCATTTTATGAAATCTAGCAAATGGATAAACAAAACTGCATTCCTTAATGGATTTATTAAAGAAGAGTTGTATATGATGCAACCAGAAGGTTTTGTCAACCCTAAAGGTGCTAACAAAATATGCAAGCTCCAGTGATCCATCTATGGACTGGTGCAAGCATCTCGGAGTTGGAATATACGCTTTGATAATTTGATTAAAGCATATAGTTTTATACAGACTTGCGGTGAAGCCTGTATTTACAAGAAAGTGAGTGGGAGCACTACAACATTTCTGATAAGTATATGTGAATGACATATTGTTGATTAGAAATAATGTAGAATTATTCTGCAAAGCATAAAGGAGTGTTTGAAAGCAGTTTTTCAAAGAAAGACCTCAGTGAACCTGCTTACATATTGAGCATCAAGATCTATAGAGATAGATCAAGATGCTTGATAAGTTTTTCAATGAGTACATACCTTGACAAGTTTTGAAGTAGTTCAAAATGGAACAGTCAAAGAAAGAGTTCTTGCCTATGTTACAAGGTGTGAAATTGAGTAAGACTCAAAGCCCGACCACGGCAGAAGATAGAAAGAGAATGAAAGTCATTCCCTATGCCTTGGCCATAGGTTCTATAAAGTATGCCATGTTGTGTACCAAATCTATTGTATACCCTACACTGTTTTTGGCAAGGGAGTACAATAGTGATCTAGGAGTAGATCACTAGACCGCGGTCAAAATTACCCACGCTAAACCGGGTGGGGGCGTCGGGAGCAGGAGCACCGGTTCAGCCGCGCGCGACGGACCTGCCTCGCCAGAATAACGTTATACTATCAATGCCGCCCGGGCATTATTCCAACCCATTGGACAACATTGTGGCCGCCGCTTCGCGTCTGGCGGCCCTCCCAACCGACGGCAAGTCACCAATTGCAGTGGAAGCGCGTCGGGCCAGGGATCTCCTTTAGACAACACTAAATCAACAGCAAGCATATTAACACAGCCGTGAGAGGATTCATTCCACTCCCCGTCCAAGCCGGAGTTATAGCAGACACGTGAAGACGAACCGGCCGTGTCCAGTAGTGCACGCCGCCGAAATTTGCCACGGGGGAACAACCCGGCTGGGGGAGGTGTTAATGCGCAAGATGTTGTGGACCACGGCCGCGCACGTCGAGAGGCCTAGTTGACAGCTCAACACGAAGCACGGCAACATACTCTGGTTCACCCCACTGCCTTCGTGGAGCCAGGGGTGATGTTTAGTTCCCTAGGGGTACCGTGTTTAACTCCCGCATTGCATAATGTGCGACTGCCCAAGGATTTCAAGGGACCTCATAAGGTACCAAATTACACCACCGATTTGTAGCCAGAGGCATGGGTGGAGAGCTATGAGATGGCAATGGAGATGTTAGATGTGGATGAGGCGGTGTGTGCTAAATATTTCACCATGATGTTGGAAGGAACAACTCGCACTTGGTTGAAGAGTTTGCCGACCAACTCTATTGGATCATGGGCTGAACTGAAGCACCGGTTTATCCAGAACTTCAAGGATACGTGTAAGCAGCCAATGTCAATTGTAGATCTGGCCGCTTGTGTCCAAGAGAAAGGAGAGTCCACGACCCATTGGCTCAAACGGGTCTCGGTGATTTTGCATTCATCAGATCGTATCAATGCAGACACCGCAGTGTTAACGTTAGAGGGCAATTACCATTTCAAGCCGTTGAAACAGAAGTTGGGAAGGCTCAAATGTCACTGCAATGACATGTCAACACTCATGGCCGCTTTGGTTAAATATGCCAATTCAGATAATACCAAGGATCCAGATTCAGAGGAGGACAAACCGGAGAAGGGAAAGAAGAACGGTGGTGCAAAAGGGCAGCACCACAACCAAGGAGGCCATGGGAATAATGGTAAGCGTAAAGCGGATAGTTCAGACTTGGTGGCTAACACAAATATGCAGCGTCGCAAAGGTAAACCGCCCCAGCGCAGTGGAGGGATGAATCTGGAGCATTTGTTAAACCAACCCTGCCCGAAGCATGGAACCAAGGAGGCCCCTTCCACACATCTTTGGAAGGATTGTCACATAATGAGGGAGTTCAAAAACTCTGATCTATACCGGTATGATCAGGATCCGTCGGGCGTTTCAGGTCCTGGTTTCCATGGGGGCGGCGGTCCAAGCTCTGGATTTCAGAATAACCAGGGCCATCAGAACAACCAACAGTCAGGTTACCAAAGTCACCCCAAGCAGTTGAACAACGAACAATATCATGTGTTCACTACTAGCCTGTGCAAGCAGGATCAGAAGGTTCACAAGAGGGCAGTTAATAATGTTGAACCGCCCGTACCACGTTATCTACGATGGTCGGAGCAGCCCATTGTGTGGAGCAGAGAGGATCACCCACCCCGGGTTAACAATCCAGGTCAACTAGCCTTGGTGGTAGCACCTCAGGTGGGGGGCTATAAGTTTACCAAGGTTCTGATGGATGGAGGGAGCAGTATCAACATCCTGTACTATGAGACTTTCCGTCGCATGGGGTTGAAAGATAAGAATCTTAAACCGTCAAACACTATTTTTCATGGTGTAGTACCAGGTAAATCGGCATACCCTATTGGAAAGATTGCTTTGGAAGTCGTATTTGGAGATGAGCATGATTCCAGGTTTGAAAAATTGACCTTTGAGGTGGTGGAAATCGAGAGCCCATATCACGCGCTATTTGGACGGTCGGCTTATGCGAAATTCATGGCGAGACCCTGTTATGTCTATATACAGCTCAAAATGCCGGGTTATAAGGGGACGATCACAATACATGGAAGTCGAAAGATTGCTTTGGATTGCGAGGAAGGTGAAGCGGTCTATGCTGAATCAGTTTGTGCTACAGAGGAGCTGAAATTCTATAAGGACAATGTTGATCCGGCGGACATGACCCCTCTGAAGAAACCCACAACTGAGCATGACCCGGCCCTGACGTTCAAACCGGCTAATGAGACTAAACTCGTTGACTTTGTCCCTGGTGATTCATCCAAGCAGTTTAGTATCATTGCCAATCTGGATCCGAAATAGGAAAGCGCGCTCATCGAGTTCATCCGTGAGAACCGGGACATCTTTGCATGGAAACCTTCTGACATGCCAGGTGTACCGAGGGAACTCGCTGAGCACACTCTCAATATTGATCCTAAGTTTAAATCGGTCAAGCAGTACCTTCGCCGTTTTAACGAAGAAAGATGCAAGGCCATTGGTGAAGAGGTAGCCCGGCTACTGGCAGCTGGGTTTATCGTCGAAGTGTTTCATCCCGAATGGTTGGCTAATCCGGTGCTTGTTCTTAAGAAAAACGGCACTTGGCGTATGTGTGTGGACTACACTGATTTGAATAAGGCCTGCCCGGCAGATCCTTTCGCTCCCCCGCATATTGATCAGATCATTGATGCGACGGCGGGTTGTGAGCGCCTGAGTTTCCTGGATGCTTATTCAGGTTATCATCAGATTAAAATGGCAGTTAAGGACCAGGAGAAGACAGCCTTCGTCACTCCCTTTGGAGCCTTCTGCTATGTTTCTATGCCCTTTGGGCTCAAGAGTGCCCAAGCGACCTACCAACGTTGTGTGCAAAATTGTCTTCACAAGCAGATCGGGCGTAATGTTCATGCCTATGTGGATGATATTGTGGTGAAGTCCAGGAAGCAGGAAACCTTGATAGATGATCTCAAGGAGATGTTCGACAATCTTCGGGTTTACAAAATGATGCTCAACCCAGACAAATGCGTTTTTGGTGTTCCGGCAGGCAAACTCTTGGGCTTTCTTGTGTCCAACAGAGGTATTGAAGCCAATCTGGAAAAAATCAAAGCAATCACATCCTTGGCTAAACCGGCGTGTATCAATGATGTTCAGCGTCTGGCGGGCCGGATTGCAGCCCTCAGCCATTTGGGAGAGAAGGCGATTCCCCTGTATCAGATGTTGAAGAAGACAGATAAATTCGTCTGGAGTGACACCGCCAATGCGGCATTTGAGGATTTGAAGCGGCGGTTGGCTGAACCGCTAGTCCTCGCTGCTCTGGTTGATAATGAGCCTCTATTGTTGTACGTGGCTGCCAATGCCCGAGCGGTCAGTGTGGCGATTGTGGTTGAGCGTAAGGAGGCTGGAAAAGAATATCCGGTTCAACGACCAGTTTATTATATCAGTGAGGTACTGATCGAATCAAAGCAAAGATATCCGCATTGGCAGAAGCTATTGTATGGAGTTTTTATGGCAAGTAGGAAGCTCAAGCAATACTTTCAAGGCCATCCTATCACAGTGGTTAGTTGTGCTCCCTTGGGCGATATAATCCAGAATAGAGAGCAACTGGCCGGGTTGTGAAGTGGGCAATTGAGCTTGGTCCCCACGGTTTGAAGTATACGCCCCGAACAGCCATCAAGTCTCAGGCGCTTGTTGACTTCATCAATGATTGGACCGAGTTACAGGCACCAGAGGACAAACCGGATAATACATACTGGACCATTCACTTTGATGGATCCAGGCAGTTGGAAGGCTCGGGGGCTGGGGTTGTCCTCACTTCCCCTCGAGGAGATAAGATTTGTTATGTTCTCCGCTTAATGTTTCCTTGTACTAACAATGCAGCAGAGTACGAGGCCTTACTCCACGGCCTTCGTGTGGCTAAGGAAATGAACATAAGCCGGGTTCGATGCTTTGGAGATTCTGATCTGGTGGCTCAGCAAGTTTCTGGTACTTGGGATTCTAAGGACCCACTCATGGCGGCTTATAGGCGCGAGGTGGATATTGTAGCAGGTCACTTTAAGGGTTATCAGGTGGAACACATCGACCGGCGCAAGAATGAGGCAGCAGATGCTCTAAGCTGGCTGGGATCTCAGCGTAAACCGGTACCACCCAATACCTTTCTAGATATCTTGCATAACCCATCTGTAAAGTTGCCTACAGAGGAGGATTTAGCTGTTCCTGATCCGGAGGCCCAGTTGGTGGCCGTTTTACATGCCACTCCGGATTGGACGGTTCCATATTTGGCGTATCTGAACCGGGGCGAATTACCAGATGACGAACTTTTCGCCAGACAGATAGTCCGCGGTCCAAGTCTATGGTTGTGCACAATGGCGAGTTGCACCGTTCTAGCGTTTCAGGCGTATTCCAATGTTGTGTTTCTCCTGAAGAAGGACAAGAGATTCTACGTGAAATCCATGAAGGGGATTGCAGTCACCATGCCGGTTCAAAATCCTTGGTGGCTAAAGCTTTCTGACATGGGTTCTACTGGTTGACAGCTCATTCTGATGCGGAAGACTTGGTAAAGCGGTGTGACGCTTGTCAGAAATTTTCACGTCGAGCTCATGTTCCGGCTCAAGATTTACGCATGATTCCCATCACTTGGCCGTTTGCTACTTGGGGGCTTGATATGGTTGGACCCTTTAAGCGCTCCAAGGACAAGAAGACCCACCTATTGGTGGCGGTTGATAAGTTCACCAATGGGTTGAAGCGAAGCCCATCAGTAAATGTGATGCAGCCACGGCGGTTCAATTTCTCAAAAAGATTATTTTCCGTTTTGGCTTTCCACACAGCATCATCACAGATAATGGTACGAACCTTTCTAAAGGAGAGATGGAGGAGTTTTGCCAACGAGAGCACATCCGGGTTGATGTAGCGTCCGTGGCTCACCCCTAGTCTAATGGTCAAGCTGAGAGGGCGAATCAAGAAATCCTGAAGGGTATCAAGCCTCGGCTTATGGTCCCTTTGAAGCGGACGCCGGGTTGTTGGGTGGAAGAATTACCATCTATGTTATGGAGTATAAATACCACCCCAAACAGATCTACGAGATATACACCTTTTTTCATGGTTTACGGGGCTGAGGCTGTCCTCCCAAGTGATATTCGTCACGACTCGCCCCGGGTTGCGAATTATGTGGAAGCGGACAACGAGCAAGCACGCCAAGAGGCGCTGGACCTGTTAGATGAGAAACGGGACATGGCTTTGGCTCAGTTGGCAGTTTATCAACAAGACCTGCGGCATTATCACAGCCGCCGGGTTAAGACAAGAACCTTTCAAGAAGGCGATTTGGTACTTCGGCTCATTCAAGACCAGACTGATATGCACAAGTTATCCCCACCTTGGGAAGGGCCCTTTGTGGTCAGCAAAAATCTGCACAATGGATCATACTACCTCATTGATGTTCTAGAAGACTCACGTAGCTCTGAGGAGGAGACCCGGCGGCCATGGAACATAGCTCTCCTACGGCCTTATTACACTTGAAGCCACAGGCTTTTCTTATGTACATATTTCAACAATGTATATATTATGATCAATATAATAAACCGGCATCCTTGCTATTAAGCAGGGTCTCTGCCGTTTTTTCTTTAAATGTCTGTTAACTTGGGGGCTTCAGCTAATAAAGCGAAGTACTACCTGTTAGCCTGGCTACCATGCCACCACCTAGCTTGGGAGCTTCACACCCAAGGGGCCAAAGAGAGTTTGATTGCTCAAAGCATGACCCAAACATAGGCACCCATTGAGCACAGCTCACAAAGTTACTTGGGGGCTCTTTGTGTCAAATACCAAAGAGTTTGAAAGGACCCTTGTAGCTGGGTATCGACCCACGGCTTGGAAGCCTGGTGTATTCACCTAAAACCCCGGGTTAACCTGCCTTCATCAAGTAAGCCACTCATATCCAAGTAATCCTGGCACGACCCGTCGAACATTTGACAGTTACTCTCATTGAGACCCTGAACTTGTCAAAGTTAAAACGATGATTGGTTAGTTGGGGGCCATCTTAAAAGGCTTTGTCAAAATGGTTTAACTCAGTGACCTGGCAGCCCATGAAAAGCCTCGATTTGGGCCTGGCAGCCCTTGAAAAGCCTTGACCATGGTTTTTGTTTGCTTGTTGCCAAGTTTTTGTTTTTTTCATAAGGTTTATGTTAAACCAGTGTTTCTTAACCCGGTATGGCTTACGGATCTTCTGTTAAAGCATACAATTAAAGGTAACCCAACATCCTTCAAAACCGGTCTGGCTTTGACACCTTGTCTCCAGCAATCGGCCGGTGTTCATCACAACCCGGTTTTATATCATATATACCAGCATGGCATGGTGGAAGTTGGGTTTTCACCCTTCTTCAAATCACAATTGGTAAACCAACAACAATGTTTTGTATCACAGGTATGATTTATTATTGCTGCAACCATATTTGCTTACCAAGTTGTGTTGGGTATTTTGACCCGTCCGGTGGTAAACCGCCCGGACAGATTTTTCTTATGCAGACACAGGGATTGCATAATATTGTGAAAATACATAAGCCAATACTGAAATTATCATGACGAATCAACGCAAAGTGTATCCCAGTGCACGATGGAAATGGATTAAAGTATTTTCACAAGGCTATTACAAGGCGCTTGAAGGCACAAAGTATGGTGTTTCCAACAGAACAAAGTTTATGGAGCATCACTCTGATTGACGGATCAAGTCTCATTACCATGTTGATGCGAAGTTGATGGGTCATTTGGCGTCGGATCAGCCTCCTCCTCCCCACCTAGCGGCTGGAAGTTTGTGGTGGTCCAGTCAATCCGGGTTAAGGCCTGAAAGATAGCTTCTTCACTGATAAGTTCCGACGGATCAATGTCAGGGGCATAAGTGTGCTTACGGATTGGCGGAATAAGATTTTGCGCCTCCGGCATGACAGCATTAACCCGTTTGTTGTTGCCATCATAATAAGACCGGTTGTCGGTGTCAAAACCGGCGGATCTCGGGTAGGGGGTCCCGAACTGTGCGTCTAGGCCGGATGGTAACAGGAGGCTAGGGACACGAAGTTTTACCCAGGTTCGGGCCCTCTTGACGGAGGTAAAACCCTATGTCCTGTTTGATTAATATTGATGATATGGGTAGTACAAGAGTAGATCTACCACGAGATCGGAGAGGCTAAACCCTAGAAGCTAGCCTATGGTATGATTGTTGTTCTATATGTTGTCCTACGGACTAAAACCCTCCGGTTTATATGTACAACGGAGAGGGTTAGGGTTACACAAAGTCGGTTACAATGGTAGGAGATCTACATATCCGTATCGCCAAGCTTGCCTTCCACGCCAAGAAAAGTCCCTTCCGGACACGGGACGAATCTTCAATCTTGTATCTTCATAGTCCAGGAGTCCGGTTGAAGGTATAGTCCGGCCATCCGGACACCCCCTAATCCAGGACTCCCTCAGTATCCCCCGAAACAGGCTTCAATGACGATGAGTCCGGCGCGCAGATTGTCTTCGACATTACAAGGTGGGTTCTCCTCCAAATTCCGTGTACCTGTTGAATAAAGTCCGGTTTCTTGTAAATGTTGCGCTCCATGGCTTCTATGCCCAATAATGGCCGTCTCCCACGTGTCAAACGAATATGAAAAGTCTGAGTGCTTTTACATCCACACCCCTAGCCGCGTAAATGAGCCGCCCATTTAAGGGGACGATTATTTAGATCCAAACCGCACCTTCTCCCCTTCGCGAGTGTTCATCAGAGCGCATCCGACAAAGGTGCATACCACCATGGCCAGCCGTCATAACTCCTCCTTTCGCCCTTCCAGCCCTCAGCCTGGATATTGGGAGAGATGCTCCATCCCGCATAACGAGCTAGTGACGCTCCAGACCAAGGGATTTCTCCCCCCGGCCTATATGGTCCCGGTTCGAGCCGATCTTGCCATCTATAATGGCGGAGAGCAAGCGGGGAGTGCCCCTAATCCCTCCAAAGGAGAGCGGGTATGCCTCGTACCTTATTTAATAAGAGGGCTCAGATTTCCAATCCATCCGTTTCTCCAGGGGCTCCTGGAGTTCTATGGCCTCCAGCTACACAATCTTACACCTGCCTCCGTATTGCATATCGCAGGCTTCGTAGCCCTCCACTACTAGGGAAAACCTTATACACAGAATCTTAGCAGCAGCGCGGTCTAAAAACAGATGCTACTGCTAATTGCAGCAACGAGCTTTAGAAAAGAGCGCTGCTAATGACTGAGTAGCAGTAGCGCTCTAGGTGAAAAGAGCGCTACTACTATAATTGCCACGATGTTGCCTCCAGGCTAGATATAGTAGTAGCGCCCTTCCCGTGGACGCGCTACTGCTAAAGAACTTAGTAGCAGCGGTTTTGCTCAAAACTCGCTGCTGGTAAGTATGACCACAACTAATTAAGTTTAGTCCCATACTGCTAAGCGAACAAGGTGTTTACCACCTTAAATATGTTGCTTCTCAACCTATCTCGAGCACTTGGTCTTCATTGAACTATATGTGTATGATTTGTGGTTGCAATATGAATCCTCGCCTGTACCTATACAGGTACAGTGAGGATTCATGTTGACTATTTAGATTATACAAAAAAAGATCAATGATGACCAATGTATATTTTTGATGTTTTTACTAAACAAAAGAAATAACTGCTTCCATTAGCAGTAGCGTTTTTTCCCAAAATGCGCTGTAGATAAGTTAGCTATAGCGCGTTTTCTGCACGTGCGCTACTGCTAGTTCGAGTTAACCACCCCCCACTAAGTCCTCCTCCCCCCCACCGGCCTATTCCCCTACTCCCTGTCGCCGCCGCCCGAGCCCGAGCGCGCCTGCGCCCTCACCGCCGCCGCCGCCCGCCCTCAACCTCACCGCCGCCGCTCTCGACCACACTGTCGCCGCCCTCGACCTCACTGCCGCCGCCCTCGACCGAGCCCGCCGCCCAGGACCGCCGCCCTCCCGATCCCGAGCCCGCCCTCGCCGCCCCTCCGTCGCCGAGCACCTCCCCGCCACCGTCTCTCCCTCTGTAAGCCCCCCACCCCTTCCCAACCCCCTCTCTCTTTTCTTAGTTAGTAGATGATTTTAGTAGTAGTAGATGTTAATTTAGGGTTCATAGATAATGATTTTTAGAAGTAGTGGATATTAATTACTAGTAGTGATGGTAAACTAGTTGTATAATTAGCAGTAGTACATGTTAATTAGTAGTAGATGTAGTAGTTAGATGTTAATTAGTAGTAGTAGATGTGCTAGTTTCTTTCTATTTATAGTAAGTTTATATTTAGTAAGAACTAGTTGAATTAATAGAACTAGTTTAGTTTTAGTTGAACTAGTTAAGTTTTAGTTGAACTAGTATAGTAAGTAAATTAATAACTAGTTGAACTACTTCATTTTAGAAAGAACTAGTTTTTTTCTTTTTATACTAAGTTTATATTTAGTAAGAACTAGTTGAATTAATAGAACTAGTTGAATTAATAGAACTAGTTGAACATGCCATATTTGGTGTTATTTTTTAGTTTAAGCAATTATTTCATGTTTTGGTTACACCTCCGAGTGTCCTATGTTTTGCCGGAGTGTTGATTAATTTCCGTTCCGGCAAATTTCAGGCGCTCGATATGTCCTTTTTTAGCAAAGGTCATGCCAGATTTTTCCGTGAATTCTGGCATGACTTGTGCTAGAATATGTGGGAAATATCGAGTGGCCTGGATTTTCTTTGAAAAATAATGGTCTAATTTAGGTTTTTTAGTACATATATTTAATTGTACAAGTTTAATCTTTGAATTATGAACGTAGGAAATGTCGTACTCGGACGACGACAGTCTCCCGGGGGAGTGCAGCTGGTGCCACGACGATCGAGGTATGTGCGACAAGTTCGTTGAGCTGGACGAAGATCGGCGCTTCAGCATTAAGCTTGAGGAGACCTTCGATGTTGAAACGGTACGCAACAACGACAAGTGTTTTTTTCGTAATTAAGCATGACTTCAACTATTTCAACGTCTAATTTTCATCTTTTACAATTCGACTAGCTTATCCCATCCCATGCAAGACGCTATGTCTTAGAGAGGATGGGTTTTGAAGACCATGAAAATTTTCAAACAAAGAAAATACACCTAAGGACCCATCATGATATCGATTTTGAAGTAAATCTGTATAATTCTCAGAGCGTAACCCATTTTGGTTGTCAAAATTGGGAAGCACTTTGCAAAATGTATGGTTTTTATGAGGGTATGATTGTCACCATGGATCTTGGTCATCCTGACATTGAGCAAGACAATATGGACATTTGGGTCCTTGTTGATACGCTTCCGATTCTACCGCAATGTGAGTTTCTCAAACATAGTTATTAACTAATTTATATTGTTTATTTCAAAATAGTTGACAGCTTATTTCCATTGACAGCTTATTTTGAATCTTCAAAGAATGTGCAGAAGATGGTAGACAAAACCCACTACACTGATGGCTCCGAATTAACTTATAAGGAGAAAAATCATCTGATTGCTTATTGTACTTTTTTTGAGAATTACAATACCTATTATCGAACTCCTCCAAATTATGGTGAATACGTGCCACTAGTGCACGTGTTGAACCACGATAACTTCTATGGAGATACCCTGGTAAGATATTTTACTATTACGACATCCATGCATCTTTTGCATACTTCTAAAACTAGTACATCATTGCTAACTACGAAGTTATTACTATGTTTTTCAACAGAAAATCCCGATGGATTGTGTGCCTCATCTGATGTATTACAATGGTCGCCTTGAAGTTCTGAACCTACAGCCAGGTCATCCTACGGATCTCACCTGTGCATATCGAATTTCTGAAACCGGTGAACACATGCTAATCAAAGAGTGGAAAAAATGTTTGGACATTCGTAAGGAGGTTCTTGGAAGCAACATTAAGCGAAAGGCAAGAATTGGAGACATGATAATCTGCATTCTCCATAATGGAGAGCGAGAGGCTATCTTGTTTTTTGCTATTTTACCTTAGAGAATATAGTAGGTCCTAAGAGAATGTAGTAGGTCCTATGAGGTACAATATGTTTATTATGTGATACAATGTGTTAGAGTTGAAGATGTCAGGAGTACTTGTGATTACGACTAGTGACCAATGATATGATGATGATGATGATAAGTTGTTAATGATATGATGATGATGATGATATTTATTATATCATTGGGTGAAAGAACCGCGGATTAGTTTCAAGTGGATGTCCGTCCACTTGAAACTAGTCCACATGGTTCTTTCACCCCGTGATGTAATAACTCGTTATGATGTAAAAACAATTTGTAAATTCCTGTTGTATGAAAATTTGTTTAAAGGTGTACGAATACAACATGAAATAAAAAAGAAATAAAATACGAAATAATAGTAGCAGCGCGGGCAGAGAGAAGCGCTACTACTAATTACCAGCAGCGCTCCTCCTGGAACTCGCTGCTACTAAGTCGATTTAGCCGTAGTGTGGGTGGAGGCACACTACTGCTATTCGTTAGCTATAGCGCCTTATCAGTAGCGCACCACCCCGCGCTACTGATAGGTCTAAAACCCGCGCTGCTGCTAGCCTTTTCCCTAGTAGTGCTCTGCGAGCTGTTTTTGGGTATTGAGGCTCATTTTGGGCTGTGGAAATAGCTATTCTGCCTTGTGCCCATTCTCAGAAGGGGTCAATATATCAAGTGGGCGGAGCCGAAGTGTGGCGCATCGTCGGGACTAGATATCTATCCGGAACCCCAAAGAAGACGTCCGAGGACTGGTCTTCGGAATGGTTTTACATAGAGGACGTCCCGCTGCCGGATCCTGTCCGGATCGGCCTCCCTGAGTTCGACAGTGCTCCACTAAAGAAGCGCCTAAGTTGGCGTCCATGGAGCCCTCAGAGGGAAAGTGACAAGGACGTCCGTTACCTGATGGGCCGGATAAGATTGTTAGCTCATTCCGGACTGACCATGATCGGGGTCATGGCCGCATGCATCATGCGAGGGGTGCAGCCGCCACAGTACAGAGGCCACCCCATGTGGGATTTCAACGGGGAGGACGACGCCACCCGCTACAGCCGTAAGGGACCGGATTCGGCTGCGGCCCTAACAAAGACCTTGTCCGCTTTGTACAAGGGAGAAGAGGAGGAATTTCTCCACGTCAACCCACAGGGTGGATTTTTTATGTACAATCCCCCAAGCTGGGTAAGTGGTTTACTTGCCCATCTGTTTTATATTCCCATTGTTAAATATTCAGTCTAATGACTTTAATGCAGGAATTGCGCCAGGCTGTAAAATAAATAAACAGCCCTCCTCCACAGCCCGAGCACCCAGGACGGTCCCTTGCCCCGGCCTCTCAAGAGGATGCGGACTTATCTGTGGAGCTGATTGATGGAGTGTTCCATCAATTGAGCAAGGACAACGCATTGGTGGCCATTACGACCGATTACCCAGGGCTAATCCCGGCCTCCCAGGTAACTGAGATGGAAGTCCCAGTATCCCCGAATAGGGATCCGCCCTCTCGTGTTTTTAGTTTCCTGATTACAACCGAGTTTTGTAGGGGAGGTTTTTGAGACGGGAGGCCGAACCTGTGGCGACAAGCCAACGAGGGGCCGCAGGGCCCCGTGGGCAAAAAAGAGGTGCAGTCCGGACCGAGGCGTCAGCGCAAAGGTATGGCGCGCCCCCTTATCCCAGTTGTTATACCTTCAAGGCATATTAACACTCGTGCTCTCTTCAGGACAAAGAGACCTCGCCGGACTATATCCGGAGAGGCTGTCAATCGCGCCTCCACCAGACAGGCTCCAAAGCCTGGTCCGGAGGCGGAGTCGAACACAAGGGGCGCACCGGACACTCCTTCGACGGAGGATGTGGACAGGTTGTCTTCCACCAACTCTGAGGTGGAGAGTGCCATGAACCACAGGCGTCACCGGATAATTCCCAGCAAAGTATTCCCAGCAGGACTGTAAATTAGACAGCCTGTTAGATGGTATTGAAGAGGAATACAATCAGTCAAAATGACTATGTAATTGAATTGACATTTATAATGCCTTCTAGCCGGATTGTAAATCGTTTGTCATGGCCGACCTTTTCGCTTCAGCCTCGGGACCTGACGGTCCGGAGTGTGTCCGAATTCCCATGCGGTTATATAAGAACCGGGGAATGCATGGAGACCAGGCGTAGGGGTCATTAGTGCGTGAACAGACAAGTGCCCGACTAGTTATGTTATATTACATGGTTAGTAAGAAACATCTTCCAGGGAGAATAGTTCCGTTAGGGGTTCCTTTCCCTGGGAGGCATGCCCTAAAGTGCATGCCCATTCTGCGAAAAACATGCGGGAAAAAGCATCTGGGGGCGCATAAATAAATAAGTGAAAAGATCATCTTTAGGTCACTGACCGAATATTCCCTTAAGAACGCTAGCTTTCGGCTTCACCCAGTCTGAGGTACACATCCTGCTGATCCAGCAGTAACAATCGCAGAGGTGCTCCCTTTACCGCCTAGCCGAATAATCGGGAACGTAGGGGTAAGCATAGGATCCAGGAAACCCAGCTTGGCCAAAATTTAAGTCATATCGATGCATATAATGGTGAAATAAAAGGTACATGCGGAAGTGTAACACATGTGTTGGGCATGAAGCCCATATAAATAAGCTTCTGTTTAAAAGAAGCCCCCAGGTTTAATGAGTGCGAATAGCACGTCATTTGATGAGCCTTTAAAGGCTATAAGAGAAAGGAAGGGGAGAAGGAGAGAAATGTAAGACAGATAGTATATAAAAATGGACAGAGGAAGGAGACCAACACAGAGTCCGGCGCTAGGCATAGAATCTTCGGAGATAGGCTGCGTTCCATGGGTTCGGCTCGAGTTGGTTATCCGATGCATCTCGCAGGCGGTATGCTCCACCAATCAGGACTTGGTCAATTATGAAGGGACCTTCCCACTTGGGCTTGAGTTTGTCCTTTTTCTTGTCCGGCAGGCGTAGAACTAATTCGCCAACGTTGTAATTTTTGGCCCGTACTTCTCTGCTTTGGTATCTTCGAGCCTGCTGTTGATAGAATGCGGAACAGGCTTTTGCCATGTCACGCTCCTCCTCCAATGCGTCCAAACTGTCTTGCCGATCGAGCTCGGCTTCTCTTTCTTTGTACATGCGCACTCGAGGTGAGTCATGAATTATGTCGCAAGGCAAAACTGCCTCTGCGCCGTACACCATAAAGAATGGTGTGTATCCGGTGGTGCGATTCGGTGTGGTCAGCAGCCCCCAGAGTACGGAGTCGAGCTCCTCTACCCAGTGCATGTTAGATTCCTTGAGGGACTGCACTAATCTGGGTTTGATGCCGCTCATGATAAGACCATTTGCACGTTCGACCTGGCCATTAGTTTGTGGGTGATAGACGGAAGCATAATCGAGCTTGATGCCCATGTTTTTGCACCAGAGTTTACCTCGTCAGCCGTAAAGTTCATGCCGTTATCAGTGATGATGCTGTGGGAGACGCCGTAACGGTGTACAACCCCGGATATAAAGTCTATCACCGGTCCGGATTCAGCCGTCTTAACAGGCTTGGCTTCTATCCATTTGGTGAACTTATCCACCATGACCAGCAAGTATTTTTGCTTGTGGGTTCTGCCTTTAAGGGGTCCAACCATGTCAAGCCCCCAGACCGCGAAGGGCCAAGTGATGGGGATAGTTTGGAGGGCGGTGGGTGGCATATGGCTTTGGTTTGCAAAGAGCTGGCAACCGACACATCGTTGGACTAAGTCCTGGGCGTTTGCCCGGGCCGTCGGCCAATAAAAGCCTGTACGGAAGGCCTTGCTTACAAGGGACCGAGCTGCAGCGTGATGACCGCCGAGTTCGGCATGAATTTCTGCCAGGAGGTTCCACCCTTCCTCTTCGGAGATGCACCTTTGGTGGACTCCGGTAGTGCTTTTCTTATAAAGCTCTCCCTCGTGGACTTTGTAGGCGAGTTCCTGCCTAGTAAGGTAGGCGAGGAATGGTTCTGTCCACGGGGCGATGACGGCCATTATTACGTGGGCTGAAGGTGTTATTTCATTGGCAGAGCCTCCGATTATGTCAGAATGTTCGGTGTCAGGCAGTGCGGTTGGGTCCGGGCTGTTATTGTTCGGCTCCCCTTCCCATACTATGGATGGCTTGAACAGCCTTTCCAAGAAGATGTTGGGGGGGACTACATCGCGTTTTGCGCCGATGCGTGCCAGGACATCTGCTGCCTGATTATTTTCCCGGGCTATATGGTGAAATTCAAGCCCTTCGAACCGAGCTGACATTTTTAGGACGGCGTTGCGGTAAGCTGCCATTTTGGATCCTTGGCATCGAAGTCTCCATATATTTGGGATATTGTGAGGTTCGACTCCCCGCGCACCTCTAGGCGTTGAATGCCCATGGATACTGCCATCCGGAGACCATGTAAAAGGGTCTCATATTCGGCTGCGTTGTTGGACTCTGTGTACATAATCTGGAGTACGTATTGAACTGTGTCTCCTGTGGGGGACGTCAAAACGACGCCAGCCCCTAGTCCGGCCAACATCTTGGAACCGTCAAAATGCATGATCCAATTTGAATCTGTGCCGTACTCTTTAGGGAGTTCGGCCTCCGTCCATTCTACGACGAAGTCGGCCAAAACTTGCGACTTGATGGCTCACCGTGGCTTATAAGTTATGTCAAACGGGAGGAGCTCAATGGCCCATTTTGCAATCCGGCCCCTTGCGTCACGGTTGTTTATAATATCGTTAACTGGTACTTCCGAGGCTACTATTATTGAACACTCGTGAATGTAGTGTCGTAGGTTCCGGGATGCCATGAATACCGCGTAAGCAATCTTTTGATAATGCGGGTACTGTGATTTGCACAGAGTGAGGACAGTGGACACATGATAGACCGACTTTTGAAGGGGGAATTTGTGTCCGTCCGTTTCTCGTTCGACGACGAGCACTGTGCTTACAACCTGATGTGTTGCTGCAATGTACAATAGCATTGGTTCGCCAATGTTTGGCGCAGCCAGGACTGGGTTTGTTGCCAATATGGCTTTTATTTCGTCGAGTCCGGCCGTGGCTGCATCCGTCCATTCGAAGTGTTCGGTGCGCCGAAGGAGGCGGTAAAGGGGTAGGGCCTTTTCTCCCAAGCGGGAGATAAAGCGGCTTAGAGCCGCCACGCATCCGGTTAACTTTTGTATTTGTTTGAGGTCCGTTGGGATATACAATTGTGACAGAGCTCGGATCTTGGCTGGATTTGCTTCAATTCCTCTACCGGATACAATGAAGCCCAAGAGCTTTCCGGCTGGGACGCCGAAAACGCATTTTTTTGGGTTGAGCTTGATGTCGTATGTTCGGAGGTTATGAAATGTGAGCCTCAAGTCGTCTACTAGAGATTCGACATGTCTTGTTTTGATGACCACATCATCTACATATGCCTCCACTATTTTTCCGATCTAGTTTGCCAGACATGTCTGAATCATGCGCTGATATGTTACGCCGGCGTTTTTGAGCCTGAAGGGCATTGTGTTGAAGCAGAATGGGCCGTATGGTGTGATAAATGCCATTGCGGCTTGGTCTGATTCTACCATCTTGATTTTATGGTAGCCAGAATATGCGTCAAGGAAACACAACGAATCGTGTCCTGCGGTAGCGTCGATAATTTGGTCGATGCAGGGGAGGGGGAAGGGATCCTTTGGGCAAGCCTTGTTAAGGTCTTTAAAATCAATGCACAGGCGCCAGGATTTGTCCTTCTTTGGTACCATCACCAGGTTTGCTAGCTCCTCTCCCATGGCCTATCTCTTAGGTTCGGAAAAACGCCGAAGAGCTTGTTTGATAGGTTTGAATCCTTTTAGGATATTTAAGCAGTGCTCGGCCAGCCTGCGTGGGATTCCTGGCATGTCTGAAGGGTGCCAGGCGAAAATGTCCCAGTTCTTTCGTAGGAACTCTCGCAGTGCGGCGTCTACATTAGGGTTTAACTGTGCCCCGATGGAAGCTGTTTTATTGGGGTCCATTGGATGGACCTAGAATTTGACTATTTCGTCCGCCGGTTTAAATGAGGTGGACTTGGATCTTTTATCAAGTACCACATCGTCCCTATTCACCATGGAGCGCAGCGCAGTCAGTTCCTCAGCCGCTAGGGCTTCGGATAGTGCCTCGAGGGCCAGTGCGGCTGTCTTGTTTTCGGCGCGGAGTGCTATGTGCGGATCACTAGCGAGAGTGATGATCCCGTTAGGCCCGGGCATCTTGACCTTCATGTACCCATAATGGGGTATTGCTTGGAAGATTGTAAACGCTTCCCGCCCTAGCAGAGCGTGATAACCGCTGCTAAACAAAGCCACATGGAACGTGACTTCTTCGGACCTGTAATTATCCGGCGTGCCGAACACCATATCTAGTGTGATTTTTCCTGTACAGCACGCTTCTCGACTGGGGATTATTCCTCTAAAGGTTGTTCTGCTTCGCTCAATGCGGTTCCAGTCTATTTCCATTTTTGAAGGGTTTCCTCATAAATGAGGTTCAATCCGCTGCCGCCGTCCATGAGTACCTTGGTAAGACGAAAGCCGTCCACTATTGGACTGAGGACCAATGCGGCTGGTGCTCGGGCTGTTCGGAATTTAGGTTCATCACTGGCGTTAAAGGTAATAGCCATGTCACTCCATGGGTTTATTGTTGCTACTTGGTAGACTTCGGCAAGGCTGCGGAGTGTCCTTTTTCGCATATTATTTGATGCGAAAGTCTCGAAGACTGTTAATACCGTATTGGTGTCTCTGGGGTGGCTTTCTGTGGCCTCCGGAATTAGGAGATCTTCGCCAATTTTGGCCACCTGCCGGAGTATCCAACATGCTCTAAGGCTGTGAGTTGGTGTGGCATCCTCTGTACTGTGAATTTTGCAGGGTCCATTAAGCCATCCTTCCAGTACGGTTCCATGCCCTGTAGAGGGTTTTTGCTTTTTGGTGTTTGACCCAGGTGTCTGGCGATGATGCACCCTTTTATTTCGGACTTGGTTTGTATTCAGGGCCGGATCGTCCCAAAATTTTATTTCGGTTTTCCAGGCGCTTTCCATCGCACAGTACTTTCATACAATGGACGCTAAGTCAGCGAAGCGTGTAATATCACGGCGACTTATGGCGTTGAGGATTCCCTTGTCCGTGCAATTATTGCAGAAGATTGAGATTGCGTCTTCCTCGCCGCAGTCCCTTATCCTGTTCCTAACCAGGAGGAATCTGGCCTAGTAATGATGTACTGTTTCATCGGGCTCTTGCCTGATTTGGGATAGATCGCTTATGTTCGGGTGGGTGGGTGGAATTAAATCCGAAGCCTCACCCAATCTGAGCTCAAAGGCCGAGGAATTTCTGAACTCGAAAATTTGGATTCCTGGATGTTGTCCAATGAATCCAGCCCGTCGCCTGACTCTAAGTTCAGGTCTTGAGTGATACCCTCCCCCCCGCGGGTATCCGGCTTGGAGGGATCGGGAATCCGGACGTAGCTTGTCCTTAAGATAGATGAAGGGTCGCCGCACTGTCCCTCTACCACAGCAAGGTGATGGGTGACTTGGGGAGAGTTAATCTCTCTCAGATCGGGTTTAGGCCCAATCTGGTCGTAATCCGTAGCGACTCCTAGGGCGGCGATGCGATCCAAGAGCTCGTTTATGGAGGAGAGCTCCATTGGATCTAACTGCTTGGCGAGTTCTGAGCTGACATGAAGATTGTTTTCGATGGCTCGAGAGGTCATCGTCGGCACAGAAGCCGAACAGGCGGTCATAAGAAAACCACCTAGCCGGAGGGTTTGGCCGACAACCAAAGCTCCCTTAGCAACGGTGCCGTCTTTAAAGACGGGGCGAGGCATCCTTCCTGATGGCGATGACATAGAGGAACTTTCAATGAAAGCACCAATGTCAGTGTCAAAACCGGCGGATCTCGGGTAGGGGGTCCCGAACTGTGCGTCTAGGCCGGATGGTAACAGGAGGCAAGGGACACGAAGTTTTACCCAGGTTCGGGCCCTCTTGATGGAGGTAAAACCCTATGTCCTACTTGATTAATATTGATGATATGGGTAGTACAAGAGTAGATCTACCACGAGATCGGAGAGGCTAAACCCTAGAAGCTAGCCTATGGTATGATTGTTGTTCTATATGTTGTCCTACGGACTAAAACCCTCCGGTTTATATAGACACCGGAGAGGGTTAGGGTTACACAAAGTCGGTTACAATGGTAGGAGATCTACATATCTGTATCGCCAAGCTTGCCTTCCACGCCAAGGAAAGTCCCTTCCGGACACGAGACGAAGTCTTCAATCTTGTATCTTCATAGTCCAGGAGTCCGGCTGAAGGTATAGTCCGGCCATCCGGACACCCCCTAATCTAGGACTCCCTCACCGGTGAACAGTCAAGTTAGCATCTTCTGCCAGCTGACTCGCCAGAGGACGCATTTCCCTTATCACTTCTTTAAGGGCTTCATCATCAAAATCTGCCCCGTTTTCTTGTGTGCTTGGAAAGCCTTTGGCAAGGTCAACCGGATCCAAGTCGGCTATCCACGCTTTGGCTCGGGTGAGTGCCAACAAAGCGCCAGCCCTGGCAGCATATCACTTTACCTCTTCTATCTGTGCTGGTGCCATGGATAGCCTTGCCAGAGTGTCCTTGATCAGTGTTGGGGCTGGATTATCATAGGATGCTGCGCAGATAACCCGTTGAGCACCATCATATAGTTGTTCAAGCAGAGTATATGCTGCTTTCAGCTTCATCTCTACATCTGAGCCCAGATGAGTAATGCGGCTACCTGCAACGGTTTAAGAATTTCATATTTTAACCAGCACCTTACAAGATGGATATTTCAGATGCCTTGTTAGGAGTACTTACCAAATACTGCGGAGGTCATGGCATTCACTTGACGCTTCAACCCAAAAAGCTCTTCTGCCACCGGTTTAAGAGCAGACTCGGCGTCTTCCGCCCGTTTCAGCATCAGTGTCCCAATTGGCACGTTCAGTCTTGAATTCTTCCTTCAGTCGTTCCATGGAAGTTAAAGCGGCTCGAAGCTCATCTTTGGCTTTAGAAGATTTTCTTGATGGGATTTGATACTCTCTTGAAGATCAGCAATCTGCGTCTGTTGATGGTTTATATCAGCCTGCCACAATCAGAGGAGCATCAATATTTTATCAAAAGTCCCAACCATACAACTGGTTCTACACTTGGCACTTGGGGGCTAATGCAGATTGCTTCTTTCCTACTGCTTATTCAAAGTCCCGAGGATTGATACAAGTTTCAATCCTGGCACTTGGGGGCTAATGCGGATTGCTTCTTTCCTACTGCTTATTCAAAGTCCCGAGGATTAATACCAGTTTCACTCCTGGCACTTGGGGGCTAATGTGTATTTGTTCAAAAACTTAAAAGTCAACAATGTGCAGTTTGGAAGTTCAAAAGTCCCGGTTTGTCTTTACAAGCTAAACCGGCCCTTGGGGGCTACAAGATACAAGGCAGTGAAAATACAAAGATAAGGATGAATCTTTTTACCTCATAGCGTTCCTTCATCAGATTTACCAAGTCAGACTCATTATCTTGGCTTGTATAAAGCCGGTTCAAGAATCCAGAATGAAGATCCTAGGCAGAAAGATTAGCATATTTTGACAAGTCAGCTTCCATCTTCCCCTTGCCCATAGAGGTAAACTCATCCTTGGCGGTATGTTTTGCCAAGATAACTGGATTGCCCGGAATGGTATAAGCAGTGCCAGTCACAATAACGTCATCATCTTTGGCTAGTTTAGGAGTGGTAGCAGAGCTTGGCGGATTAGCAGTTGACCTCAGTGGATCAACAACCGGACTTGCAGGTATAGCATGTGGACTTGAGGTGCCCTCATGTGTGACCGGATCAGCTTCCGGCGGATCAGCGTTGTTAGTTGGCTCCGGCGGGACAGAATCATCCATGATATTATTAAGATTTTTATCAGGATTTTCAGGAGTTTCCTCCGGTTCAACTTCGCCGGTAGGGGCACCGGTCTTGGACTTCTTACTTAGACGAGCTTTAGCAGTAATATTAAAACAAGGATTAGCATGATTAACCGAATTATGAAGGAGAAGGGAGGGCTGCATGCTTACCCTGGGACGGTTTTCAGTGGAGGCAGCTGAGTGGTTGATGAACCGCCAAACGAATTAGAAGATACCTGGTAGTTTGAATCAGATGGATTGAGAGGGCATCGGAAGAAACCTTTCAAAAGATAACGTTTTTCAGGAGAACAAGCAACCTCTGGACGACGTTTCCGGTTTGGTGTATGAGGTAAACCGGAAGAAGTGACCTGTTGACCACTGTGTCGGGTTGCGCGACGCCCTTCGGTTTGCTGTGTCTTCAAAGAAAGTTTTCGATCCAAATGAGCAACATGGTGAGAGCATTTCACTTTCCTAACTGCACGGCGAAATCGTTGAACCGGCAGAAGTTCTGAGTCAGAAAGACAAATTACCTCAGCATGATCTGCATGGCTGGCCTCCGCATCATCCTGGGAGTAATCATTATCAGTAAAATATATGAATAAAGGTCAAGGGAGTCAAACTTTACCTCTTCAGCCGAGTCACCGACATCCTCTGGTGGTTCTGAAGACTCAGCAGTTTTCTTTTTGGCAGCTCTCTTGATGACCTTGGTATTAACACGAGGAGCCTTAGACACTTTGTCTTGAGATTTCCTTTTCCAGAAGGAGCTACTGGCCTGCAGATTGCACAAAGGGTTATTATAGCAGTTGTCACACCCTAGCTAGTCCATGCATTAGAGTGTGCATCATGTTTACTTTTCATCAGAAACTTGAAATGGGGAAGGCAGAACCCCCAGCCCCCTTTTGAAATCAACTAGTGTTTACTAAAAATAATTTCAATGAACCTGAAATGCCCTTCTAAAATGTTCACCCTCTTTGTCTTAGGTTAGAACCTCTGGCAAAATTGGTGCACAATTTTCTAGGTCAACAGAAGGTCATTGAATTAAATCATAAGTATTTGAATTTGGGCATTTAAATGATATAAAATAATTTAAATGCCAAATAATTCTGGGAGTAAATGTTTCCTGTTGGAAATAATCCAAACAGAGGCCACATTTATTTTCAGGATTTTTGAAAATGTTCTAGTATTTTAAATAAAGCTAAACAGTTGCAGTTTAATAGAAAACAGAAACTAAATCAAAAAAAGGAGAAAGAAGCCCACCTGGGCCTTACCTGGCTCGGCCCAGCCTACTAGCTCAGCCAGTCACCCCCTACCTCGCGCCAGGAGGCAGGGGCGCGTGCTCGCCGCGCGCCGGCCACGCGCCGGCCACCTCCTGCTTCTGCCGACGCCTTGAGACGCCCAGAGGACGCCACGCGACCCCCACGTCTCCCTCTCACACTCTCTCACTCTCCCCCTCGTCCCCCTCATCCTCTCCCGCGATGGCCGAGCGCGTCCCTTGCCGCCGATCGCCGTAGTCGCCGCCAGAGACCTCCCCTCGCCCCTCCGACGAGCCCATCAGCTCCGCCTCGACTCCCTCGACCTCCCCACCGAGCCACGCTTCGCCGGAAGCCCTGCAACGCCGCCTTCGCCCTCGTCTTCAACCTCGGGCACCCGAGCCGTCTCCGGCTGATTCGCCATCGCCAGGACCTCCCCGAGCTCGCTGACCCCCTCTCCGACTCCGCTGTGAGCTCCTCTTCCTTTCCCCCAAGCCCCCGTGCTCGTTTGGCCCCTGTAGCTGCCGTTTCCACCGCACCCGAGAGCTCCCCGCCGCCGGCCATGTCGCTGTCGTGGCTACGGCCGTGCAAGCACGCGTCCGAGCGCCTCACCGTGCTCAGTGCAGCACCAGGAACCCGTAGCCACCACCAGCTCTTCCTCCCGTGCACCGTAGCGTCGAAACCGACCTCGCCCGAACTCCGGCCGCCGCCATGAGCTCGATTCCGGCGAGCTCGCTCCACCCCAGCTCCTCCCACTTGCCCCACTAGATGCGCACGAGCCCCAGCTACGCGTAGCACGTCTCCGCCGTCGATTTGGTCACCGGAGGACCAAATCCGAAGCCCTCCGCCGTCTCGGGCCTCGCCGGCGTCGAGCCGCCGGCGAGTTGACCCAGTTTGACCCCTGGGTGGGCCCGGGTTGACTCCTTTGAGTCAATGACAAGTGGGCCCCCCCTTTGCTAATTATCCAGATTAGTTTCTAACTAAAATTAGTTAGTTTAATTAGTATAGCCACTGACTAGTGGGCCCTGCCCAGTAATTAGGCTAACTAAACATAGTTAGTGCATTGAGAGGCTGACAGAAGGGGCCCACCAGTCAGGTTTGACCTGGGCTGGCGCCCTTGACCTGCTGAGGTCAGCATGATGCAATGCTGACGCAGTAATGCATTTTTTGGATTTATTTATATACAGGAAATTCCAGAAAATAGTTCAAACTATCCATCTGTAATGGTTTCATGCATGACAAAACAAGTTTACCTTGTTGTTTAGGCAGAATAAGGTAATGCACTATAAATGCCATGTTTAATGAGCTAATATTTGAATCCTTGATTCAAATGAGTTCATCCCTTTGTATTTTAGCTTGCATTAGGCCAAGACACAATCATATTGCCATGTCATAGCATGCATCATATTGTTGCATATCATCATGTGTTGATTGTGTTCCGATGTGTTCTCCGTGGTAGGTTCTGCCTCCGAGGATATTCATGAGTATCCAACTGAAGGGCAGTATCCCGCTACCACTCCATCAGGCAAGCAACCATTGATCATTCCGATACAAACCCATGTTCTCGCTCCTGCTCTTGTTTACTGCATTAAGACAACACGATTCAAACTGCTGTGTGCTACGGTAGTTGAACCCTTATCCTCTGCATGACCTGTCATTGCCACAGTAACTAGATGAAACCCACTAGCATGTGTAGGAGTTGATTGAGCCATGTATGTGATTCCTACCTTGGTATGCCTGCTATGCTTAGAGTTGTGTCAGGTCTGGTTCATCTGGATGATGGGCCAGAGTGAAATGCTTATGCTGGTAATGTGAGGGATGTGTTGAACATGTTTTGGTAAAGGTATGGCCATGTAGGAGTACATGGTGGGTTGTTTCATTGAGGCCGTCCCTAAGAACTGAGATCTGTATGTGTGATTTAAGATTCAGCTACTAACATACATTGGGATCCTTAATTGACCCTCTCGGCTTCTTAACCACCCTAGTACTCTGTCCAGGAGTCGCAAATAGTTTCTGGTGTTTGTAGGTTATGTGTTGGCGGCCGTGCGTAGCGCTGACCCTAGGGGTGGGCTATGTTGCGGTAGATACACCATGGCACGGTGTACCGAGTCACCCGTTTGGTGTCCCGGGAACCCTGTTCACATCGTTCGGGGCCGTATGTGGAAACCCCGGCCGGACTCCCTGCGGATGGAACCTGGATAGGCGATAAACCTGGACTAGAGACTTAAGTGTTTAGGTAGGTCGTGGCCGACACCCTCGCTGGGCTTCCGCTTGAAGGTTGCCAAGTACATGTCGTGTAAACGGCAGTAAGTGGTGAAAGCATGTATGACGAAGTACACCCCTGCA
Source organism: Triticum urartu (assembly GCF_056163025.1). Classification (NCBI taxonomy): domain Eukaryota; kingdom Viridiplantae; phylum Streptophyta; class Magnoliopsida; order Poales; family Poaceae; genus Triticum; species Triticum urartu. The sequence goes on from NC_141873.1 coordinate 294,045,265, forward strand.
GGGTATAAAACTATTCGAATAGCCGCGTCCGCGGTAAAGGACTACTTGGTTGCCTATACAGTTCATAGACAAGTTAATGGATACTACTAAAAGACTCAATATAAGTGTGAGTATCGAGGATGGCCTGTTGGGTTTCGTAGTAATTTCAAAAAAATTCCTACGCACACGCAAGATCATGTGATGCATAGCAACGAGGGGGAGAGTGCTGTCTACGTACCCAACGCAGACCGACTGCGGAAGTGATGACACGACGTAGAGGAAGTAGTCGTACATCTTCACGATCCAACCGATCAAGTACCGAAACTACGGCACCTCCGAGTTCGAGCACACGTTCATCTCGATGACGATCCCCGGACTCCGATCCAGCAAAGTGTCGGGGAAGAGTTCCGTCAGCACGATGGCGTGGTGATGATCTTGATGAACTACAGCAGCAGGGCTTCGCCTAAACTCCGCTACAGTATTATCGAGGTATATGGTGGCAGGGGGCACCGCACACGGCTAAGGAATAGATCACGTGGATCAACTTGTGTGTTCTAGGGTGCCTCTACCTTAGTATATAAAGGAGCCAAGGGGGGAGGGGGGCGCCGGCCAGGGAGAGAGGCGCAGGAGGAGTCCTACTCCTTCCGGGAGTAGGACTCCCCCCCCAATCCTATTCCAACTAGGATTCCCAATGGGGGAAAGAGAGAGGGGGGGGGGCGGCCACCTTCTCCTAGTCCTAATAGGACTAGAGGAGGGGGAAGTGGCGCAGCCACCTTGGGCTGTCCCTTTCTCCTTTCCACTAAGGCCCATGAAGGCCCATATGGCTCCCGGGGGGTTCCGGTAACCTCCCGGTAACCCGGTAAAATCCCGATTTCACCCGGAACACTTCCGATGTCCAAACATAGGCTTCCAATATATCAATCTTTACGTCTCGACCATTTCGAGACTCCTCGTCATGTCCGTGATCACATCCGGGACTCCGAACAACCTTAGGTACATCAAAATGCATAAACTCATAATGTAACTGTCATCGTAACCTTAAGCGTGCGGACCCTACGGGTTCGAGAACAATGTAGACATGACCGAGACACGTCTCCGGTCAATAACCAATAGCGGGACCTGGATGCCCATATTGGCTCCTACATATTCTACGAAGATCTTTATTGGTCAGACCGCATAACAACATACGTTGTTCCCTTTGTCATCGGTATGTTACTTGCCCGAGATTTGATCGTCGGTATCCAATACCTAGTTCAATCTCGTTACCGGCAAGTCTCTTTACTCGTTCCGTAATACATCATCTCACAACTAACATATTAGTTGTAATGCTTGCAAGGCTTATGTGATGTGTATTACCGAGAGGGCCCAGAGATACCTCTCCGACAATCGGAGTGACAAATCCTAATCTCGAAATACGCCAACCCAACATCTACCTTTGGAGACACCTGTAATGCTCCTTTATAATCACCCAGTTACGTTGTGACGTTTGATAGCACCCAAAGTGTTCCTCCAGTAAACGGGAGTTGCATAATCTCATAGTCATAGGAACATGTATAAGTCATGAAGAAAGCAATAGCAACATACTAAACGATCGGGTGCTAAGCTAATGGAATGGGTCATGTCAATCAGATCATTCAACTAATGATGTGACCTCGTTAATCAAATAACAACTCATTGTTCATGGTTAGGAAACATAACCATCTTTGATTAACGAGCTAGTCAAGTAGAGGCATACTAGTGACACTTTGTTTGTCTATGTATTCACACATGTATTATGTTTCCGGTTAATACAATTCTAGCATGAATAATAAAAATTTATCATGATTATAAGGAAATAAATAATAACTTTATTATTGCCTCTAGGGCATATTTCCTTCAGTCTCCCACTTGCACTAGAGTCAATAATCTAGATTACACTGTGATGATTCTAACACCCATGGAGCTTTGGTGCTGATCATGTTTTGCTCGTGGAAGAGGCTTAGTCAACGGGTCTGCAACATTCAGATCCGTATGTATCTTGCAAATCTCTATGTCTCCCACCTGGACTAGATCCCGGATGGAGTTGAAGCGTCTCTTGATGTGTTTGGTCCTTTTGTGAAATCTGGATTCCTTTGCCAAGGCAATTGCACCAGTATTGTCACAAAAGATTTTCATTGGACCCAATGCATTAGGTATGACACCTAGATCGGATATGAACTCCTTCATCCAAACTCCTTCGTTTGCTGCTTCCGAAGCAGCTATGTACTCCGCTTCACATGTAGATCCCGCTACGACGCTTTGTTTAGAACTGCACCAACTGACAGCTCCACCGTTTAATGTAAACACGTATCCAGTTTGCGATTTAGAATCGTCCGGATCAGTGTCAAAGCTTGCATCAACGCAACCTTTTACGGTGAGCTCTTTGTCACCTCCATATACGAGAAACATATCCTTAGTCCTTTTCAGGTATTTCAGGATGTTCTTGACCGCTGTCCAGTGATCCACTCCTGGATTACTTTGGTACCTCCCTGCTAAACTTATAGCAAGGCACACATCAGGTCTGGTACACAGCATTGCATATATGATAGATCCTATGGCTGATGCATAGGGAACATCTTTCATATTCTCTCTACCTTCTGCAGTGGTCGGGCATTGAGTCTTACTCAACTTCACACCTTGTAACACAGGCAAGAACCATTTCTTTGCTTGATCCATTTTGAACTTCTTCAAAATTTTGTCAAGGTATGTGCTTTGTGAAAGTCCAATTAAGCGTCTTGATCTATCTCTATAGATCTTAATGCCTAATATGTAAGCAGCTTCACCGAGGTCTTTCATTGAAAAACTTTTATTCAAGTATCCCTTTATGCTATCCAGAAATTCTATATCATTTCCAATTAGCAATATGTCATCCACATATAATATCAGAAATGCTACAGAGCTCCCACTCACTTTCTTGTAAATACAGGCTTCTCCGAAAGTCTGTATAAAACCAAATGCTTTGATCACACTATCAAAACGTTTATTCCAACTCCGAGAGGCTTGCACCAGTCCATAAATGGATCGCTGGAGCTTGCACACTTTGTTAGCTCCCTTTGGATCGACAAAACCTTCCGGTTGTATCATATACAACTCTTCTTCCAGAAATCCATTCAGGAATGCGGTTTTGAAATCCATCTGCCAAATTTCATAATCATAAAATGCGGCAATCGCTAACATGATTCGGACGGACTTAAGCATCGCTACGGGTGAGAAGGTCTCATCGTAGTCAATCCCTTGAACTTGCCGAAAACCTTTTGCAACAAGTCAAGCTTTGTAGACAGTAACATTACCATCAGCGTCAGTCTTCTTCTTAAAGATCCATTTATTTTCAATTGCTTGCCGATCATCGGGCAAGTCAACCAAAGTCCATACTTTGTTCTCATACATGGATCCCATCTCAGATTTCATGGCTTCAAGCCACTTTGCCGAATCTGGGCTCACCATCGCTTCTTCATAGTTCGTAGGTTCATCATGATCTAGTATCATGACTTCCAGAACAGGATTACCGTACCACTCTGGTGTGGATCTTACTCTGGTTGATCTACGAGGTTCAGTAGTATCTTGATCTGAAGTTTCATGATCATTATCATTGGCTTCCTCACTAACTGGTGTAGGTGTCACTGAAACAGTTTTTTGTGATGAACTACTTTCCAGTAAGGGAGCAGGTACAGTTACCTCGTCAAGTTCTACTTTCCTCCCACTCACTTCTTTCGAGAGAAACTCCTTCTCTAGAAAGGATCCATTCTTGGCAACGAATGTTTTGCCTTCGGATCTGTGATAGAAGGTGTACCCAACAGTTTCCTTTGGGTATCCTATGAAGACACATTTCTCCGATTTGGGTTCGAGCTTATCAGGTTGAAGTTTTTTCACATAAGCATCGCTGCCCCAAACTTTAAGAAACGACAACTTTGGTTTCTTGCCAAACCACAGTTCATAAGGCGTCGTCTCAACGGATTTTGATGGTGCCCTATTTAACGTGAATGCGGCCGTCTCTAGAGCATAACCCCAAAACGATAGCGGTAAATCAGTAAGAGACATCAGAGATCGCACCATATCCAGTAAAGTACCATTACGACGTTCGGACACACCATTACGCTGTGGTGTTCCGGGTGGCGTGAGTTGCGAAACTATTCCATAGTTTTTCAAATGTACACCAAACTCGTAACTCAAATATTCTCCTCCACGATCAGATCGTAGAAACTTTATTTTCTTGTTACGATGATTTTCAACTTCACTCTGAAATTCTTTGAACTTTTCAAATGTTTCAGACTTATGTTTCATTAAGTAGATATACCCATATCTGCTTAAATCATCTGTGAAGGTGAGAAAATAACGATATCCGCCACGAGCCTCAATATTCATCGGACCACATACATCGGTATGTATGATTTCCAACAAATCTGTTGCTCTCTCCATAGTACCGGAGAACGGTGTTTTAGTCATCTTGCCCATGAGGCACGGTTCGCAAGTACCAAGTGATTCATAATCAAGTGGTTCCAAAAGTCCATCAGTATGGAGTTTCTTCATGCGCTTTATACCGATATGACCTAAACGACAGTGCCACAAATAAGTTGCACTTTCATTATCAACTTTGCATCTTTTGGCTTCAACATTATGAATATGTGTATTACTACTATCGAGATTCAATAAGAATAGACCACTCTTCAAGGGTGCATGACCATAAAAGATATTACTCATATAAATAGAACAACTATTATTCTCTGATTTAAATGAATAACCGTCTCGCATTAAACAAGATCCAGATATAACGTTCATGCTCAACGCTGGCACCAAATAACAATTATTTAGGTCTAATATTAATCCCGAAGGTAGATGTAGAGGTAGTGTGCCGACCGCGATCACATCGACTTTGGAACCGTTTCCCACGCGCATCGTCACCTCGTCCTTTACCAGTGCCCGCTTATTTCGTAGTGCCTGTTTCGAGTTGCAAATATTAGCAACAGAACCAGTATCAAATACCCAGGTGCTACTGCGAGCTCTAGTAAGGTACACATTAATAACATGTATATCACATATACCTTTGTTCACCTTGCCATACTTCTTATCCGCCAAATACTTGGGGCAGTTCCGCTTCCAGTGACCAGTCTGCTTGCAGTAGAAGCACTCAGTTTCAGGCTTAGGTCCAGACTTGGGTTTCTTCTCTTGAGCAGCAACTTTCTTGCCGTTCTTCTTGAAGTTCCCCTTCTTCTTCCCTTTGCCCTTTTTCTTGAAACTAGTGGTCTTGTTAACCATCAACACTTGATGCTCCTTTTTGATTTCTACCTCCGCAGCTTTCAGCATTGCGAAGAGCTCGGGAATAGTCTTGTTCATCCCTTGCATATTATAGTTCATCATGAAGCTTTTGTAGCTTGGTGGCAGTGATTGGAGAATTCTGTCAATGACGCAATCATCCGGGAGATTAACTCCCAATTGAATCAAGTGATTATTATACCCAGACATTTTGAGTATATGCTCACTGACAGAACTGTTCTCCTCCATCTTGCAGCTATAGAACTTATTGGAGACTTCATATCTCTCAATTCGAGCATTTGCTTGAAATATTAACTTCAACTCCTGGAACATCTCATATGCTCCATGACGTTCAAAACGTCGTTGAAGTCCCGATTCTAAGCCGTAAAGCATGGCACACTGAACTATCGAGTAGTCATCAGCTTTGCTCTGCCAGACGTTCATAACATCTGGTGTTGCTCCAGCAGCAGGCCTGGCACCCAGCGGTGCTTCCAGGACGTAATTCTTCTGTGTAGCAATGAGGATAATCCTCAAGTTACGGACCCAGTCCGTGTAATTGCTACCATCATCTTTCAACTTTGCTTTCTCAAGGAACGCATTAAAATTCAACGGAACAACAGCACGAGCCATCTATCTACAATCAACATAAACAAGCAAGATACTATCAGGTACTAAGTTCATGATAAATTTAAGTTCAATTAATCATATTACTTAAGAACTCCCACTTAGATAGACATCCCTCTAATCTTCTAAGTGATTACGTGATCCAAATCAACTAAACCATAACCGATCATCACGTGAGATGGAGTAGCTTTCAATGGTGAACATCGTTTATGTTGATCATATCTACTATATGATTCACGCTCGACCTATCGGTCTCCGTGTTCCGAGGCCATATCTGCATATGCTAGGCTCGTCAAGTTTAACCTGAGTATTCTGAGTGTGCAAAACTGGCTTGCACCCGTTGTAGATGGACGTAGAGCTTATCACACCCGATCATCACATGGTGTCTGGGCACGACGAACTTTCGCAACGGTGCATACTCAGGGAGAACACTTCTTGATAATTTAGTGAGAGATCATCTTATAATGCTACTGTCAATCAAAGCAAGATAAGATGCATAAAAAGATAAACATCACATGCAATCTATATAAGTGATATGATATGGTCATCATCATCTTGTGCTTGTGATCTCCATCTCCGAAGCACCATCATGATCACCATCGTCACTGGTGCGACACCTTGATCTTCATTGTAGCATCGTTGTCGTCTTGCCAATCTTATGCTTCCACGACTATCACTACCGTTTAGTAATAAAGTAAAGCATTACATCGCGCTTGCATTGCATACAATAAAGCGACAACCATATGGCTCCTGCCAGTTGCCGATAACTCGGTTACAAAACATGATCATCTCATACAATAAAATTCAGCATCATGCCTTGACCATATCACATCACAACATGCCCTGCAAAAACAAGTTAGACGTCCTCTACTTTGTTGTTGCATGTTTTACGTGGCTGCTACGGGCTTAAGTAAGAACCAATCTCACCTACGCATCAAAACCACAACGATAGTTTGTCAAATAGACTCCGTTTTAACCTTCGCAAGGACCGGGCGTAGCCATACTTGGTTCAACTAAAGTTGGAGAGATAGTCGCCCGCAAGCCATCTCTGTGCAAAGCACGTCGAGGGAACCGGTCTCGCGTAAGCGTACGCGTAAGGTTGGTCCAGGTCGTCTCGTCCAACAATACCGCCGAACCAAAGTATGACATGCTGGTAGGCAGTATGACTTGTATCGTCCACAACTCACTTGTGTTCTACTCGTGCATATAACATCAACATAAATAACCTAGGCTCTGATACCACTGTTGGGTTTCGTAGTAATTTCATAAAATTTCCTACGCACACGCAAGATCATGTGATGCATAGCAACAAGGGGGAGAGTCCTATCTACGTACCCAACGCAGACCGACTGCGGAAGCGATGACACGACGTAGAGGAAGTAGTCGTACGTCTTCACGATCCAACCGATCAAGTACCGAAACTACGGCACCTCCGAGTTCGAGCACACGTTCAGCTCGATGACGATCCCCGGACTCCGATCCAGCAAAGTGTCGGGGAAGAGTTCCGTCAGCACGATGGCGTGGTGACGATCTTGATGAACTACAGCAGCAGGGCTTCGCCTAAACTCCGCTACAGTATTATCGAGGTATATGGTGGCAGGGGGCACCACACACGGCTAAGGAATAGATCACGTGCATCAACTTGTGTGTTCTAGGGTGCCTCTACCTCAGTATATAAAGGAGCCAAGGGGGGAGGGGGGCGCCGGCCAGGGAGAGAGGCGCAGGAGGAGTCCTACTCCTTCCGGGAGTAGGACTCCCCCCCCCAATCCTATTCCATCTAGGATTCCCAAGGGGGGAAAGAGAGAGAGGGGGGCCGGCCACCTTCTCCTAGTCCTAATAGGACTAGAGGAGGGGGAAGTGGCGCAGCCACCTTGGGCTGTCCCTTTCTCCTTTCCACTAAGGCCCATGAAGGCCCATATGGCTCCCGGGGGGTTCCGGTAACCTCCCGGTAACCCGGTAAAATCCCGATTTCACCCGGAACACTTCCGATGTCCAAACATAGGCTTCCAATATATCAATCTTTATGTCTCGACCATTTCGAGACTCCTCGTCATGTCCGTGATCACATCCGGGACTCCGAACAACCTTTGGTACATCAAAATGCATAAACTCATAATGTAACTGTCATCGTAACCTTAAGCGTGCGGACCCTACGGGTTCGAGAACAATGTAGACATGACCGAGACACGTCTCCGGTCAATAACCAATAGCGGGACCTGGATGCCCATATTGGCTCCTACATATTCTACGAAGATCTTTATCGGTCAGACCGCATAACAACATACGTTGTTCCCTTTGTCATCGGTATGTTACTTGCCCGAGATTTGATCGTCGGTATCCAATACCTAGTTCAATCTCGTTACCGGCAAGTCTCTTTACTCATTCCGTAATACATCATCTCACAACTAACATATTAGTTGTAATGCTTGCAAGGCTTATGTGATGTGTATTACCGAGAGGGCCTAGAGATACCTCTCCGACAATCGGAGTGACAAATCCTAATCTCGAAATACGCCAACCCAACATCTACCTTTGGAGACACCTGTAATGCTCCTTTATAATCACCCAGTTATGTTGTGACGTTTGGTAGCACCCAAAGTGTTCCTCCGGTAAACGGGAGTTGCATAATCTCATAGTCATAGGAACATGTATAAGTCATGAAGAAAGCAATAGCAACATACTAAACGATCGGGTGCTAAGCTAATGGAATGGGTCATGTCAATCAGATCATTCAACTAATGATGTGACCTCGTTAATCAAATAACAACTCATTGTTCATGGTTAGGAAACATAACCATCTTTGATTAACGAGCTAGTCAAGTAGAGGCATACTAGTGACACTTTGTTTGTCTATGTATTCACACATGTATTATGTTTCCGGTTAATACAATTCTAGCATGAATAATAAAAATTTATCATGATTATAAGGAAATAAATAATAACTTTATTATTGCCTCTAGGGCATATTTCCTTCATGGCCCTCTCGTAGGATGATGAGGGTAGATCCACGGTGGAGTATTGTGTTGGTGAGTAGTGGACTCGTGTGCGAAAACTATTTTACTGGTGAAGTTCCATAGGATAGCTTAGCCAAGAGTCAAAGCTGGCTTGCTGCATTAACCCCACCACCTTCTTGAGAATAAGCATGTTTAGTAGGTTCTGATGTAAGACTTGCTGAGTACCTTTGTACTCATGTTTGCTTAATTACTGTTTTCAGATGAAAACACCGCCCCCTCCGATGGGTTCTATGTAGACCTTGATGTCGGCGAGTGACTAGCCACCCAGGTGGTGATCCTGGCCATGGAGGGCCCTATGTAGATAGACAGGCTTCGAGAAGCCTTCTTTCTTTCTAGAGTCTGTACTCAGACTAGTTGCTTCCGCATGTGCTTGTATGTTTGTATGACTTGAGTGTCGGGTCATGTGACCCCTACCTGTATGAACATGCTATGTATGGCTCCCTGGAGCCTTTAAATAAAGTACTTGAGTTGTAGAGTTTTGTTGTGATGCCATGTTGTATGTACTCATATCGGGCATATTGTGTGTATGATTGAAATGCTTGGTATGAGTGGGATCCGACAATCTAGTTGTTTATCCTTGGCAGCCTTTCTTATGGGGAAATGTAGTCTAGTGCTCCTCGAGCCATAGTAGTCCGCTACAACCCGGTTCACCGGAGTCCTGCTAGCCCAGCACTACTGTTCAGGACACTTGACTGGCCGGCATGTGTTTCACTTTGTTCCTATGTCTATCCCTTCGGGGAAATGTCATGCGGTGATTTCCGGAGTCCTGCCTAGCCTGCTACAGTCCGGGTTCCCCGGAGTCCTGTTAGCCCAGTGCTACAGCCCGGAATCACTCACTGATGACCGACATGCTCGATGTGATTCATGTATGCCTGTCTCCATAAGTCTGTGCCGCTTTGGGTTCACGACTAGCCATGTCGGCCCGGGTTCTCTGTCATATGGATGCTAGCGACACTATCATATACGTGAGCCAAAAGGCGCAAACGGTCCCGGGCCATGGTAAGGCGACACCTGTGGGGTATCGTGCGTGAGGCTGCAAAGTGATATGAGGTGTTACCGGCTAGATCAATGTGACTCGGAATCGGGGTCCTTACCGCAGTGTTAAAGCGGAGAAGGATCAGGAAAAGTACAAGGTTAAAGTCTTTACCGCTGGCGGTTTGTTGGAGGCATAAAAAGGATGCAGACCAATTTGAGTACATACGATGAGCGGTTCATCAAGTATTTTCTTTACACCTTCAGTGACTTCATCATCAGTCAGTTCTATTTCATTAAACCGTTGTGGATCATTGGTGTTGCCGGTATATTCAAACATCAATCTGGGGCGGCGGCTTAAAGGTAGAATGCACCATGAAATCCAACAGCGGACGAGATCAACACCAGTTAAACCGTTGGCAAGGAAAGCATGGAGTTTGGCGAGTTGAGGTGCATAGGCTTGTCGATCTTTGGCAGACAATCTATGAGGTAAAGGGTGATTATTGCTGAGCCGGTGCGGACGGTAGCCCGGTAAAGGATTCTCTTCAGCAGGGGCAGTATTCTGATAGTAGAACCAGGTTTGGTTCCAGTCTTTTGGATGGCTGTGAAGTTTGGCGTGAGGAAACTCAACCTCTTTCCTCTTTTGGATCGACACACCCCCAAGTTCAGTATTGGGTCCGTCAGAAAATTCAGTCCGGCGGTTTAAGTGAAAGAGATCTTGAAAGAGATTGATAGTTGGTTCTTCTTGCAGGTAAACCCCGCAGAATACTTGGAAATCGCATATGTTGGACACAGAATTTGGTCCAATATCTTGAGGATGAAGTTGGAACCTGGCAAGAACATCCCGGAAAAATTTTGATTGGGGAGGACTGAAACCTCGAGCTAAATGTTGCATGAACACAATCACTTCTCCGTCTTGAGGCTCAAGAGGGCACTCAGGGCCAGGAACTCGCCAATGGAGGACATTTTTTGAAGCTAAAGCACCTGTGGTGACATATCCATTGATTTGTGTTTCTGTGATCCGAGATGGAACCCAGTTGCAAGCAGCAAATTGCTTCATCATCTTAGAGTCTGTAAAAGGAAAATGGACGGTTTACGATTGGCGGTTCATATGTGTTTGTCAAATGTTAAACCGACAATTCAAGGTATACGTATGAAGTGAACCAGGCATTGCTATTCAAGTCTAGATGGCGGTTTAAGAGAGGGCTAATGACATATGACGGATTATCAATTACTAAAGTTTAAACCGCCCTTGGGAGGCAGAAACCAATCTGAAAATTTGCTAAGTGTTGCGGAAACAAGTTTCACAAGATGGTGATATAATTTTGGATCTACCGTTGTTCAAAAAAGCAAAATTTTCTGAGCCTTACAATGGTGTTAAACAGAACAGAGAAGGTTCAGATAAGGATTTATACAGGAACAGTAAGATGCAGTAGTACGGCAGATTAAAGCTACAGATCCAGTATTAGGCCTAGCTAGATTCAGTATGATGCTAAAGGAAAAGCAGAGAAAGTACTGGTGAACACTGACAAACACCGAAGAAACTTCAAAACCCTAATGCAGATTTAACAAGTAAAGGAAAGGAGTATTTACCAGAGACACACAGCGGCGGAGTATCTTAAGAGATCTGGTACGAACAGGGTGATGCAGCGGCCTAGTTGGTGCAGACTGGAAGATCAACGACGGCGGCGGTGATGCTTGAGGTCTTCGGGTCGCGAGGAGGAAGACGATGCGAATAGGAAAGGGGGGAAATGGAAGGCGCCCCGATCTTATTTATAAGGGAAGTGGGATAAAATAGCAGGCGTGAAAATCGAGGAGTCAGGAGCGGCAAAAGAGGATGCAGCTGTCGTGTGACGCCCTTGATGCAGCTATATCTCCCACGTGTCGAAGCACGACTCAGAGGCATAACCGCATTGAAAGCAATGTCGCAAGTGAGGTAATCTTCACACAAACCCATGTAATACAATAGGGGAAGAAGATACATAGTTGGCTTACAATCGCCACTTCACACAATTACATGAATAAAGCATTACATCATCCAAATACAATCAAGGTCCGACTACGGAACCAAAATAAAAGAAGAACCCCAAATGCGACAAAGGTCCCCGATCGACCCCAACTGGGCTCCACTACTGATCAACTAGAACGGAACAACACAAAGGACAAGATCTTCATCGAGCTCCTCCTGAGCTTGGTTGCGTCAACTGCACGGTCTCATCGGCACCTGCAAGCTGGTTTTTGGAAGTATCTGTGAGCCACGGGGACTCAGCAATCTCACACCCTCGCGATCAAGACTATTTAAGCTTATGGGTAAGGTAAAGGTATGAGGTGGAGCTGCAGCAAGCGACTAGCATATATGGTGGCTAACATACGCAAAAGAGAGTGAGAAGAGAAAGCAAAGCACGGTCGAGAATCTATGATCAAGAAAGTGATCCTAGAACAACCTACGTCAAGCATAACTCCAACAACCGTGTTCACTTCCCGGCCCCCACCGGAAAGAGACCATCACGGTTACACACGCGGTTGATTCATTTTAATTAAGGTCAACTTTAGGTTTTCTACAACCGGGCGTTAACAAATTCCCATCTGCCCATAACCGCGGGCACGGCTTTTGAAAGTTCAAATCCCTGCAGGGGTGTCCCAACTTAGCCCAATGACAAGCTCTCACGGTCAACGAAGGAATAGACCTCCACCCGAGACATTCCGATCAGACTCGGTATCCCGGTACAACAAGACATTTCGACAGGGTAAAACTAAACCAGCAACACCGCCCGAATGTGCCGACAAATCCTGATAGGAGCTGCACATATCTCTTTCTTAGGGCACACTCAGATGAGCCAGACGTCGGGTAAGCCAGCCCAGAGTTGCCCCTGGTAGCCTCAGACATCGCTCAGTTGGACCAACACTCAGAGGAGCACTGGCCCGGGGGGGTAAAATAAAGATGACCCTTGGGCTGGCCGACCCAAGGGAAAGAAAAAGGCTAGGTGGCGAATGGTAAAACCAATGTTGGGCATTGCTGGAAGAGCTTTACTTAAGGCGAACTGTCAAGGGGTTCCCATAATAGCCCAACTGCGTAAGGGACGCAAAATCCGGGAACATAACACCGATATGACGGAAACTAGGGCGGCAAGAGTGGAACAAAACACCAGGCATAAGGCCGAGCCTTCCACCCTTTACCAAGTATATAGATGCATTAATTAAATAAGATATATAGTGATATCCCAACAAGTAAACATGGTCCAACAAAGAACAACATCTCCATGTTCCAACAAGGAACAAACTTCAATCTTCACCTACAACTAACAACGCTATAAGAGGGGCTGAGCAAAGCGGTAACATAGCCAATCAACGGTTTGCTAGGACAAGGTGGGTTAGAGGCTTGGTTCGACAATATGGGAGGCATGATAAGCAAGTGGTGGGTATCGCAGCATAGGCATAGAAAAAGAGCGAGCAACTAAGCAAGCAAAGATAGAAGTGATTTCGAGGGTATGATCATCTTGCCTAAAATCCCGCAAGGAAGAAGAACGCGTCCATGAGGAAGACAAATGGACGTGGTCGAACGAATCCTCACAACACGACGTTATCGGAACCAACCCAAAGAAGCAACACCGGAAAAGAAGCACACAACATAGTAAACAACCAACACATGAACATGATATGATATGCGGGAAGCGGTATGCGATGCATATGCATGATTTGACAAGAGATGAAAGAACCTGGCCTCAACTTGGAAATCCAAGTGTGCCACTGGAAAGGTGAGATGAAATCGCTTGAAAACGATATAAAGAACGCCAGAATCGGAGTTACGGTTTGGAAATGACAAGTGATTCAAAAAATGACACCGGTCTACGATTTACAGCAAGTAGGCATCTAAATGCAATGAGATGAATATGCTACAGCACCCAAACAAGACAACAAAATACATGGTAGGGATGCATACAAGATGCTTAACAAAAGTCTAGCACTGAGATACGGCCAATTCATCAATTAACAGGTTCAAACAAGCATGGCAAAAATGCATATGACAAACAGTTCTCGGACTTAGTGAAATTAACACTTGTCCGGGATTTCAGATCAGGTAGCACTCTTCGGAGCCACAAAACTACATGCTACAGGACCTGAACATGGCAAAGTAAAGCATGGCATGGAGCTACTCAAAGAGCTTAACAAAAGTCCCTTAGTGACCTTGAGCCAAAAGGGATCAGAAAATACAATTGCAAGCACGTGAACATAGCAAAAACATAATCAGTTTCAGGCTTAGTGAAAAACTGACACATGCTGAAATATAACTCAAGTAGGCATGTTTACGAGCTCGATGCACTCACTACGTTGCAATTCATGGCAAGGCAAGTATACACCCATGAAGAAGGCACAAAATGCAAGCTAGTCATGGCAAGAACAATAGCATAGCATGCACGGATCAACTACAACATCACCGGCAAAATTGCAAACAAGTTGACAATCTTCCCAGATTCACAAAGTAGCAAAAGTAGAGCTCCATTGACTCAAGCTAGGGTGCTCCATAATTGAAAACAAAGGCATGGATGGATCGAGCACTACAAGATTAACAAAACATCCTTACTGATCATCCTCAAAAGAGGCACGGATCACTAGGAAACAACAAGAACATATGGCATCATGAGATAAACAGCTCCAGGACTTAGTGAAATTACTAAGTCCCTGAAAACAGAATTAGCAAGTGCACCACTTTGCAAGCTTGCACAAGTCATCACACACATCCTAAAAATACATGGGTTGCACCTCTGGAAAGATGACAAAACCCTTAACAAAACACATGTAGAGCATCAGGTCATAGCATGCACACATTAATCATGGCAAAAATGACAAAAGTGCTAAACGGAGTAGCAGATCTGACAATTAACCCAAATAGCCCTCTTCTAACAGCATTTCGGGCATCAAGATGAACTCAAATGAAAAATGATGCAATGGAATGAAATGATGTACTCTCTAAGATGAACATTTTGATATGCTATATGCATGAATCGGAGCTACGGATGCAAAGTTACGATGTGATGAACAATGGCACATGGATCTGGGAATTCCGAGGACTTTGTAGAAATTTATACCCTGTGAAAAAAGTCAACGGGACGAGGATATCCCGGGACGGAGGGATCTGGGTCGAGATGACGGCGTTTGGATTGGGGGGACGGGTGGATCTCATCCACCCGCCCGGATCTGACCGGAGCGGATTCCGGCGAGTGGCGGCTCGCCGGCGGCGGAGAGGCAAAGCCGGCGACGCGGGGTGGCGCAACCGGCGCGAGGCAAGGCAGCGGAGCGTGCCAGCGATGGTCGGTGGCGGCGGGCGCGCAGGAGGCGGCGGCGACCGGTGCGGTGGCGCGCCGGTAGGGCGAGGCCGGCGGACGGCGGAGGCGGCGGACAGCGGCGAGCGCATGGCGGCGGTGGTGAGGCGCGGAAGGGCGCGGGCGGCGGCGGCCCGATCTGGCCCGGGGCGGGCCCGATCTGGGCTCCCTCGGGCCCGGCGGCGGGGAGGAGAGAGAAGGGCGGCGCGCTGACGTGGCGGCGGCGGATTCGGTGCAGGGGAGGCCGGACATGTCCGGGCGCGGGCGGTTTTGTCCGGCGGCGCGAGGTGGACGAAGGTTAGGGTTCATCCACGAAAATTTTGGGGATGTCCACATATTTATAGGTAGAGGGAGCTAGGAGAGTCCAAATGGGGTGCGGTTTTCGGCCACGCGATCGTGATCGAACGCTCTAGATGATGGAGCAGAGTTAGGTGGGTTTTGGCCAAAATTGGAGGGGTGTTGGGCTGCAACACACTCGAGGCCTTTTCGGTCCCTCGGTTAACCGTTGGAGTATCAAACGAAGTCCAAATGGTACGAAACTTGACAGGCGGTCTGCCGGTAGTAAACCAAGGCCGCTTGGCAAGTCTCGGTCCAATCCGGAAATGTTTAATCCCCACACATGAAAGAAAGCTACAAATGACCACCGGAGGAGAACGGAGCGCCGGATTGCAAAACGGACAACGGGGAAAATGCTCGGATGCATGAGACGAACACGTATGCAAAAGAAATGCACATGATGACATGATATGCAATGCATGACACGCAAGCAATGACAACGCAACAACAGCGAATAACTGCACGACACCTGGCACATCGGTCACGGGGCGTTACATGTCGCCTCGATCTTTGGGAATTAATTAAAGAGAAGGGAATCTTCATAAATCATTTTATATGGGGATGATGTCAAAATGATTTACTGCAGTGACAGAAGATGACGTCATGGCGGTTCACCAAAGTTCACAGGGAGAAGACAATATGGCGGTTTACGAGAATTGTCAGAAATTCAGGTAGTTTTTCTAAGGATTGAAGATTGACATGAACAGGTTCAAATCAATCTGGGGCCTAATGTTGATGATATAACCACTAAGGGTAAACCGCCCAGGAGGGGCCGGTTCACCTTCACCTATACTGAAGCCCAAAGAAACCCAGAAGATGGAGCTTTATGGATAAGGCTTAGAGGCCCAGAGCCCGCAGGCGATTTAGGGCCCATGATAGTAAACCGCCATTATTGTATAAACTTGTATTATAAGATAGGAAAGAGGAGACCGAGGCGGACACTTTTATGAGCCAGCATTGGGACTCTGTAGACCGGCCGGGGTCCTCCTGAGTATATAAAGGGGTGACCCGGCGGCGGTTCAAGGATAGAGAACAACAACTCGAGAGCCAGACAAAGCGGATTCGCTCCCTGGCCTTCGAACCCATAGCAATACCAATCACAACTAGACGTAGGCTTTTACCTTCATCGAAGGGGCTGAACTAGTATAAAATCCCGTGTCTCTTTGTCCGGTTTAACCCCTTCAAGCTAACCCGTAGCGATGGCTCCACGACTAAGTCCTTTCATGAGGACATCTGCCATGACAAACCCACGACAGATATGTTTCTCTATTATGGAGATGACAAAAAGGTTCGTCGTAAAGGGTTACGTCGATGCAAATTTTGACACTGATCCAGATGACTCTAAATCTCAATCTGGATGCAAATTGAAAGTGGGAGCAATTAGCTAGAGTAGCTCCGTGCAGAGCATTGTTGACATAGAAATTTACAAAATACTTACGGATCTGAATGTGGCAGACCCGTTGACTAAACTTCTCTCACAAGCAAAACATGATCACACCTTAGTACTCTTTGGGTGTTAATCACATAGCGATGTGAACTAGATTATTGACTCTAGTAAACCCTTTGGGTGTTGGTCACATGTCGATGTTTACTATGGGTGTTAATCACATGGTGATGTGAACTATTGGTATTAAATCACATGGCGATGTGAACTAGATTATTGACTCTAGTGCAAGTGGGAGACTGAAGGAAATATGCCCTAGAGGCAATAATAAAGTTATTATTTATTTCCTTATATCATGATAAATGTTTATTATTCATGCTAGAATTGTATTAACCGGAAACATAATACATGTGTGAATACATAGACAAACAGAGTGTCACTAGTATGCCTCTACTTGACTAGCTCGTTAATCAAAGATGGTTATGTTTCCTAACCGTAGACATGAGTTGTCATTTGATTAACGAGATCACATCATTAGGAGAATGATGTGATTGACTTGACCCATTCCGTTAGCTTAGCACTTGATCGTTTAGTTTGTTGCTATTGCTTTCTTCATGACTTATACATGTTCCTATGACTATGAGATTATGCAACTCCCGTTTACCGGAGGAACACTTTGTGTGCCACCAAATGTCACAACGTAACTGGGTGATTATAAAGGTGCTCTACAGGTGTCTCCGAAGGTACTTGTTGGGTTGGCGTATTTCGAGATTAGGATTTGTCACTCCGATTGTCGGAGAGGTATCTCTGGGCCCACTCGGTAATGCACATCACTATAAGCCTTGCAAGCATTGCAACTAATGAGTTAGTTGCAGGATGATGTATTACGGAACGAGTAAAGAGACTTGCCGGTAATGAGATTGAACTAGGTATTGAGATACCGACGATCGAATATCAGGCAAGTAACATACCGCTGACAAAGGGAACACCGTATGTTGTTATGCGGTTTGACCGATAAGGATCTTCGTAGAATATGTAGGAGCCAATATGAGCATCCAGGTTCCGCTATTGGTTATTGACCGGAGACGTGTCTCGGTCATGTCTACATAGTTCTCGAACCCGTAGGGTCCGCACGCTTAAAGTTCGATGACGGTTATATTATGAGTTTATGTGTTTTGATGTACCGAAGGAGTTCGGAGTCCCGGATGAGATCGGGGACATGACGAGGAGTCTCGAAATGGTCGAGACGTAAGGATCGATATATTGGATGACTATATTCGGACATCGGAAAGGTTCTGAGTGATTCGGGTATTTTCGGGAGTACCGGGGAGTTACGGGAATTCGTATTGGGCCTTAATGGGCCATACGATAAAGGAGAGAAAGGCCTCAAAGGTTGGCCGCGCCCCTCCCCATGGGCTGGTCTGAATTGGACTAGGGAGGGGGGCGCCCCCTTCCTTCCTTCTCTTTTTCCCTTCCCTTTCCTTCTCTCCTACTCCGATTATTTGGAAGGGCTCCTAGTTCTACTAGGAAAGGGGGAATCCTACTCCCGTTGGGAGTAGGACTCCCCTAGGGCGCGCCATAGAGAGGGATGGCACTCCCCCTCCTCCACTCCTTTATATACGGGCGCAGGGGGCACCCCAAAGACACAACAATTGATCTCTTGATCTCTTAGCCGTGTGCGGTGCCCCCCTCCACCATAATCCACCTCAATCATATCGTAGCGGTGCTTAGGCGAAGCCCTGTGTCGGTAGAACATCATCATCGTCACCACGCCGTCGTGCTGACGAAACTCTCCCTCAACACTCGGCTGGATCGGAGTTCGAGGGACGTCATCAAGTTGAACATGTGCAGAACTCGGAGGTGTCATTCGTTCGGTACTTGATCGGTCGGATCGTGATGACGTATGACTACATCAACCGCAGTGTGCTAACGCTTCCGCTTTCGGTCTACGAGGGTACGTAGACAACACTCTCCCCTCTCGTTGCTATGCATCACCATGATCTTGCGTGTGCGTAGGAATTTTTTTGAAATTACTACGTTCCCCAACAATTAAATGGCTTTCGATGTCATGTCAAGCGTCGGGAAAATTACAGGTGATACAAAGCTTTCCATTCTTGCATGATACGTGCTTTTGAGAGCCGTTGGATCTGAGATCGAACGGTTGCATGGTGTGATTCTAGACCTCTGGGTGAATATCCTATCCTGGAGGGTTATTCTGCAAATTTTCAGCAACTTAGCATGCGACCGTTCGATCTCAGATCCAAGGGCTGCCAGCAGCCCGTATCATAGTCGTGCCTACCATGAGGTGCTATGGGCATTAAATGGCTTAGCAACTCAAGTCCCCAATGAATAGGTGCTTAGTTTTTTATTGCTAAGTTTGCTTCATCTAGGTACACGCGCTTAGCACCGTTTCTTCCTGGGGTCACCAAACTAGTCTCTCTCTTCTTAAGTAACTTGCCATATCAGACTTTATGCCTATGTGGCAGGCTTAGCACCTGTAGGATCAAGTACAATAGTGGGCTATAAGCCCGCTTTACATGGCATTTTTGCATATGTGGGGGAAAGAGGCAAGGAAAAAGTGGAGAAGTGGGCTCTCAAGCAAGAGCCAGCCTCTACATGGTGGAGCATCGGGAGAGGCACCTGTATGGAGGTGGTCAGGAATCGGGAGACTCAAGCTGGTCGTAGCGTCGCAGTTAAAATGATAATGGCAAGTGAAATCACTGGGCCCCACCTGTCTAGCAGTAACTCACTGTCAAATCACACAGCCCTACGTTTGTAGTAGCCTACTCCCTCATCTTCTCGCGCCTCTGTCGAACCGACTAGGCGGAACTGCCCTGCCTACCATGTGGGAAAAGCCCAACCCTCGACTTTTAAATAGTACAATATACTAATTTTGTATCCATGGATTGCGCCATGGAGCAAAGCCTCAAGAAAACGGCGGTACACATGTATGGAGTATACAACACGCCCCTCGCGTTCACGTCGCACCCCAGACGGTCGGTCGGTCTGGCACGCCGCTCTCCGAATGGAACGCACTTCATATTGCGTTTGCACACTCATGTGGGACTGCAATTGAGAACCGACCATAGGCACACTCCCCGGCCTCGTAAGTCGGCTGACTTAATAGAAGCACATACTCCACCTTGGTACCTGGACGATCCCTGCGCACGGAAGATCAGTTCCTCCATGCATGTGACCAGACTCCAGCAGACACGCCTGGATTGGCTATCGTCTACATATCGTGCATGCTGTGTTGTACAGGGTTGTAGTTCTGGTGATAAATCTAAAAAAAGATTTCTTTCATCTCGCAAAATTAGGTGTCATATGCTTCGGATCAATGCGAGGGTTAAACAGCGACAACTGAGTTGGGCTAGTCATTGGGGGCACATGCACGAAGACTACTCGGCTGCCATCTAGGTCAAGACGGCTATGTTAATTTGGACATCTATCGACGGACCCCTTTTCTATGAGTTTATCTTTAATTTGAGCTTTGATCCTTGTCTAGTTTGTCCATCGGGATTCATATTGTCTCCTTTGGGCAGTGAGGTTATGATTTCTTGTCATGTGGCATTTTTTCATGTTATATGTTATAATCCGGTGCTTCAGATCAAAATGACGACAACTGCGCCTCCGGGGCACATCCATGAAGACTTCTCAACAGTCATTGCCGAGGTCAAGCCGGCTCCGGCCGGTAGATAAAAGAAAACTAGTACTCCACTATATAGGCAGGAGCCTCCGTGCTTGCTTGCTAGTGTTGCTCTCTTCACACTGTCTCATCCTCTCCAGATCTAAACACGATAGCGGTGGCCACTCTCTCTCTCTACTCATCGTTGGTCACAGATCCAGCCGGATCCTCTCTGCCGGGGAAGGTGAGAAGGTGCAACGTTCACGCGGTCATCCTCGGTGACGGCTCTTACCCACTGCCGGCGTGTCCGATCAGCGTGCCTGGCCATTCTCTCCCAAGAATCGCTGGCGAGGGAGGGCCTCCCACCCCTTCTTCCTCGCTGCCGTAGTGTGGGCAGATCCAGCCTCCCATCGCCCACCTAGCGACATCCCAGCAACCCTCAGGTATAACTTCCTTCCAAACCATCCTTGCTCTACTTCTCGAGCTCCTGACGTCGCTGCATTTGTATCTTTCACTATTTCTCAGGCCCCCTCGTGTAGATAGGATCGATCGGCTATTCGAAAACCACCTAATTGTTTTACGCTCCTGGTCCGCCTACTCTCCAGGAGCTTCACGACCAACCTTGATGTAACATCCCAAATTTTCAATTTGGAATGTTATACACTAGATCATCATTGCATATCAGATTTATTGCATTTTGGTTGATCCTAGAAATTTTCGCAACTCAAGGACCCTCAGAGAGAGTTGGGGATTTCGTTATTTTCATATTTGAGTTGTCTCAAATTTTGAAAATAGGATCATTTGATTTTATTTATTTTATCTTCAATTATTTCTAATATAAAAATATGAGAGAGGGAATAAAATGACTTTGCCAAAATAAAGAAATATCGAGGATTTAATAAAAAATCAAACAAGATTTTATTTGGTTTTGTTTGCTATTTTATTTGAATTTAGGAAAAATGTGCGTTTTTCAAAATTGCATTTAGGCCCCAAATAAATGTTCATCCCGTGCGGCTTGATTTTAGAAGCTGGGCAAAATTTATTTCGGGATTTTTAGAGTCCGTTTAGTAGTCCTTTTGTTTTTTTTCTGAGCATAACTATTTAAAAAAACGCAACCGACCTACGGGCCGTGTCCGACCCGGACACGATGCCCGTCCGGCTTTATAAGCCGGGGAGGCCCAGCCGGAACCCCACCCCAAACCCTAGCCGCCCCAAGCCGCCGCCTCCGCCGCCGCCCGTCGCCGCCCGCCGCCGCCGCCGGACCCGCCGCCCGAGGTTTACCTCGATCCCGCCGCCGTTTTTTTAGAAAAACCGTTCGGTTTTCCGACGGTTTTGTTCGTTTTTTTAGTTTCGTTTTTTTAAATAGATCGATTTTCCGGTTTATTTAATTAGTGAGCGTTCGTCCGTTCGTTCGTTTTAATGAACGTTCGTCGTTTTTCTTTTTCTCGGATTAAATCCGTGATTTTTCTGATCGCGATTTCTGATCCGATTTTCATTTTAGTTTAACTTTTCGCTTGTTTATTGGAATCAGGCGATTCAAGCGCCTGGAGTTTTGTATCGAAACCGTCTTTCCGTTTAACCAACTCAAACAAGTTTTTGACACTATAAAAATTGCCCTAGATCCAGAATAGTAAATGAAGCTTGTTTCTTTTGTCGTTTTGTCTTTCGTTACTTCGTTCGATTTGATTCTTTTTGCCAACCGGAGTTCTTAAGTTGAACCTTCTGGTTAGATCTATTATTTGAGTTTTACCTGTGCATTAGTTGAGTGCTTATTGTATGCTTGTTTGTTTGCGATAGAGTACCCGGAGTGCGCCGCTTGCTACTTCGAATCGCTAGGTTTCCCGGATCATCAGCAAGGTAAGTAACACTTTGATCATACCTCCTACTACCTAGTTTATTGCATTAGATCAATCCTTACACATTGCATGATTAGGATCTAATTAAATTGTGCATTTGGGAAGTAGTTGAGGTAGTACCTATTACCTGTTTACTGTCAAACCTTTGGGAGTCACTTCTACGTTTGCTTATTATGCGATGCTATGCTAGTAGACGTGGATTGGGTGAGTGTATCCATGATAGATGTGAGATTGTTAATTAATGGATTATTTAAGGTGGCAACTTAAACACACATCTGGGTGGATTGAGGTACCTGGGTATTCTAGGATTGTCTGTTTTTCTTTATGGACTGCCACCTAGGCTCAAAGGTGTCATGAGATTTTTCATGCTAGAAACTTCCGTGTGCAGCCACAAGCTATTATGAGCTCTAGCATAGTTAACTAAGTCGTGCGAACTCTTACAGTGGTAGACTAGCAGATGTAGGGGATGTAGGTGGTACAGTCTACCCATCGTAAGGTGCTAGCGCTTCTGAAAGACTATGTCTCGGTCATCCGTCTTCTCAAACACCTTGTAGTGCGAGAAACCAAACGGAGGCGATCGAGTCTTGTGGGGAAAAGTGCGCAAACCTCTGCAGAGTGTATAAACTAATCATGGTTAGCCGTGTCCCCGGTTATGGACATCTTGAGTATCTAGTACCTGGATTATCATGTGAAACTCAACATGTTACTCTAAATTAATTTTGACGGGTTTGTTTAATGATGATGCTTAATTGGGATTGAGAATGTTGTCAACCATTCTCAATGTTTAACAACCACCGTGATAGTTAAATAAATTTATTCCTTTGCAGTAGGGAAAAATTGGCTTTACGCAAAACTGTAACCATAGAGCTTTCCACCAGCCAAATATGCATATAGTATAGCTGTTTCATTCCATTACTCTCTATGTCTTACATTGCCAGCATATTCCATGTGCTGACCCGTTTCGGGCTGCAACGGTAATGTTGCAGACTTTTCAGACGACGATTAAGGAGTTTTAGGTCGTGGTTCTATACTCAGTGATGCCGTTGGAGTTGATGGACTCACTTATCTTCCAAGCCTTCCGCTGTTATCGTTATTAGATGGCCTTAAGCCATATTAATTGTAATAAGTTCTCTCTTGATACACCCGATGTAATAAGTGTGTGATTGCTACTCTGCTATAAATCCTTCAAGTACTGTGTGGTGTCAGCATTACTGATCCAGGGATGACACCGGAGCATATACATTGGACCGTTTGAGGTCTGGTCGCTACAAGATGGTATCAGAGCACACGCTGACTGTAGGACACGACCACTAAGCTAAAGACCTAGATCACTACTCACTCTCTTCTCTTCTGACTCCTCATCTTTTCTACTCTTTTAGGATGGCGGATGCAAGTTTCAAGTTCACTCAACCGAATGAAGACACACCCTTTGGACGTCACTTGAAGGAAGTCACTAGATACCTGAATATAGGAGTACCAAGCTTCACCGGAACCTACAACGCCACCTTACCTGAAGAAGAGCGCTGGATGATTCAAATTCAGGTTCCAGGAAGGACGTTCATGACAGTCACTGGGCCTATAGAGTTTTCTTTTGACGCACCAACTTGGAATCTAGGAAAGAGCATGGAAGCTCACATCGCCATGGGACGCAATGGAGAAGTCTGCCGCAATGATCTCAAGGATACTATCTACCAGATTTGTGGATGCCGAGATGAGCACTAGGAGATGATCAGCACCAAAAAGGATAGATCAGTCACAACTTTTATCCAGGAGTTAAACCAGCACATTCGACATCAGGAGAACCAGATGTGCGCTGACATGATAGACCTGAAGAAGGCAAACACAAGGATCAAGGAACTGGAGGAAGAACTCAAGACTACTCGTGAAGATTATGAAGAAGAAATTGAAGTATTAGTGGATAAGAATGCCGACCTAACAATGAAGATCAGAATAATTATGGCAGGCCCTACACCGGTAGAAGAAGACGAAGAACCCAAGGAGATTCGCCCGGAAGACAACATAATCATCAACGACACCGACTCGGATCCTGGCGATAGCAATGATGACTATGTTGATGAAGCGGAGCAGATATCATGGAGTCTGCAACCGAAGAATATTTCTAGTAGACCACCTCATCAGTAGTAGTAGTCCACCATGTAAATATTATAGTCCGAGCACTTTTGCGATAGTTAGAATCGATTGTATGCCCTTGTTTGATTGAATGAATGAAGTGAATTGTTTGCTTTTGCCTCATGTGCATATGGGTAGTGTTTTCTCTTTAGACCCCCTCTATTCTTAAATCTCATCTTTTCTAAACCCTCAGATGCCTCCGAGACGTGACCCGGGATTTACCTTTCCACCGGAGCTCACTCGGTTGATCCAGCAGCAGAACACATTGATGCAGTTGCTAGACCAGAATCAGAATCAAGGGAACAACAACAACAACCCACCACCACCACCTGTTGATCACTTAGCCCATTTTCTTAGGCTGAATCCGCCGGTGTTTTCCAGTAGCACCGAGCCGATAGTAGCAGATGATTGGCTCCGCAAGACAGCTAGAGAGTTGACCACAGCAGGATGCACGGATGCGGAGAAGGTGAAGTTTGCCGCACATCAGCTTGAAGGACCCGCCGCCTCATGGTGGGAGAATTTCACAGCCACTTTCCCTGTCGATACTATCACATGGGACCAGTTTCAGCAGGATTTTCGTACTGCCCATGTTTCAGTAGGAGCTATGGCCATGAAGAAGCGAGAGTTTCGCAACTTGCGCCAAGGAGGACGGATAGTTGGCCAGTATGTGGAAGACTTTAGTAAATTAGCACGTTATGCCCCAGATGATGTTGCTATGGATGCAGCAAAGTAGGAGAAGTTTCTGGAAGGACTGAATGATGAGTTGAGCATGCAGTTGATGGTAGCAACCTTCAACAACTACCAGGAGTTGGTAGATCGTGCTCTGATGATTGAAGGGAAGCAACAGCAAATTGAGAATCGCAAGAGGAAGTATGCTTAAGGAAAGCACAATTCAGGAGCTTAGCAGAAGCCACGATTTACCCCTAGGCCGGGAGGACATTTGCAGCATACCTATGGAGGAGGTAGCTCGCACAATCACAATGGCCCCAGGAATGGTAATGGGAATGGAGGAAGCACCAGCCAGAACAGCACACAACCCATCAACCCCAGCGAAGAAAGACTTGAGCCAAGTCACTTGCTTTAAGTGCCAGAAGACCGAACATTATGCCAATGAAAGTCCTGAATCCCAGAATGGGAATGGCAATGGAAGCTCTAGGAAGAAGCCGAACCCTTTCAACAGGGGACAGGTGAACCACGTTAATGTGGAGGAGGTTGAAGAGTAGCCGGATGCAGTAATCGGTAAGTTTTTGGTTAAGTCATTTACTGCACTCGTTCTTTTCGATACTGGTGCATCGCATTCTTACATATCGAGGGGATTTGTGGATAAGTATAAACTGCCAACCCAAGCCCTTAGGTCACGCATGTTAGTAACCTCGCCTGGAGCAGAGTATATGGCTAGTCTATGGTGTGGTCAGTTACCTTTAAGGATTGGTAACTACGTATTCCCATCAGACCTAATAGTGTTGGAATCCCAAGGATTGGATGTGATATTAGGCATGGATTGGTTGTCAAAGTATGAAGGGAATGTTGAATGTTCCAGTAAGTCAATTTTGCTTACCACCCCAGAAGGGAGAAGGATCAAGTATGTATCCCGACATGTGCCAAAGAGGACTCAAGTAAATTGTTTAACCGGAGTTGTGCAGGAGGAAGTACCAGTAGTGAAGGATTTCCCCGAAGTATTTCCAGAAGAGTTGTCAGGCATGCCACCGGATAGAGATATTGAGTTTTTGATTGAGCTTTTGCCAGACACAGGGCCAATATCAAAGAGACCATATAGGATGCCTGTAAAGGATTTGGTGGAAATTAAGAAGCAAATTAAGGAGTTACTGGATAAAGATTATATTCACCCAAGTTCTTCACCTTGGGGATCGCCAGTACTTCTAGTAGAAAAGAAGGATGGATCGTTAAGGATGGTTGTCGATTATCGAGGATTGAATGAAGTAACCATCAAGAACAAGTACCCACTACCGATGATCAATGATCTGTTTGATCGATTGCAAGGAGCTAAGGTATTTTCCAAGATTGATCTGCGATCAGGATACCACCAGTTGAAGATTCGGGAACAGGATATACCCAAGACGGCTTTTACAACTAGGTATGGGCTGTATGAGTATACCGTTATGTCATTTGGTCTGACTAACGCACCTGCATATTTTATGAACATGATGAACAAAGTGTTTATGGAGTTCTTGGATAAGTTCGTCGTAGTGTTCCTTGATGATATCCTGGTTTACTCGAAGAATGAAGAGGAAGATAAGGAACATTTGTGTTTGGTTCTTGGAAAGCTCAGAGAACATCAGTTATATGCCAAGTTTAGCAAATGTGAGTTTTGGTTGAAAGAATTTGGATTTCTCGGACACGTTATATCCGGAGAAGGTATAGCAGTTGATCCCGCTAAAGTTGATACCGTGACCAAGTGGGAAACACCAACCACCGTGGGAGAGATCCGGAGTTTTCTTGGACTCGCAGGATACTACCGGAGGTTTATTGAGAATTTATCAAAGATTGGGAAGCCTATGACGGAGTTGTCGAAGAAGGATACCAAGTTCATATGGACAGAGGAATGTGAGGCTAGTTTTTAGGAGTTGAAGAAACGTTTGGTTACCTCACCAGTGTTGATTTTACCAGATCAGACCAATGATTATGAGGTGTATTGTGACGCTTCACGTCGAGGACTTGGAGCAGTGCTGATGCAGGAAGGGAGAGTTGTTTCATATGCCTCACGACAGCTTAAGCCTCATGAGTTGAATTATGCTACGCATGATTTGGAGTTAGCAGCCGTAGTGCATGCATTGAAGACTTGGAGACATTTTCTGATTGGAAACCATTGTGAGGTGTACACGGATCATAAGAGTTTGAAGTATATTTTCACACAGAAGGAGTTGAATCTCAGACAAAGGAGATGGTTGGAGCTCATCAAGGATTATGATATGAAATTGCATTATCACCCTGGAAAGGCTAACGTAGTAGCTGACGCGTTGAGCCGTAAGAGCCACATCAACACCCTAATGACGGGAGATTTACCAAGGGAGTTAGCCGAAAATCTTCGAGAGCTATGTTTGGAAATAGTCCCGAGAGGCTATGTAGCAGCATTGGAGATTCAGTCTACTTTAATGGATAAGATCAGAGAAGCTCAAAGGAATGACCAGGAGATTGCCTCTATTAAGTAGAAAATGAACAAAGGAAAAGCTAAGGGATTTCGTGAGGATGAGCATGATACCTTATGGTTTGAAGACCGTGTCTATGTACCAAATGATCCGGAGATCAGGAAGTTAATTTTACAAGAGGCCCATGATTCACCAGACTCGATTCACCCAGGAAATACCAAGATGTATTTGGATTTGAAGGATATTTTCTGGTGGACCGGAATGAAGAAGGATATTGCGGAGTATGTAGCAGTTTGTGATGTATGTCAGGGAGTGAAGGCAGAGCATCAGAAGCCAGCAGGATTGCTACAACCATTGCCGATACCCGAATGGAAGTGGGATAAGCTAGGCATGGATTTTATTACAGGATTACCCAGAACACATTCAGGCTATGACTCGAGATGGGTTGTAGTCGATCGCTTGACAAAGGTAGCTCATTTCATTCCAGTAAAGACTACCTATACCAGTGCAAAGTTGGCAAAGATATACATGACCAGAATCGTATGTCTGCATGGAGTTCCAAGGAGCATTGTATCAGACAGAGGAACCCAGTTTACCTAAAAGTTCTGGAATCAGTTGCATGAGACTTTGGGAACTAGACTGGAGTTTAGCACAGCTTTTCATCCGCAGACAGATGGACAAACTGAGAGAGTCAATCAGATTTTGGAGGATATGCTAAGAGCTTGTGCGCTAGATTACGGATCTAGTTGGGATGAAAATTTGCCATATGCAGAGTTCTCTTACAACAATAGCTATCAATCCAGTTTGAAGATGGCCCCTTTCGAAGCCTTGTACGGAAGGAGGTGCAGGACCCCATTGTCCTGGGATGAAGTTGGAGATCGCCAGTTGTTTGGACCGGATCTGATAAAGGAATCTGAACAAAAAGTGAAATTAATTCACGGCAGGCTGAAGGTAGCTCAGTCCGGGTAGAAGAGTTATGCAGATTCTAAACGCAAGGAGACAGTTTACGAAGTAGGAGACCGAGTTTATCTTCGAGGAGTTAAGCGCTTTGGAGTTAAGGGAAAACTAGCGCCACATTTTGTAGACCCATATAAAGTTTTGGAGCGTATGGGAGAAGTAGCCTACAAGTTGGAATTACCCGAAGGTCTGTCAGGAGTTCATGACGTGTTTCATGTATCCCAGTTGAAGAAGTGCCACGCAGAGATGGCTGACATACCGCTGAGAGATACGGTACCACTGGAAGCAATTCAGTTGGACAGTGATTTGACCTATGAGGAGAAACCAGTTAAGATTCTAGAATATGCCAGTCGAGTCACCCGCAGAAAGGTTATCAAGTTTTGCAAGGTTTAGTGGAGCCACCACACGGAGGATTAAGCCACCTAGGAACGAGAGGAAAAATTGCTGAAAGACCACCCTCACCTATTTTCTAGCCGACCCGAATCTCGAGGGCGAGATTCATCTTAAGGGGGGTAGGTTTGTAACATCCCAAATTTTCAATTTGGAATGTTATACACTAGATCATCATTGCATATCATATTTATTGCATTTTGGTTGATCCTAGAAATTTTCGCAACTCAAGGACCCTCAGAGAGAGTTGGGGATTTCATTATTTTCATATTTGAGTTGTCTCAAATTTTGAAAATAGGATCATTTGATTTTATTTATTTTATCTTCAATTATTTCTAATATAAAAATATGAGAGAGGGAATAAAATGACTTTCCCAAAATAAAGAAATACTGAGGATTTAATAAAAAAATCAAACAAGATTTTATTTGGTTTTGTTTGCTATTTTATTTGAATTTAGGAAAAATGTGCGTTTTTCAAAATTGCATTTAGGCCCCAAATTAATGTTCATCATGTGCGGCTTGATTTTAGAAGCCGGGGAAAATTTATTTCGGGATTTTTGGAGTCTGTTTAGTAGTCCTTTTGTTTTTTTCTCAGCGTAACTATTTAAAAAAACGCAACCGACCTACGGGCCGTGTCCGACCCGGACACAAGGCCCGTCCGGCTTTATAAGCCGGGGAGGCCCAGCCGGAACCCCACCCCAAACCCTAGCCGCCCCAAGCCGCCGCCACCGCCGCCCCGCTGCCGCCGCCGCCCGCCGCCGCCGCCGCCGGACCCACCGCCCAAGGTTTACCTCGATCCCGCCGCAGTTTTTTTAGAAAAACCATTCGGTTTTCCGATGGTTTTGTTCGTTTTTTAGTTTTGGTTTTTTTAAATAGATCGGTTTTCCGGTTTATTTAATTAGTGAGCGTTCGTCCGTTCGTTCGTTTTAACGAACGTTCATCGTTTTTCTTTTTCTCGGATTAAATCCATGATTTTTCTGATCGCGATTTGTGATCCGATTTTCATTTTAGTTTAACTTTTCGCTCGTTTATTGGAATCATGCGATTCAAGCGCCTGGAGTTTCGTCTCGAAACCTTCTTTCCGTTTAACCAACTCAAACAAGTTTTTGCCACTATAAAAATTGCCCTAGATCCAAATAGTAAACGAAGCTTGTTTCTTTTGTCGTTTTGTCTTTCGTTGCTTCGTTCGATTTGATTCTTTTTGCCAACCGGAGTTCTTAAGTTGAACCTTCTGGTTAGATCTCTTATTTGAGTTTTACCTATGCATTAGTTGAGTGCTTATTGTATGCTTGTTTGTTTGCGATAGAGTACCCGGAGTGCGCCGCTTGCTACTTCGAATCGCTAGGTTTCCCGGATCATCAGCAAGGCAAGTAACACTTTGAGCATACCTCCTACTACCTAGTTTTATTGCATTAGATCAATCCTTACACATTGCATGATTAGGATCTAATTAAAATGTGGGTTTGGGAAGTAGTTGAGGTAGTACCTATTACCTATTTACTGTCACACCTTTGGGAGTCACTTCTACGTTTGCTTATTATGCCATGCAATGCTAGTAGGCGTGGATTGGGTGAGTGTATCCATGACAGATGTGAGATTGTTAATTAATGGATTATTTAAGGTGGCAACTTAAACACACATCTGGGTGGATTGAGGTACCTGGGTATTCCAGGATTGCCTGTTTTTCTTTATGGACCGCCACCCAGGCTCAAAGGGATCATGAGATTTTTCATGCTAGAAACTTCCGTGTGCAGCCACAAGCTATTATGGGCTCTAGCATAGTTGACTAAGTCGTGCGAACTCTTACAATGGTAGACTAGAAGATGTAGGGGATGTAGGTGGTACGGTCTACCCATCGTAAGGTGCTAGCGCTTCTGAAAGACTATGTCTCGGTCATCCGTCTTCTCAAACACCTTGTAGTGCGAGAAACCAAACGGAGGCGATCGAGTCTTGTGGGGAAAAGTGCGCAAACCTCTGCAGAGTGTATAAACTAATCATGGTTAGCCGTGTCCCCGGTTATGGACATCTTGAGTATCTAGTACCTGGATTATCATGTGAATCTCAACATGTTACTCTAAATTAATTTTAACGGGTTTGTTTAATGATGATGCTTAATTGGGATTGAGAATGCTGTCAACCATTCTCAATGTTTAACAACCACCGTGATAGTTAAATAAATTTATTCCTTTGCAGTAGGGAAAAATTGGCTTTACGCAAAACTGTAACCATAGAGCTTTCCACCAGCCAAATATGCATATAGTATAGTTGTTTCATTCCATTACTCTCTATGTCTTACATTGCCAGCATATTCCATGTGCTGACCCGTTTCAGGCTACAACGTTAATGTTGCAGACTTTTCAGACGACGATTAAGGAGTTTTAGGTCGTGGTTCTATACTCAGTGATGCCGTTGGAGTTGATGGACTCACTTATCTTCCAAGCCTTCCACTGTTATCGTTATTAGATGGCCTTAAGCCATATTAATTATAATAAGTTCTCTCTTGAGACACCCGATGTAATAAGTGTGTGATTGCTACTCTGCTATAAATCCTTCAAGTACTATGTGGTGTCAGCATTACTGATCTAGGGATGACACCGGAGCACATAGATTGGACCGTTTGAGCTATGGTCGCTACACTTGATGTTGCTCAATTTTATTGCAACTAATGAAGAAGCTCTGTGGGTTTCGTTTTCTGATGGAAATGGAACCGGGGCTGGAGCCCTTTTCTTAAAAATAAGAAGAAGAAGCTGCTAGCTCATGGGACATTGCTTCATTTTAGGTGAACAACACCAAAAGGTCCCATGAATTGAATCATCCATGTTGGTGACTGGTGTCATCCCTTCTACGATGGCGTTGACTGCAGATATGGTTCCCATCACGAGGTATGTTCCTTTTTGGTCTGACCATTTGCCGAATATCCTGCATGTTGATCCAGCTCTTGTGCTACTGTTTTGGCACTGCCATGATAAAGCAGTAATGTTATTATTTTACACCTTAATCTAGTGGCACTATTAATTTGAGGCAATGTTTTGGCACCGCTAGTGCCACTGTTTTTTTATATATCGAAAGAGGGGGTTCCCTCTGATTTCATTAAAGAAACCCAACCATAGAGAACCATTATCCGACAACATCTCAGTGTAAACGGGTAGTTATGCAACTACTACTAGAACGGACTGAGTACTAGCAGGAGACAAGTTCGCTACATAAGCTAGGCAGGTAGGGGGACACAACACCAGCTCGACCAAGTTTGGATTACAACCCAAATGCTACCACAGAAACATCAGGGGGAAGATAGGGATTGAAAGAGCCAGCTTCAGCATCCCAGTCTAAGCACCCCCGGCCTTCATCCTTGCGACGCACGGTACACCTCGTTTGCCACCTGCTCGACCCTAGTGTCACAGATAAAATGAAGTAATAATACAATTAAAATAGAGCGACTGTCCTCTCTATCATTTCATTTCCAATGTAGATAAAGAAAGTGCTTCTTTTTGTTAATGTATGTTTCATCAACTAGTCCCATTGTTAATGTTTAAGCGTTTCTGCAAACTGGGGTGCTTAATTTTAGTTGATCTGCACAAAAATACAGATTTGAATGTCTCAAGGCCCCTCCTTGTACTACCGCTGTACACTGATGTTCATCACTGGCGGAAGGTCTATCGGGGAGACTTAGGTCGATTTCCAGTATGATGTAATATTTTCTTCTATTTATTAGTGTATGTTTCATCAACTAGTGCCACTATAATCTAATCACGCCTTTTCATTATCTGTGCAAACAGGGTTATTCAGCTGGATTTTGGTGGAACTGCGCAAATGTACGGATGGAATCGGCATATATGCAGAGTGCGAGGTGCCAAGTAAAAATTACCGACACCAACCCTGCTCCATCTAAGCATTGGCATCCACCACCATAAGTGGGATGTGTGGCGCTCACTTTGGACAGATCTTTCTCGGCAGCAAATCCTCTAACCAAATACTAGTAGCTTAAACTTAAAAAAATACTAGTAGCTTATATTGGCAGTTTTCTAGGGGTATACTCTTTTCGAAAAGAAGAACCAATCTATTTTTCTTTATTTGTACACAGTGTCACAACTTTGACCGAAAGGTCCAGAGCTATTTTAGGGTGATTGGCATAGTACTCGGAGACTGATTGTGAGCATGATTTTTATTAGTTGTCACACTGATTGTAAGCATGAGCAGATGGAAGATTAGGTTAGTGCGAAGCTTACCTTAAACCCTATCGACGCCATTGAAACGCCGCGAGCGTTGAGGGAACTGTGGAGAACGACGGGGAAGCGACGTCGCGCCATCCGGCCTCCTCTTGCGGTGGGAGAACGAATACTCCTGTGGCTCCGGCTGCCTCTGCACCCTCACGAACGGCACACCGTACTCGATCGATTCGTTATCCTTTGAGTGCTCGACCTTCGACCTGCACGCCCACCACCTCTGCCTGACTTCCGCCTCGGGCGAATCTGTCTGCTCCATCACCCAGAGGAGATACCCGATGAACTCGAAGGACTGCGGCGTGACTGCCGTCGAGGAGTACATCGCCGCCCTCATCGCCGTCGTCTCGCTCTTTCGCATACATTGCCACATGGCCCTCACCGTCCTCAAAATCTCCCACTCATTGTCAAACCAAGTAAGGATCTCCTTCAACCTGGCTAGCTTTGCCTGGTCGCCGCCGGCGATCTGCTAGATTCGCTGCTGCATCCCCTCCATAGATGTCCCTCTGAGTGGTCCGGTGCTAGCTTTGGAAGATGAGAGGAGAGATGGTGGTCTTGCAATAAATAAGAGGGAGAGGCGAGACGGTGGTTTTGGAATGGAGATGATGGAGAGGAGAGGTTCCCTGCCTTTCGGTCGCTGATAGGTGGGCCCCACGCTTGGTGGGACCCATGTGTTAGTGTCTGAATGGCAGGATGGGCTACGTCAGGGGATCCTCATACGAGGGGAGAGGAGGTGGTTTTGCAATGGAGAAGAGGGAGAGGCGAGATGGTGGTTTTGGAATGGAGATGATGGAGAGGAGAGGAGGTGGTTTTGCAATGGAGAAGAGGGAGAGGAGCGTGCGGCAGCGATTTAGGATTGGACGAGAGGGCCGGCGCGCTGTCACAGGATCAAAATCAAAATCAATTTACCCTTCAATTAAGAAAGCGACCCCACATTAATTAGTCTCCCTTTTATTCCAGGTCATAATTGACCATGATTTTTGCAAATAAAATATATGTTATACATTGCAAAAATAATATAATTTGAAAGTGCATTCAGATACGAACCAAACGATACAATTTTTGGTGACATGCATTCACATGTTGCTTGTTAAATACAGTATGTGGTCAAACTTTGACCCAAAATACACAAAACAAAAAAATACTTCCAAGACCAGCGCCGCTCTTCCGCTCTTCTCCTCTTAAACCACCGCCGCTCCTCTCCTATTCCAATCTAAATCCAGGGCCTCTCCTCTCCTCTTCCATTTCAAAACCACCGCCCCTCCTCCCCTGTTCCAATCCAAAGCCAGCGTCGCTCCTCTCCCGTTCTAAACCAAAACCATCGTTGCTCCTCTCCTCTTCCATTCAAAAACCACCGCCGGCGAGTGAAGGTGCTGTGGAGAAGTAGATCGATGGAGGAGTACAACCGATACGTGAGGATCGTAGACGGCGACGCTGTGAAGCTAGCTAGGATGTTGGAGCTACAGTCTTGGTTTGACAACAAGGACCAACTAGCGGCGACGACAACATCCATTGCCAAATATCTGCAACAAAGCGAAAAGGCGTTGATACTCCTGGAGGGAGTCGCGCGAGGGTACATAGAGCTGCTCCTCTGGGCCATGGATCAAACAGATTCACTGAATCCGATCGTGAGGGAGCAGTGGTGGGAGTATCGATCCCAGATGGAGCATCCACTAGAGATTGAAGGATCGAGCATCTACAAGGTGCCGTTTGTGAGGGTGATGTGCCAGAGCGAGCCGGTGGAGTCTTCGTCAACCGAACCCAATTGCAAGAGGAGAAAAACAGTTGGCCCGACGACGCTTCCCCGCCATCCTCTCCCTCGCCGTTCATATCGTCTCACGGGGCGGCCGTCTGCCGCCGAGGAATAGTCGGGCAGGTTGTGAATTGTCCATAGGAGCTTAGGGTTGTTAGTATTTGCAGGTTATGAATTGTGTTTTGTGTTGTGTATTTTGAGAGTACTTTCAGATATGAATGTCTTTTGAATTTCACATTTGCAGTATTGAGCATATGAAGTATTTTATGAATTCTAGAGATCTAGTTTTAGCACTTAAAAAATGTAGTTTCATAGAAGTATAAAAGTGCAGACAATGTGATTCTCAGAGAAGAAACTGCAAGTTTCAGTTTAAGATAAGGAACTCCAAGTTCAGTTTCAGATAAGAAATTGCAACTTTCAGAGGCAGAGCATTTATATTAACACGGCCTTTTCAAACAATGTTAACATCATGCTGGAAGTTTTATTCATGGTCGAAACTGGAACTACCAGCCAGTTAACATCATGCTGATCAACATTCATGCATAGCACATCTTCATATGATGCACAGTAAAAAAGATATGCTATTTTCAAAATGCCCACACAATGTCGAGTGTGCGAAAAACAGAGAAAATGAGGGACGAAGTTTTGCCGAGTGTAGGACATGGTGTGCATAGATGACAATTGGGACCCACATGTCAATAAAGGCAGAGGCAAAATTTTTGGAGATATTTTCTCTGCACAGGTGGAATCGAACCCGGGCGGAACAGCTGTCGAGTAGTGTCACTTGGCCACTGGGCGAGTTCAGTTGTTTTGTTAGTAATAAGGCACTTCCTCAGGTTGTCGGATCTCCTCCTGCGCCTTTGTGCGCTCACCGCGACGCCGCTGTCTGCCGTTGTGAACATGCTGAACAAACGAGAGGAATCTGGAGAGGACTGTATGTGGAGAGGCGGACAGTCGGGACCCACCAGGTCTATGGCCGTACGCAAGCAAGTGCCTCATCGAAAAAAATACTTCCTCCTAATGCTATACTGACGTTGGGGCCCACGGGTTTGTCAACATAGTTACATTTTTTTAGGTGCTTCAGCGTAGTTACTATAGGAGATAAATTCACAACGAAGCCGGGGAGCTGGCATGTATCATTTATTATCACTGGGGAAGCAAGTATCAGCTGGGTTTTGGGCTGCTCCGTCTAGGCTTTCTTTTTTAACATGCGCAGCCCACTACCTCGGATGGGAGGTTCATAAGGCTATTTGTATTTTCTTGAGGGCCGTCATGTATCGACCGACCTATGGACCTCCCATCCGAGGTTTTATTTTTCCTGAAACATCGGCAACCCAATTTATGTTTTTTTAAGAAAGCGCAGAGGTCTGTTCTATTTTTCTATATAAGAATAGGAATTCCTGGTCCAACTTATGTTTCCCTTCTAACTATATTATAGACATTTAAATTATTTTATATGTTATTATATGTTATTGTTATTGTCATCATATATTTAACAGATACTAACATATGTAAGAAAACAATATCCCACATCTTATTGACTTATAAAAACAATTTCTTAACAATAAAATCCTGGATTTTTTTTGGCAACGAAAATCCTGGTGATTGTGTACAAAAGCTTGGTAAGATTTAAGGACCAATGTAATAATAAATCACTTATTATATATATATATATATGAAACAAAATGCTCAGCCCCTGTTTATGTTTTGATAACATTGTTGCGCCGACCCCAACATTATAATTAGAATCAGCCCAGCAAAATCATGTATTTCGAGAAAGTGCAAATGGCCTGTAAATTTTTAGGAAAAACATAAATGGGCCCCGTGGACGCTACATTATTTGTTCACCCAGCCCAGCTAATGGACTGTAATTCAAAAAAAAGATCAAATGGACTGTAAATTCTACCCCGCAAAAAAAGACTGTAAATTCTGAATAAATGGGTTGAATACGTGCCACATTTTTGGAGGCTAAAATGTGGGCCAATAGGCCGAAGCCAATGCATGTCGTTGTCAACTTAGTCAACAAATGATTCTGACATCGTTAGCTGTTGGATTTACATCCAACGACCGGCATCCATCTTCAATCTCTCGTCTTCTTCCTCCAGCGCCGCCGGGACCACCTGCTCCCGCCTCCTGCTGCTAGGCGGGGAGCACGCACGCTTCTGCCTTGGGGCGCGGGACCACCTGGCAGCTCTCCTCGTCGCGCGCGGGGGCCCTGCGGGGCTGTTCGCGCTGTGGAGCCTCGCGCCTGAGCCCCTGGCCGGCGCCGCGCGGTGGAGGTGGGGGCAGAGCGCCATGGTCCTCGTTCCCCGCCATGGGCGACGGAGGGCGAGAGGAATGGGTCGGTGTGGGCGCCTTTCCGGCGGCGTTGACGAGCTCAGTGATGCGGTGGAGCCACTCGTCGTAGAGGTCGTCCACCGGACGGTAGCGTTGGAGCTCCCACGCCATCAGTAGCACAGGCTGCTGGTAGACCGGCCCGCGGCGGACCAGCGAGGACGACGCCGCATTGGCGAGTCCTGCTGCTCGTGAACGGCTGGATTCGTGGCCGCGTTGGCGACCGGCGAGTTGGGGCGGAGTGGTGCGCCGTTACCCGCGGGCGCCGTCTGAGCGACGTTGGCGGCGCGGTGGGTGGCGCGTGCTCGGCGAGTGTCCACCATGGCGTTGAAATGAGGTCGATGGAGAAGAGCGGAGCGAGGTCGTCGGAGAAGCGAGATTTCGACACGCCCCCTACCTGGCGCGCCAAATGTCGGATTTTGAGCTCCGCAAAACCCTTAAGATTCGAACACAGGGGCGTGACGAAGATCTCTCCCACTTTTTGCTTCTGCTGCGAGGGCCCCAGTGTGCTCTTCCGTGCGGAGCGAGCGTTCTGTGTTCCCATTTACTATTATGACCGCCCTAGGTCCTGTCATCTTGAGCTTGAGGTATGCGTAATGCGGCACTGCATTAAATTTTGCAAATGCTATTCATCCGACCAGTGCGTGATAGCCACTGCGGAACGGGACGATATCGAAGATTAACTCCTCGCTTCGGAAGTTGTCCGGTGATCCGAAGACCACTTCTAGTGTGATTGAGCCCGTGCAATGGGCCTCTACACCTGGGATGACGCCCTTAAAGGTGGTTTTGGTGGGTTTGATCCTCGAGGGATCGATACCCATTTTTCGCACTGTATGCTGATAGAGCAGGTTCAGGCTGCTGCCGCCGTCCATAAGGATTCGGGTGAGGTGAAATCCATCGATGGTGGGGTCTAGGACTAGTGCGGCGGATCCGCCATGATGGATACAAGTGGGGTGGTCCCGGCGACCAAAGGTGATCGGACAAGCGGACCATGGATTGAACTTTGGGGAGATGGGCTCCATCGCATAGATGTCCCTTAGTGCACGCTTCCGCTCCCTCTTGGGAATGTGGGTTGCGTATATCATGTTTACCGTCTTCACCTGTGTGGGAACCCTTTCTGTCCTCCTGTGTTCAGTGGCTGGGGCTCCTCCTCGTCATCACTATGCAGCCCCTTGTCCTTGTTTTCAGCATTTAACTTGCCGACCTGCTTGAACACCCAGCATTCTCTGTTGGTGTGATTGGCTGGCTTGTTGGGGGTGCCGTGGATTTGACACGAGTGATCCAGTATGCGATCCAAACTGGACGGAGCCGGGGTACTTCTTTTAAATGGCATTTCCGCTGACCGGATCTAGAGCCCCTGAATCCGGCATTGACTGTCGTATCATCATTGTTATCGCCGTTGTTACGGCGCTTTGGTCTATTACAACATGGTCTGCCGTTGGAATCTTTGGTATCCGAAGTGCCTGGATTCCTTGATGTGTTGTTGCTGCGAGCCAGCCAGCTATCCTCGCCCACGCAAAAGCGGGTCATGAGTGTCGCGAGGGCTGCCATAGACTTCGGCTTCTCCTGGCCAAGGTGGCGAGCAAGCCACTCGTCGTGGATGTTATGCTTGAATGCCACTAGGGCCTCTGCATCCAGACAGTCAACAATTTGGTTTTTCTTGGTAAGGAACCGTGTCCAGAATTGCCTGGCTGATTCTCCTGGCTGCTGGGTTATATGGCTCAAGTCATCAGCATCCGATGGACGCACATAAGTGCCCTAGAAGTTGTCAAGGAATGCGTCTTCCAAATCCTCCCAACTACCGACGGAGTCTGCTGGCAAGCTATTGAGCCAATGCCGATCTAGTCCTTTGAGTATTAGTGGGAGGTACTTGATGGCGTGTAGATCGTCACCGCGAGCCATGTGGATGTGAAGGAGGAAATCCTCGATCCATATAGCGGGATCTGTTGTGCCATCATACGATTCAATATTAACGGGTTTAAAACCCTCCGGGAATTCTTGATCCATAACTTCATCAGTGAAGCATAGGTGGTGTGCGGCGCCTCTGTGCCGGGCTATATCACGACGCAGTTCATATGAGTCTTGTCTGCTGTATTTGGCCCGGCCCGATTAATCTTTGGTGTATCTGGCGCGACGATCATCGTCCCGTGTTGGCGCGCGCGCCCGTGACCCGTATATTGACCTTGCGAGTTTTGCCCTGCTTTCCAATACATCTCGCAGGTCCCGTGTGTTGCCCCGGGCCTTGGTATTTTTGATTGAGTGGCGGCGGGGTGCAGGCTGGACTTCAGGCTGAAACACCTTTCTGTCTCGGCCACGCGGTGGCCGGTCATCCGCATCGTATACTGGTGATGGAGGTTTCGATGCGTCCTCTTCTAGGTGAGGTAGAAACCTGTGTTTTTGGTAACTCTTGGAGGGGCGCTCGAGTTCATATTCCTCGGCCTCAAGTACTTCAGTCCATCTATCTACTATCATGTCTTGATCAGCTTGAAGCTGTTGTTGCTTTTTCTTCAGGCTATTTGCTGTGGCCATTAGCCGGCGCTTGAAGCGCTCCTGCTCGACGGGATCCTCAGGCACGATAAATTCCTCGTTGTCGAGGCTCGCCTCGTCTTCGGAGAGAGGCATATAATTGTCCTCCTCCGGTTCTCCATCTGCCGCCTGCTCTGGAGGGCTAGCTTGTTCATCCTCCCGCTCTACATCGTACTGGAGGGGTTTGTGGTTGTCTTCGGCACTATCTGGAGTTTTATTATCTCCTGTGCCGGTATCACTACTTTTGCTATGGCGGGACTTAGAGCAGCGCCGCTGACGTCGGTGCTTGGGTTGCTTCTTGGAGGGGTCATCCTCCGCTGTCTCATCGCCATTGCCTTCTTTGGGAGTGTCCACCATGTATATATCATATGATGACGTGGAGGTCCAGCGCCCTGTGGGCGGTGGTTCCTGTTCGTCTCCTGCATCATCGCCCATACCGTCGATGTCTTCGGAGACGAAGTCGAGCATGTCGGTTAAATCATCGACGGTGGCTACTAAGTGGGTGGTGGGTGGGCAGCGAATTTCTTCGTCGTCTGCATCCCATTCTAGCCGGACATAGTTCGGCCAAGGCTCTCCTGACAAGGAGAGAGACCTCAATGAATTTATCACACCGCCGAAAGGCGAGTGCTGAAAGATATCCGCGGAGGTGAACTCCATGATCGGCGCCCATTCGGATTTGATGGGCGCGGAAGCAGGCGGCTCAGAGTCCGTGGCCGGAGACGAATCCAGTGGTTCGGCGGCACGGTTCTCGTAAGGCGTGAAGTCAGTATCCGGCTCTATCCCCACTGAGGGTGCGGCCTCCATGGCGGGGTCTATCCCTCCGCTCTCGGATGGCGCAATTCGCTCCGAATTGATGGCCGGAGAAGTTGCAGATGCGATCTCCCGAATACTGTCCGACGGCAGAGTTACGTCATGCTCATCATGACTGTGCGGCGCACCTGGCATGGGCTCGAATCCGTCGAAGATCAAGTCTCCGCGGATGTCCGC
Organism: Triticum urartu; assembly: GCF_056163025.1. Lineage (NCBI taxonomy): Eukaryota > Viridiplantae > Streptophyta > Magnoliopsida > Poales > Poaceae > Triticum > Triticum urartu. Next base: position 294,086,048 of record NC_141873.1, read on the forward strand.
AGTGTAGTTTAAGTTTTCGAATCTGGCCTAATGGCTAGGGGCATAGCTCTCGATCTGCTCCAGATGGCCAAGCGAATTGGCCCGCAGTGCGAAGCCGCCGAATACAAAGATCTGTCCAGGGAGGAAAACCTCACCCTGGACCGCATCGTTACCGATGATAGAAGGAGCCATCAAAACTTACGATGACGACATAGTGGAACTCTCAATGAAAGCACCAATGTCGGTGTCAAAACCGGCGAATCTCGGGTAGGGGGTCCCGAACTGTCCGTCTAAGGCGGATGGTAACAGGAGGCAGGCGACATGATGTTTACCCAGGTTCGGGCCCTCTTGATGGAGGTAAAACCCTACGTCCTGCTTGATTGTTCTTGATGATATGAGTATTACAAGAGTTGATCTACCACGAGATCGTAGAGGCTAAACCCTAGAAGCTAGCCTATGTTATGATTGTCTGTTGTCCTACGGACTAAACCCTCAGGTTTATATAGACACCAGATGGGGCTAGGGTTACACAGAGTCGGTTATAAGGGAGGAGATCTACATATCCATATTGCCTAGCTTTCCTTCCACGCAAAGGAGAGTCCCATCCGGACACGGGACGAAGTCTTCAATCTTGTATCTTCATAGTCCAACAGTTTGGCCAAAGGATATAGTCCGGCTGTCCGGAGACCCCTTAATCCAGGACTCCCTCATGGTTTTATCATACATCCACATTGATGGAGACTTCAACCCACGAAGGGTAACGGGTGCGTGAGTCCACGGAGGGCTCCACCCACGAAGAGTCCACGAAGAAGCAACCTTGTCTATCCCACCATGGCCGTCGCCCATGAAGGACTTGCCTCACTAGGGTAGATCTTCATGAAGTAGGCGATCTCCTTGCCCTTACAAACTCCTTGGTTCAACTCCACAATCTTAACGGAGGCTCCCAAGTGACACCTAACCAATCTAGGAGACACCACTCTCCAAGAGGTAATAGATGGTGTGTTGATGATGAACTCCTTGATCTTGTGCTTCAAATGATAGTCTCCCCAACACTCAACTCTATCTCATAGGATTGGATTGGGTAGAAATATGACTTGAGTGGAAGGCAACTTGGGAAGGCTAGAGATCAAGATTTATGTGGTTGGAATGGAATATCTTGACCTCAACACAAGTGTAGGTGGTTCTCTCTCAGAAAATGTATGTTGGAAGTGTAGGCATGTTCTGATGGCTCTCTCCACGAATGAATAGTGGGTGGAGGGTTATATATAGCCTCCACACAAAATCTAAGCGTTACACACAAATCACCAAACTCGGTGGGACCGAATCATACAACTCGGCCGGACTGATTTAGTTCAAAATGTGAACGTTAGGATTTTCGGTGGGACTGACATGTCAACTCGGTGGGACCGATGTCATTAGGGTTAGGGCATGACGTACTCTCGGTGAGACCGATTACACTAACTCAGTGAGTCCGATTTTGGTAATCGACTAACCAGAGAGTTGGTCCGGAAAACTCGGTGGGACCGATTCACTCATCTCGGTAGGACCGAAATGTTACGAAAGGGAAACAGAGAGTTCGCATTGCAATCTCGGTGGGACCGATCGCTCATCTCGGTTGGACCAAAATGTTACGAAGGGAAATAGAGAGATTACAATCCCATCTCGGTGAGATCGAGATCCCTATCGGTGAGACCGAAAAGACTAGGGTTTTTGGCAGTGGCTATGTCAATTGGACTCGGTGTCGCCGGATAGATCAAATCGGTGGGGCCAAGTTTGACTTTTGGTTTGGGACATATTTGGATATGAGAAAGTAGTTGAGGGTTTTTTGAGCATATCACTAAGCATTTCGAGCAAGTAACTCATTAAGCAACACCTCACCCTCTCTTAATAGTATTGGCTTTCCTATGGACTCAATGTGATCTTGGATCACTAAAAATGAATTCTAGAGTCTTGTCCTTTGAGCTTGAGCCAATCATTTTGTCCTTAGCATTTTGAGGGGTCCACTTTCTAATCCATGTCATGCCAATCATTGAGCTTTTCCTCAAATATTTATCTTGAAATATCATTAGCTCAATGAGCTATATGTTGTTAGGAATTACCAAAACCACCCACGGACGGTTGCACTTTCATCTCCTCACGGGCTGCTCTAGATTCAGACCGCGCTTCTCTCGCCTCTCGTAAGGCCTTGTCAAGTTCAGCCGTTTTGGCTTCCTTCTCCTTCTCAAGAAGTTCACAGCGGCTAGCAGCATTTTTTAGTTTGAGCACCATCGTGGATATCTTCTCCTCATCTTGGCGCCGAGCAGCTTGTTCGGCTTTTAACTCAACCGATGCCTTTCCGGCAGCCGCATTACTAATCCGGACCTGCTCCTTGGCCCGGGCTAGCTCCGCTCGAAGGATCTCAACTTTGACAGCACCATCTACACATATGTACACCTTATTACACAACTTTTCGCATATTGCTTATGTTTTAAACATATGCATAGTATAACTGCCCCAAAAGCATACCTTGCGCCTCATCAAGTTGCCTGTTGATAAGCGCGATCTCATTATCCACCTCATCAATCTTATGTTGCAAATCTGCAACTTCTATAGTTCGGGCAGTCACCGGAGAAGTCACCGCTTGTGTTCCAATTAATCAGGTTAGTCCCTGGGCATTTCTTTTGACCCTCCGTTCGCCTCCCTCGGGAAGTCAGTCAGAGTCTCAGGGGCTACTATCTATACACAGGTGTATTTTGTGGATAAAACACAATTGCACATATTACAGTACAAACCTCGAAGCCTCTTAGTAGGCTCGCAAAGGCCTCATTCAATCCAGTCTTCGCGGACAGGATCTTTTCAACCACCGTACCCATCAAGGTACGATGTTCCTCTGAGATGGACGCCTACCACATCATGTTCGTCAGTATATTCGGCGCCTCTGGGTCTCCAGAGGATGCTGTAGGAATACGGCCTCCCTTTGAAGGGATCCATTTATTCGTATCCGGCTGTAGACTGGACTGTTCGGGGCCTTTATTGTTGGTCCCCGGATCCTGGGCCACCGAAGTATCACCTTCGGGTAATGTCTTCATCATCCCTTGCACCACCTCTTGGTCGGGGGAGACCCTCCGCGACGACACCTCGAAGTCATCCGCCCTATTGGGCGGAGAAGCCGGTGGGGGCGTCTCGCTTTCCATCATCTCGGGGAGAAGGTCCCCAGAAGAAGACGATTGTTGTAGAAGACTGCGTGCCGAGCTGCAAAAAAACATATATTCCAGGCATTACAAGAAAAGAACGGGATATATTTAAAACATCCTTGTTCACTTACAATTTGGCCTGAGGCTTGTCCTCGTCATGAGACTGCGCTTCGACGTCGTCCAAGCCCGAGCCATCCAACAGAGGCATCTTGCCTCGCTTAGGAGACTGTTTCTCCAAATCTTCGGAGGCGACCCTTTTCTTCCCATGAGGGGAGGAGACAGTGGCCCCCCTTCACTTTTGTCTTCGAATGAGGGAATTTTGATTCCTGCAGACAAAATGTCTGATGTACTCTTGGAATAGGGGCCATCTTTGGTTCTCCCACTCTCTGTCTCCCCCTCTTTCACAGGCATCTAGTATGGTGCCAGGGCCAGCATCCTTGTTAGAACAGGATTCGAGGGGCCTTCGAGACGACGGGCTGGACACATAATTAGTTCCGCTTTCTTTATCCAGCCCTGGAAGAAGATAGTTTGCTCAGTACCATATTACAGTAGTGCGTAATTACAAAGTGTTTGGGAGACAAGTGCTTACCGGGGTATCCGGACGGTTGCAGTTAAGGCCAGCGTCCTCAGTAGTGTCCGGCCAATGTTTTCACTTCCCAAAAACAACTTCCACATCCCTTCGTGTGTAGTGCCGAAGAAGTGTTGGAGGGTTCGTGATCCTTCTGGATTAAGCTCCCACATACGGCAAGACCTGCGCTGGCATGGTAGGATTCGGTGAACTAGCATCACTTGAATCACGTTGACAAGATCGATGTCTCTCTCAAGGAGGGTTCAGATGCGGCTCTATAGAGTCTGCACTTCATCAACTGATCCCTAGTCCAGCCCCTTGTTAATCCATGATGCAAGCTGTGGCAGAGGGCCGGAACGGAATGCAGGAATAGCTTCCCACTTGGTACTACGGAATTCCATGACATAAAACCACTCTCGCTGCCATTGGTTGGAGGCTTCGGTGAAAGAGCCTTTTGGCCAGGGAGTGTTGGTAAGTTTGCTCACTACAGCACCACCGCACTCTGCGTGTTCCCCGTCAATGACCTTCGGCTTCACACTAAAGGTCTTGAGCCATAAGTCAAAGTGTGGGGGGATTCAGAGGAAGGCGTCACATGTGATGATAAACGCCGAGACATGGAGGAAGGAATCCGGAGCTAGATCGTGAAAATCTAGTCCGTAATAAAACATTAGCCCCCGGACGAAGGGGTGAAGAGCGGACCCTAGACCTCGGAGAAAGTGGGAGATGAATACGACCCTTTCGCCAGATCTGGGGGTCGGAATAACCTATCCTTGAGCAGGAAGCCTGTGGTGTATCTCCGCAATCAAGTATCTGGCCGCCCGGAGCTTTGCAATATCCTCCTCTGTAATGGAGGAAGCTACCCATCTGCCTTGAGGGCTGGTTCCGGACATGATGGAGAGGCTTGAAGCAATGAAGTAAAACCTTGGGTGCTAGAACTCGAGGCCGAGGAGAAGTTCGCCATAAAAAAGACGGACCTTGGTTCCTTTATAAAGGCAGCGGGTATTGAACGCCTCCTCCTAAGCCTAAGAACCTGCCTATTCCTAAGGGATCTTTCCCGCAGGACGGTTGGGTTACCCACGCTCGTATTGATGAAAATCCCGCAATAAGGAGACACGATCTCTGCTTCGACAAGACGTGCCAATAAAAACCTTGCCCCGAAACATGGAATGGCGGGACAGGAAACGGTTCAAAATAATGACCGGGAAAGCGTGACGTCACATTACCAAAGTTGTTAGCAGATTGGATTCATGAAATACTATACTCTCTACGGCTGTGTGTTGCAGATCCGGACACGTTTGTTTTGTTCGAAGACTATCTTGGAGTTCAGAAGGAGGAACCCGCCTTGCAATGTCGAAGACAGATCTACGCACCGGATACCTTGTCATTGAAGCCAGGTTCAGTGGCTACTGAGGGAGTCCTGGACTAAGGGGTCCTCGGGCGTCCGGCCTGTTAACCATGGGCCGGACTGATGGGCTGTGAAGATATGAAGACCGAAGACTGTACCCATGTCCAGATAGGATTCTCCTTGGCGTGGAAGTCAAGCTTGGTGACTGAATATGTAGATTCCTTTCTTTGTAACCGACCTTGTGTAACCCTAGATCCTCCCGGTGTCTATATGAAGCGGAAGACTGTACCCGTGTCCGGATGGGATTCTCCTTGGCGTGGAAGGCAAGCTTGGTGACTGAATATGTAGATTCCTTTCTTTGTAACCGACCTTGTGTAACCCTAGATCCTCCCGGTGTCTATATAAAGCGGAGGACTTAGTCCGGAGAGGAGAGGTACATCATCATAACCATACACGCAAGGCCTATAGGGTTTAGCCATTACGATCTCGTGGTAGATCAACTCTTATAATACTCATATCCATCAAGATCAATCAAGCAGGAAGTAGGGTATTACCTCCATAGAGAGGGCCGAACCTGGGTAAACATCGTGTCTCCTGTCTCATGTTACCATCGACCTTAGATGCACAGTTCGGGACCCCCTACACGAGATCCACCGGTTTTGACACCGACACTTGGGTCCTGGCGCACTCTATATAAGCCACCCCCTCCTCTGGCACAAGGGTTCGCACCCCCTGTAACTTTCACGCATAATATAGTTGACCAGGCCTCCGGGAACCGAGACGTAGGGTTGTTACTTTGTCCAAGAAAAGCCTGAACTCGTAAAACCTTGCGTGCATAACCTCACCGTATCTAGGATCTTGTCTCCTCCTACGTACCCCCTATCCTATTGTCAGACTTACTCCCACGATAGTTGGCACCCACCTTGGGGTAGGTGTCTTAGCAACTTCTGGCGAGGTTGCGGTTTTTCCGATCTTCATCAACATGGTTTCCGGCGGTGGTTTGGCTTTGGGCCGCAAGTCCGACTTGGCGTGCTCGTCTTCATCACCGACGACTCCGATTGGTTATAATAGGCCCCCCTCGACGCCGAGGCCCTTCTCGTCCACGGGGCGGCACACTTCCGTGCGAGTGCCTGCGGCGTCCTCCTACGGCAGCCCTCGACCCGGTATCGGTCGGCTCCCGCATCGTCCACCCTTCCAGTTGTGCGACGTCGCAAGAGATCTGGTCGATCGCGGCTTCAGCGCTGGGTGAAACACGTGGTGGCCCACCAGTCGACCACCCCACAAGTCACAGTAATCGAGCCCGACGAATTTCTCTACAGACTATTCGACCTGTCGACTGGTTCTGCCGAGCCTCTGTCCGAGTGCGGTAGCAGAAACCCGGCGGCAGAGGTCCTGATGGTCGACACGCCATGCAGCCCGCCTGGTTTCCGCCACAGTGGCGGCGGCGATGGTGGCGGCGGTCCGTCGCGCGGTCATGATGAGTATCATCCCGAAGCCCTCACTTCAGAGCAGTGGGAAGAGATGCATCGGCGCAACGTGGAGGCCCTCCACACCCCGATCATGGGGGAAACCTCTAAGGCTCGGGCCTTGGAGGCTACGCGCCTGGCCACCTTGGCTAAGCACGCACGTCTGGAGAATCTCCAACATTCACTCGACGAACACGCCCGTCATCAGATCCCGGAATCGAGTGGACGACATCGACAATTGTTTCCGCCTGAACCTCAAGTATATCGTACACCGATCCAGAATCTTGCAGCTGCAACCCGTATAGCAGAGTCGATTCAACCGCCCCATTCAGAAGCTGGTAGAGGTTTGCTGTAGATCCGTGCGCTGCTCCGGGCAGCGGGTGAACAAAACTCATCCGTTTCTCAGTCACGCAACAGGATTCAGAGCAGGTCTGTGGTTGCAGATATAGTTCAGTCGGCTCATAGTCCAAGATCACCTTCGTGGCATGAGGATCGTGGGCACTGCCAAGATCAGTACCTGGGTCGAGGCCATGGACTGTACGATCATCGAGTCGACCGTGATGACCGCCGTCGAGTGCCGACGCCTCCTTTGAGGGGCGGATCGTACGCACCCCGGCGGTATGATGACAGGCGCCCGTATGGTGATGAGCGGAGAGCTCCGGTCGACCCAAGGGAACCCAGATTTGATGCGAGATCCGTTCTCGTACAAAATCTAGTCGTCCGGAATCAGGCATACAAAGAAGGACAAGATGTTCACCACCCGAGTGGAAGCCGAGTGCATATTTCTGGTCCTGAGTGTTTCAGCGGAGCTATCCGAGCTGCAGTGATCCCGCCCAACTACAGATTGGCGACGGGCGTGAGCAAGTTCACTGATGACCCACAAGTGCAGGGGATCTATCATAGCCTTTTCGATAAGTAAGAGTGTCGAACCCAACGAGGAGCAGAAGGAAATGATAAGCGGTTTTCAGCAAGGTATTCTCTGAAAGCACTGAAATTATCAGTAACATATAGTTTTGTGATAAGATAAATTGTAACGAGCAACAAGTAAATAAAGTAAATAAGGTGCATCAAGATGGCCCAATCCTTTTTGTAGCAAAGGACAAGCCTGGACAAACTCTTATATGAAGGAAAGCGCTCTTGTAGTCGACATTCACATGACACCACTAGAGGAAAGACAACATACATCTCATCAAAATATCGAACGAATACCAAATTCACATGACTAGTTATAGCAAGACTTCTCCCATGTCATCAGGAACAAACGTAACTACTCACAAATCATGTTCATGTTCATAATCAGAGGGGTACTAATATGCATAATGGATCTGAACATATGATCTTCCACCAAGTAAACCAACTAGCATCAACTACAAAGAGTAATCAACACTAGTAGCAACCCACAGGTACCAATCTGAGGCTTTGGGACAAAGATTGGATACAAGAGATGAACTAGGGTTTGAGAGGAGATAGTGCTGGTGAAGATGTTGATGGAGATTGACCCCCTCCCGATGAGAGGATCATTGGTGATGATGATGGTGGTGATTTCCCCCTCCCGGAGGGAAGTTTCCCCGGCAGAACAGCTCCGCCGGAGCCCTAGATAAGTCCCGCCAAGGTTTCGCCTCGTGGCGGCAGAGTTTCTTCCCGAAAGCTTGATTATGATTTTTTCCTCGATGAAAGACTCCATATAGCCAAAGATAGGCATCAAACGGCCACTAGGGGGCCCACGAGGTAGGGGCGCGCCCAGGGGGGTTGGGCGCGCCCCCACCCTCGTGGACGGTGGGTGGCCTCCCTCTGGTACTTCTTTTGCCTGATATTTTTTATATATTATGAAACATGCTCCCGTGAAGTTTCAGGACTTTTGGAAATGTGCATAATAGGTCTCTAATATTTGCTCCTTTTCCAGCCCAGAATTCCAGCTGCCGGCATTCTCCCTCTTCATGTAAACCTTGTAAAATAAGAGAGAATAGGCATAAGTATTGTGACATAATGTGTAATAACAACTCATAATACAATAAATATCGATATAAAAGCATGATGCAAAATGGACGTATCAACTCCCCCAAGCTTAGACCTCGCTTGTCCTCAAGCGAAAGCTGAAATCGAAAAATATGTCCACATGTTTAGAGATAGAGGTGTCAATAAAATAAATTACGGACATGAGGACATCATGATCATTCTTAGGACAGCAACATATATAAATATTGTCATATGATCTATTATGCTAAAGTAACAATTCATTCATAATTTGAAGTATGAATCATAAACTTCATTGAAAACTAACAAACTATAATCTCAGTCATTGGAGCAATTGCAATTTATCATAACATCGGAAAGATTCAATATAAGTGCTTTTCAGCTAGTCCACATACTCAACTATCATTTAGTCTTTCACAATTGCTAACAATCACAGAATATTTATGGGTATGAAGTTTTAATCGGACATAGAGAAAGATAGGGGCTTATAGTTTTGCCTCCCAACCTTTTACCTCAAGGGTAATGTCAACAATAATAGTTCATGAAAACTCACATCCAATTAGCTATATATATCAGGATCTTTCCAACACATTATGCTTGCCAAAGGATAAAATGTAAAAAGGAAAGGTGAAGATCACCATGACTCAAGTATGACGTATAAGACAAGAATAAAAGATAGGCCCTTCGCAGATGGAAGCAGAGGTTGTCATGTGCTTTATGGTTGGATGCAAAAAATCTTAATGCGAAAGAATGTCACTTTATATTGCCACTTGTGATATGGACCTTTATTATGCAGTCTGTCGCTTTTATTTCTTCCACATCACAAGATCGTATAAAGCTTATTTTCTCCACACTACTAAATCACACATATTTAGAGAGCAATTTTTATTGCTTGCAACGATGACAACTTACTTGAAGGATCTTACTCAATCCATAGGTAGATGTAGTGGACTCTCATGGAAAAACTGGGTTTAAGGATATTTGGAAGCACAAGTAGTATTTCTACTTGGTGCAAAGAATTTGGCTAGCATGAGAGGGAAAGGAAAGCTCAACATGTTGAATGATCCATGACAATATAATTTATTTCAGATATAAGAAAGCATGACCCATTATGTTGTATTCCTTGTGCAACGTCAACTCTTTAGCATGTCATATTTTAGTGAGTGCTCACAATCATAAAAGATGTCCAAGATAGTATATTTATATGTGAAAACCTCTCTTTCTTTATTACTCCCTGTTAATTGCAACGATGACAACAACTATGTTTGTCAACTCTCAACAACGTTTATTCATCATACTCTTTATTTGTGAAGTCATTACTCTCCATAAGATCCATATGATCTCTTTATTTCTTTTTATTCTTCTCTTTTATTTTATTCCCTCAAGATCATAACAAGATAATCAAGCCCTTGACTCAACACTAATCTTTATTATATAAAGCTCACGGACTCGATTACATAGAAGGATCATAAAGCAAAACACAAAACTAGATCATGCTAAAACTTTATTCTACTAGATCAAGATATTACCAAAAGGATCGAACTGAGAAAAATAATGGTAAAGATAAAAGTTGTGATGGTGGTACTATACCGGGGCACTCCCCCAAGCTTGGCAGTTGCCAAGGGGAGTGCCCATACCCATGTGTTTATGTCTCCTTCTTCGGATATGGTGACGGGATATTCTTGGCGATGATGCCCTTCAGGATAGGGTTCTATTCCTCAAGCTTATTGACTTGCTGCTTGAGGTCCATTATTTCCTTATGGAGCTTTGCCGTGATGGTTAAAGCTCCTTTCACCCAATGATGTTGCATAGCTGCGGGAGAACAAGTAACACTCTTTTTCATATTTTCATAAGAAAGAAATCTAACATTGGAAGGGATGATCGAGTTTGGAATGGCTGAGCTCTGTAGTTCCACCATCGTGAATCCGGCTCGGAAACGAGAAGTAACTTCTTGATCCTCTTCCATGGCATCTATCCATTTCAAGTCGGCCTCCATCTCTTCCTCCGTTGATGGCCCAAAGTAGCCAGCATCACTATTTGTTCTTGGTCCCGGTGTCGGATGAGACACCCGGCTCTCCCCGACTGACTCTTGAGAAGACATCTTGCTCCAAATCTGCAGCAGAAACAACTCGAAACAAAGACAGAGGATATTTACGTGATACGGTGGTCAAAACCTTCAGGAGATTATATAATGATTTTTTACCGACCAAAAGAAGTATCATGCAAGAAAACAGAGTCTGGAGAGCACACGAGGTGCCCACGAGACAGGGGGCGCGCCCAGGGGGGTAGGGCGCGCCCTCCACCCTCGTGGATGCCTCGTGTCCTTCCCGGACTACTTCCTATTTCCCTATTTTCTTAAATATTCCAAAACAGAGAAAAATTGCCATTAGAACTGTTTTGGAGTCAGTTTACTTACCGTACCACGTACCTATTCCTTTTCGGAGTCTGAAACGTTCTGGAAAGTTTCCCTTATGTATTCCTCCAGGGTTACGATTTCAATAATATTAGTTTCAACATTTATAGGATTACCTAAGGTGTAATGTTTGATTCTTTGACCGTTCACCAACCTCGGATTTGTGCCTTCGAAGTTGTTGATTTTTATGGCACCGGAATGATAGATCTCCTCGGTGACGTAAGGACCTTCCCATTTAGAGAGGAGTTTTCCTGCAAAAAATCTTAAACGAGAGGTGTATAACAATACATATCACCTACATTAAACTCATGTTTTTGCATCCTTTTCTCATGCCATCTCTTAACCTTTTCTTTAAACAGTTTGGCGTTCTCATAAGCCTGGGCTCTCCATTCATCAAGTGAGCTAATGTCAAAAAGCCTCTTCTCACCGGCAAGTTTGAAATCATAATTGAGCTCTTTAATGGCCCAATATGCCTTATGTTCTAGTTCGAGAGGTAAGTGACATGCTTTTCCATAAACCATCTTATACGGAGACATACCCATAGGATTCTTATATGCAGTTCTATAGGCCCATAATGCATCATCAAGTTTCTTGGACCAATTTTTCCTAGATCTATTAACAGTATTTTGCAAGATTAATTTAAGCTCTCTATTACTCAGTTCTACTTGACCGCTAGACTGTGGATGATAAGGGGATGCAATTCTATGATTAACATCATACTTAGCAAGCATTGTATGAAAGGCACCATGAATAAAATGTGAACCAACATTAGTCATTAATTATCTAGGGACACCAAACCTCGGAAAAATAACTTCTTTAAGCATCTTAATAGAGGTGTTATGATCAACACTACTAGTTGGAATAGCTTCTACGCACTTAGTAATGTAATCAACAGCAACTAAAATATGTGTGTACCCATTAGAGGAAGGAAACGGTCCCATATAATCAAAGCCCCAAACATCAAATGGTTCAATAACAAGTGAATAATTCATAGGCATTTCTTGACGTCTACTAATATTACCAATTTTTTGACATTCATCACAAGACAAAACAAACTTATGGGGATCCTTGAAGAGAGTGGGCCAATAAAAACCGGATTGCAATACCTTATGTGCAGTTCTATCTCCAGCATGGTGTCCTCCATAAGCCTCAGAGTGACACTTGCGTAGGATATGTTCCTGTTCATGCTCAGGTACACAACGTCTAATAACACCATCTACTCCTTCTTTATAAAGATGTGGGTCATCCCAGAAGTAATGTCTTAAATCATAGATGAACCTTTTCTTTTGCTGGTATGTGAAACTAGGTGGTATAAACTTAGCAACAATATAATTAGCATAATTAGCATTCCATGGAACAGTATGAGAAGCATTTATGACAGCTAATTGTTCATCAGGAAAGCTATCATCAATAGGTAGTGGGTCATCAAGAACATTCTCTAACCTAGACAAGTTGTCTGCAACGGGGTTCTAAGCTCCCTTTCTATCAATAATATGCAAATCAAATTCTTGAAGCAAGAGAACCCATCTAATAAGTCTAGGTTTAGCATCTTTCTTTTCCATAAGATATTTAATAGCAGCATGATCAGTGTGAACAGTTACTTTAGAATCAACAATATAAAGTCTGAACTTATCACAAGCAAATACAACTGCTAAAAATTCTTTTTCAGTAGTAGCAAAATTTCTCTGGGCACTGTCTAGAGTTTTACTAGCATATTGGATAACAGTTAATTTCTTATCAACTCTCTGTCGTAGAACAGCCCCTACAGCATAATCACTAGCATCACACATGATTTCAAATGGTAAATTCCAATCAGGAGGCTGAACAATAGGTGCAGAAATCAAAGCTTTCTTAAGTATTTCAAATGCTTCTACACAATCATCATCAAAGATAAATGGAACATCTTTTTGTAAAAGATTAGTCAGAGGCCTGGAATTTTTGGAGAAGCCCTTAATGAACCTCCTATAAAAACCGGCATGACCAAGGAAACTTCTTATACCTTTAGTGTCCTTAGGACATGGCATTTTTTCAATAGCGTCAACCTTAGCTTTATCAACCTCAATACCTCTTTCAGAAATTTTATGCCCCAAGACAATACCTTCATTAACCATAAAGTGGCACTTCTCCCAATTCAAGACAAGGTTAGTTTCTTCACATCTCTACAAGACTCGATCAAGGTTGCTTAAGCAATCATGAAAAGAAGTCCCATAAATGGAGAAATCATCCATGAATACCTCAACAATCTTTTCACAAAAGTCAGAGAATATAGCAGTCATGCATCTTTGAAAGGTAGCAAGTCCATTACATAAACCAAAAGGCATACGTCTATAAGCAAAGGTACCGAAAGGGCAAGTAAAAGTTGTCCTTTCTTGATCCTCTTTTGATACAGGTATTTGAGAGAAACCAGAATAACCATCTAGAAAGCAAAAATGTGTATGTTTGGATAATATTTCTAGCATTTGATCAATAAAAGGTAAAGGGTAATGATCCTTTTTAGTATCTTTATTTAATTTGCGGAAATCAATTACCATTCTATAACCTGTAACAATTCTTTGTGGGATCAATTCATCTTTATCATTAGGGACAACAGTAATACCTCTCTTCTTAGGGACACAATGGATAGGACTTACCCACTGACTATCAACAACGAGATAAATTATACCTGCCTCCAGAAGCTTTAGTATTTCTTTTCTTACCACTTCTTTCATCTTAGGATTTAACCATCGTTGGTGATCAACAACTGGTTTAGCGTCTTTCTCGAATTTTATTTTGTGCTGGCATAGAGTGGGACTAATACCCTTAAGATCATCAAGAGTATATCCAATAGCAGCACGGTGCTTCTTCAGAGTTTTCAATAATTTCTTTTCTTCATGCTCTGAAAGGTTAGCACTGATAATAATAGGATATATCTTATTTTCATCAAGATAAGCATATTTAAGAGTATCAGGTAAAGGTTTAAGCTCAAACATGGGATCACCCTTGGATGGAGGAGGATCCCCTAGGATTTCAACAGGCAAGTTGTGCTTCAAAATAGGTCCCTGTTTAAAGAATACTTCATCTATTTCCCTTCTTTCATTCATAAACATATCATTTTCATGGTCTAGCCAATATTGTTCTAAAGGATCACTAGGAGGCACGGCAATAGAAGCAAGACCAATAATTTCATTTTTACTAGGCAATTATTTATCATGAGGTTGTCTAGGAAATTTAGCAAAATTAAACTCATGAGACATATCCCCTATACCAATAAAAGATTTAACACAATCAAACTTAGGTGTTATAACTGACTCCTTACCTTCATCGAGATCCCAATCTTTAGAGTTGCGTTTAATTCTCTCCAATAAATCCCATTTGAATTCAATAGTCTTCATCATAAAAGAACCAGTACAAGAAGTATCGAGCATGGAGCGATTACTAAGAGAAAGCCGAGCATAATTTTTTTGAATAATCATTTATTTTGAGAGCTCATGATTGGGGCATGAATATAACATTGACTTAAGCCTCCCCCAAGCTTGAGCGATGCTTTCTCCTTCGCAAGGCCAAAAATTATATATATAGTTACGATCACGATGAACAAGATGCATAGGATAAAACTTCTGATGAATTTCCAATTTCAATCGGCTGTAGTTCCATGATCCCATATCATCACATAGCCTAAACCATGTCAATGCCTCTCCCTTCAAAGATAAAGGGAAAACCTTCTTCTTGATAACATCCTCGGGCATACCTACAAGCTTAAATAATCCACAAACTTCATCCACATAGATTAGGTGCAAATCGGGATGTAAAGTTCCATCACATGTGAAAGGATTAGCTAGAAGTTTCTCTATCATACCTGAAGGAATTTCAAAGTAAACATTTTCAGTAGGTTGAGGAGTAACTATTTGCTCTACTGGTCGGGGTGAAGATACCCTGAACAAGCCCCTCAAAGGATTATGTTCCATAGTAAGAAGTTACAGTAAATTTCAGCACACTATATAAATATTTCCTTACCAGATTCCACCTACCAAAGGCGCTTCACTCCCCGCCAGCGGCGCCAGAAAAGATTCTTGATGACCCACAAGTGTAGGGGATCTATCGCATCCTTTTCGATAAGTAAGAGCATCGAACCCAACGAGGAGCAGAAGGAAATGATAAGTGGTTTTCAGCAAGGTATTCTCTGCAAGCACTGAAATTATCGGTAACAGATAGTTTTGTGATAAGATAAATTGTAACGAGCAACAAGTAAATAAAGTAAATAAGGTGCATCAAGATGGACCAATCCTTTTTGTAGCAAAGGACAAGCCTGGACAAACTCTTATATGAAGGAAAGCGCTCTCGAGGACACATGGGAATTATCGTCAAGCTAGTTTTCATCACGCTCGTATGATTCGCGTTCGGTACTTTGATACTTTGATATGTGGGTGGACCGGTGCATGGGTACTGTCCTTCCTTGGACAAGTATCCCACTTATGATTAACCACTTTTGCAAGCATCCGCAACTACAACAGAAGTATTAAGGTAAACCTAACCATAGCATGAAACATATGGATCCAAATCATCCCCTTACGAAGCAACGCATAAACTAGGGTTTAAGCTTCTGTCACTCTAGCAACCCATCATCTACTTATTACTTCCCAATTCCCTCCTCTAGGCCCAAACAATGGTGAAGTGTCATGTAATCGACGTTCACATGACACCACTAGAGGAAAGACAACATACATATCATCAAAATATTGAACGAATACCAAATTCACATGACTACTTATAGCAAGACTTCCCCCATGTCCTCAGGAACAAACGTAACTACTCACAAATCATATTCATGTTCATAATCAAAGGGGTATTAATATGCATAATGGATGTGAACATATGATCTTCCACCAAGTAAACCAACTAGCATCAACTAAAAAGAGTAATCAACACTAGTAGCAACCCACAGTTACCAATCTGAGGCTTTGGGACAAAGATTGGATACAGGAGATGAACTAGGGTTTGAGAGGAGATGGTGCTGGTGAAGATGTTGATGGAGATTGACCCCCTCCCGATGAGAGGATCGTTGGTGATGACGATGGTGATGATTTCCCCCTCCCGGAGGGAAGTTTCCCCTGTAGAACAGCTACACTGTAGCCCTAGATTCGTTCCGCCAAGGTTCCGCCTCGTGGCGGCGGAGTTGCTTCCCGAAAGCTTTATTATGATTTATTCCTTGACGAAAGACTCCATATAGCCAAAGATGGGCATCAGAGGGCTATCAGGGGGGCCACAAGGCAGGGGGCGCGCCCAGGGGGTAGGGCGCGCCCCCCACCTTCATGGACGGTGGGTGGCCCCCCTCTGGTACTTCTTTCGCCCAATATTTTTTTATATTCTGAAACGTTCTCCCATGAAGTTTCAGGACTTTTGGAGATGCATAGAATAGGTCTCTAATATTTGCTCCTTTTCCAACCCAGAATTCTAGCTGCCGGCATTCTCCCTATCCATGTAAACCTTGTAAAATAAGAGAGAATAGGCATAAGTATTGTGACATAATGTGTAATAACAGCCCATAATGCAATAAATATCGATATAAAAGCATGATGCAAAATGGACGTATCATTCACCGGTGAGTCGAAGCCCGATACTTGGTTAGAAGATTACCGAGTGGCAGTGCAGATCGGTGGCGGCAACGATGATGTAGCCATGAAGCACCTCCCCCTGATGCTTGAAGGTTCGGCCAGAGCTTGGTTGAATTAGTTGGCTCCTGGTAGTATCTTCAGTTGGGAAGAATTCGCCCGAGTGTTTGTCAGGACATTTGAAGGCACTTGCAAATGACGTGCAGGGCTGACCGAATTATAGCATTGTGTCCATAAATCGAATGAAACTTTGAGAGATTACATCAAGAGATGGACCACTCTTCATCATACTGTGGAGAATGTGTGAGATCATCAGTCAGTTTGCGCCTTCAAGGAGGGCGTTCCGTACAGAGAGCTTAACCTAAAATTCGGCCGGACAAGAGACATGTCCCTGGCTCGGATGATGGAAATAGCCACTCGGTATGCTAACGGCGAGGAAGAAGACCGACTCCGTAGTGGCAAGAACAAACTAGTCGTCCAGGACACCAGAGGAGCAAATTCCAGTCGGAAGCAGAAGTGCAAAGCCGAACCCGCAGGTCCTGGTGAGGCCACAGTTGTGAACCAAGGGAAATTTAAAGGAAAGCCTAAGGGGCCGTGGATCCCCAAGAAAGTGAAAGATCAAGCGGTAAATGATGTGCTTGATTTGCCGTGTCACATACACACCAACAAAGATGTAGATGGAAACCTGATTTACCCCAAGCATACCACTCGACAATGTCGACTCCTAATTCAGAGCTTCCGAGAGGGTCAGCCCGGTGAAAAGGAAAAGGAATCTGATAAGGATGAGGATAAGGAGGAAGATGATGGTTACCCCAATGTCAATGCCACTTTAGTGATTTTTGCTGACATTGAGAGCAAAAGTTGACTGAAAGTTATCAACAGAGAAGTCAACATGGTTTCTCCGACAACGACGGCGTATCTGAAGTGGTCAAAAACTCCCATCACATTCGACCAGTCCGATCACCCAGCGCACGTTGCTACCCCCGGCGGCAAGCGTTGGTGGTCGACCCAGTCGTTGGGGGCACTCGACTGACCAAGGTCTTGATGGACGGTGGCAGTGGTGTGAACATTTTATACGCCGAGACCCTCCGAGGGATGGGCATTCCGATGTCCAAGCTCAGTGAAAACAACATGCGATTCCACAGAGTCATCCCAAGGAAGAAAGCCGATTCACTCGGTCAGATCACTCTTGATGTGGTTTTCGGTGATTCAAAGAATTACCGCAAGGAAAAGTTGATGTTTGAAGTGGTGGATTTTCACAGTGCCTACCATGCTATTCTCGGCAGGCCTGCATATGCTCGTTTCATGGCTCGACCGTGTTATGTGTAGCTCAAGTTGAAGATGCCTAGCCCCAGAGGCGTGATCACGGTCATAGGAAACTGACAAAGGGCTGAAGAGTGCCTCTAGAAGGGCTCGAAGATTGCCGATGAGCAGATGGCAGCTGTGGAAATGCAAGAGTATCAGAAAAATGTAGATCCGAGTGATTTGTTGTGAGGTAATAAGCCTGCTTCAGTGTCCGCATTTCAGTCGTCTGGTGAGACAAATCATGTCCATGTTCACCCGACCGATCCCAATGCCGCTCCAACCGACATCTCAACGACACTCGATAGCAAATAGGAAGAAGCGCTCATCCAGTTCCTCCGTAAGAACTGGACATCTTTGCATGGAAACCATCTGACATGCCGGGTGTACCCAGGGGACTGGCTGAGCACCGTTTGCGCGTTGACCCAAAAGTGAAACCTGTCAAAGAGCATCTCCGTCGGTCCGTCGTGGAGAAGAGGAAGGCAATTGGCAAAGAAGTGGCTCGGCTTCTGGCAGTTGAGTTCATCCATGAGATATACCACTCTGAGTAGCTCGCCAATGCTGTAATGGTCCCCATGAAAGGTGATTCACACGGTATGTGTATCGATTTCAAATGCATCAATCGGGCCTGCCCGAAAGATCATTTCCCTCTCCCCAGCAACGACCAAATTGTTGACTCGACTGCGGGGTCTGAGCGCTTGTGACGTCCGGATAATTAGGCTACAGTAATCCCACCTTAATGATGCCATGTCACCACGGTTACTGTTGTTAATCTCGCGTTAGTCCAAAACCGAGTCAAATTCAAAATTTGAATAACAAGTCAAATTATAATTTCACAAAACAGTGGATTAAAAATGTTCACAAGGTTGCAAATATTCACTAACAAATTGTCGTGAAAGACTCCACATTTTTCAGAAGATATAATGCCCCTAAGCTACTTTTAATTGAACCATGAAACTTTTAATTGAACAATTTCAATTTAAATAAATATGTAAACAATTCAAAAAAACATTTGAAACTTGCTGGTTTAACTCAAAATATTACCTAGTATTTATGTGTTAAGTTATACATTTAACTAAAGTCTTTTGGTAGCCCAAATAAATGCAAAACACTAAAATAAAATGGAAAATAGAAATAAAGATAAAAATAAAAGGAATGGAAAGCTTACCTGTTGGACTGGGCCTGGAGTCAACAGTGTAGGCCCAGCCCAACTCACCTCCTTCCTTCAACCTACTGCTCACAGGGGGTGTGCTGGACACGCCCGTCGCGTCCATGGTCGCGGATGTCCACGCGTCGCCCATCCCGCGACTCCCTGTGATAGTTAAGGACGTCCCCGACCCCTCCGGCGAACCCTAGCTCAGTTCGCCCCTCACCCTCGCACGGCTTTCATCCCCGCCGACCTTAGTCGAAGCACTATCGCCTTGCTCCTCGTCGATCCCGTGGCCACTATCACCCCGGCGCCTTGGGAAGGTGCCCAAGAGCTCCGCCGTCGTCCCCACCCTTGAGATCGTGCTTGGGGTCTCCACATCGCTAGATCGGCCCCTTCTTCTTCCTCTGCAACCATCGGAGCTCGTCGGCGTTTGTGTCGCCACTGCTGCTCCTAATCCATCACAGGGCCTTTCTTGAGCCCCGCGGTGAGCACCGCGTCACCTCCCCTGTTCCCCCCGTCTCCTATCAACTGTAGTCGTCTCACGGTGGGCCCAAGATCACAGCGAGCTTGCGGCCTCCGCAACCAGCCCCGTGCTCCCGAACCCCCCACTATCCGTTCTGTGTCGTGCCGTGCCCGACCGCGACCTGCGCTCGTGTCCCCCTGGCTGCGCCCGCCTGTACTTCTGCTGCTCCCCGCGCCGTGCTGCGCTGCTGCTTCTGCGAGTGTTGCCGCCACCACCATCTGCAGCCGCTCGCGTCCACCCGCCACAGAGCCTCCCCGCTCGTGCCCAGTGTGCTACGTGCGCCAGCTACCTGCGCTCGCGCCGCCCGGTGCCACTACTCGCCGGCGCCCGCTGCCGCTTGTGCGCATCCGTCCCACTCGCCGCCCCTGCTTCACTCCCCATCCGCCCCTACGTCGCGCCTGTCTCCAGCCGTCGCCGCCTCTTGCCACGGCCCTCTGGTGCCGCCCCCCATCAACCATGCTGGCCCCGTGCGCGACGGCCGCACCCCATTCGCCCCGCCTGGCCATGCCTCCTACCTCCCGCCCCCCGCCGACCCGTCTGTGTCGCCGCGCCCTTGGGGCCGCCCCCACGGCGGCCCCACGTGCTGGCCGCCGTCGGCAACCGCTGCCGGCTTCGGTCTCCATGGCCCTGGCACCCCCTCCGTGCCTGGTGCTGGCGCTCGTCGCCGGCGCCTTCTCTATGCAAGAGCGCACAGCCAGAGAGGCTTGGCTGTGTGCCACTGGCCAATGGAGCCCGTCCCCTGAAAAAGAAAAGAGACAAAAAAAAGAGAAAGAAAAGATTAGATAAAACATAGCTATTTATAAATAAAATAAATAAATAAATATTTTGGTAATTTGTTAATTAGTATAATGAGCCTATGACAGGTGGGCCCGGGGGCCCCCTTCGACTCGTCAACGTGGACCAGTCAACTTCTGACTGTGCAGTTGACTGGCCCCACCAGTCAGCCCCTCTGTGCACTGCCGGGTGCACTGCACTGGGTGCAGCTAACAATTTTCCTTTTAAATTTCGAAACTAATATAAATTTGAGAATTTTTCAGAAAATGTTTAAAACTTTGAAAAATCATATAAAATAATCCGTAGCTTAGATGAAAAAACTTTGTACATGAAAGTTGCTCAAAATGACGAGACGAATCCGGATACGCAGTCCGTTCGTTCGTCACACATCCCTAGCCTAGCGAACACGCAACTTTCCCCCTCTGGTTCATCTTCCCGAAAATGCAAAACACCGGGAATACTTTCCCGGATGTTTCCCCCCTTCGCCGGTATCGCCTATCCCTACGTAAGGTCAGCCCTAGCACAACATATTGCCGCGTGTTGCTTTGTGTTATATTTGATTGCTCTGTTATTTATTGTGTTCCACCTCCATTACTCCTTTCCGGTAGACTCCGACACCGATGCCGATGTCCGTGTGTTCGACTACATCGAAGATGACCCCTCCTTCTTGCCAGAGCAACCAGGAAAGCCCCCCCCCCTTGATCACCAGATACCGCCTACTCTCTTTCTACTGCTTGCATTAGAGTAGTGTAGCATGTTACTGCTTTCTGTTAATCCTATTCTGATGCATAGCCTGTCATTATTGCTACAGTTGTTGATACCTTACCTGCAATCCTAAATGCTTAGTATAGGATGCTAGTTTATTATCAGTGGCCCTACATTCTTGTCCGTCTGCCATGCTATACTATCGGGCCATGATCACTAGGGAGGTGATCACGGGTATATACTTATATAATGATATATGATACATGTGGTGACTAAAGTCGGGTCGGCTCGTAGAGTACCCGCGAGTGATTCCGGTGTGGGGGATAAAAGGACAGGTGGTTCCATCCCGGTAGTGGTGTGCCTGGGTTCTCGACGGCCCCCGACTGTTACTTTGTGGTGGAGCGACAGGGCAGGTTGAGACCACCTAGGAGAGAGGTGGGCCTGGCCCTGGTTGGCGTCTGAAGTTACTTCAAAATAACATGCTTAACGAGATCTGGGTATTTGATCTGAGTCTGGCTACTGGCCTATACGCACTAACCAACTACGTGGGAACAGTTATGGGCACTCGATGTCATGGTATCAGCCAAAGCCTTCGTGATGTCAGTGACGGAGCGGCGCGCATCGGGTTGGACCGCGTAACATAACTTCCTTTGTAACGGAGGTTGCTAGGTCTGCTCTCCGGCCGCCACGCAACGTGTAGGTGTGCAATGGGCGATGGGCCCAGACCCCTGCGCGCATAGGATTTAGACAGGCGTGCTGACCTCTCTGTTGTGCCTAGGTGGGGTTGCGACGTGTTGATCTTCCGAGGCCGGGCATGACCCAGGAAAGTGTGTCCGGACAAAGCGGATCGAGCATGTTGGGAAATTTGGTGCACCCCTACAGGGAAGTTAATCTATTCGAATAGCCATGATCTTCGGTAACAGGACGACTTGGAGTTGTACCTTAACCTTATGACAAATAGAACCGGATACTTAATAAAACACACCCTTCCAAGTGCCAGATACAACCCGGTGATCGCTCTCTAACAGGGCGACGAGGGGAGGATCACCGGGTAGGATTATGCTATGCGATGTTACTTGGTGAACTTACCTTCTACTCTCTTCTACATGCTGCAAGATGGAGGTGGCCAGAAGCGTAGTCTTCGATAGGACTAGCGATCCCCCTCTTATTCCGGCATTCTGCAATTCAGTCCACAAATGATACCCTTTCCATTTGATACCAATGCATACATATGTAGTGTAGCTCCTTGCTTGCGAGTACTTTGGATGAGTACTCACGGTTGCTTTGTTCCCCCTTTTCCCCTTCCTATACCCGATTATTGCGACTAGACGATGGATCCCAGGAGTCCGACGCCACCGTCGACGATGACTCCTACTACACAGGAGCTGCCTACTACTACGTGCAGGCTGCAGATGACGACCAGGAGTAGTTTAGGAGGATCCCAGGCAGGAGGCTTGCGCCTCTTTCGATATGTATCCAAGTTTGTGCTAGCCTTCTTAAGGCAGACTTGTTTAACTTATGTCTATACTCAGATATTGTTGCTTCCGCTGACTCGTCTATGATCGAGCTCTTGTATTCGAGCCCTCGAGGCCCCTGGCTTGTAATATGATGCTTGTATGACTTATTTTATTTGTAGAGTTGTGTTGTGATATCTTCCCGTGAGTACCTGATCTTGATCATACACGTTTGCGTGTATGATTAGAGTACGGTCAAATCAGGGGCGTCACAAGTTGGTATCAGAGCCGACTGCCTGTAGGAATCCCCCTTCCACACTCCTTGGCTGAAGTCGAGTCTAGACATTTCAAAACTTTTACTAACATGGTTGTGCGGCTTACGGGCCCACGTCGCCATTGGGTGGTAATAGGATCCTTTATTCCTCATCTATACTCCGGGACTCTAATCTCTCTTCTATTCAGGTTAAACGATTTTGCTAACTCTGACTCTAGGTTCCCGTAACTACTTACTCCCAGAGGGCCCCTTATCACAGTTAATCGCCTGCTGCACCAGAAGATTTCGAAGATACCCTCTTATGTTCTCTCGAGACTTTGTGCCCGTCGTTTTTGCAATTCCCTATCACCGTATATCCCTATGAATAAATACTTACACTCGACGTCCATACCTTCATTCCAAGATGCTCTTGTTATTACTAGATACCAAGGAATACTTTCCAATATCTCAAGAACCCATTGTGTCTACTGTTAGCTCTTTTCAGCGTGAATACACTTGCACATAATTCCTCACACTTATCGAGGATTCGTTCATCCCCAGTAGATCATGTGTTTCACAAAATTCTTTGAATGCTATTCGGTCTTCCGAAATCCTCGGTAGACTATTGCTTTTGAAATTCTTACCTTCTTGCATTATGGTTAATTCCATATGTTTAGTAGTCTTCGTTGACATCCCATGTCCTTGCCATTTTGAGCCTAATGAATTATTGTGTGTGAATGCACATAATCATTAGTTGACCCTTATAAATTATCCTTCTGGCTCAGACGTCATTTTCAACATGAGTTGAATCTTGACCAATCAAATTTTCATCGATTGTAACCTTAAGCCTATTCAACTTATCTGTCATTGATCAGAGCGTTTGCTTTTGGTCTCTTGATTTTGAAATCATAATTCCTTTGCACTTGATTGAATTAGTCAGTTGTTTCTATAATATGATCTCCTTGAATTCTTTCTTCTTCTGGTTGAGTATCGATACTCACATCTGATTCTTTGCGGTCCGCCAGATCCTTTTGTGGATTATTATCCGACCGCTCGTGCATATTCTCAAAACCTGGAGTTCTTTCCTTGATATATAATGCCTTTGGTAGATTGTATCCTTTTCTTTGTCAACCATGCTCCACTTTCGAGCTTGTATTATTTGCTCCTGAAGTTTGTGGTATATGTTTCTACGATGCCCCGATGGGTTGAACCCATGCCTTCCTTAATCTGTGTGAACCCGGAAGATTTCATGGGTCAACTTATCTGGTATTGCACCAGGTAAAACTTTCAATAACTAATGTCATTTTCGAAAAAGTGAGAGGTGAATGGAAGGTTATACATTGAAGAAGTGGGAGTCGACCTTGAACTTTGTGTTCATGCCCATGGACATGGTGTATATCCTATCATGGAAGCTTCTTGTAATAATAACTATTCCCTTGATATAATATCATTTGGTATCTGTGAATTGACCCTTTGCAATCGTGGTTCCGACCATATTTTCTCCTTGATTCCATATTCGGGGACAAGTTAAAGCACTTGTCTTTTGCAGATCAATACACCTCTGCAACCTCTATTATGATCTACCTTCGAGTATTACCCCGTGGTATCTCGATAATATCAAAGAACCATATTACTTCTTATGAGTTCTTATTCAAGTATTAATTCTCACCGGTTCCAATTTTCCCCGGGTTCTGAGCTATTAGACACTCAAGGACACCGATAGTGAATCGAGTATGTACTCTGATTCAATAACTCTAAGTAATTTTCGTTTCTTATGAGTTTAATAATACTTTAAGTCATTACTAGCCCAATTGGCTATATAATTATCATGCTAAATTTTTGCTGTGCTACCTGGTCCTTCTTCTCAGAGCACAATTTTCGACGATGACCTAATCTTACGTTGATCTTCCTCGTCATATCATTTCTCCTTGAACAACAAACTTGATTTTGATTTTGAGTTGTACCCTTGGTTCCCATAACCTTTCGCTTCATCATCATTTGACTTGATGTCATCGCCGACCGATTACATCTTCATGAAATCTCTCGACAAATGTGTCGTGTTCATCATCAACATCCTCATCTCTTCCAAGATATATATTGAATTCTTGATGAGAAATACCATCCTCGCCCCTTGATGGTTTGTGTTATCATCGACCACTTTCTTGCCTTCTTTCCAACACAAACTTGTTAGTGTTGTGGCTGTACCTTGAGTTCCTGGCTATCCAGCTTACCTTATGTCCTACCTTAAAGTAATACCATCTTATATATCAAGAATGTTGTGAGAATTTCACCACCTCTTAAAGAATTCTTGATACAATTGATACATCTTGCCATCTACATTCATCTCTTGGTCCCCATGTTGTTTCTAACCGGAAAATCGACAATTGAACTATGATGTGCGAATTCAAAACTTCGAAGGAACCCTATTGCTTTGAAGTTAATGGTTGACATTTCATTCTTAGACCATTGGTTATAGAATCACCATTCTAACATTGATCCTGTTACCTAAGCCCATATTTTGGGTGCTTATTTCAACCAATGTTTAATTATATGTGCTTTCCTTGAGCATACATCATTATATCATTTGATCTGACTAATGTTATCCCCTTGTTCACATGATTGTGGAAATCCATCTTTCTGGAAATCTCGATGGATTGTCGCTGAGTCCATCAGCCACCTCCCCATCCTTTCCTTGGTTTAATGATGAACTCTTGTTTCGGAACTTGCTTCCATAGTTCATCTCTCGAGAAGCTGACAATGTCATCTCGTCAATTTGTGTCGCACCTTTTTCTTCTCAGACATCGCACGTTTGAGGCACCCTTGCACCAATCAGATCTAGATCTCGATCAGATATGATGGTTGGAACATTTTTTTCAATAGTTATAACAATGGTCTTTATATGACCCGATAAGGTGTCATGCCTGGCACACCTGGCCGGAGGACCTATTGTTAGAGATTTCTTTTCAGCAAGGTTATCCATTCTTCCATGAGGAAATTGTAAGACTTATTCTATGAGTTGTTCCTGATGGATCCTTTGTGTATCCAAGTCTGGCCTTTGCTTGAAGACCATGTCAATGCTATCTCGAAGCATGTCGGTGGTACTCCGATTTTCGAATAAGAACATTTGAAGCACAATGCCAAATTTTCTTTATCATTTATCCTAACACCGTTGTATGGGTAATGTCATGAAATTTCTCTCCCCTCACATAACTGGTTTTCTACTTAATATCCTATCCTGGTTATCACACCTTGCTTGTCCTTGGGAAGGATATACCCCTGAAATATGTGTTTAAACACATTTTCCTTTCAATTGTTCTGTTTAATCTGATAATCATATTATCCTTTCCGTTGTTTGGTTTAATCTTTCTTGTGATCTATACGATCTAAGCAGTAATATTCTCCTACTTATGTAAACACCTCGGTGTACAATTCTGTCAGCAAGACCCTATTACTATTGTTGATGACATTCCAGTAGCCACCGATGGATGAGAACTTTGCCCATTGGTCTGCCTCATTCTACGAGCAGGAAAATGGTTCTCTTTGTCCCTCGCCCTTGGTACCGACGTTGTTGCCAACATAACTGACATGCTATCCTCTGACATGCCTTGCCACCCTGACTATGCAAGAAGTCATCGTTCCTTCTATGTTTAACCCACATGGTGGGGACATAACCCACAGTTCCACAGGATCGAAACCTGACTCTCCTGTACACCCTGTTGTCAAAGTTATTGCTCGCGGTTGACTTTGTATGTAATTCACGGGCCACCTGCCTAGTGATCTATTCTGGTATCGAACACAAAACTTATTCCCATTTCTCTGGACCCCCTTTTACACTTTATTTCAGGCTTCGAACGATTGCCTACCCGCTTAAAACTTTCCATGATACCTCCTTACCTTGCTCTCGATATTTTCTTAAGTTCCAATTCGAGAGTTACTTCCTCCACCTTTCCTCATGTTATCTACCAGATAAGCAACATTATAGCGGTTCATTCTTCCGAAGTTACCCCTTGTCCTTCGTATGTAAGTTGGAGTTCCTGAGGAAATGTTGCCGACTTCATCATGATGACATGAAGCAGAGAAATGAAGACATCAAGGTAATGGATCGACCTCTTCGAGAAGAGCAAGCCAGAATGAGAAGACCCGCTAGATTCGTTACCAAACCTTTCCCCCTTTCACTACCTCTTAAATCTCGGGATGAGATTTCTTGTAGTAGAGGAGATCTGTGACGCCCGTATAATTAGGCAACAGTAATCCCACCTTAATGACGCCACGTCACCACGGTTACTGTTGTTAATCTCGCGTTAGTCGAAAACCGAGTCAAATTCAAAATTCAAATAACAAGTCAAATTATAATTTCACAAAACAGTGGATTAAAAATGTTCACAAGGTTGCAAATATTCACTAACAAATTGTCGTGAAAGAATCCACATTTCTCAGAATGATATAATGCCCCTAAGCTATTTTTAATTGAACCATAAAGCTTTTAATTAAACAATTTCAATTTAAATAAATATGTAAACAATTCAAAAAAACATTTGAAACTTGCTAGTTTAACTCAAAATATTACCTAGTATTTATGTGTTAAGTTGTACATTTAACTAAAGTCTTTTGGTAGCCCAAATAAATGCAAAACACTAAAATAAAATGGAAAACGGAAATAAAGATAAAAATAAAAGGAATGGAAAGCTTACCAGTTGGACTCGGCCTGGAGTCAACAGTGCAGGCCCAGCCCAACTCACCTCCCTCCTTCAACCTACTGCTCACAGGGGGTGTGCTGGACGCGCCCGCCGCGTCCATGGTCGCGGATGCCCACGCGTCGCCCATCCCGCGACTCCCTGTGATAGTTAAGGACCTCCCCGACCCCTCCGGCGAACCCTAGCTCACTTCGCCCCTCACCCTCGCGCGGCTTTCATCCCCGCAGACCTTAGCCGAAGCACTGTCGCCTTGGTCCTCGTCGATTCCGCGACCACTATCACCCCCGCGCCTTGGGAAGGTGTCCAAGAGCTCCGCCATCGTCCCCGCCCTTGAGATCATGCTTGGGGTCTCCACATCGCTGGAACGGCCCCTTCTTCTTCCTCTGCAACCATCGGAGCTCGTCGGAATTTGCGTCGCCAATGCTGCTCCTAATCAATCACAGGGCCTTTCTTGAGCCCCGCGGTGAGCACCGCGTCGCCTCCCCTGTTTCCCCCCGTGTCCTATTGACTGTAGTCGTCTCACGGCGGGCCCAAGCTCACAGCGAGCTTGCGGCCGCCGCAACCAGCCCCGCACTCCCGAACCCCCCCCCCCCCCCCCCCCCCCCTGTCTGTTCTGTGTCGTGCCGTGCCCGACCGCGACCTGCGCTCATGTCCCCCTGGCTCCGCCTGTACTGCTACTACTCCCCGCGACGTGCTGCGTTGCTGCTTCTGCGGGTGCTGCCGCCACCACCATCTGCAGCCGCTCGCGTCCACCCGCCGCAGAGCCTCCCCGCTGTGCCCAGTGCGCTACGCGCGCCCGCTACCTGCGCTCGCGCCGCCCGGTGCCACCACTCGCCGGCGCCCGCTGCCGCTTGCGCGCATCCGCCTCGCTCGCCGCACCTGCTTCACTCCCCGTCCGCCCCTACGCCGCGCCTGTCTCCAGCCGTCGCAGCCTCCTGCCACGGCCCTCTGGTGCCCCCCCCCCCCTCAACCATGCTGGCCCCGTGCGCGACGGCCGCACCCCGTTCGCCCCGCATGGCCACGCCTCCTACCTCCCGCCCCCCACCGACCCGTCTGCATCGCCGCGCCCTTGGGGCCGTGGGTGGCCACCGCCGGCAAGCGCTGCTAGCTCCGGTCGCCGTGGCCCTGGCATCCCCTCCGCGCCTGGTGCTGGCGCTCATCGCCGGCGCCTTCTCTGTGCAAGAGCGCACAGCCAGAAAGGTTTGGTTGTGTGCCACTGGCCAATGGGGCCCGTCCCCTAAAAAACAAAAGAGACAAAAAAAGAGAAAGAAAAATATTAGATTAAACATAGCTATTAATAAATAAAATAATTAATTAATTATTTTCTTAATTTGTTAATTAGTATAATGAGCCTATGACAGGTGGGCCTGGGGGCCCCTTTGACTGGTCAACGTGGACCAGTCAACTGCTGACTGTGCAGTTGATTGGCCCCACCAGTCAGCCCCTCTGTGCACTGCCGGGTGCACTGCACCGGGTGCAGCTAACAATTTTCCTTTTAAATTTCGAAACTAATATAAATTTGAGAATTTTTCACAAAATGTTTAAAACTTTGAAATATCATATAAAATAATCCGTAGCTCGGATGAAAAAACTTTGTACATTAAAGTTGCTCAGAACGACGAGACGAATCAGGATACGCAGTCTGTTCGTCCGTCACACATCCCTACCATAGCGAACATGCAACTTTCCCCCTCCGGTTCATTTGCCTGAAAACGCGAAACACCGGGAATACTTCCCGGATGTTTCCCCCCTTCGCCGGTATCGCCTATCCCTATGTTAGGTCACCCCTAGCACAGCGTGTTGCCGCGTCTTTCTTTGTGTTACATTTGATTGCTCTATTATTTATTGTGTTCCCCGTCCGTTACTCCTTTCCGGTAGACTCCGAGACCGATGCTGATGTCCGTGTGTTCGACTACATTGAGGATGACCCCTCCTTCTTGCCAGAGCAACCAGGCAAGCCCCACCCCCTTGATCACCAGATACCGCCTACTCTCTTTCTACTACTTGCATTAGAGTAGTGTATCATGTTACTGCTTTCCGTTAATCCTATTCTGATGCATAGCCTGTCATTGTTGCTACAGTTGTTGATACCTTACCTGCAATCCTAAATGCTTAGTATAGGATGCTAGTTTATCATCAGTGGCCCTACATTCTTGTCCGTCTGCCATACTATACTATCGGGCCGTGATCACTAGGGAGGTGATCACGGGTATATACTTATGTAAATGATATATGATACATGTGGTGACTAAAGTCGGGTGGGCTCGTAGAGTACCCGCGAGTGATTCCGATGTGGGGGCTGAAAGGACAGGTGGTTCCATCCCGGTAGTGGTGGGCCTGGGTTCCCGACGGCCCCCGACTATTACTTTGTGCTGGAGCGACGGGGCAAGTTGGGACCACCTAGGAGAGAGGTGGGCCTGGCCCTGGTCGGCGTTCGCGGTTACTTCAAAATAACACGCTTAACGAGATCTGGGTATTTGATCCGAGTCTGGCTGCCGGCCTATATGCACTAACCAACTACGCGGGAATAGTTATGGGCACTCGACATCGTGGTATCAGCCGAAGCCTTCGTGACGTCAGCGACTGAGCGGCGCGCGCCGGGTTGGCCGCATAACATAACTTCCTTTGTAATGGAGGTTGCTAGGTCTACTCTCCGGCCGCCCACGCAATGTGCAGGTGTGCAATGGGCGATGGGCCCAGACCCCTGCGCGCATAGGATTTAGACCGGCGTGCTGACCTCTTTGTTGTGCCTAGGTGGGGCTGCGACGTGTTGATCTTCCGAGGCCGGGCATGACCCAGGAAAGTGTGTCCGGACAAAGGGGATCGAGCGTGTTGGGAAATGTGGTGCACCCCTGCAGGGAAGTTAATCTATTCGAATAGCCATGATCTTATGTAACAGGACGACTTAGAGTTGTACCTTGACCTTATGACAACTAGAACCAGCTACTTAATAAAACACACCCTTCCAAGTGCCAGATACAACCCGGTTATCATTCTCTAACAGGGCGACGAGGGGAGGATGACCGGGTAGGATTATGCTATGCGATGTTACTTGGTGAACTTACCTTCTACTCTCTTCTACATGCTGCAAGATGGAGGTGGCCAGAAGCGTAGTCTTCGATGGGACTAGCTATCCCCCTCTTATTTCAGCATCCTACAGTTCAGTCCACTTATGATACCCTTTTTCCATTTGATACCAATGCATAGATATGTAGTGTAGCTCCTTGCTTGCGAGTACTTTGGATGACTACTCACTGTTGCTTTGTTCCCCCTTTTCCCCCTTCCTATACCTGATTGTTGCGACCAGACAATGGAGCCCTGGAGTCAGACGCCACCATCGACGATGACTCCTACTACACAGGAGGTGCCTACTACTACGTGCAGGCCGCAGATGACGACCAGGAGTAGTTTAGGAGGTTCCCAGGCAGGAGGCATGCGCCTCTTTCGATGTGTATCCCAGTTTGTGCTAGCCTTCTTAAGGCAGACTTGTTTAACTTATGTCTATACTCAGATATTGTTGCTTTCGCTGACTCATCTATGATCGACCTCTTGTATTCGAGTCCTCGAGGCCCCTGGCTTGTAATATGATGCTTGTATGACTTATTTTATTTGTAGAGTTGTGTTGTGATATCTTCCCGTGAGTCCCTGATCTTGATCATACACGTTTGCATGTGTGATTAGTGTACGGTCAAATCGGGGGCGTCACAGCGCTTGTCCTTTTTGGACGCATATTCCAGGTTCCATCAGATCCGACTGTATGGACCCGACAAAATAAAAACAGCCTTCATCACCCCATTCGGGTGTTTTTGCTATATTATGATGCCTTTTTGTCTCAAGAATGGTGGTGCCACATTCATGTGCATGATTCAGAAGAGCCTGCTCACTCAAATTAGTCGGAAAGTGGAAGCATACATGGATGACATCGTGGTCAAGTCACGTAAAGGTTCCGACCCACTGGCTGACCTCGCTGAAACCTTTGCCAACTTAAGAAGATATGGTATCAAGCTCAACCCGTCAAAGTGCACATTCGGAGTCCCACGTGTAAAGTTACTCGGTTTCCTTGCTTCTGAACTGGGGATCGACGCAAACCCGTAAACAGTTGGAGCGATCCTCTGAATGAAACGCCCCGTGTGGGTGCAGGACGTTCAGAAGCTTACTAGTTGTTTGGCTACATTGAGCCGATTCATCTCTCGTCTCGGTGAAAAGGCATTGCCTCTTTACCGACTGATGAAGAAGTTTGACAAATTCGAGTGGACTCCTGAAGCCGAAGCAGCATTTGTAGAGCTCAAAGCCCTGCTTTCCACCCAGTTGGTGCTTGATGCCCCAATCAGCGAAGAGCCTCTACTACTGTACATTGCAGCCACTCGACAAGTTGTCAGCACAATGCTCACGGTCGAGCGAGAAGTAGAAGGCAAAGCCTACAAAGTTCAGCGTCCAGTGTATTATATTTCTGAAGTCTTGACTCCATGCAAGAAGAGATATCCACATTATCAGAAGCTTGTTTATAGAATTTACTTGACCACAAATAAAGTTGCACACTACTTCTCAGACCACTCGGTTTCAGTCATCAGCGACACTCCATTATCATAAATTCTAAACAATAGGGATGCAACTGATCGAGTGGAAAAGTAGGTGATTGAACTCCTTCCATTGGATATAAAGTTTGAGGAAAAGAAAGCAATCAAGTCCCAAGCAATAGCAGATTTCCTCGCCGAGTGGATTGAACAGCAGCAACCGGACATTGGACTATGTTTTTTTATGGGTCCAAGATGCTGAATGGCTCTAGTGATGGAGTAGTCCTGGTATCCCCCGAAGGTGATAAGCTCAGCTACGTCCTCCAAATTCATTTCGATTCTTCAAACAATGAAGCTGAGTATGAGGCACTTTTGTATGGGTTGCATATGGCCATCTCACTCGGCGTCCGTCGCCTGATGGTCTACGATGACTCAGATTTGGTGGTCAATCAAGTGATGAAGGAATGGGATATTAGGAGTCCAGCAATGACTGGTTATTGCAATGCACTAAGAAAGCTAGAGAAGAAGTTTGAGGGGTTAGCACTCCATCACATACCCCGAATCAAGAATCAAGCAGCAGATGACCTGGCGAAGATAACTTCCACTCGGAAACCCATCCCCAGAAATGTGTTTTCGGAGCATCTCCAAGCCCCATCAGTTCAAGAAGATCCCTTCATAGAGGAGCCCCCGCAACCGATAAGTTCAACCAATCCGACTGAAATCAAAGTCCCAGCTATAGTCAACTTGATCATGGAGGTTCTGGTGATCACCCCCGACTGGACGGTGCCATATATCGCATACCTGCTCAGGCAGGAGCTCCCAAAGGATGAAGATGAGGCCCGCCAGATCGTCTATCGACCCAAAGCATTCACTGTGATAAGCGGATAGCTTTACATAGAAATCGTTATCGGGGTCGCTCAGCGGTGTATTTCTCCAGAAGAAGGTCGAATGATTCTAAATGAGATCCACTCGGGGACCTATGGCCACCATGCGTCCTCTCGGACCATCGTTGCCAAAGCATACCGAGCGGGGTTCTACTATCCACGTGCAAATGAGATGTCTAAGGATATAGTTGACAAGTGTGAAGGCTGCCAGTTTTACTCAAACCTGTCTCACAAACCTGCATCTGCCTTGAAGACTATTCCACTTGTCTGGCCTTTTGCAGTTTGGGGATTGGACATGGTTGGACCTTTCAAGACTGGCAGAAGTGGTTTCACTGATTTGCTCGCAGCAGTCGACAAATTCACCAAATGGATCGAAGCCAAGCCTATCAAAAACCTTGATTCAAGCACTGCCATCAGTTTCATCAGGGAGATGATATTCAGATATGGAGTCCCTCACAGCATAATCACAAATAACGGCTCCAACTTTGATTCTGATGAGTTCAGGGCATTTGTGGTTCCCAAGGCACTCAGTTCGATTACACATCCGTTGCGCACCCATAGTCGAATGGGGAAGCAGAAAGGGCAAATGGCTTGATCCTTCAAGTTCTGAAACCCCGACTAATGCGTGATCTCAAGCATTCTGCTAGAGCTTGGGTGACTGAATTGCCGTCTGTCTTAAGGGGACTGAGAACAACTCCCAACTGGCCGACTGACCTAACTCCTGTCTTCATGGTATATGGTGCTGAAGCTGTGCTGCCGAGTGACTTGCTCCACAACGCTCTCAGAGTGGAACTCTTCTCAGAAGCAGAAGCAGAACAGGCACGCCAAGATGCGGTTGATCTCCTGGAAGAAGAATGAGAGATGGCTCTGATCCGGTCAACCATCTATCAACAAGACCTGCGTCCATTCCATGCCTATAATGTCAGAGGTCGAGCATTCCAATAAGGAGACCCTGTGCTCCGAGTGCATCAGAAGCGACCTCACAAACTCGCTCCAGCCTGGGAAGGCCCCTTCATCATCACCAAGGTGCTCCACAACGGGGCGTATCACATCTACAACGTAGCCAAGAAAGAAGATGAGCCACACTCATGGAATGCGGAGCTACTCTGCCGTTTCTATACCTAAACACTCGGATCGATGAGTTGTAATAAGAATCCTTCAGTTTGCTTATCAAAGACAAGGTTTTTGTGGTATCTTAATGATTGTTATCCCATAAACATACCTGTTCAAATCCCCCAGTGGGTGGCTTAGCCGTGAATCCGATTCGCCTAAGTTCCAAAAACACTCCGAGTGAAGAGCAACACTCTCACTCGAGGGCTTAGCCGCGAACCCAATTCACCTAAGTTTCAAAATCACTCTGAGTGAAGAGCAACCCTCTCACTCGGGGGCTTAGCTGTGATCCCGTACTTCCCTAAGTTTCAAAAACACTCCAAGTGAAGAGCAACCCTCTCACTCGGGGGCTTAGCTGCGATCCTGTACTCGCCTAAGTTTCAAAAACATTCTGAGTGAAGAGCAACCCTCTCACTTAGGGGCTTAGCCGTAAACCCGATTTGCCTAAGTTTCAAAAACACTCCGAGTGAAGAGCAACCCTCTCACTCGGGGGCTTAGCTGTGATCCCGTACTCGCCTAATTTCCAAAAACACTCCGAGTGAAGAGAAACCCTCTCACTCGGGGGCTTAACTGCGACCCCGTACTCGCCTAAGTTTCAAAAACACTCCGAGTGAAGAGCAACCCTCTCACTCGGGGGCTTAGCGGCGATCCCGTACTCGCCTAAGTTTCAAAAACACTCCGAGTGAAGAGCAACCCTCTCACTCGGGGGCCTAGCTGCGATCCCGTACTCGCCTAAGTTTCAAAAACACTCCAAGTGAAGAGCAACCCTCTCACTCGGGGGCTTAGCCGCGAACCCGATTCGCCTAAGTTTCAAAAACACTCTGAGTGAAGAGCAACCCTCTCACTCGGGGGCTTAGCTGCGATCCCGTACTCGCCCATGTTTCAAAAACACACCGAGTGAAGAGCAACCCTCTCACTCGGGGGCTTAGTTGCGATCCCGTACTCGCCCAAGTTTCAAAAACACTTCGAGTGAAGAGCAACCCTCTCACTCGGGGGCTTAGCCACGAACCCGATTCACCTAAGTTTCCAAAACACTCCGAGTGAAGAGCAACCCTCTCACTCGGGGCTTAGCTGCGATCCCGTACTCGCCCAAGTTTCAAAAACACTCTGAGTGAAGAGCAACCCTATCACTCGGGGGCTTAGCTGCGATCCCATACTCGCCTAAGTTTCAAAAACACTCCGACTGAAGAGCAACCCTCTCACTCGGGGGCTTAGCCGCGAACCCGATTCGCCTAAGTTTCAAAAACACACCGAGTGAAGATCAACCCTCTCGCTCGGGGGCTTAGCTGCGGCCCCGTACTTGCCTAAGTTTCAAAAACACTCCGAGTGGAGAGCAATCCTCCCACTCAGGGACTTAGCTGTGATCCTATACTCGCCTAAGTTACAAATTACTCCGAGTGATGAGCGATCCACCCTCTTGGGGCTTAGCCGCAAATCCGATTCGCCTAAGTAACAGAAATACTCCGAGCTGCGTCACAAGTGCAACGTCCACTCCATACGGATCCGCAAGGAAGACGAGGTCATGTACAACACCTAGTGCTCATACCCGCAACCCTCTTGTCGGAGCTGCGTCACAAGTACAACGTCTGCTCTATCCTGATCTGCAAGGACAATGAGGTGCAGGTCACGCGCGGCACCTAGCACTCATGTCTGCAGCCCTCTCGTCAGAGCTGCGCCACAAGTACAACATCTACTCCGAGTGAAGAATTAAGTTTGACTCAGAGTTAAGAGATCTGAAAGTGGTAAAGACAAAACAACCATATTCAAAGAAAAACCAAGTTCGGATAAATCCAGCAAGGTTCAGAACTGCGAACATAAGTACTCGGGCATTAGGCCCAAAAGATTTTAATGGTTACAAAATCACTTGGCATTCCAAGGCAAATAAAAGTGAGGCATCAAGTTTGTTCACTCCGCAGGAGGAGGACTAGCCGGCTCGACGAACTCGTCCAAGTCGATTCCATTAGCAACGCGAGTAGCAGCCTCGATGAAGGTCTCCATAAAGGACTGGAAATGAAGCTTCTTGGTGTTGGCGACCTTGAGAGCTGCCAGCTTCTCTTTTCTAGCTTGTTTGCAATGAACGCAGACCAGAGACAGAGCCATGTCAGTGCCGCACCGAGCAGAGGACTTCTTCCACGCCTGCACTCGACCAGGGATTTTATTGAGTCGAGTCATCAGAGACTCGAGGTCGTTTTGGAACGTCACTCTTGGCCAGAGTTCTGTGTCGATCCGAGACATCGCCACTTTCATTCGTGCAAGATACTCCATAAAGCTGGCGAGGTGACATTCCAGTCACAACACGTTCATCGCAGCTTTATCTTTGGCAGGGGAGTTAATGGGGTCCATGATCGTCTCAATCCGCCCAGTCTCTTCCTCAAAATTTTGATAGAATTCTGCACACAAAAAAAAAATAATGAGTCGACAGTCATATGATGAGTCGGCAGTTGCAAATTAGTCGGACAAGGGAAAGTATCTTCAAGCATAAGGAACACCTTCTTGGCGAGTCCTCCTAGATAAGCCTCCAGTTCGTCTCTCTTCTTAGTGAGATCTCCAACCTTGCCAGTCAGGGCCACCTTGTCCTTCTTCAGCTGCACGACTTCTTTGTTGGCTTCATCAATGGCAGTCTTCAGCATGGAATTTTCCTCTTCCAACTTGCCGACTAAAGCCAGCTTCTTGTCAGCAAGTTCAGTTTTCTCTTGCGTCATCTTCTGCGCTCCTGCAAGGTCGAGGTCCTTCTAGTCCAAAGTCTGCTTCATTTTGTCTAAAGAAATGACATTTTCAGATGATCTTGGAGTTGTCTGTTTTCACTACGCACATCGGTTCGAGTTGAGTCACTCGGTTCAAAAGATGAAAGGAAAAGATGACAAGGCAAACAGTCGACAAGTTATTACCTCCCATGGCAGCTGCTTCATCCTTAGTGTCAGGGGTGTCATGCGACTTATGCCAAAGGTGTTGGGTAACGTAGCATAAATTCAAAATTTTCCTACGTGTCACCAAGATCTATCTATGGAGTCATCTAGCAACGAGGGAGGAGTGGATCTACATACCCTTGTAGATCGCGCGCGGAAGCGTTCAAGAGAACGGGGTTGATGGAGTCGTACTCGTCGTGATCCAAATCACCGATGATCCTAGCGCCGAACGGACGGCACCTCCGCGTTCAACACACGTACGGAGCAGCGACATCTCCTCCTTCTTGATCCAGCAAGGGGAAAGGAGAGGTTGATGGAGATCCAACAGCACAACGGCGTGGTGGTGGAAGTAGCGGGATTCCAACAGGGCTTCGCCAAGCGCTGCGGGAGGAGGGAGATGTGTCATGGGAAGGAGAGGGAGGCGCCAGGGCTTAGGTATGGTTGCCCTCCCTTTCCCCCACTATATATAGGGCCAAGGGAGAGGGGGAGGGTGCAGCCTTGCCCCTTCCTCCAAGGAAGGGTGCGGCCAAGGGGGGGAGGAGTCCATCCTCCCCAAGGCACCTCGGAGGTGCCTTCCCCCTTTAGGACTCTCTCCTCCTCTTGTCCCTTTGGCGCATGGGCCTCTAGGGGCTGGTGCCCTTGGCCCATGTAGGCCAAGGCGCACCCCCTACAGCCCATGTGGCCCCCCGGGGTAGGTGGCCCTACCCGGTGGACCCCCGGGACCCTTCCGGTGGTCCCGGTACAATACCGATGACCCCGAAACTTGTCCCGATGGCCGAAATAGCACTTCCTATATATAATTCTTTACCTCCGGACCATTCCGGAACTCCTCGTGACGTCCGGGATCTCATCCGAGACTCCGAACAACTTTCGGGTTACCGCATACTAATATCTCTATAACCCTAGCGTCACCGAACCTTAAGTGTGTAGACCCTACGGGTTCGGGAGACATGCAGACATGACCGAGGTGACTCTCCGGTCAATAACCAACAGCGGGATCTGGATACCCATGTTGGCTCCCACATGTTCCATGATGATCTCATCGGATGAACCACGATGTCAAGGACTTAATCAATCCCGTATACAATTCCCTTTGTCTAGCGGTACGATACTTGCCCGAGATTCGATCGTCGGTATCCCGATACCTTGTTCAATCTCGTTACCGGCAAGTCTCTTTACTCGTTCCGTAACACATCATCCCGTGATCAACTCCTTGATCACATTGTGCACATTATGATGATGTCCTACCGAGTGGGCCCAGAGATACCTCTCCGTCACACGGAGTGACAAATCCCAGTCTTGATTCGTGCCAACCCAACAGACACTTTCGGAGATACCCGTAGTGTACCTTTATAGCCACCCAGTTACGTTGTGACGTTTGGCACACCCAAAGCACTCCTACGGTATCCGGGAGTTGCACAATCTCATGGTCTAAGGAAATGATACTTGACATTAGAAAAGCTTTAGCATACGAACTACACGATCTTGTGCTATGCTTAGGATTGGGTCTTGTCCATCACATCATTCTCCTAATGATGTGATCCCATTATAAACGACATCCAATGTCCATGGTCAGGAAACCGTAACCATCTATTGATCAACGAGCTAGTCAACTAGAGGCTTACTAGGGACATGGTGTTGTCTATGTATCCACACATGTATCTGAGTTTCCTATCAATACAATTATAGCATGGATAATAAACGATTATCATGAACAAGGAAATATAATAATAATCAATTTATTATTGCCTCTAGGGCATATTTCCAACACTCTCCCACTTGCACTAGAGTAAATAATCTAGTTCACATCGTCATGTGATTAACACTCACAGGTCACATCGCCATGTGACCAACATCCAAAGAGTTTACTAGTGTCACTAAACTAGTTCACATCATCATGTGATTAAGTCTCAATGAGTTCTGGGTTTGATCATGTTTTGCTTGTGAGAGAGGTTTTAGTCAACGGGTCTGCAACATTCAGATCCGTATGTACTTCGCAAATTTCCATGTCATCTTGTAGATGCAACTACTACGCTACATTTGGAGCTATTCCAAACAACTATTCTACTATACGAATCCACATTACTATTCAGAATAATCTGGATTAGTGTCAAAGTTTGCATCGGCGTAACCCTTTACGATGAACTCTTTTACCACCTCCATAATCGAGAAAATTCCTTAGTCCACTAGTTACTAAGGATAACTTTGACTGCTGTCTTGTGATCCATTCTTGGATCACTCTTGTACCCCTTGACTGACTCATGGCAAGGCACACTTCAGGTGCGGTACACAGCATAGCATACTGTAGAGAGCCTATGATAAAAGCATAGGGGACGACCTTCGTCCTTCCTCTTTCTTCTGCCGTGGTTGAGCTTTAAGTCTTAACTTCATACCTTACAACTCAGGCAAGAACTCCTTCTTTGACTGATCCATCTTGAACACCTTCGAGATCATGTCAAGGTATGTGCTCATTTGAAAGTACCATTAAGCGTT
The DNA here is from genome assembly GCF_056163025.1 of Triticum urartu. Lineage (NCBI taxonomy): Eukaryota > Viridiplantae > Streptophyta > Magnoliopsida > Poales > Poaceae > Triticum > Triticum urartu. The sequence continues at coordinate 294,125,316 of NC_141873.1, forward strand.
TTGATCTATCCTTATAGATCTTGATGCTCAATGTTCAAGTAGCTTAATCCAGGCTTTCCATTGAAAAATACTTTCCAAATAAGCCTATATGCTTTCCAGAAATTCTACGTCATTTCTGATCCATAACATATACTCATCAGAAATTCTATAGTGCTCCCACTCACTTCTTTGGAAATACAAGTTTCTCATAAAATTTGTATAAACCCAAAATCTTTGATCATCTCATCAAAGTATACATTCCAACTCCGAGATGCTTACTCCAGTCCTTAGAAGGATTGCTAGAGCTTTGCATACTTGTTAGCATCTTTCAGGATTGTTAAAACCTTCTGGTTGTATCACATACAACCTTTCCTCAAGAAAATCACGAGGAAACAATATTTTGACATCCTATCTGCAAGATTTCATAAATAATGCAGTAATCGCTAATATAATTCCAACAGACTCTTAGCATCGGTACGAGTGAGAAAGTCTCATCGTAGTCAACTCTTTGAACTTGTCGGAAAACATCTTAACGACAAGTCGAGCTTTCTTAATGGTGACATTTACCATCATTGTCCGTCTTCCTTTTAAAATCCATCTGCGCTCAACAGCCTTACGGCCATCGAGTTGTTCTGCCAAAGTCTACACTTTGTTTTCATACATGGATCCTTTCTCGGATTTTATGGCCTCGAGCCATTTATCGGAATCCGGGCCCACCATCACTTCTCCATAGCTCGTAGGTTCATTGTTGTCTAGCAACATGACTTCCAAGACAGGATTACATACCACTCTGAAGTAGTACGCATCCTTGTCATCCCACGAGGTTTGGTAGTGACTTGATCCGAAGTCTCCTGATCAATATCATAAGCTTCCACTTCAATTGGTGTAGGTGCCACAGGAACAACTCTTTGTGCCCTGCTATACACTAGTTGAAGTGACGGTTCAATAACCTCATCAAGTCTCCACCATCCTCCCACTCAATTCCTTCGAGAGAAACTTTTCCTCGAGAAAGGACCCGATTCTAGAAACAATCCCTTATTGCTTTCGGTTCTGAGACAGGAGGTATACCCAACTGTTTTGGGTGTCCTATGAAGATGCATTTATCCGCTTTGGGTTCGAGCTTATCAGCCTAAAACTTTTTCACATAAGCGTCGCAGCCCCAAACTTTTAAGAAATGACAGCTTAGGTTTCTCTAAACCATAGTTCATACGGTGTCATCTCATCGGAATTACGTGGTGCCCTATTTAAAGTGAATGTGGTTGTCTTTAATGCCTAACCCATAAACTATCGTGGTAATTCGATAAGAGACATCATGGTATGCATCATATCCAATAGGGTGCAGTTATGATGTTCGGACACACCATCACACTATGGTGTTCCAGGCTGTATTAATTGTGAAACAATTTCCACAATGTCTTAGTTCTGTGCCAAACTCGTAATTCAGATATTCATCTCTATGATCATATCATAGATATTTTATCCTCTTGTCACGACGATCTTTCAACTACACCCTGAAATTACTTGAACCTTTCAATAATTCAGACTCGTGATTCATCAAGTAAATATACTCAACTTCTACTCAAATCATCTGTGAAGTAAGAACATAACGATATCCACTACACGCCTCAGCACTCATTGGACTACACACATCAAAATGTATTACTTCCAACAAGTTGCTTTCTAGTTCCATTTTACTGAAAAACGAGGCTTTCAGTCATCTTGCCCATGTGGTATGATTTGCATGTCTCAAGTGATTCAAAATCAAGTGAGTCCAAACGGTCCATTTGCATGGATTTTCTTCATGCATATATACCAATAGAGTCCAAAGATCCATCAACATGGAGCTTCTTCATGCGTTTTATACCGATATGACTTACGTGGCAGTGCCACAAGTAGGTGGTACTATCATTACTATCTTTTGGCATGAACATGTGTATCACTACGATTGGGATTCAATAAACCATTCATTTCAGGTGTAAGACCATTTGAAGGTATTATTCAAATAAACAGAGTAACCATTATTCTCTTTAAATGAATAACCGTATTGCGATAGACATAATCCAGTCATGTCTGTGCTCAACGCAAACACCAAATAACAATTATTTAGGTTTTAATACCAATCTCGATGGTAGAGGGAGCGTGCGATGCTTGATCATATCAACCCTGGAAACACTTCCAACACATATCGTCAGCTCACCTTTAGCTAGTTTCCGTTTATTCCGTAGCCTTTTGTTCCGAGTTACTAACACTTAGCAACCGAACCGGTATCTAATACCCTGGTGCTACTAGGAGTACTAGTAAAGTACACATCAACACAATGTATATCCAATATACTTCTATCGACCTTGCCAGCCTTCTCATCTACCAAGTATCTAGGGTAATTCTGCTCCAGTGGCTGTTCCCCTTATTACAGAAGCACTCAGTCTCGGGTTTGGGTTCAACCTTGAGTTTCTTCACCAGAGCAGCAGCTGAATTGCCGTTTCATGAAGTATCCCTTCTTGCCCTTGCCCTTCTTGAAACTAGTGGTTTCACCAACCATCAACAATTGATGCTCCTTCTTGATTTCTACTTTGGTGTCAAACATCGCGAATATCTCAAGGATCATCATATATGTCCCTGATATATTATAGTTCATCATGAAGCTCTAGCAGCTTGGCGGCAATGACTTTGGAGAAACATCACTGTCTCATCTGGAAGATCAACTCCCACTCGATTCAAATGATTGATGTACTCAGACAATCTGAGCACAAGCTCAACAATTGAGCTTTTCTCCCTTAGTTTGTAGGCTAAGAAAATCGTCGGAGGTCTTATACCTCTTGACGTGGGCACGAGCCTGAAATTCCAATTTCAGCCCTCGAAACATCTCATATGTTTCGCGACGTTTCAAAAACCGTCTTCGGTGCCTCAACTCTAAACCGTTTAACTGAACTATCACGTAGTTATCAAAACGTGTATGTCAGATGTTCGCAACATCCACAGACGACGTTCGAGGTTCAGCACACTGAGCGGTGCATTAAGGACATAAGCCTTCTATGAAGCAATGAGGACAATCCTCGGTTTACGGACCTAGTCCGCATAATTGCTACTATCAACTTTCAACTAAATTTTCTCTAGGAACATATCTAAACAGTAGAACTAAAGCGTGAGCTACGACATAATTTGCGAAGACCTTTTGACTATGTTCAGGATAATTAAGTTCATCTTATGAACTCCCACTAAGATAGACATCCCTATAGTCATCTAAGTGATTACATGATCCGAGTCAACTAGGCCGTGTCCGATCATCACGTGAGACGCACTAGTCAACATCGGTGAACATCTTCATGTTGATCGTATCTTCTATACGACTCATGCTCGACCTTTCGGTCTTCTGTGTTCCGAGGCCATGTCTATACACATGCTAGGCTCGTCAAGTCAACCTAAGTGTTTTGCGTGTGTAAATCTGTCTTACACCCGTTGTATGTGAACGTAAGAATCTATCACACCCGATCATCATGTGGTGCCTCGAAACGACGAACTTTCGCAACGGTGCACAGTTAGGGGGAACACCTTCTTGAAATTATAGTGAGGGATCATCTTATTTACTACCGTCGTTCTAAGTAAACAAGATGCAAAAACATGATAAACATCACATGCAATCAAATAGTGACATGATATGGCCAATATCATATAGCTCCTTTGATCTCCATCTTGGGGCTCCATGATCATCTTGTCACCGGCATGACACCATGATCTCCATCATCATGATCTCCATCATCGTGTCTTCATGAAGTTGTCTCGCCAACTATTACTTCTACTACTACAGCTAACGGTTAGCAATAAAGTAAAGTAATTACATGACGTTTATGTTGACACGCATGTCATAAATAAATTAAGACAACTCCTATGGCTCCTGCCGGTTGTCATACTCATCGACATGCAAGTCGTGATTCCTATTACAAGAACATGATCAATATCATACATCACATATATCATTCATCACATCCTTTGGCCATATCACATCACATAGCATACCCTGCAAAAACAAGTTAGACGTCCTCTAATTGTTGTTTGCAAGTTTTACGTGGATGCTATGGGTTTCTAGCAAGAACGTTTCTTACCTACGCAAAGAACACAACGTGATATGCCAATTGCTATTTACCCTTCATAAGGACCCTTTTTATCGAATCCGATCCGACTAAAGTGGGAGAGACAGACACCCGCTAGCCACCTTATGCAACTAGTGCATGTCAGTCGGTGGAACCAGTCTCACGTAAGAGTACGTGTAAGGTCGGTCCGGGCCGCTTCATCCCACGATGCCGCCGAATCAATATAAGACTAGTAACGGCAAGCATATTGAACAAAATCAACGCCCACAACTACTTTGTGTTCTACTCGTGCATAGAAACTACGCAAAGACCTAGCTCATGATGCCACTGTTGGGTAACGTAGCATAAATTCAAAATTTTCCTACGTGTCACCAAGATCTATCTATGGAGTCATCTAGCAACGAGGGAGGAGTGGATCTACATACCCTTGTAGATCGCGCGCGGAAGCGTTCAAGAGAACGGGGTTGATGGAGTCGTACTCGTCGTGATCCAAATCACCGATGATCCTAGCGCCGAACGGACGGCACCTCCGCGTTCAACACAAGTACGGAGCAGCGACGTCTCCTCCTTCTTGATCCAGCAAGGGGAAAGGAGAGGTTGATGGAGATCCAATAGCACAACGGGGTGGTGGTGGAAGTAGCGGGATTCCAACAGGGCTTCGCTAAGCGCTGCGGGAGGAGGGAGATGTGTCATGGGAAGGAGAGGGAGGCGCCAGGGCTTAGGTATGGTTGCCCTCCCTTTCCCCCACTATATATAGGGCCAAGGGAGAGGGGTAGGGCGCAGCCTTGCCCCTTCCTCCAAGGAAGGGTGCGGACAAGGGGGGAGGAGTCCATCCTCCCCAAGGCACCTCGGAGGTGCCTTCCCCCTTTAGGACTCTCCCCTCCTCTTGTCCCTTTGGCGCATGGGCCTCTAGGGGCTGGTGCCCTTGGCCCATGTAGGCCAAGGCGCACCCCCTACAGCCCATGTGGCCCCCGGGGTAGGTGGCCCTACCCGGTGGACCCCCGGGACCCTTCCGGTGGTCCCGGTACAATACCGATGACCCCGAAACTTGTCCCGATGGCCGAAATAGCACTTCCTATATATAATTCTTTACCTCCGGACCATTCCGGAACTCCTCGTGACGTCCGGGATCTCATCCGGGACTCCAAACAACTTTCGGGTTAACGCATACTAATATCTCTATAACCCTAGCGTCACCGAACCTTAAGTGTGTAGACCCTACGGGTTCGGGAGACATGCAGACATGACCGAGGTGACTCTCCGGTCAATAACCAACAGCGGGATCTGGATACCCATGTTGGCTCCCACATGTTCCACGATGATCTCATCGGATGAACCACGATGTCAAGGACTTAATCAATCCCGTATACAATTCCCTTTGTCTAGCGGTACGATACTTGCCCGAGATTCGATCGTCGGTATCCCGATACCTTGTTCAATCTCGTTACCGGCAAGTATCTTTACTCGTTCCGTAACACATCATCCCGTGATCAACTCCTTGATCACATTGTGCACATTATGATGATGTCCTACCGAGTGGGCCCAGAGATACCTCTCCGTCACACAGAGTGACAAATCCCAGTCTTGATTCGTGCCAACCCAACAGACACTTTCGGAGATACCCGTAGTGTACCTTTATAGCCACCCAGTTACGTTGTGACGTTTGGCACACCCAAAGCACTCCTACGGTATCCGGGAGTTGCACAATCTCATGGTCTAAGGAAAATGATACTTGACATTAGAAAAGCTTTAGCATACGAACTACACGATCTTGTGCTATGCTTAGGATTGGGTCTTGTCCATCACATCATTCTCCTAATGATGTGATCCCGTTATCAACGACATCCAATGTCCATGGTCAGGAAACCGTAAGCATCTATTGATCAACGAGCTAGTCAACTAGAGGCTTACTAGGGACATGGTGTTGTCTATGTATCCACACATGTATCTGAGTTTCCTATCAATACAATTATAGCATGGATAATAAACGATTATCATGAACAAGGAAATATAATAATAATCAATTTATTATTGCCTCTAGGGCATATTTCCAACAAAAGGATGGCTTATCATGGTGGGGTAGAGTAAAACGTCGCCAGTGCCTGGAAACGGGATAAGGCGTAGATAGGTACGCCGACGCATCTTACCCAGGTTCGGGGCTCTCCTAGGAGATAACACCCCTAGACCTGCTCTGTGGGGTCTCCGCATGATCGCTATCTCAACAAGTAGGTACAAGCTTGCTCCTTGAGCTGTTTGGCTAAAGGAGGAAGAAGGGCAAGGCTATCTCTACTCCTTTCTCTATGTGTGTGTGTTATCTAAGAAGTTGAACCCTTTGCATGGGTGCCCACGGGGGTTTATATAGGCCTACCCCCAGGGGTACAATGGTAATCTGGCTGGGTGTAGGTCCCAACCATCAGTGTTTCTGGTGGCCGGCTTCTCCGCCGGCTGCTGGGGCCCGCCGCTTGGTGGTTCCCACCAGTTGTCTTGTACTTGGCCGACAGGCCGCGCCCGCCGCTGGCGGGTCCTGCCGGCTGCTTGTTACTGTGGCAGTGCCACTGATGATGTGTGCTTTGTCAGGGAGAGCATGGCTACAGTGTCGCCGCCTGGCGGGCGTTTACTGTAGCCATTCCCCGTCTCTTCTAGTTAATGGCGCACAGACTTTGAGGGAGGAGGTGGGCCGCCTGCTAGGAGTCGGCCTCCCCCGCGTCGACTGGTCAGGGCCTGCCGCCTGCTGGCTTCCCACGGACAGGTAGGGTCCGCCGTCTGCGGGCCATACCAACAGCCCGTCGTGGGGGCGCCGCACCCTAGGCCGTAGGTGATGTCATGGGCTACGTGGCAATAGTGCCGTGCCGGGCTGGGGGTGCCTTCCGGTACGGGGCACTATGGCCACGTTCCGCCCTGGATTCGAGGGCGGCAGGCTGTACTGTAGCCATGCCCCATCTCATCGTTGTAATGAGGTGCTAACTTTGAGGGAACAAGGTGCCGCCTGCTAGGAGTCGGCCTCTCAGGAGGCCGCCTACTAGGAGGCGGCCCACCTCGTCGCCGTCTTCTGGGCTCCGCCGCTTTCTAGCAGCCGGCCATTTGGACCAGATGGCCCCCAGAAGGCAGATGCTTATCTTTGATGCTTTGAGGGGCGTAGCTAGCCCCGATGTCTTGAAATACCAAGGGGGCAATGTGGCTACTCGTTTTCATTTACTCCGCCAGTAGTCCCCGAAGCTGGTGGGGCACCGTGGCTGGAGGGGCGAGGAGCCCCAGCAGCTTCCTACTCCGAGTGGTCTGAAAGTATTGCTTCGTCCGTCTTCTGAAGGGCCGATAGTTAGGAGCCGATCGTATTCAAGCAGGCCTCCTTGTGAATTCGAAATGTTTGCGATGAGCCGGGCGGCCTGCCAGTCGGGTGGTTGGCCTGCCACCCGTTGCTTGCCGGCCACGTGGCGCCAGCAGGCCGGGCCGGCCTGCCAGCCCATGCGCGTGACAGGACTTCGCCGCAGGCCAGGGCTCGCCACTACATGGCCTCGGCATGCGCGCGGATCCGCTGCGGCCGACGCAAGCGGTTGGGCTCCCGCAGCAGTTAACACGCGCCTTTATTGGCGCGAAAATTGTGGGATCATGGAAGGAGTGGGAGCAGTTAATCCCACGCCCCCACGTTCACGCCTCCTCGGCTCCGCCACCTGGGGCTATAAGTAGAGGGAGGGGGCGGCAGACGCACGCACGCCCTCCTCTCCCTTCTCCTTTCTTCTTCTTCTTGCTGTCGCCGCAGCACTCCCGCCTCTAGCCGAAGTGCTGCCGCAGCCCCTCGTCACCGAGCTTATCCTCCCCGCAGCGTCACTGCTCCACTGCAGGCTCGCGCGTTCGTTGCCGCGCCGTGCCTCCGTCAGGCTCGAGTTCTCATGGCGCGCGAACGGGCCGGTGCGTGGGACGTCTCCAACGTCCATGAAGATCACCTCGCTTTCCTCCGCCAGACGCGGCGACTGCCTGGCGAGAACTACGTATGGGTACGGGTTCCGCTCGAGACGGTGATCTCACCGGCGTCGGAGGATGGCCAACATGTCGTCTTCCGGTCGCATTTCCTTCGCGGCCTCGGCCTGCCGGCAAGCAGCTACTTCCACTCCTTTCTCTAATTCTATCAACTCCAGCTGCACCACCTCACCCCAAACACAGTGGTGCTGCTGTCCGCCTTTGTTACGCTCTGCGAGGGTTACCTCGGTGTTCTCCCCACCCTTGAGCTCTGGGGGAGTTCTTCTACACCAAGCTCGGCACCGCCACGAAGGAGGCGGCTCAGTGCGGAGCCTTCATCGCGGTGCGACGTCCGAGCACCGGAAACTGCTTCCTGGCTATCATCTTAACACAGTAGGTCAAGTTGTGGCAAAAGTCTTATTTCTATGTCAAGAATGTCCACCCATGCTGGACTTTGTCAATCTCCCGGCTTATACACTCGGCTCGCCGACTAAACCCCGCACCAACTGGACATTCTGACCGAAGACGCTGTCGGCCGCCTCCTCTGCCGCCCTCGCCCGACTTAAGGTGATGACGGAGTCGGAGGGCCTCAAGGCCTCGGACCTCTTGACCGCATTCGTGGTGCGCCGAGTGCTCCCCCTTCAATCCCGTCCTCACATGATCAGCCGGATGAGCGGGCATTGAGACCTGTGTCGGATGTGCACCAAGGAGATGCCGAACACGGAGGTGGCCCGGCTGGTGAACCACATCTCGAACTGCAAACTCTCGGAGGCGGAGTGGCAGTTCGGCAAGCGGCCGTACTCCCGCGCACACCCGCCGCCCGCGGTGAGTCCTTAACTCTTTTTTCTCTTTATTTGCTGGGTTCTGCTTTGTCGCCTGATCAGTCGGTCACGATGCAGATCTTCACAACTCAGTCGGCAGTCGATGCCCTGGAGCAGGGTCATGAGTACCTGCCGGATTGGGCAGTGAGTGACGCGGACGACCCCAACTTGGGGGCGGCCGCCCTGGAAGAATACGACGCCACAGGTGGCAGTAGCGGAGCAGGCGGCTCGGGAGGAGGCGGCTCCGAAGGAGGCAGCTCGGGAGGAGGCGGTGTCGAGGATTGGCCGGATGACGACGAGTAGGAGGCCGAGCCACGCCGCCCGCATGGCGCCGACAAGGCGGGCACGGGCTCCTCAGCCGCGCCGACTGCACCAGGTGGCGCGTCGAAGCGCCGAGCCAGCTCGTTGCTGTTCGACAGCCGGCCGAAGAAGCCGAAGAACACGGCTGCGACCAGATGGAAGGAGGCCGCCGCGAAGGCGGCCCAGTTCCAGAGGGCCCTGAAGCAGCCTCCGATGGTGTCCGTGTAAGTTCTTGATTTCTCTTGCATTTTCTTTTTGCCTTTCTTGCAAATTCTCTGAGTTTCTTCTTGTCTTGCTTGAAGAGGGCCCCGCTCTCACTTGAGCGGGCCGCCTCTACTTCCGTGATCGGGGCGGCGGAGGGCTCCGCCAACACCCACCACATGGAGCCGCTTGCCGACCTCTGGGAGGCGACTGAGAGGAACGCGCGGGAGGCACGCGATGAGCGGGAGGAGACGGAACGGAAGAAGGCGGTGATGATCAAGGCGGCACAGGCGGACGCGGATGCGGCGGCCAAGGCCCAAGCCGACGCCGCGGCCAAGGCCCAGGTGGACGCCGCAGCCAATGCCCAGGCAGACGCGGCTGCCGAGGCACAAGCGGAAGAGGCCGCACGTGGCCAAACTCCGCAACTCATCATCCCTCTATGCGCCGCGCCACCGACGCCAGAGTTTCAAGTGCCGACTGGAGGAGCCGATGATGAATAGCCGGTCATGGAGAGGGGAGGGGAGACGTCATCATCTTGGGTGTGGAGGCGCCCCCGCAAGCGCCGACTGTCGAGGCCCATGGCAGTCAGCCTGACGTGCCACTAGCACCGCCGGCCAGTGGTGACCTGGTGGTAAGGGCGACCCCCGTGGTCCATACTCCAGTACGTCGGCACGTGGCAAAGGCGACCTCAGCGCCACGGGCGTAGGAGATCGAGGTTGCAAGCTTGTGGACCATAGATGCAGAGGCTACCAGTGCCGTCCCACTAGAATGGACACCTGGGGGTGGGACGGGCATGCTGAACAAGGTCGTGTAGGACGTTCAGGCCCAGCTTCAGGCCCAGGGCGCCGCCCTCCAGTAATACACGTAGGCGTTCTTGTCGACACGAGCGGCCTTCTGGGTATGCTCCTTCGCTTTGTTTTTAATTCTTGCAATCTTCCGTGGGGGCGTGCCAGCGCACCCACTGGGTGTAGCCGCCGAGCTCCGGGCCGGCTACTGAGCAGGCGGCTCAGAACTTAAAGGCAAGCTCTGAGTGCTGACTTTTTCTTTTCTTCCGTTGTCTTCATTGCAGGACTACCACAACATCCGCGCGGCCGCCTTCAACTCCCAGGTCCAGGAGCTGGACAAGCGGACCGCCGCCTTGTCTGACAACCGGAGTAGGCCTCCTACTTTTCTCTCTTGCGGGGGCGCGTCAACGCACCTGCTGGGTGTAGCCCCCGAGATTCAGGTCGACTGCTGAGCAGTCGGGCCGGATCTCCCAGCAACCACTTCTCTTTTTTGGTGAACTTGTTGATTGTCTTTTCTTCTTCGCCTTTTCGGGAACCAACGCCACCTTACAGTAGCAGCTGGGCGAAGCCCAAACTACACTGCGTGCCAAGGAGGAGGAGTGCAACAAGGCGGCCCAGGTGTGTGACCGCCTGGTCCAGGATCTGGCTGACCAGGAGGACCGGCACAAGGCAGAGCTCCAGAAGGCGAAGGAAAGCGAGGCCACCCTCTAGGCCGAGTTCGACACTGAATGCTCGGGCTGGGCCGAGAGGGAGAAATCTCTGTCCGACGGCTATGGAGAGATCGAGGACATGCTTGATGGTGAGTTATCCTTTTCCTTTCTTTCTTCTGCCAACTGTCATATGAGCCGGCCTCCGGCTTCATGCTTCTTTTTCCTTCTTGCGCAGAGTACTTCCCTAGCCACTCCGTTGCCGCCACCCAAGCCATCAAAGCTCGCCGTGACGAGCGAAGATGAGCTGGAGCAGAAATCGCGCCCAACGCCACTCGGACCCTTGGCGAGCAGCTTTTCGCCGTTCAAGCTCATCTCCAGCCAGATCATCGGGTGCTCTGCCATCTGCAATGCGTTGGAGCCCAGGTGGTTTCCGCCCTCTGGCCAGGCGTTCAAGCTCTGCGCACCCCTAGTCGGACCGCGGACTGGTTAGAGGTGGCTGTCGCCCACTTTGAGGCGTGGAAGGGTTCCGTAGCTCGGGCAGGTGCGCGGCGGGCCTTGGAGTTTGTCAAGGCGTGGTACCCTGGGCTAAACCTAGCCCAGTTGGTCACGTTCCGGCAGGAGGCCAGCGAAGAGTTGGCAGCGGTGGGGCCTGCGCTCTCTCAACGCGCAGCCGCGATCGCCGAGTACACCGATACCGGTGTCTTCCTCCTCGAGCTGGACGAGGAGGGCGCCGAGGTGCCGGCGAACAGGTTCGGGCTGAACTCAAATGCGACGAGGACTTGGTGGAGGAAATCGCCTGCAGCGACGAGGACAAGGACGAGGAAGGCGCAGATGGTGAAGACGACGCACCGGACGACGGAGCGGACAGCCAGCCTCAGCTTGATTAAGCATCAAGCAACGAGCCGCGTACGAGTTCGCCGACTGTTGCCGATGGTGATGAAGCCGAGACTCGCCAGATGACCACCCCGCCAGCCGGCGCCGCCGACTCCACCAACCTGCCGGACCCGCCTGTTGCTCCTCTGGCCTCGGCGGCCAGTTTTATTTTAGCTTTTCCTGCTTTGGTAGTCTTTCAAACAAACTTGTTAATTTGCGCAGTTCCACCCGCTGGGGGTGTATTCAAACTTTGTTGAATGTCGGCCAAGGGCATTCTGCTATGTAAATTAATTTCGCCAAGTTCTAACTTGTCTTGCTTTTCCGTTCTTTTGGCTTTTTCCTTTGCTCCCTCCCTTGGCTACTGCCTTGCCAGCCGGCAGCCGCTCTGCGGTTTGTGGCTAGGTCAAGTACTTAGCCATTTGGGAGGACGAGTACTTTGGCCGTTTAGAACATAGCAAGTTAAGTAAGAAGCCGGCCGGCAGCTTCTCAGCAGCCGGTCGATGAGGCGAGGAGCCAGCCTGGCCTATGTGAATGCTTTTGTCCTTAGCCATTTTTCATGTGGGCACCATTTCCTGCCTTTAACTCTTGCCAGTCGAACAGTCACTCTGCGAGCTGCAGCCTATGGCAAGAGAGGGCTTAGATGCCGGCACATTACTTGTCCGACTACAGGTAGCACCGACATAGTACAACGCGGAAGCCCCCGGGCCAGCTGGTCGAACCCGATGCCAGGTAGAATACTGAAATAACACATTCATAGGTATGAAACTTATCATATAGATAAAAGGGTAGCCCCCGAGTGCTCCTCGAGGGCCCCGATGTCTTAGCGCTTTAATACAAAAGGTAGTCTGGTACATACTGCATCAACTATAAAATCTTCGGAGGAGATTTGCATTCCATGGGTGCTCCGATTCTTTGCCAGAGTCGTCTCTCTTGCACGCTCTGGGCCTCTGTGCATCGAGGAGGTAGTAGGAGTCGTTTCCCAAAGCTTTGCTGATGACGAAGGGGCCTTCCCAAGGGGCCGAGAGCTTGTGTTGGACGGCTGTTCGCTGGATTAGCCGAAGCACAAGGTCTCCCTCTTGGAAGGATGTTGTCTTGACCTTCCGACTGTGGTAGCGGCGCAGACTCTGCTGGTAGATGGCGGACCGGCTGAGTGCCAACAGCCGGCCCTCTTCCAGCAGATCGACACCGTCTTCTTGCGTTTCCTTTGCCTCCGCCTCCGTGTACATGGTGACGCGAGGTGAGTCGAACTCAATGTCAGTTGGGATGATGGCCTCGGCACCGTACATGAGGAAGAATGGAGTGAAGCCGGTTGACTTGTTCAGGGTGGTGCGGAGGCTCCAAAGGACGGCCGGCATCTCGTCGATCCAGCAGCCGACCAAGCGCTCCAGCGGCTCGACCAGTCGGGGTTTGATGCCCGAGAGGATGAGGTCGTTTGCTCGCTCGACTTGGCCGTTTGACTGCGGATGGGGAATGGACACTAAGTCCAGTTGGATGCCCTGCGTCACGCAGAAACGAGCCAAGGTGCCTTTGGCAAAGTTTGTGCCATTGTCGGTGATAATGCTGTGTGGTACACTATATCGGATGGTGATATCTGCGATGAAGGTCACAGCGATCGAACCATTCAACTTCTTGATTGGCTTTGCTTCAATCCACTTAGTGAATTTGTCCAAGGCGACAAGTAGATGGGTCATGCCACCGTGCACTTTCTTGAATGGTTCCACCATGTCCAGCCCCCAGACGGCAAAAGGCTAGGTAAGGGGGGTGGTCTTGAGCGTAGAAGATGGCATATGTTGCTTGGAGCTGAATTTCTGGCACCCCTTGCAATGCTTGACCAAATCCTTGGCGTCCTCCAAAGCCGTCGGCCAGAAGAAACCATGGCGGAAATCTTTGGCGACAAGGGATCTGGAGCCCGCGTGGTGGCCACACTCGCCTTGGTGAATATCTTTGAGGATTGCTTGGCCCTTCTCTGGTTCTACACAGCGCTGGAACACCCCAGTCATGCTGCGTCTGACAAGCTCTCTGTTGACTATCGTGTAGGCTCCTGCTCAGCACTGCACCTGCCGGGCCGAGACCTCATCAGCTGGCAGCTCTCTGTTCACCAGGAAATTGAGGATAGGCTGCACCCAGGATGGTGCTTGGACTTCGTCCACTGTCATCACAGCCACTGGTGTTAGGACAGTTGGGTTGGGAGGCAACAGGGCGGAGTCAGCCGCCGCTTGCTGCGTTGTTGGAGTCCCTGGGCTGACTGCTGCAGCCCCCAGGCCGGGTGCGACTGCCGCAGTCCCCGAGTCACTTGGTGAAGTCCCCGAGCCGGCTGCTACAGCCCTCGGGCCGGGTTGTGAAGTCCCCGGGCCAGGCATGCAAACATGGCGAGCCACTTGGTGAAGTCCCCGAGCCGGCTGCTGCAGTCCCTGAGCCGCCTGCCGAAGTCCTCGAGCCGGCTGCTGCGGCCCCTGAGTCGGATCCGACTACTTCAGGAGCAGCAGGCACGAAGATGGACTCGGATTCTGGAGAAGGCTTGATAGACGGCTTGCGGAGGCACTGAAGGGAAACGCCGGCTGGTATTGCTTGGCGGGTGGAGCCGATAAGTGCCAGGGCATCATCTTGCTCATTGTCGTTCCGTGGCATGTGAAGGAACTCGCACCCTTCCAAATATACACTGATCTGCTGGACGAGGAAGCGGTAACTCGCCATGTTTGCATCCTTGGCATCCCAGTCGCCACATGACTGTTGGACCACCAAGTCTGAGTCGCCATAGCACAGGATCCGGCGGATGTCGATTTCTTTGGCCAGCCGGAGTCTGTGTACTAGCGCCTCATAATCGGCCATGTTGTTGGAGGCAGCAAAGTGAATTTGCAATGTGTATCTGAGCTTGTCGCCCTTGGGAGAGGTGAGGACAACACCGGCTCCCAAGCCGGTGTGCATCTTCGAGCCATCAAAGTGCATCCTCCAATGAGTGGAGTCCAGAGCTGGCGGCAGGTACTAGGTCTCAGCCTAATCGATGAGGAAGTTAGCCAGTGCTTGGGACTTAATGGCGGTGCATGGCTAGTAGAAGATGGTGTAAGGGGCCAACTCGATGGCCCATTTGGCCACCCGGCCTGATGCATCTCTGTTGCCTATGATTTCAGCAAGCGGGGCAGTACAGAAAACCGTGATTGGGTGCTCTTGAAAGTATGGCTTCAGCTTCTTGGCCGCAAAGTGCACACCGTAACACATCTTCTGGTAGTGAGGGTAGTTCTGCTTTGAGGTTGACAACACCTCGCTCAAATAGTACACAGGCCTCTGGACCGGTGTGCTCTGCCGTCCTCTGGGCGTTCCACCATAATGACAGTGCTGACCACCCGGCTGGTGGCGGCGATGTAGAGGTACATGGGCTCTTTAGCAGTCGGGGCCGCCAAGATAGGCGGGGTAGTCAGCATCTTCTTCACCAGGAGAAAGGCCTTGTCCGCCTTGTCGTTCCACTCAAAGTAAGTGGTTTTCTTCATGAGTTGGTACAGGGGAAGAGCCTTCTCACCCAGCCGACTGATGAAGTGGTTGATCGATGCCAAGCCGCCGGTGAACTTCTGGACATCTCGCAGTCGGGTGGGTCTCTCCATGCTCTCAATGGCCTTGATCTTCACAGGATTGCACTCAATGCCGCACTCTGAGACCAGGAAGCCAAGGAGCTGGCCGGCAGGTACCCTAAAGACGCACTTCTCTGGGTTGAGCTTGATCTGAAAACGGCGCGGATTATCAAATGTTTCCTTGAGATCCTCCAAGAGGGTTCCGCGCTTCTCCGTCTTCACCACAATATCATCTACATAGACGTGGGCATTTCTGCGAAGTTTCTTGAGGAGGCACTTCTGCATGCAATGCTGAAACGTGGCACCGGCATTTCTCAAGTCGAATGTCATAGTCAGGTAGCAGAAGGCTCCGAATGGCGTGATGAAGGCGGTCTTCAGGCAGTCGGCCGGGTCCAGCTTGATCTGGTGATACCCTGAGTAGGCATCCGGCTGTGAAGTCTATCACTTGGTCAATCCGAGGAAAAGCAAACGGATCTTTGGGACAGGCTTTGTTGAGGCTGGTATAGTCAATACACATGCACCACTTGTTGTTCTTCTTCAGTACAAGGACTGGGTTGGCAAGCCACTCTGGAAAAAACACTTCCATAATGAAGCCGTCTGCCAGAAGCTGGGCTATCTCTTCACCAACAATTCTTCTCTTCTCTTCCAACAGTCGGTGGAGGGGCCATTTGACTGGTTTGGCATCTGATCTGACATGCAACTTGTGCTCGGCGAAATCCGTCGGAACACCTGCCATGACTTTGGGAGACCATGCGAAGATGTCCCGATTATCCTTGAGGAAATCGACGAGCTCGCTTTCCTATTTGCTGTCAAGGTTGGCCCCTATGATAGCGTGCCTATCCGGGTGCTCGGGGTCCAAGGGGATCTTGTTTGTTTCTTTGGCCGGCTGGAAGGAGCCCCGGGCCTCTGACTCTTTGGGATCTGGCGACAGGTCCGGCTGCTTGCTAGCCATGGCCACCACTCGGTCCAGGAGCTTCTTCTCAGCAGCAATCACAAGGGACTCGGCCAGCCGGCTGCTAGCTACAGCACAGGCGGCCGACTCTTCTCGTAGTCCCTGGCTATCGTGATAATGCCCTTGGTTCCCAGCATCTTCAACTTGAGGTAGGCATAATGAGGTACTGCCATGAACTTGGCTAGAGCTGGCCGGCCTAGGAGCACATGATAAGGACTCTCCAGGTCAACCACCTCAAACCAAATTGCCTCGCGGAAGAAATGATCTTTGTCTCTGAAGAGGACGTCTATCTTGATCTTGCCGATTGGTGAGCAGGAAAGGCAGGGCACAATCCCATGAAAGATAGTCCGACTGGGATGGAGCTGCTTCTCTTTGATGCAGAAATTC
The DNA here is from genome assembly GCF_056163025.1 of Triticum urartu. NCBI lineage: Eukaryota > Viridiplantae > Streptophyta > Magnoliopsida > Poales > Poaceae > Triticum > Triticum urartu. The sequence goes on from NC_141873.1 coordinate 294,141,869, forward strand.
TCCATGGTGTCGCGGTAAAGGATGTTGATGCTGGTACCGCCGTCTATCAGGATCCTTGAGAAATGAGCAGCTCGCCTCTCCATTGCCAGGGTGGCATCCAACACCAGAGCACAGGAACCCGGAGAAGGCATCACCTCCGGGTGGTCTGCACGGCTCCAGCTGATGGGCTTCTCGGACCAGTGCATGAACTCTGTGGCATTTGAAGCAACGACTTTTCACTTCGCGGTGCTGCTGGCGTTGGCTGTGCCGGTCACTAGCCGCACTGGTGAAGACGACGTAAGCTCCGTGTTCCTCGGGGTATTCATCTTGGATAGCGCCGACTGCTGGGCTGGCCGCTGGCTGCTGAGGAGGAGGCGGCGGTTGGCCAGCAGGTGGAGGAGGCAGCAGTCCTTCGCCCTTGGAGATTTGGGTGAGCCAGTAGCACTTCCGGGTGGTGTGGTTGCATGGCTTCGCGGCACTGTGGAACCTGCAGGGAGCATCAAGGGTTTTCTCATAGGAGAAGGCGGGCAGCCAAGTAGGCTTTCCTCCCTTCTGACGCTTGGGGCCGGGTTGTCCCTCTGGCTACTAGTCCTCAACTGTCGCCACCTACTGTCTGGTGGGAGCTAGCTGCGGGGCCTTGTTCTTGTTGTCGTTATGTGCTGGTGCCGACTGTTGTCACCAGCCGGCGTCCGGGGAGCCGGGGGAGCACCTTTCCGGAAGCATCCACTTGGACCTCCGACTTCATGGAGGAGTTGGCCGTGGCGTACTTGTCTGCTATGATCAGTAGCTCGTTGAGTGTAGCCTTCTCATCGTAGAGGAGTCGGTGCTTGAGTAAGGTGCCCTCTCGGCACCCGGTAGTGAAGTACTCAATGGCTTGCACCTCGTGCACCCCTTCGCAGGAGTTGCGCAGTTCGGCCCACCACATCAAGTAGTCGCGGGTGGACTCGGTCAGGCCTTGAACGCACAGCGAGAGCTGGCGGGGCTTGGGCGGCCGCTTGTAGGTGCTGGTGAAGTTGCGGATGAAGACTTCGGTGAAATCTACCCAACTGTTGACGCTGCGAGGCTTCAGGATGTTCAGCCATGTCCGGGTCGTGCCCTGGAGCATGAGCGGAACGTAGTTCACGGCAACGCTCTTGTTGCCATTTGCTATGTTGATGGCTATGGAGTAATCCACCAAGCCGTTGTACTTGGGCGTGTCTCTTGGGAGCGAGAACCCTTTGTGGAAGGGCTCGTCATAAATGCGGGGGCCAAAACAAGGTGGGCTGATTGCATCTTCTTGTTCTAACACCAGGGATTGCGCCAAGCGGTCGATCCGGTGGCGGGCGTCCTTCTCTCCGACTCCTTCACGGCAGCCTAGCCGGTCACCGAGAGTCGGGTGGTCAACAGGCAATGGGGAGGCATGCCTCTCCCGAAGAGGAGGGGGAGGAGGCGGATGATCGTCCTGCCGTTCCACTGCTCGTGGGCGACCGTCTTGATCACGCTCGATGGTGATGTGCGTCCGACTGCGGCTAGCATCCGGCTCTCTGTCTCTCTGGTCGTGGACGTCGCCTGTCGGCGACCCGGAGGTCGCGCCATGCTCTCGCCGAGGGGGAAGGTTTTCGGCATGCTGGCCAGGTTCTTCCACGCGGCAACCGGCCTCTTGCTGCGCGGCGGCTGTGTCGATGAGTTGTTGAACACGCTCCATCATGTAGCGACACTCGTCGCCCTCCAGGTGGTCCAGCTCGTCTGCTGCCTCCTGGGCAGCACGTATGTTCTCCATGGGTGTGGCGTAGACAGGGCGGTCTACCCCAAACATGCTGGCAATGGCAGCGCCACACTGACGGACCATGCACATGCGGCTGGGCCCGCCAGCAGCCGGCGTGCCACCAACGGCGCAGTCGATCTCGCGCTGGTAAGCCTCGGAGAGGCGTCTCATGGTGGCCAACTTCTTGGCTTTCTCGACGAGCGAGACACGGCAGGCTTTTAGCGTTTCGGCGTTGGCATCTGTCGCGATGGGCGTAGATAGGTCCCGCATTGCCGCCTACAGCGGGTCCTGGGTGGCTTCGCCGGAGGCTACATCGTGGCTGATGACATGCACCTCCGTGAAGGTGCTCCCGCCGCTGTCCGCGCGAGGGAGCAGGTCATCGATGACCACCACGTTGGTGGGGAAGGCGTCAAGGGATGCCGTGTCGGAGTCGACAAGCATCGGGTCGGTGGAGCCAACTGACTCTAGGTCAGAGGCTGGCTCGTTGGCAATGTGGAGCCTGCCAAGGAGGTCGATGAGGCAGCTCTCGGAGCTGGCTGCTCCTGCGTAAGGTGCGGGCTCGTGGGAGAGGTGGATCTCACCGATGAGATCAGCGAGGCAGGCCGCCGCGTAAGCGACTTTTGCGTCATGCAGTGCATCGGCGCAAACGCCATCGGGCGTGCCGGGCTGGCTGCACTCGCTAGGGATAAAAAGGGTTCCCGTCCAGAACAGGTCTCCGGACGATGGTGCACCTAGCCCCACGATGGGCGCCAAATGTTGGGGGTGTCGTGCGACATATGCCAAAGGATGGCTTATCATGGCAGGAGAGAGTAATACGTCGCCGGTGCCTGGGAACGGGATAAGGTGTAGATAGATACGTCGACGCATCTTACCCGGGTTTGGGGCTCTCCTTGGAGACAATACCCCTTGTCCTGCTCTGCGGGGTCTCCGCATGATCACTATCTCAACAAGTAGCTACAAGCTTGCTCCTTGAGCTGTTTGGCTTAAGGAGGAAGAAGGGCAAGGCTAGCTCTACTCCTCTCTCTATGTGTGTGTGTGTTATCTAAGAAGCTGAACCCTTTGCGTGGGTGCCCTCGGGGGTTTACATAGGCCTACCCCCAGGGGTACAATGGTAATCCGGCTGGGTGTAGGTCCCAGCCGTCAGTGCCTCTGGTGGCCGGCTTCTCCGCCGGCTGCTGGGGCCCGCCGCCCAGTGGGTCCTGCCGGTTGTCTTGTACTTGGCCGACAGGCCATGCCTGCCACTGGCGGGTCCTGCCAGCTTCTTGTTACTATGGCAGTGCCACTGATGATGTGTGCTTTGTCGGGGAGAGCATGGCTACAGTGCCGGCGCCTGGCAGGCGTTTACTGTAGCCATTCCATGTCTCTTCTGGTTAATGGCGCATAGACTTTGAGGGAGGAGTGGGCCGCCTGCTAGGAGTTGGCCTCCCCTGTGCTGACTAGTCAGGGCCTGCCGCCTGCTGGCTTCTCATGGACAGGTAGGGCCCGCCGCCTGCGGACCGTACTGACAGCCCGTCGTGGGGGCGCTGCACCCTAGGCCGTAGGTGATGTCACGGGCTGCGTGGCAACAGTGTCACACCGGGTTGGGAGTGCCTTCCGGGTACGGGGCACTATGGCCATGTTCCACCCTGGATTCGAGGGTGGAAGGCTGTACTGTAGCCACACCCTGTCTCGTCGTTGTAATGAGGTGCAAACTTTGAGAGAACAAGGTGTCGCCTGCTAGGAGTCGGCCTCTCAGGAGGCCGCCTACTAGGAGTCAGCCCACCTCATGGCCGTCTTCTGGGCTCCGCCGCCTTCCAGCAGCCGGCCGTTTGGACCAACCGGCCCATAAAAGGCGGATGCTTCTCTTTGATGCTTTGAGGGGAGCAGCTAGCCCCGATGTCTTGAAATACCAAGGGGGCCGATGTGGCTACCCGTGATCATTTACTCCGACACTTAGCATTCTGCAAGTTCTCCTTGGCTAGCTCCAGGTCGAGATTGAGCTAGATCTGTTTCTTCTCCAATTCAGCAAACTGAACCCCGAGTTCACAAGATTTCTGCAATCAACGAATAAGACACGTCAGTCAATAGGAACAAAGATCAATTGCTTCTGAGCTATAAGATACAAGTTCAGGTCATTACGGCAAAAACAGTTCGAAGACTACTGCCGAATCAAACATTCAACAGTAGTCTCAGGGACTACACCCGATGGGTGCACTTGGCATGCCCCCACTGGTTCGACATTCCACTCGACATGGTCCGTCCAGTCGGAGTAAAAAGAGAGGTAACAATTATTCTTAGACCACCGCCGACTGCCCGCAGTCGACCGTGGTCTTGGGGACTACACCCAGTGGGTGCACTTGGCGTGCCCCGACTGGTCCGGATCCCACTCGACACGACCTGTCTGGACTGAGTCGAAGAAATCTAAAGAGACATTTAACAAAGACCCCCGTCGACTCAAAAAATCGACGGCGGTCTCAGGGACTACACCCAGTGGGTGCACTCTGCCTGCCCCCACTGATTCAAGAGTACACTCGACGCGACCTAGTCGACTCAAGTGGAAGAACTATACAGCAAAAGTTAAAGCACCCAGTGGGTGAACGGATGCAAGGTGTAGACTCATGATAGATGCACATTAAAGGTTTGAACATGTTCATCCACGGACATCTTACGAATAATAAAGGAGCAGTTTTCAAGTACCATATCCTAACAGAGCAAAGATCAAGCTGAAGGATCAGTCAGAAATCAACTCACCTGGACATTGGTTTGAAGAGCAGAGCTGACATCGTAGGCATCCTTGCTAGCTTCATGCACCACCTTTGTTTGTTCCATCATAATGCCTGCTTAGCGTATAGCTTCCTTAGCAACGCTCACTGGGTCCTCTGGGACATGATGGGTAACAAAGAACAGAGTTGGTGGAGCAGTCGAAGTAGTCAGGGGATCTGAGGCATGGAGTTGCATGGACAGAGCAAGGACTTGGGCGGTCGACGGCGAAGGACGATTAGTCAACACAGGATCGGCAAAGAAACATCAGCCTGAATTGGATCTCCGGATTGCTGGATAACTGGTTCTCGCACTGATGTCGACCGAGGTACCTTGCTAGTAGGCACTCTCCTACTCGAAGTCCCGCCCTTTCTTCCTGTGGTCTTCTGAGACACATCTTCACCATCGTCTGGAAGATCAATGACATTCGGTGGTGCTACAAAATACTCGACCGCAAGAGTTCAGTCAACTGACAGTACAATTGACAAAATGAGGGCAAGATTGTAGAGTTGTACCCGCTTTGGAAGTGGTCGCGTCTTCAGTCTCCTCATCATCTTGATCCTTATAAATGTCCATGGAGGTCCTAGAAGTAGCAACACTGAAAGTTTCAGAACTCACTCGGTCAAGCGAGAGAATGAGTCGACGGTCACATAGAAGTTCCCAAATGATGCAAAAGCAAAGAAAGAAAGCAAAACACTTATGCAGAAGTGACGGGAACATCCACCTTGATCTTGGGTAAGGCCTTCTGACGCTATGAGGGGCGGTCTTGGGCTGCTTGGCGGCCTTTTTAGACGGTTCCGGAGACGATGTCCGAGTGCATTTTTGCATGTGTGTGCTTGGAGGAACTGCCCTGCCACGCCCGCCCGCAGGGTCTTGAGACTGTTTGGATCGACATTCTGAGCAAGGTGGTGAGTCGACTTCCTCACTGCCCCCCGAGTCGTCATTGTCGTCTTCATGGTCATCGGGGGATTGCCAATCGGTGCTCTCCGTTCCCTCCTTGACTTGCTCCCCGTTTGGCATCGAGTACATCTCAGTATAAATCTGCAAGGCAAGAAGTTAAACAAGCATCAATCAAATTCAAGGACAGTCGCAAATCAGAATAAAAAGGCACTCGGTAACAAAGGTCAGACCTTGTCCGGCTCGTTTTCGACGTCGAATGGTGCAACTCCCCCTGAGGTTGTCTTTATTTCCAGTGATGCTCGCTGCCGTCACCGCCTTCTTTGAGCACTCCAGGGCCGATGTCTTGTCCTTTCCCATGGCGACAGAGTGCGTGCAAGAGAGCGGAGACGACGAAGATTGTGGAGAGCGTGGCGGAGAAGCAGAGGAGGAAGAGGACGATTGGGATGCACTGTGTGTTGCATCGGCCCGGACGCTATTTATGAGACCACTCCCGATTGGCTGACGAGTGGGCCCGAGCGATCTTATCATATCCCACAGCAGGTGCTCGCCCGATACGTGGAGGAAAAGGCGGCACGAAGATCGAGGCGCCCCCATCTATCCACTCCGATTACTGTGGCGTGCTTCGTCCCGCGCGCTTCCCTGAAATTTCGAATCCCGTGAAATCTGGGAATGGCAAAGCAACCAATCGCGCCGAGGATTTCGTACCATAACTCACCCGAAGATTATCAAGATAACTCACTCAACGACCTCTGAATTGATCAATGCGACTGAAACGAAGCTGAAGCCCCAGCATGACTCCCTGATTTCGGTGAAATGCCTCTCAGGCGTGGAATCGGGTCGAAACCTACTTCAACTCCCTTTTCACTCAGACCTTAATCCATTCGGGGGCTAATGACGATGTCATTAACCTAGGGTAGGGTCATAGGCTTGACCTAGACACCCTACCCAAGGTCACTAACCTAGAGTCAAGAACATTCAAAGTACAACAAAGGATACCGACTGAAGTAGCCTTGGAGTGCAATCCACTCGAATAATTGTCTCACTCGGATACCCCAATTCCATTCGACCAAGAAGAAGTCACTCGACCATACAAGAAACCACTCGGAGTGCGGAAGACCTAAAGCCACTCAGGATGGCAACGATCAGGCGTTCACTCCATAGTCTTTAAGATCATTTATAGCTCTTTATAGCTGGCTTTACTAGTAACGCCATGTCTTAATGTACATTGAACCCTGTAACGTGGGATGGCTGGGGTCCTAGCGCACTCTATATAAGACACCCCCTCCTCTGGCACAAGGGTTTGCACCCACTGTAACTTTCACGCATAATCCTGAAAGTGCGTTATATCGACTAGAGGGGGGGTGAATAGGCAATTTTTATGAAAGTCTTCAAAACGTGAGAGTTATGAAGACAAATAGTGAAGATTATGCCTATTACTATGCAGCGGAAGTTAGATTACACTAGGCCAGCCATGGTCATGTATTCAATAGAGTGAAAGCGCAATGACAAACAGCTTCAGTGTAATAAGGATCAGGTAGGAAGAAGTTATGAAGCCGAACAGATCATACATTCGTGTTGTGAAGACAAAAGATAAAGCAAGCATGCAATGGCTTCACAATGAATAACTGTAAGTGAAAGGAAGTGAAGATGAAACCAGTGACACGTTGAAGACAATGATTTGTTGGACCAGTTCCAGTTGCTGTGACAACTGTACGTCTGGTTGGAGCGGCTAGGTATTTAAACCAAAGGACACACAGTCCCGGACACCCAGTCAAGGACACTTAGTCCAAGACACCCAGTCCTCACCGTTTTCTCCTTGAGCTAAGGTCACATAGACCTCGCTCAATCACTCAGGTAAGTCTTCAAGGTAGACTCCCAAACCTTCACAGACTTCGTTCACTGGCAATCCACAATTTCTCTTGGATGCTCAGAACGCGACGCCTAACCGTCTGGTGGATGCACAGTCCTCAAGTGTAATAAGTCTTCAAATCACACATACACGAAGACTTAAGTGATGCCCAATTTACTCTGGCTCTGGGTGGTTAGGGCTTTTCTCCTCACCAGGGATTTTTCTCTCAAAGGCTTCGAGGTGGGTTGCTCTCAAACGACAAAAGCCGTGCACTGAAATCTGAGCAGCCAACCGTTTATGGTTGTGGGGGTGGACTATTTATAGCCACTTGGCAACCCGACCTGATCTGTCCGAAATGACCCTGGGTCACTAAGGAACTGACACGTGTACCAACGGTCGAATTTTGAACTCACACGGCAACTTTACTTGGGCTACAAGTAAAGCTGACTTGTCTGACTCTGGACAAGATTTTCTCTCAAAGTCTTCGCTCGAAGACATAGGATTTGAATTAGGCATCACTACAGTCATTCTAACTGGTTCTTTTGGACCCCACTTAACAGTACGGTGATTCCTATGACACAACATAAATGAAATAAAACTACGAAGGATCTAAGTCTTCGAGTTCCATAAGCTTCATAGGGAGTCTTCTCATGTCATTGTCTTCAATATGAATATCTTCATAAACCACCATTGTCTTCAATGTCTTCGTACATTTTTAGGGGTCATCTCTGGTAATAAAACTGAATCAATGAGGGACTTCTACCTGTGTTTTCCTGCAATTCTCACAAACACGTTAGTCCCTCAACTAGGTTTGTCGTCAATACTCCAAAACCAACTAGGGGTGGCACTAGATGCACTTACAATCTCCCCCTTTTTGGTGATTGATGACAAACTAGTTGAAGTTTTCAACGGGGAACATAATTTGTGAGATAGTAAAGGAATTTGTCTTCATAAGTTGCAAGGGCTCCCCCTGAAGATGTGCATATAAGTAATTTGCCTTTTGAATGCAAATGCACATGGCAGGTTGTACTTGTGGAGATCCACTTCAACTTATGATCACAATCCACTATGCATGTGAAAGTATATGAAGATAATGACATGCATAATGGAAAATGGACGTCTGCAGTAAGAGATGAGTGCAGAATTTATCGTCGCACATGCGGAATTTATCTTCGCATAATGGAGTGACAAGCAGGTAGCAGACGGCCATCAAGGCTAAGTGTTACAACTCAAAGAAGAAAATGTAGCAAAAACGGGAGTTGTAAGCACGAAGCAAAATGTAGCAAAATATAGAGGCACCCGCCCAAAGTGACCCGCTTGAAGACTATAAACATCATGCTTCTCCCCCTTTTGTCAGTGATGACCAAAAAGGTTTGAAGACATAGAGTTTTCTACGTGTTCCCAGGCGCAGCAGGGTCGGTGGAGTTGTTTAGTGGCGGTGCAGATGAGCTTGGTGCAGATTCGACGTGTGTTGAAGCAGATGGAGATGATGTCGCGTCATCGTCTTCTTCAATAATCCGGGCAGACACGGTGGCAGCAGAAGAAGAGAATTCTGACTCTTCAAGTGATGGTGTGCTTCGCATCACAGCTCTTCTTGGAGGCGTGGAGTCAAATTGGAATCTCTCTCTGAAGCCATCCTCTTGCAGTTCAGCTTCATTGCTCATCATGGTGAGGCCTTTCCAAGTGCGGCGACAGGTCTCGTGTGCGAGAAACGCATTCTTGGTTGCCAGATTTCTGATGCGATTGACGTCTTGCATGATGCTTCTCATCTGCCGTTTGAGCCAGTCGTGATGCCTATCTTGCTTTTGGTGAAGAGCCACAAGAAGCTCTCGGTCATTGAGTGCTCGAGCGCGCTTCTTGGGTCTCTTGGCAGCTGTGCTGTCAGTGGCTTCAGTTGATGCAGGGGCACGTGTGGTGCCAGCCATTGGATACACTCGGGAGAGAGCTTCAACACCTTCAATATTTTGAGTGAAGCTCTGGTGTTCTGCATTTTGAAGACTTAATGGTTGCTTGCCAGGCTCTGGATATATTGCTTCAGCAGATGTGTCCACATCTGGCAAAAATATCCTATGGTTGCGGGCTGAGGGTTGATAGGAGATTGCAGAGTGAAGCTTGATTAGCCTCATAACCCAAGGAGCATAGAACTTTAATCCAAACAGTTCTGAGGCAGACGCTGCAAAGTGACGGATGAAGAGATCCTGTGCATTGAAGCATTTGCCATGTAGAATGCAGAAGATGAGAGTCTTCATTGCACCATCAATTGTCGCATATCGAGAGTGTCCCTTTACAGGCCATAGAGTCCGCCTTATGATATGATATATTGTTCTGGGCAGGTACTCTAAGTCTTCAACAAAGAACCTAGTTGGATAGGGTGCATTAGGAGGCAGTGGCTTCATCATTGAGAGCATCTGACTCATATCTGGCTCAGGACGCTGAAATATGCTCTCAATTGCTTCAGCATGGAGTTGGCACCCTTCTTCAAAGAATTCGCCAGGAGTGGGAAGGCCAGTAAGCTCAATTAGGTCGAAAGCATTGGCTTCATGATGGATATTGCCTATCATCCACTCCAGAATCCATGTCTTCGGATCTCTGTTATAGCCTTTGATATGCAAAGTGGCATAGAACTGGAGCAGAAGCTTTTCGTTCCAGTGCTCTTCATCAGTGATAAATGGCAGCAAACCCACTTGCTTGAAGCAATCCAGTGCTTCTTCCAGACCAGGCAGACCAGCAACAGCTTCAACCTCAAGGCGCTTGTGAGGAAAGATGCGGCCTTGGTTGTATAGGATGCATGAATAATAGCTGCGCTGTTGATGGCTCCAGAACCTATCTGATACAATCTGTTCCCTTGAATAAGGGTTCTTGGAGCGGTCGAAAAACGTGTTATCTGCCCTGAAGCCGTTAATGTTGAAGGAACCAGGAGCTGATGCAGGACCTGGGAACCTTGGCAGTCGTGGGATCGGCTTCTGGACCTGGGGTCTGTACGCAATATGATAGTTGAATTGTGGTCCTGCAGCAGACTCAGGCACAGAATGTTCAGGAGCAGTAGCTTCATTGTCTTCTGAAGCTATTGTTGGGTTGGGCTCCACATTTGCTTCGGCGTTGTTTGTGGCAGCCTCAACATTTGCAGACTCAGGCACGTTCTCCTGGAGAACTGCTTCTTGTTGGTGTGGGGGAGTTGGAGCTTGTGGTGTCTCTGCATGCTCTTCGGCTGATGCAGCCGGAATGTCGTCAGCAGCCTGAGCCCTTGGCCCTTTGCGAAGCCTACGGAATTTGGGCGACGCTTGTGGAGTTGCAGTGGGCTGTGGCTCATCTTCCTCCTGTGGGCGATCTGCCCACGATGCATCTTGTGTGATTGGCGTCAATGGACGACCAATACTGATCAGTTCGCTTGTCTCAAGCTGAGGAAGGGCTGCATCACCTTGCACATTGTCTTGGAGACCAATGTCTTCAGCAGCGTAGGGTTCGTCTGCTGGAATGTCTTCAGTGTTGGGTTCATGCACAGTCAACTGACGATCTGCGTCAGGATAGCGGACGGAGAGGGGTTCAACTGTCAAGGGCTCTGTGGGAGCAGCCCGAGATTTCTTGGTCTTGCGCTTCTTGATGATGGGTTCAGAAGGAGAGGCTTCAGAATGTTTTCTTTTCTTAGCTTCAGCCTCTGCAGTCCGTGTCTTCTTGTGCTGTGAGGCGGTTGATCGACTCTTTGGCTTCGAGCCAGTCGTTGCAGCGGGGAAGACAATCGGAGCAGTTTCTGACCTTGGCGCTTCAGGTTCAGGCACAGCAGCCTTCTTTTTCTTCTTCGCGGCCATCCTGGGGTCAATGCCAGGACGCCCAAGTGCCTTGCGTTTCTCTGCCTCATTGGAGGCCTGCACGCAGCGATCAGCCAAAGTCTTCATGCGTTCTCGCGAGCCTTGAGCTTCGGCACGCGTCTTCAGGAAGTTCTCTTTCAGCTCGTGCAACATGATCTTGAAGTTTCTCACTTCTTGCACACTGAGCTTGGCCACGTGCTTCTTGAACTGACCCTTTTCATAATCAATTTTCTGCTTCAGTTCTACAATGCGCTGGGCTATTGTAAGTTCTGAAGCAATTGCGCCTTGAAAAGCAACGCTGAGGCCTATGGGCAGCTGCAGATCGTTGAAGCTGATGTCCGGTGAGGCAAACCATTCATCGATGAAGTTGTGGATGATGGCGACATCAAACAGAGGCAGATTGTTGAAGATTTCAGCCTCCTCCTTGCTCTTGATGAGCTGCTCAAGAGCATCATCTCCAAGATCTTCATCGCTTGAGAGATCAATGGCTTCGCAGCGTAGAATGTCAGCAGCTGTGAGCTCTTTGCCTATGTGTGGCTGTGGTTTCTTGGCTTCTTGGGGCTTGGACACTCGTGATAAGCCTTCTGACTGCACACTGGCTTCAGGAGGTGCAGTTGCTAAAGGCTTCACTCTTGCGATCTTGGGAGAAGCGGCTGGCTTTGAAGCTTTTGGCTTCTTCTGCTTCGGCTTCGGCGCAGCAGGGGCATCATCTGACTCAGTATCTGCTGGAGGGTCATTCACAGCAGTCCCTTGGACTAGGATGCGAGTGATGAGGCCTGCAAGATTGGCATACGGCCCGATGATATTGGGATCGGCGTTGCGTGTGCCATCTGCCCTTGGTGAGGAGGGACCAGGGTTGAAGTCAAGCCCAAATTTCTTCTTGTTTATCTTTGCTGACTGTTGTGCAAACTGAAAGTTGCGCTTGAAGAGATTATCATCGCGGCACCAGAGAAGTGATGAAGGATGTGCCTCAGCTGGCTGTGGTCCTCTCACCATGCATGGATAGAAGCCTTGAGCAATGGCTTCGACTGGGTACGAGATTTTTGTATAGTACGTCTCCCCACGGTCTCTTGATGGCGCACTTCTCTGCATATTCCTGAGTGACGAAGCGGTAGTGGAACCATTGCTCTGCCCAATATCTTCGAATCCATTGGATTCGTGTCTTGCGCTGACCATAGCTTTCTTCAGGATCAGTTTTGTACATCTCTGCCAATTCATCAGGCAGATCTTTGGACGTTTCACCACGTCGCTGTCTGCCTCCCTTCCTTGCTGCTGTTTCTGAAGCCATGAATAACTTGGAAGGCTTCAAGATGTTCAAAGGCTTCAAAGGCTTCCTTTCGCAAGAACTGGCTTCAGGAGAGTTGATGTGATGCTGCAAGTACTCTGCAAATGAATGCAGACTATGAGAACCAAAGGATTCTCCCACGGACATGTACCTGTGACAGCATTAAGGTGCGAGGGAAGGGGAAGAGGTCATATGCATTCTCAGAAGATTTTGAAGATAAATCGGTTTAGAAGACATAGACCTCATTGTGCGAAGACATTCACTCACAGATAAGAAGTTGGTTCCAGATTTGTACGAACCCACAGATCAGTACAAGTGAGGAATCTAACTACCTTATGAAGCACAAGTGAATATACTAGGCATGTCATGAGATGTAGCGAGATAACTAACTGATGTGAAGAGAAACTCCTTATGGCAGAAAGTGACTGAGCTATGGGATCAAAAGAGGCTGTAAAAAAGAGGTTTTATTTACCACACTTGGAACTGCTAGACGAAGTGAGAGTTGAGGCCGAGCAGTTCGATCCTCCGTGCCCTAACTTGGCGATGGAAGACACCTACGGCGACGGCGGAGAGAGCGATGTCCGCTGTCGGTGTGAAAACGGCGTCGGAGAGGTTGCAGCAGTGAAGCGCTTCGTCGCCGGCGTCGTCGAGTGCTAGCGGTGGCGCTAGGGTTCGTGCGAGGGTGGAAGAAGGAGATAATGACTGCAGTGAATCGTGTATTTATAGGGATAGAGGCGGCACTGCGCTATTATGCAGGTACCCCTAGCGGTTCGCATTTGAGGCACGCGTGGCCAGTTAGAGGAAGATTGGGATTTGTTCCACGTCCCACGCACGCCTAAATTGTCGGGCGGTCGTTCCTGCTTCTCCGGATCTTATGTGGAGGAATGAGCATTAAAAACGGACTTTTATGGTTGTCACTATGTCTTCAGCTGACAAGGACACAGTGAAGACATTTGAAAGTTTCAACAGAATGCATATGACTTGGAGAGATAGAGTTTGAGATAGAAAGCATAGAGAGGTTAGGGCCCGATCACATTCACTTAGTTCAAAAGATTCAACCAAGAAGACATAGCTATAAGTGAATGCTGTAGAGGACAGAACGTCAGTACATATATATCCATATAATCAACGCAGTGAAGATAATCATGAAGACATACTGAGAATGAAGCCAAACCAATTGTGAAGACATTGAGAGGTAACACCATGAGAGAAACACTTCAAAATGGAACGTTTGGTGGTGGCGTTACCCACCGTATAGGAAGTATTAGACCCAGACACGGCGCACAATTATCGTGGCGCTCCGAAGTCAAATTCCACATTAATGTATTCACACTTAGAATGTATGTCTTCATTGTTTGAAGATATACGCTACTTCGTGTGTTGCACATCTAAGTCATCAATATGCTTAAGTGTTAGGATGTGTGCCTGATCACAGGACATTTGAGGATTCCAAGATATTTAGCTCACACCGTAACTTGCAAAATCTCTTCTCATCCAAGGGCTTGGTGAAGATATCTGCCAATTGCTCTTCAGTGTTGACATGTATGATATCAATGTCTTCCTTCACAACATGATCTCTGAGAAAGTGATGACGAATTTCAATGTGCTTTGTCTTCGAGTGCTGAAATGGGTTGTTGGCAATCTTGATGGCGCTTTCGTTGTCGCAGTAAAGTGGCACTTGCTTCAGATGAATGCCATAATCCTTGAGTGTTTGCTTCATCCACAGAAGCTGAGCGCAGCAAGATCCAGCAGCAATGTATTCAGATTCAGCAGTGGAGAGTGATACACAGTTCTGCTTCTTTGAAGACCAACATACAAATGATCGTCCCAGAAAGTGACATGTGCCTGATGTAGACTTGCGATCAACTTTGTCACCAGCATAATCAGCATCCGAAAATCCAACCAAATCAAACTCTGAGCCCTTTGGATACCATAATCCTAGAGTTGGGGTGTGAGCCAAATATCGAAGAATTCGCTTCACAGCTAAGTGATGCGACTCCTTTGGTGTCGCTTGAAATCGAGCACACATGCAAACACTAAGCATGATATCTGGCCTAGATGCACATAAATAAAGTAAAGACCCAATCATGGAGCGGTATACCTTTTGATCGAACTCTTTACCATTGTCGTCAGGACCCAGATGATGCTTGGCTGGCATTGGTGTTGTGAAGCCTTTGCAGTCTTGCATACCGAACTTCTTCAGGCACTCTTTAAGATATTTCTCTTGAGATATGAAGATGCCGTTGCATTGTTGCCGTATTTGAAGACCGAGGAAGAACTTCAGCTCCCCCATCATGGACATCTGATATTGCTCTTGCATCATATATCCAAACTCTTCACTATACTTCTGATTGGTGCAGCCGAAGATAATGTCATCCACATATATTTGGCACACAAACAGTTCACCATCATATGTCTTCGTGAAAAGAGTGGGATCCAGGGAACCAGGTATGAAGCCTTTGCTTTTCAGAAAGTACTTGAGTGTATCATACCAGGCCCTAGGGGCTTGTTTGAGGCCATACAGTGCCTTGTTGAGCTTGTATACCATATCAGGATGTTTTGGATTTTCAAAGCCAGGTGGTTGTGCAACATACACTTCTTCTTCAATCTTGCCATTGAGAAAGGCACTTTTCACATCCATCTGATAGAGAAGTATGTTATGATGATTTGCATAGGCCAGCAGTATGCGTATGGCTTCAAGCCTAGCCACAGGAGCAAATGTTTCATCGAAGTCAATGCCCTCCACTTGAGTATATCCTTGAGCAACGAGACGAGCTTTGTTTCTGACAACTTGACCATGCTCATCTTGCTTGTTGCAGTATATCCATTTGGTGCCTATTATGTTGTGCTTCCGTGGATCAGGACGCTTAACCAGTTCCCATACATTATTCAGCTCAAACTGTTGAAGCTGTTCTTGCATAGCTTGAATCCATTCAGGTTCCATGAAGGCTTCTTCAACTTTCTTGGGTTCTGATATTGAGACGAATGCGAAATGCCCACAGAAGTTTGTTAGCTGAGTTGCCCTTGAACGAGTGAGTGGACCAGGTGCATTGATGCTGTCAAGTATTTTATCAATTTGTACTTCATTTGCAACACGAGGGTGTGTGGGGCGAAGACTTTGCTCTTGCTGATCTATGTGGTCATTTGAAGGTATATCTTCAGGCTGAGCATTGTCTTCATGTGGATCAGGTGCTGAGATGATAAGTTCTTCTTCAGGATGAGCTTCAGAAGGTACAATTTCTCCAGTTCCCATAAGCTTGATTGATTCATTTGCTGGAACTTCATCTAGCACATTTGGCAATTGCTCTCTTTGTGATCCATTGGTTTCATCAAATCGCACATCCACTATTTCAACCACTTTGTAGTGGAAGAGATTGAAGACTCTGTAGGAGTGCGAATCCTTTCCATATCCAAGCATGAAGCCTTCATGTGCTTTTGGTGCAAACTTTGAGGTGTGGTGTGGGTCCTTGATCCAGCATTTTGCGCCAAATACTCTGAAGTAACTGACATTTGGCTTCTTGCCAGTTAGGAGTTCATAAGATGTCTTGTTCAGAAGCTTGTGAAGATAAACACGATTGATTTTATGGCATGCAGTATCAATGGCTTCAGTCCAGAATTTTCTTGGAGTCTTGTATTCATCTAGCATTGTTCTGGCCATCTCAATGAGTGTTCTGTTCTTGCGTTCGACGACGCCATTCTGCTGTGGCGTGTATGGAGCTGAGAATTCATGTGTGATGCCCAAGGTATCCAGATATGTATCAAGGCCAGTGTTCTTGAATTCAGTGCCATTGTCACTTCTGATGTGCTTTATCTTGGCGCCAAAATTGTTCATAGCTCGATTTGCGAAGCGTCTGAAGACATCCTGCACTTTAGTCTTGTAAAGGATTATGTGCACCCAAGTATATCTAGAATAATCATCAACAATTACGAAGCCATAGAGGCATGCAGAAGTAGTAAAAGTTGAGTAGTGAGTGGGACCGAAAAGATCCATGTGAAGCAGTTCGAAGGGTTGAGTAGTGGTCATGATTGTCTTCGAAGGATGTTTTGCCCTTGTCATCTTCCCTGCTTCACAGGCACCGCATAAGTGATCTTTCTTGAACTTGACGCCCTCGATGCCTATGACGTGCTTTTTCTTCGCAAGGGTGTGGAGATTCCTCATGCCAGCATGCCCAAGCCTTCGATGCCAAAGCCAGCATTCTGAAGCTTTTGCAAGAAGACATACTGCAAGTTGTGGTCCTGCTGAGAAATCTACCACATACAAATCACCTTTCCTATACCCTTCAAACACTAGAGATTTGTCAGATTCCATTAGCACCAGGCAGCGATATTTGCCAAACATTACAATCATACTCAAATCGCAAAGCATTGAGACAGACATTAAGTTGAGGCCAAGGGATTCAACAAGCATGACTTTATCCATGTGTTGATCCTTTGAGATTGCAACTCTACCTAGACCCAATACCTTACTTTTACCAGTGTCAGCGAATGTAATGTGGCTCTTGTCGGATGGACGTAAAGTTGAGTCCATAAGAAGGCTTCTTCTGCCAGTCATGTGATTTGTACACCCACTGTCAATAATCCATTCTGAAGACTTTGAAGTCGCCGGTGTCGTACCCTTGGCACCGCGTGCCATGAAGCAGTAGGTTGGAGTGGAGTCGTTCTTGTCATTTGCATCGGTGTCGGTGATGCAGTTATTGTCTTCAGTGTTGAAGATGGACTTGGCGACGTATGCTGTAGCCAGACTCGCAATGCCAGAATCAGACTCCTCCTCAGATTCCACCTCTGCCTCCTCAGATGCGGACTCCTCCTCTGAATCCATCTCCTTGCCAACAAACGCACGTGCCTTGCCAGATGAGCTCTTCTTGTGTGATGAAGACTTTGATGAAGACTTGGAAGAAGACTTTGAGTGTTTCTTCTTCTTCTTGTCGTCAGAATCATATTCCTTGCTCTTCTTCTTCCTTCTGTTCTCATTGTCCCACTGTGGACACTCAGAGATGAAGTGCCCGGTTTTCTTGCACTTGTGACATGTTTTCTTCTTGTAGTCATGAGCAGAAGCTTCATCATTCCTTGAGCTTGATCGTGAAGATTTTCTGAAGCCTTTCTTCTTGGTGAATTTTTGAAACTTCTTCACTAGCATTGCAAGTTCTCTTCCAATGTCTTCAGGATCATCAGAACTGCAGTCAGATTCTTCTTCAGATGAGGAGACAGCTTTTGCCTTCAAGGCACGAGTTCGCCGATAGTTTGGACCGTAGATATCTCTTTTCTCAGAAAGCTGAAACTCATGTGTGTTGAGCCTCTCAAGTATGTCAGACGGATCGAGTGTCTTGAAATCAGGACGTTCTTGAATCATCAGGGCTAGAATGTCAAACGAACTATCAAGTGATCTCAGCAGCGTCTTGACGATTTCATGTTTGGTGATCTCAGTAGCGCCGAGGGCTTGTAACTCATTTGTGATGTCAGTGAGCCGATCAAAGGTGTGCTGGACATTCTCATTTTCATTTTGTTTGAAGCGGTTGAAGAGATTGCGAAGGACACTGATTCTTTGATCTCTCTGGGTTGATATGCCTTCATTAACTTTGGAGAGCCAGTCCCAGACCAGTTTGGATGTCTTCAAGGCACTCACACGGCCATACTGTCCTTTGGTCAGATGACCACAGATGATATTCTTGGCAGTAGAGTCCAGTTAAACGAACTTCTTGACATCAGCAGCAGTGACACCTTCTCCAGCCTTGGGAACGCCATTTTCGACGACATACCATAGGTCGACGTCAATGGCTTCAAGATGCATGCGCATCTTATTCTTCCAGTAGGGATATTCAGTTCCATCAAAGACGGGGCAAGCAGCGGAGACTTTGATTATCCCTGCAGTCGACATAGCTAAAACTCCAGGTGGTTAAACTGAATCACACAGAACAAGGGAGCACCTTCCTCTGATACCAATTGAAAGTGCGTTATATCGACTAGAGAGGGGTGAATAGGCGAGTTTTATGAAAGTCTTCAAAACGTGAGAGTTATGAAGACAAACAGTGAAGATTATGCCTATTACTATGCAGCGGAAGTTAGATTACACTAGGCCAGCCATGGTCATGTATTCAATAGAGTGAAAGCGCAATGACAAACAGCTTCAGTGTAATAAGGATCAGGTAGGAAGAAGTTATGAAGCCGAACAGATCATACATTCATGTTGTGAAGACAAAAGATAAAGCAAGCATGCAATGGCTTCACAATGAATAACTGTAAGTGAAAGGAAGTGAAGATGAAACCAGTGACACATTGAAGACAATGATTTGTTGGACCAGTTCCAGTTGCTGTGACAACTGTACGTCTGGTTGGAGCGGCTAGGTATTTAAACCAAAGGACACACAGTCCCGGACACCCAGTCAAGGACACTTTGTCCAAGACACCCAGTCCTCACCGTTTTCTCCTTGAGCTAAGGTCACACAGACCTCGCTCAATCACTCAGGTAAGTCTTCAAGGTAGACTCCCAAACCTTCACAGACTTCGTTCACTGGCAATCCACAATTTCTCTTGGATGCTCAGAACGCAACGCCTAACCGTCTGGAGGATGCACAGTCCTCAAGTGTAATAAGTCTTCAAATCACACAGACACGAAGACTTAAGTGATGCCCAATTTACTCTGGCTCTGGGTGGTTAGGGCTTTTCTCCTCACTAGGGATTTTTCTCTCAAAGGCTTCGAGGTGGGTTGCTCTCAAACGACAAAAGCCATGCACTGAAATCTGAGTAGCCAACCGTTTATGGTTGTGGGGGTGGACTATTTATAGCCACTTGGCAACCCGACCTGATCTGTCCGAAATGACCCTGGGTCACTAAGGAACTGACACGTGTACCAACGGTCGAATTTTGAACTCACACGGCAACTTTACTTGGGCTACAAGTAAAGCTGACTTGTCTGACTCTGGACAAGATTTTCTCTCAAAGTCTTCGCTTGAAGACATAGGATTTGAATTAGGCATCACTACAGTCATTCTGACTGGTTCTTTTGGACCCTACTTAACAGTACGGTGATTCCTATGACACAACATAAATGAAATAAAACTACGAAGGATCTAAGTCTTCGAGTTCCATAAGCTTCATAGGGAGTCTTCTCATGTCATTGTCTTCAATATGAATATCTTCATAAACCACCATTGTCTTCAATGTCTTCGTACATTTTTAGGGGTCATCTCTGGTAATAAAACCGAATCAATGAGGGACTTCTACCTGTGTTTTCCTGCAATTCTCACAAACACGTTAGTCACTCAACTAGGTTTGTCGTCAATACTCCAAAACCAACTAGGGGTGGCACTAGATGCACTTACAAATCCAGTTGACCAGGCCTCCGGGCACCGAGACATAGGGCTGTAACTTCCTCCGAGAAGGGCCCGAACTCATAAAACCTTGTGTGCACAACCTCACCGTAGCTAGGATCTTGCGTCCTCCTACATACCCCCTATTCTATTGTCAGACTTACTCCCTCAACAGCCTCCTCCCGAGAACCGACGCCCACGCCCACTAGCGCCCGCTAAGTGGCCTCCTAGGCCACTGGATTTCGGGGCCCATCCCCCTTTTCTTTTAAAAATATAACATATTAATAATAAAAATCAACTAATTAATTAATCAATCAATAAGTTAATTAGATAATTAGTTAACTTACTGAGCTTTTTAATTAGGGTAATTAAGCTAATCAGGGAATGACATGTGGGTCCCATGGACCCAGTTGACTAGTCAACTGGTCAACAGGGCCCAGTGTCAACCTTTTGTGACTCTGTTGTGTACACTTGTTGTGTGCACAATAAATTTTTAGACTTTTATTTCCGAATTAAAAATAATTTCAAAATATTGCTAAATTGAGAAATTCATAGAAAACAATCCGTAACTCGGATGGAAAAGTTTTATACATGAAAGTTACTCAGAAAGACGAGACGAATCCAAATATGCGGTCCATTCGTCCGCCACACATCCCTATCATAGGGAACGTGCAACCTTCCCCCTCCGGTTCGTTTGTCCGAAAATGCAAACTTCGGGAAAACATTCCCGGATGTTTCCCCCCTTCGCCAGAATCATGTAGCCCCGCGTTAGAACACACGTAGCGCTGCATTTTGTCTTGTCATGCTTAGTATTGCTCTTGTTTGCTCTGTATTCATTGTTTCTTTCTGCTCTTCTCTCCGGTAGACCCTGACACCGCTGTCGATGACACTGTGATCGTCTACGTTACCGACGACTCTTCTTCCTTTTTACCAGAGCTTCTAAGAAAGCAAAACCCCCCACTGATCATTCCGATATCGCCCATTCCCTTCTCTCTTATGCTTGCACTACAACTGTTGCTGCTTTTTGTATGATCCTACTCTAATGCATAGCCTGTTTTTGTTACCTGCTTATTCTAAACTACTTAGTATAGGTTGGTTAGAGATCCATTAGTGACCCCCACCTTGTCCTAGTTGCCCGCTTTATGTTCGATGACTCGATCAATGTGATCGATGTCCAGGCCCCACACCGCACCCCCCTCTTTGTTGTACGACTCTGCAGAGTTATTATCAAGTGCCAAGGGTGATACCTCGTCAGCACTTCTGATGTTAACCCTGTAGTGTAGCTATTCGGTCGTCGTCATCGAGGGTGATTCCTCCTTCACCACTCCCGATAACGACTATGTCGTGCAACCCCTCACGTGTGGACCAACGAGGGTGATTCCTCCAAGTCCACCTTGATGGTTACATTGAGTGGGAATCCATCGAGGGTGATTCCTCAGGTTTCCCCCTTGCTGTTTCAGACACACTGTTACTTTAACTTACCACAGAACCGTGATGACATCGGGTCGGCCCCGAGGGGTACACGTGAGTGATGTGAAGTCGGGTTGATCTGGACGATACCCGCAAGTTTTCCATGCGGTGTGGCCGGACATTCTTAGCCCTTGCCGCAAGTCCGTGAGACGAGGTGGCGGGACCACATATCGTGGATCATTAATCGTTACCGCGCGCTACCAAGTCACTAACGGTTTGGATATTTGATCCAAGTAGGCCTCTGGACTTTTCGCACTAACCACTATGCGGGGATAAGTATGGGCACTCTACATCGTATGTATCAGCTGAAAGCTCAATGGACGTCAGCTCACCGGCCGCCCACGCAATGTGCAAGAGTGCAAAGGGCGATGGTCCCAAGACCCATATGCGCTTAGGATGTAGACCGGCATGCTGGCCTCTCTATTGAGCCTAGGTAGGACTGCGATGTGTTGATCGGCCGAGGCCTATAATGACCTGATGATGTGTCCTGCCAGACTTGATCGAGCGTGTTGGGTAAGTTGGTGCACCCCTGCAGGGAAGATTGATCTGTTCGAATAGCCTTGTCCACGGTAACGGTCGCTCAGAGTTGTATCCTGATCGATACAACTAGAACTGGATACTGAATGTTGAGGCAGGTTATGGATATGTGGATCCAGGATTGCTTTCTCGCAGGGAGTGGAGAAAGGATCTCTGGGCGCTAATGTTACAACATGTTTGCTAAATATAAACTGCTATTCTATACTCTTCTGAATGCTGCAAGATGCTTGGAGCTGCTTGAAGATGCTAGTCTTCTATAGGCTAGGCTTTCCCCTTCTATCCTGGCATTCTACAGTTCAGTCCACAGATACAGCCCATTCCTTTGATACAGATGCATACTTAGTTTAGATTTGATGTAAGTCTTGCGAGTACTTTGGATGAGTACTCACGGTTGCTTTGCTACCTCTTTTCCCCCCATACCCAATTGTTGTGACCAGATGACGGATCCCAGGAGCCAGACGACACCATTGATGACTACTACTACCCTGAGGGTGCCTACTACTGCGTGACGGCCACCAATGACCTGGAGTAGTTAGGAGGCTCCCAGGCAGAAGGACTTGCCTTTTCGATCGTTGTTGCTTTTGTGCTAGCCTTCTTAAGATGTACTTGTTTAGTTTATGTGTGTACTCAGATATTGTTGCTTTCGCCGACTCTTGTGTATTCAAGCTTATGTATTCCAGCCCTCGAGGCCCTTGGCTTGTAATATAAAGGTTGTATTATTTTAATTTGTGTCTAGAGTTGTGTTGTGATATCTTCCCGTGAGTCCTTGATCTTGATCATACACATTTGTGTGTATGATTGAATCGAGGGCGTCACAAGTTGGTATCAGAGTTGAATGCCTGTAGGACCCCCCTTTCCAACTCCTTGGCTGAAGTTGAGTCTAGTCTTTGACAAACTTTTACTAACATTGTTGTGTGGCTTATAGGCCCACATCACAATTGGGTGGTGTTAGGATCTTTTACTCCTCGATCTTTACTCCGGGACTCTCATCTCTCTTCTATTCGGGTTAAATGATTTTACTAACTCCGACTCTAGGTTGTTGTAACTACTTCCTCCCGGAGAGCACCTTCATTCTAGATGATGGCTTGATTCATCAGCAGACCCCTAAGAGACTCTTTGATGTTATCCAGAGAACTTGTGCTCATCGCGTGTGCAATTCCCTTCCACCGTCAAGCCCTATAGATAACTAGATGCCCTTTCCATTCTTACATTCATCCCCAGTTGCTCTTGTTATTACAAGATACCCCGAAATACTCGTTGTTGTTTCGAGAATCCTTTGTATCTACTGCCTTGTAGTTCCTTGTCGCTGAATGCACCTACGACTTAATCCTCACACATACTAAGGATTTGTTTCTCCTAGTTGTTCATGTGTTTCACCAAAGTCTTCAAAATACTATTCGATCTTTCGAAAATCCTCAATAGCCTTTTGTTCTTGAATTTCTTGCTTGCTTGTGTTATGGTTACTTCCCATATGTCTAGCGGCATTCATTAGTATCCTTTGTCAACATCATTTTCAGCCTTTGATTCGATATGTTTGTGATTGGTTGCAATCATCATTCGAAACTAGAATTCGTCCCTTTGGCTCAGACATCACTCCAGACATGAGCTGGTTCTGGGCCAATCAAATTGCCATCGATTGTACCCCTTAAGTCCAGTTAACTTATCCATCCTTAATCAGAGCATTTGCTTCTAACCCCTTGTTTTGGAAATCATAATTCCTTTGCATTTGAGCATTGAATTAGTCAATTGTTTCTATAAACTGAACTCCTAGCATTCTTTCTTCTTCTAGTTGAGACCGATGCTCACATTAGATCCCTTGTGGTCCATCAGATCCTCTGTTGGATTTTATCTGACAGCATCCTTCATAATTAATAACCTTGTGAGCCTTTCCTCAGATACATAATGCCTTTAGTAAATTGTATCCTCGGCTTTCTCAACCATGCTCTACTTTCGAGCTTGTATAATTTATTCCTGAAGTTTGTGGTAATATGTTCCTAAGATACCCCGATGGGTTGAACCTATGCCTTCCCTAATCCGTGTGAACCTGATAGTTTTCATAGATCATAATCCTTTGGTAATTCACGAGGAAGTTCTTCGCTTTCAAATAATTTTAACAGAGCACTGAATGAAAGGATATGCATTGGAGAAGTGGGAGTCGACCTTGAACTTTGTGTTCATGCCCATGGGCATGGTGTAGATCTTATCATGGAAGCTTCTCCTAAAATTAATTGTCCCCTTGGTATAACTTCTTCTTATATCTAGGATTTGGTATTTTTGAAATCATAGTTCCGACCATATTGTTCTTCTTTGATCCCAATTCTCGGACAAGTTAAAGTACTTGTCTTCTGCAGATCAGTACATCTTCGCAACCTCTATTTTGATCTTCCTTCGAGTATTACCATCCGGTATCTCGAGGATATCAAAGAACCGTGTTGCTTCCCGTGAGTCTTCATCTAGTAATGCTTCTCACCGATTTCATATTTCCCTTTGGTTCTGAGTTATTAGTCACTTGAGAACACCGATAAGTGAATCGATTCTGCACTCCGATTCAATAACCCTAAGTAATTTTCGTTGCTTATGAGTTTAATAATCCTTCAAGTTATTTCTAGCCTAATCGGCTATATCATTATCGTGCTAAATTTTGACTGTACTACTTGGTCCTTCCCGGAGCACAATTTTCGATGATGAGCTAAGCTTACGCCGATCTTCCTCGTCATATCATTTCGCCTTGAACAACAAGCTTGAATTCGAGTTTGTGTCATACCCGTGATTCCAATAACTTTTCGCTTCATCATTCCATTGAATTGATGCCATCGTCGATCGATTACATCTTCATGAAATCTCTTGACAAATGTGTCGTGATCATCATCAACATTCTGAGCTCTTCTAGGATATCAATCGAATTCATGATGAGAAATACCATCCTGGCCCCTCGATGATTTGTGTTATCATCGACAACATTCTTGCTTTCCCCCAGCAGAAACTTGTTCATATAATCTTGGAAATACATCCTTTTTGACATGTCGGTGGATTATTGCTGAACTCATCGGCCACATCCTCATCTTTTGCTGATAAAACTTCATGAGGTGTTCTAGGAATTCCCGATGGATTCTTTGAGTATCCAAAGTCCGACCTTGCTTGAATACAATGTCAATGCTATCTTGAAGCATGACTGTGGTACTCCGGTCTTCAATAAGGACATTTCAAGCACAATGCTAAATTTTCTTTATCAATTATCCTAACACCGTTGTATGGGTAATGTCATGGAATTCCTCTCCCCTTAACTAAATGGTTTTCTACTTTCTATCATGTCATGGATATCATGCTCTCCTTGTCCTTGGGAAGGGTATGTTGGAAATATGCCCTAGAGGCAATAATAAAATGATTATTATATTTCCTTGTTCATGATAATTGTCTATTGTTCATGCTTTAATTGTATTATCCGGAAATCGTAATACATGTGTGAATACATAGACCACAATGTGTCCCTAGTGAGCCTCTAGTTAACTAGCTCGTTGATCAACAGATAGTCATGGTTTCCTGGCTATGGACATGGGGATGTCATTGATAACGGGATCACATCATTAGGAGAATGATGTGATGGACAAGACCGAATCCTAAACATAGCACAAGATCGTATAGTTCGTTTGCTAGAGTTTTTCCAATGTCAAGTATCTTTTCCTTAGACCATGAGATCATGTAACTCCCGGATACCGTAGGAGTGCTCTGGGTATACCAAACTCACAACGTAACTGGGTGACTATAAAGGTATACTACGGGTATCTCCGAAAGTGTCTGCTGGGTTGACACGGATCAAGACTGGGATTTGTCACTTCGTATGACGGAGAGGTATCTCTGGGTCCACTCGGTAATGCATCATCATAATGAGCTCAAAGTGACCAAGTGTCTGGTCACGGGATCATGCATTACGGTACGAGTAAAGTGACTTGCCGGTAACGAGATTGAACGAGGTATTGGGATACCGACGATCGAATCTCGGGCAAGTAACGTACCGATTGACAAAGGAAATTGTATACGGGGTTGCTTGAATCCTCGACATCATGGTTCATCCGATGAGATCATCGAGGAGCATGTGGGAGCCAACATGGGTATCCAGATCCCGCTGTTGGTTATTGACCGGATAGCCATCTCGGTCATGTCTACATGTCTCCCGAACCCGTAGGGTCTACACACTTAAGGTTCGGTGACGCTAGGGTTGTAGAGATATGAATATGCAGTAACCCGAAAGTTGTTCGGAGTCCCGGATGAGATCCTGGACATCACGAGGAGTTCTGGAATGGTCCGGAGGTGAAGAATTATATATAGGAAGTGGAGTTTCGGCCATCGAGAGAGTTTCGGGGTCACCGGTATTGTACCGGGACCATCGGAAGGGTCCCGGGGGTCCACCGGGTGGGTCCACCCATCCCGGAGGGCCCCATGGGCCATAGTGGGGAGGGGAACCAGCCCATAGTGGGCTGGTGCGCCCCCCTAGGCCCACCCCATGCGCCTAGGGTTGGAACCCTAGGGGTGGGGGGCGCCCCACCTGGCTTGGGGGGCACTCCACCCCTTGGCCGCCGCCCCCCTAGGAGATCCCATCTCCTAGGGCCGCCTCCCCCCTAGGGGAGCCTATATAAAGGGGGGAGGGAGGGGGCAGCTACATTTTTTGAGTCTTGGCGCCTCCCTCTCCCCTGCTACACCTCTCCCTCTCGCAGTACTACGGTGAAGCCCTGCTGCGGTGACGCCCTGCATCCACCGCCACGCTGTCGTGCTGCTGGATCATCATCAACCTCTCCTCCCCCCTTGCTGGATCAAGAAGGAGGAGACGTCATGCTGACCGTACGTGTGTAGAACACAGAGGTGCTGTCCGTTCGGCGCTAGGATCTCCGGTGATTTGGATCACGTGGAGTACGACTTCCTCATCCCCGTCCTTGAATGCTTCCGCGCGTGATCTACAAAGGTATGTAGATGCAATCCAGTCACTCGTTGCTAGATGAACTCATAGATGGATCTTGGTGAAACCGTAGGAAAATTTTTGTTTTCTGCAACGTTCCCCAACAGTGGCATCATGAGCTAGGTCTATGCGTAGTTCTCCTTGCACGAGTAGAACACAATTTGTTGTGGGCGTAGATGTTGTCAACTTTCTTGCCGCTACTAGTCTTATCTTGCTTCAGCGGTATTGTGGGATGAAGCGGCCCGGACCGACCTTACACGTACGCTTACATGAGACTGGTTCCACCGACTGACATGCACTAGTTGCATAAGGTGGCTAGCGGGTGTCTATCTCTCCCACTTTAGTTGGAGCGGATTCGATGAAAAGGGTCCTTATGAAGGGTAAATAGAAGTTGACAAATCACGTTGTGGCTATTACGTAGGTAAGAAAACGTTCTTGCTAGAACCCTTTTGCAGCCACGTAAAACTTGCAACAACAATTAGAGGACGTCTAACTTGTTTTTGCAGCAAGTGATTTGTGATGTGATATGGCTAAAGTTGTGATGAATGATGAATGATATATATGTGATGTATGAGATCATGTTCTTGTAATAGGAATCACGACTTGCATGTCAATGAGTATGACAACCGGCAGGAGCCATAGGAGTTGTCTTTATTTTTTTGTATGACCTGCGTGTCATTGAGAAACGCCATGTAAATTACTTTACTTTATTGCTAAACGTGTTAGCCGTAGTAGTAGAAGTAATAGTTGGCGAGCAACTTCATGGAGGCACGATGATGGAGATCATGGTGTCATGCCGGTGACAAGATGATCATGGAGCCCCAAGATGGAGATCAAAGGAGCTATGTGATATTGGCCATATCATGTCACTATTATTATTTGATTGCATGTGATGTTTATCATGTTTTTGCATCTTGTTTACTTAGAACGGCGGTAGTAAATAAGATGATCCCTCATAATAATTTCGGGAAGGTGTTCCCCCTAACTGTGCACCGTTGCGACAGTTCGTTGTTTCGAAGCACCATGTGATGATCGGGTGTGATAGATTCAAACGTTCACATACAATGGGTGTAAGACAGATTTACACATGCAAATACTTAGGTTGACTTGACGAGCCTAGCATGTACAGACATGGCCTCGGAACACAGAAGACCGAAAGGTAGAGCATGAGTCGTATAGAAGATACGATCAACATGAAGATGTTCACCGATGTTGACTAGTCCGTCTCACGTGATGATCGGACACGGCCTAGTTAACTCAGATCATGTTATACTTAGATGACTGGAGGGATGTCTATCTAAGTGGGAGTTCATTAAATAATTTGATTAGATGAACTTAATTATCATGAACTTAGTCTAAAATCTTTACAATATGTCTTGTAGATCAAATGGCCAACGTTGTCCTCAACTTCAACGCGTTCCTAGAGAAAAACAAGCTGAAAGACGATGGCAGCAATTATACGGATTGGGTCCGGAACCTGAGGATCATCCTCATAGCTGCAAAGAAAGATTGTGTCCTAGAAGCACCGCTAGGTGACGCACCTATCCCGCAGAACCAAGACGTTATGAACGCTTGGCAGACACGTGCTGATGATTACTCCCTCGTTCAGTGCGGCATGCTTTACAGCTTAGAACCGGGGCTCCAAAAGCGTTTTGAGAGACACGGAGCATATGAGATGTTCGAAGAGCTGAAAATGGTTTTTCAAGCTCATGCCCAGGTCGAGAGATATGAAGTCTCTGACAAGTTCTTCAGCTGTAAGATGGAGGAAA
Organism: Triticum urartu; assembly: GCF_056163025.1. NCBI lineage: Eukaryota > Viridiplantae > Streptophyta > Magnoliopsida > Poales > Poaceae > Triticum > Triticum urartu. Next base: position 294,170,205 of record NC_141873.1, read on the forward strand.
ATAGTTCTGTCAATGAGCACATACTCACTATGTCTGGATTACATAACCGCTTGACTCAGCTGGGAGTTAATCTCCCGGATGATGCGGTCATTGACAGAATCCTCCAGTCGCTTCCACCAAGCTACAAGAGCTTTGTGATGAACTTCAATATGCAGGGGATGGAAAAGACCATTCCTGAAGTATTTGCAATGCTGAAATCAGCAGAGGTAGAAGTAAAAAAGGAACATCAAGTGTTGATGGTGAATAAAACCACTAAGTTCAAGAAAGGCAAGGGTAAAAAGAACTTCAAGAAGGATGGCAAGGGAGTTGCCGCACCCGGTAAGCAAGCTGCCGGGAAGAAGCCAAAGAATGGACCCAAGCCCGAGACTGAGTGCTTTTATAGCAAGGGAAGTGGTCACTGGAAGCGGAACTGCCCCAAATACTTAGCGGACAAGAAGGCCGACAAAATGAAAGGTATATGTGATATACATGTAATTGATGTGTACCTTACCAGTACTCGTAGTAGCTCCTAGGTATTTGATACCGGTGTGGTTGCTCACATTTGTAACTCAAAGCAGGAGCTGCGGAATAAGCGGAGACAGGCGAAGGATGAGGTGACGATGCGCGCCGGGAATGGTTCCAAGGTCGATGTGATCGCCGTCGGCACGCTGCCTCTACATTTACCCATGGGATTAGTTTTAAACCTCAATAATTGTTATTTAGTACCGGCTTTGAGCATGAACATTGTATCAGGATCTCGTTTAATTCGAGATGGCTACTCATTTAAATCCGAGAATAATGGTTGTTCTATTTATATGAGAGATATGTTTTATGGTCATGCTCCTATGGTGAATGGTTTATTCTTAATGAATCTCGAGCGTAATGCTACACATATTCATAGTGTGAATACCAAAAGATGTAAGGTTGATAATGATAGTCCCACATACTTGTGGCACTACCGCCTTGGTCACATAGGTGTCAAATGCATGAAGAAGCTCCATACAGATGGACTTTTAGAGTCTCTTGATTACGAATCATTTGACACGTGCGAACCATGCCTCATGGGTAAGATGACCAAGACTCCGTTCTCAGGAACAATGGAGCGAGCAACCAACCTATTGGAAATCATACATACTGATGTGTGCGGTCCAATGAGTGTTGAGGCTCGTGGTGGCTATCGTTATGTTCTCACCCTCACTGATGACTTGAGTAGATATGGGTATATCTACTTAATGAAACACAAGTCTGAAACCTTTGAAAAGTTCAAGGAATTTCAGAGTGAGGTTGAGAATCAACGTGACAGAAAAATCAAGTTTTTGCGATCAGATCGTGGAGGAGAATACTTGAGTCACGAATTTGGTACACACTTAAGAAAATGTGGAATAGTTTCACAACTCACGCCGCCTGGAACACCTCAGCGTAATGGTGTGTCCGAACGTCGTAATCGCACTCTATTGGATATGGTGCGATCTATGATGTCCCTTACCGATTTACCGCTGTCATTTTGGGGCTATGCTTTAGAGACTGCCGCATTCACTTTAAATAGGGCTCCGTCGAAATCCATTGAGACGACACCGTATGAATTATGGTTTGGGAAGAAACCTAAGCTGTCGTTTCTAAAAGTTTGGGGATGCGATGCTTATGTCAAGAAACTTCAACCTGAAAAGCTCGAACCCAAGTCGGAAAAATGCGTCTTCATAGGATACCCTAAAGAAACTATTGGGTATACCTTGTACCTCAGATCCGAAGGCAAGATCTTTGTTGCCAAGAATGGATCCTTTCTAGAGAAGGAGTTTCTCTCGAAAGAAGTAAGTGGGAGGAAAGTAGAACTTGATGAAGTATTACCTCTTGAACCGGAAAGTGGCGCAACTCAGGAAAATGTTCCTGTGGTGCCTGCACCAATTAGAGAGGAAGTTAATGATGATGATCAAGATACTTCTGATCAAGCTCCTACTGAACTTTGAAGGTCCACAAGGACACGTTCCGCACCAGAGTGGTACGGCAACCCTGTCTTGGAAATCATGTTGTTAGACAACGGTGAACCTTCGAACTATGAAGAAGCGATGGCAGGCCTGGATTCCGACAAATGGCTGGAAGCCATGAAATCCGAGATAGGATCCATGTATGAAAACGAAGTATGGACTTTGACTGACTTGCCCGATGATCGGCGAGCCATAGAAAATAAATGGATCTTTAAGAAGAAGACAGACGCAGATGGTAAGGTGACCATCTATAAAGCTAGGCTTGTCGCTAAGGGTTATCGACAGGTTCAAGGGGTTGACTACGATGAGACATTCTCTCCCGTAGCAAAGCTGAAGTCCGTCTGAATCATGTTAGCAATTACCGCATATTATGACTATGAGATATGTCAAATGGACGTCAAAACGGCATTCCTTAACGGTTATCTTAAGGAAGAACTGTATATGATGCAGCTGGAAGGTTTTGTCGATCCTAAGAATGCTGACAAGGTGTGCAAGCTCCAACGCTCGATTTATGGGCTGGTGCAAGCATCTCGGAGTTGGAACATTCGCTTTGATGAGATGATCAAAGCGTTTGGGTTTATGCAGACTTATGGAGAAGCCTGCGTTTACAAGAAAGTGAGTGGGAGCTCTGTAGCATTTCTCATATTATATGTAGATGACATACTTTTGATGGGAAATGATATAGAGCTTTTGCAGAGCATTAAGGCCTACTTGAATAAGAGTTTTTCAATGAAGGACCTTGGAGAAGCTGCTTATATATTAGGCATCAAGATCTATAGAGATAGATGAAGACGCCTCATAGGTCTTTCACAAAGCACATACCTTGATAAGATATTGAAGAAGTTCAATATGGATCAGCCTAAGAAGGGGTTCTTGCCTGTGTTGCAAGGTGTGAAATTGAGCTTAGCTCAATGTCCAACCACGGCAGAAGATATAGAAGAGATGAGTGTCATCCCCTATGCCTCAGCCATAGGTTCTATTATGTATGCCATGTTGTGTACCAGACCTGATATAAACCTTGCCGTAAGTTTGGTAGGTAGGTACCAAAGTAATCCCGGCAAGGAACACTGGACAGCGGTCAAGAATATCCTGAAGTACCTGAAAAGGACTGAGGAAATGTTTCTCGTTTATCGAGGTGATGAAGAGCTCGTCGTAAAGGGTTACGTCGACGCTAGCTTCGACACAGATCTGGATGACTCTAAGTCACAAACTGGATACATGTATATTTTGAATGGTGGGGCAGTTAGCTGGTGCAGTTGCAAGCAAAGCGTTGTGGTGGGATCTACATGTGAAGCGGAGTACATGGCAGCCTCGGAGGCAGCACACGAAGCAGTCTGGGTGAAGGAGTTCATTACCGACCTAGGAGTCATACCCAATGCGTCGGGCCCGATGACTCTCTTCTGTGACAACACTGGAGCTATTGCCCTTGCCAAGGAGCCCAGGTTTCACAGGAAGACCAGGCATATCAAGCGTCGCTTCAACTCCATTCGTGAAAGTGTTCAAAATGGAGACATAGAGATTTGTAAAGTACATACGGACCTGAATGTAGCAGATCCGTTGACTAAACCTCTCCCTAGAGCAAAACATGATCAACACCAGAATTCCATGGGTGTTCGATTCATCACAATGTAACTAGATGATTGACTCTAGTGCAAGCGGGAAACTGTTGGAAATATGCCCTAGAGGCAATAATAAAATGATTATTATATTTCCTTGTTCATGATAATTGTCTATTGTTCATGCTTTAATTGTATTATCCGAAAATCGTAATACATGTGTGAATATATAGACCACAATGTGTCCCTAGTGAGCCTCTAGTTGACTAGCTCGTTGATCAACAGATAGTCATGGTTTCCTAGCTATGGACATGGGGATGTCATTGATAACGGGGTCACATCATTAGGAGAATGATGTGATGGACAAGACCCAATCCTAAACATAGCACAAGATCGTATAGTTCGTTTGCTAGAGTTTTTCCAATGTCAAGTATCTTTTCCTTAGACCATGAGATCGTGTAACTCCCGGATACCGTAGGAGTGCTCTGGGTATACCAAACATCACAACGTAACTGGGTGACTATAAAGGTATACTACGGGTATCTCCGAAAGTGTCTGTTGGGTTGACACGGATCAAGACTGGGATTTGTCACTTCGTATGACGGAGAGGTATCTCTGGGCCCACTCAGTAATGCATCATCATAATGAGCTCAAAGTGACCAAGTGTCTGGTCACAGGATCATGCATTACGGTACGAATAAAGTGACTTGCCGGTAACGAGATTGAACGAGGTATTGGGATACCGACGATCGAATCTCGGGCAAGTAACATACCGATTGACAAAGGGAATTGTATACGGGGTTGCTTGAATACTCAACATCGTGGTTCATCCGATGAGATCATCGAGGAGCATGTGGGAGCCAACATGGGTATCCAGATCCCGCTGTTGGTTATTGACCGGATAGCCATCTTGGTCATGTCTACATGTCTCCCGAACCCGTAGGGTCTACACACTTAAGGTTTGGTGACGCTAGGGTTGTAGAGATATGAATATGCAGTAACCCGAAAGTTGTTCGAAGTCCCGGATGAGATCCTGGACGTCACGGGGAGTTCCGGAATGGTCCGGAGGTGAAGAATTATATATAGGAAGTGCAGTTTCGGCCATCGGGAGAGTTTCGGGGTCACCGGTATTGTACCGGGACCACCGGAAGGGTCCCGGGGGTCCACCGGGTGGGGCCACCCATCCCGGAGGGCCCCATGGGCCATAGTGGGGAGGGGAACCAGCCCATAGTGGGCTGGTGCGCCCCCCTAGGCCCACCCCATGCGCCTAGGGTTGGAACCCTAGGGGTGGGGGGCGCCCCACCTGGCTTGGGGGGCACTCCACCCCTTGGCCGCCGCCCCCCTAGGAGATCCCATCTCCTAGGGCCGGCGCCCCCCCTAGGGGAGCCTATATAAAGGGGGGAGGGAGGGGGCGGCTACATGTTTTAAGTCTTGGCGCCTCCCTCTCCCCTGCTGCACCTCTCCCTCTCGCAGTACTACGGCGAAGCCCTGCTGCGGTGACGCCCTGCATCCACCACCACGTCGTCGTGCTGCTGGATCTTCATCAACCTCTCCTCCCCCATTGCTGGATCAAGAAGGAGGAGACGTCACGCTGACCGTACGTGTGTTGAACACGGAGGTGCCGTCCGTTCGGCGCTAGGATCTCCGGTGATTTGGATCACGTCGAGTACGACTTCCTCATCCCCGTCGTTGAACGCTTCCGCGCGTGATCTACAAAGGTATGTAGATGCAATCCAATCACTCGTTGCTAGATGAACTCATAGATGGATCTTGGTGAAACCGTAGGAAAATTTTTGTTTTCTGCAACGTTCCCCAACAGGGTATACCCGTGAAATGTGTGTTACACATTTTCCTTTCCATTGTTCTGTTTAATCTGATAATCACATTTTCCTTTCCATTGCTTTGTTTAACCTTTCCTATGATCTATATGATCTAAGCAGTAATATTCTTCTACTTATGTAAACACCTTGGTGTACAACCGTGCCAATAAGACCCTGTTGCTTTTGTTGATGGCATTCCGGTAACCACCGATGGACGAGAACTTCGCCTATTGGTCCGCCCTGTTCAACGAGCAGGAAAGTGGTTCTCTTCGTCCCTCGCCCTTGGTACTAATATTATTGCCAACATAATTGATAGTCTGTTCTCTGACATGCTTGCTTTCATGATTGTGCAAGATGACAAAGCCCTCCCTACTTTTAACCCACATGGTGGGCCCATAACCCACAGTTCCACAGGATCGAAACCTGACTCTCCTGTACATCCCTGTGTCAAAGTTATCCCTTGCACTTGGTTTTGTATGTAATTCACGGACCCTCTTCCAAGTGATCTATTCTGGTGTCCGACGCAATAATTATTCTCATTGCTCTGAACCCTTTTCACACTCTACTTCAGGCTTCAAACAAATGCTTACCCATTTCAAACTTTCGTACCCTCTTATAATGCTCTCGATGTGTTTCATGTAATCAATTCGAGAGATAATATATGCATCATCCCTTGAGTTAATCGTCCGATGCTCAATCTTGTGAAAATCCATCCTGATAGAGTTTTCGCTCTTATCCTTTCATAAGTACGATGGAGTTCCCAAAGGAAGGATGACGACTTCATCATGATGATCTGAAGCAGAGGAATGAAGTCATCAATGTAATGGATCGACCTCTTCAAGAAGAACAACCAAGACCGAGAACACTCCCTAGAATTTCGTAACCAGAACCTTCCCCTTTACTCCACCTCTTAAATCTCGGGACGAGATTTCTTTTAGTGGAGGAGATTTGTAACACCCCCGATGTCATGCTACATTGACCTCACACTAATGGTGCCATGACATCGCAATTAAATTTCTAAACCTCACTTTGACCCAAACAGAGTTCGAATTTAAAAAAAGAGGTTAAACAAATTAAAGATAATATTTATTCAAACAGCAAAACAAAAATGTTTGCTGGGTTGCAAAATTTCACTAACTAATTGTCAAGAATAAACCAACATTTTTTGAATTATTAAAATACCCTTAACATTTTTAAAATTGGACCAACCACTTTTAATTGGTCCATTTCAATTTAAATAAATATTTGTGCTTTTGAAAAAAATTGAAACTAGTTGTGCTTGCTCATAGTATTGCCTAGTATATATTTTCTAGGTATTAGTTTCAACTAAATTATTTTCATAGCCAAAAGAAATATGAAACAGATAGGAAAAACAAAACAGAAAAGAAAGAGAAAAAATGGAAATTGGCAATGTGTAACTGGCCCTCTAGTGCATAGGGTGCAGGCCCAGCCCACAGCGCCATTATCTTCCTCCCTATTCATCCCCAGCATGCTGAACGCTGGCAGTGCATCCGTGTCGTAGATTGCCACGCACCGGCCATCCCGCGGACCTCCCCGCGAGGATAAGGTTGCCGCCAGATCCCCCTCTGCCCATGGACGAACCCTAGCTCCTCTTTTCTCCTCCTCGCACCACTGCTCTCCCCCCACCCACACCGATGCCACCGTCACCATGCCGTCGTCATTCGCATGCACCGAAGCCACCTCGAGCCATGCCAAGGGGTACAGCGGCTTCGCCTAGGTTGTCTTCGTCAACTACACCGTCGGTTCGAAGCTGGGAGGCCGCCACCATGTCGCCTGCACCAATCTTCCCCACCACGGCCATCATGAGCCCGTCGTTTGATCCATCACCCTCGACCTCCCTCGGCCTCCACAAGCGCACCAATGGCTCCACCGTGAGCACCCACCCCTTCCCCTTCTCGGGATTGCTCAAATTCACACCATAGCTGGAGATCCATGTCGTCGCACCATTGTCGTGGCCAAGTTGTCGCTGATGTGCTCAAGCAGGACGATGAAGTCAACCCCGGGACGAACTAACAGAGTCTACGTGCTCGTGAAGCCCCTAGGGAGCCACCTGACCATCTTGGTCGATGGATCCAAGTCTGAGGCCTCGATCCCGTCGGGCCAGTGCCACCGCATCCCTGCTCATGCTCCCGTGCACCTCTGCCCGCTCGACGCCGGCGCCCTCGCGCGTACCCGTACGCCCCGGACCATGTCCTGCATACTGTTGATGTTGTTTCAGCTCGCCCGCCTCTGCTTCTACTGACTGCTGTTGCTGCCTTGCACTGCCGCTGCAAACTTCTGCTGCTACTGCCGCCTACTGCCGTTGTCCACCTTTTGTCCCGCTCCGCCTGATGCTACGCTACTCCTTCTACGCGCTGCTCGCCTGCCGGGGTTACGCTGGTACTTCGCCCTACCGGCCCGCTCTGCCCCCGCTGCAGCGCACATTGTGCCAGTCGTCATTGCCGCCATCCGTCGCTCGCCCCGGCCTCCCTCGCCGCGCCTCATTGATGCCCCTCGCTACATGATGCCTACGACATAACCTTCTTCGTGTAGACGTTGTTGAGCCTCCAAGTGCGGAGGTTTGTAGGACAGTAGCAAATTTCCCTGAAGTGGATGACCTAAGGTTTATCAATCCGTGGGAGGCGTAGGATGAAGATGGTCTCTCTCAAACAACCCTGCAACCAAATAACAAAGAGTCTGTTGTGTCCCCAACACACCCAATACAATGGTAAATTGTATAGGTGCACTAGTTCGGCGAAGATATGGTGATACAAGTGCAATATGGATAGTAGATAATGGTTTTTGTAATATGAAAATATAAAAACAGCAAGGTAGCAAGTGGTAAAAGTGAGCACGAATGGTATTGCAATGCTAGGAAACAAGTCCTAGGGTTCATACTTTCACTAGTGCAAGTTCTCTCAACAATAATAACATAATAGGATCATATAACTATCCCTCAACATGCAACAAAGAGTCACTCCAAAGTCACTAATAGCGGAGAAGAAACGAAGAGATTATTGTAGGTTACGAAACCACCTCAAGTTATTCTTTCAGATAGATCTATCATAGAGTTCATACTATAATAACACCTTAAGACACAAATCAACCAAAACCCTAATGTTACCTAGATACTCCAATGTCACCTCAAGTATCTGTGGGTATGATTATACGATATGCATCAAACAATCTTAGATTCATCTATTCAACCAACACACAGAACTTCAAACAGTGCCCCAAAGTTTCTACCGGAGAGTCAAGATGAAAACGTGTGCCAGCCCCTATGCATAAGTTCACGAGGTCACGGAACTCGCAAGTTGATCACCAAAACATACATCAAGTAGATCATGTGATATCCCATTGTCACCACAGATAAGCACATGCAAGACATGCATCAAGTGTTCTCAAATCCTTAAAGACTCAATCCGATAAGATAACTTCAAAGGGAAAACTCAATCCATTACAAGAGAGTAGAGGGGGAGAAACATCATAAGATCCAACTATAATAGCAAAGCTCGCGATACATCAAGATCGTACCACCTCAAGAACACAAGAGAGAGAGAGAGATCAAACACATAGCTACTGGTACATACCCTCAGCCCCGAGGGTGAACTACTCCCTTCTCGTCATGGAGATCGCCGGGATCATGAAGATGGCCACCGGTGAGGGATCCCCCCTCCGACAGGGTGCCGGAACAGGGTCCCGATTGGTTTTTGGTGGCTATAGAGGCTTGCAGTGGCGGAACTCCCGATCTATTCTGTTCCTCGATGTTTCTAGGGTATATGGACATATATAGGCGAAAGAAGTTGGTCAGGGGAGCCATGAGGGGCCCACGAGGGTGGGGGTGCGCCTCCCTGGCTCGTGGCTTCCTCAAAGCTTCCCTGACGTCTACTCCAAGTCTCCGGGATTGCTTCCGTTCCAAAAATAACTCTCCCGAAGGTTTCATTCTGTTTAGACTCCGTTTGATATTCCTTTTCTTCGAACCACTGAAATAGGCAAGAAAACAGCAATTTGGGTTGGGCCTCCGGTTAATAGGTTAGTCCCAAAAATAATATAAAAGTGTATAATAAAGCCCATAAACATCCACAACGGACAATATAATAGCATGGAACAATAAAGAATTATAGATACATTGGGGACGTATCAGCATCCCCAAGCTTAATTCCTGCTCGACCTCGAGTAGGTAAACGATAAAAACATAATTTTTTATGTGGGATGCATTCTAGAATATTCTTTAATGTATTTTTCTCTATTGTGGCATGAATGTTCAGATCCAAAAGATTCAAGATAAAAGTTTATTGTTGACATAAAAATAATAATACTCCAAGTATGCTAATCAAGCAATTATGTCTTATCAAAATACCATAGCTAAAGAAAACTTATCCCTACAAAGTCATATAGTTTGGCCATGCTTCATTTTTGTTGAATGTGCGTTATATCGACTAGAGGGGGGGTGAATAGGCGATTTTTATGGAAGTCTTCAGAACATGGGAGTTTTGAAGACAAATGATAAAATTAAACCTATTACCATGCAGCGGAAGGTAGACTACACTAGGCAAACCATAGTCAAGTATTCAATGAAGTGAAAGCATAAAGACTAATAGCAGCTAGGTAGTAAGGATCAGGTAGGAAGATATTGTGAACCCAAACAGAACACGCAGTCACTCAGTGAAGACAAATGATAGAGCAAACATACAATGACTTCACAAGGAGTAACAGTAAGTGAAGTGAAGTGAAGATGAAACCAGTGACTTGTTGAAGACAATGATTTGTTGGACCAGTTCCAGTTGCTGTGACAACTATACGTCTGGTTGGAGCGGCTAGGTATTTAAACCTTAGGACACACAGTCCTGGACACCCAGTCCTGAACACGCAGCTCAGGACACCCAGTCCTCACCGTATTCTCCTTGAGCTAAGGTCACATAGACCTCGCCCAATCACTCTGGTAAGTCTTCAAGGTAGACTCCCAAACCTTCACAGACTTCGTTCACTGGCAATCCACAATGTCTCTTGGATGCTCAGAACGCGACGCCTAACCGGCTGGAGGATGCACAGTCCTCAAGTGTAATAAGTCTTCAGATCACACAAACAAGAAGACTTAAGTGATGCCCAATTCTCTCTGGCTCTGGTGGTTAGGGCTTTTATCCTCGCAAGGAATTCTCTCTCAAAGGCTTCGAGGTGGGTTGCTCTCAAACGACAAAAGCCATACTTTCAATCTGAGCAGCCAACCGTTTATGGTTGTAGGGGGTGGGCTATTTATAGCCACTTGGCAACCCGACCTGATTTGTCCGAAATGACCCTGGGTCACTAAGGAACTGACACGTGTTCCAACGGTCAGATTTCAAACTCAAACGACAACTTTACTTGGGCTACAAGCAAAGCTGACTTGTCCGACTCTGGACAAGATTCGCTCTCATAGTCTTCACTCGAAGACATAGGTTTTTGGTTTAGGCATCACTTTAGTCATTCTGACTGGTTCTCTTGGACCCCACTTAACAGTACGGTGGTTCCTATGACTCAACACAAAAGAAAAAGAACTACGAAAGATCTAAGTCTTCGAGCTCCATAGGCTTCATATAGTGTCTTCTCTTGTCATAGTCTTCAATGTGAATATCTTCATATACCACCTTTGACTTCAATGTCTTCATACATTTTTAGGGGTCATCTCTGGTAGTAAAACCGAATCAATGAGGGAATTCTACCTGTGTTATCCTGCAATTCTCACAAACACATTAATCCCTCAACTAGGTTTGTCGTCAATACTCCAAAACCAACTAGGGTTGGCACTAGATGCACTTACAATCTCCCCCTTTTTGGTGATTGATGACAAACTAGTTGAAGTTTTCAACGGGGAATATAATCTGTGGAATTGTAAAGGATAAGGAATTGTCTTCATAAGTTGCAAGGGCTCCCCCTAAAGATGTGCATATAAGTTAATTTGCTTTTGGAATGCAAATGCACATGGCAGGTTGTACTTGTGGAGATCCACTTCAACTTATGATGACAATCCACTATGCATGTGAAAGTATATGAAGATAATGCCATGCATAATGGAAAATGGACGTCTGCAGAATGAGCTAAGTGCGGAATTTATCATCGCACATGCGGAATTTATCTTCGCAAAACAAGGTGGCAAATAAGTAGCAGACGACCATCTAGTTTAAGTGTTACAACTCATAAGAACCAAATGTAGCAAAAATGAGAGTTGTAAGCACGAAGAAAAATATAAAGCACCCGCCCATATGGACCCGCTTGAAGACTATCAATCTCATCTGCTTCTCCCCCTTTTGTCAGTAATGACCAAAAAGGTTTGAAGACATAGAGCCTCTACTCGTTCCCATGAGGAGTAGGTGAAGTAGCAGGGTTGTTGGTGTTGTTTGGCGGTGCAGAAGAGCTTGGAGGTGCTGAAGGAGGTGGTGGTGAAGTAGCATCGTCTTCTTCCTCAATAATTCTGGCAGTCACTGTGGCAGCAGAGGAAGAGAACTCAGAGTCTTCAAGGGATGGAGTTCCTAGCAGCACAGCCCTTCGAGAAGGTGTGGAGTCAAACTTGAATCTCTTAGAGAAGCCATCCTCTTGAAGATCAGCTTCAGAACACATCATCGTGAGCCCTTTCCATGTGCAGCGACAGGTTTCATGGGCAACGAAAGCATTCTTGGTGGCAAGATTTCGAGTGCGATTAACATCCACCAAGAGGCTTTTCATCTGACGCTTCAGCCAGTCATGATGCCTATCCTGTTTCTGATGTAGAGCCACAAGAAGCTCTCGGTCGTTGAGAACACGAGTGCGCTTCTTGGGTCTTGGAGCAGTGGCACTGTCAGTGGCTTCAGTGGAAGCAGGGTGTGGTGCACGTGTAGTGCCAGCCAAAGGATACACCCGAGAAACTGCTTCAACGCCTTCAACGTTCTGAGTAAAACTCTGATGGTCTGCATTCTGAAGACTTAGAGGTTGCTTGGCAGGCTCAGAATATATGGCTTCAGTAGACATGTCCACGTCAGGCAAGAAGATCCGATGGTTGCGGGCTGAGGGCTGATACGAGATGGCGGAGTGTAGCTTGATCAGCCGCATGACCCAAGGGGCGTAGAACTTCAAACCAAACAGATCAATGCCTGATGCAGCAAGTTGGCGTATGAAGAAGTCCTGTGCATTGAAGCATTTTCCATGAAGTATATAGAAGACCAAAGTCTTCATTGCACCCTGAAGCTTGGCATTTGGAGAGTGCCCTTTGATAGGCCAGAGAGTTCGCGTGATGATGTGATAGATGGTTCTGGGCAGGTACTCAAGGTCTTCAATGAAGAACTCTGTAGGATAAGCAACATCTTGGGGCAATGGCTTCATCATGCTGAGCATTTGACTCAAATCAGGTTCTGGCCGCTGAAAGATGCTCTCAATAGCTTCAGCATGCAGCTGACAGCCTTGCTCGAAGAGATCGCCAGGAGTGGGCAAGCCAGTGAGCTCAATGATGTCAAATGCATTGGCTTCGTGATGAACGTTGCCAGTCATCCACTCCATGACCCAAGTCTTCGGATCTCTGCTGTACCCTTTGATGTGAAGTGTGGCATAGAATTGAAGCAGCAGCTCTTCATTCCAATGCTCTTCATCAGTAACAAACTGCAGCAGACCCACTTTCTTGAAGCAATCCAACGCTTCTTCTAGACAGGGCAGACCAGCTATAGCTTCAACGTCAAGGCACTTGTGTGGGAAGATGCAACATTGGTTGTAAAGAATGCAAGATTAATAGCTTCACTGAGGATAGCTCTAGAACCAATCAGATGATATCCTTTCCCTTGAGTAGGGGTTCCTGGAGCTATTAAAGAACGTGTTGTCTGCCCTGAAGCCATTGACGTTGAAGGAGCCAGGTGCTGATGCAGGACCTGGAAACCTTGGCAGTCTTGGGATTGGCTTCTAGACCTGAGGCCTGTGCTCAACATGATAGTTGAATTTGGGACCGGTAGCAGACTCAGGAACAGAAGTGGCGGGATCAGTGGTTTCGCTGTCTTCTGAAGCTTTTGCTGGGGAGGGCTCCACATTAGCTTCATTGTTGGTTGTGGCAGCCTCAAGATTTTCATCCTCCACTTGACTAGCTGGAGGGTCGGTCACAGGCACGTTCTCCTGGAGAACTGCTTCTTGGTGGAACAGGGGAGTGGGATCTTGTGGTACTTCTTCTTCTGCGGCTGATGCAGCCGGAATGTCTTCAGCAGAGACTTGAGGCCTTGGACCTTTGTGAAGCCTGCGGAGCGCAGACGACGCCTGTGGAGTTTGAGTGGGCTGGGCCTCATAGTTTTCTTCCTCTTGTGGGCGATCCGCCCATGAAGCATCCTGTGCAATTGGCGTCAGTGGACGACCAATGCTGATGAGTTCTCTGTTTTCAAACTGAGGAAGGACTGCATCATCTTCTACATTGTCATGATGACCAATGTCTTCAACAGCGATGGGATCAGCTGCTGGAATGTCTTCAGCTTCAGGAGCCTCTGTGGAAGCAGGCTCATGAACTGTCAGTTGACGTTCTGCGTCAGGATGAACCATAGAAATTGGTTCAACTATCAAGGGCTCTGTGGGAGCAGCCCGAGCTTTCTTGGTCTTTCTCTTTTTCTTGGTGGGGGCAGTAGGAGAGGCTTCAGAGTGTTTCCTCTTCCTGGCTTCAGCCTCAGCAGTTCTTTTCTTCTTGAGCTCTAAAGCTATTGACCGTCTCTTTGGCTTCGAGCCAGTCATTCTTGTTGGGAAGACAATTGGATCTTCTTTTTGCCTTGGTGCATCAGGTTTAGCCGTAGCAGGCTTCTTCTTCTTCTTTGCATCCATCCTGGGGTCGATGCCAGGACGCCCAAGTGCCTTGCGCTTCTCAGCCTCATTATAGGCTTGCACACATCTGTCAGCCAGAGTCTTCATGCGCTCACGCGAACCCTGAGCTTCTGCACGCTTCTTCACAAAGGCTTCCTTGAGCTCGTGCATCATTTTCTTGAAGTTATTCACTTCTTGCACGCTGAGCTTGGCCATATGCTTCTTGAACTGAGCCTTTTCATAGTCAATCTTCTACTTTAGTTCAACAATGCGCTGGGCAATAGCAAGTTCTGAAGCAATGGCGCCTTGGAAGGCGACACTGAGGCCAATGGGTAACCACAGATTTTCAAAGCTGATGTTGGGCGTGTCAAACCACTCGTCAATGAAGTTGTGGATGATGGTGACATCAAAGAGAGGCAGATCGTTGAAGATTTCTGCTTCTTCTTTGCTCTTGATGAGTTTCTCAAGAGCGTCATCTGCAAGATCTTCATCACTTGACAGATCAATGTCGTTGTTGCGCAGAATGGCAGCAGCTGTTAGCTCTTTGCCAGTGTGAGACAGAGGCATCTTGGCCTTCTGGGGCTTGGAGATGCGTGATAAGTCTTCAGACTGCACACTGTCTTCAGGAGGTGTAGTTGCCAATGGCTTCGCCCTTGAGATTTTTGGTGAAGGGGCCGGCTTTGAAGCTTTTAGCTTCTTCAACTGCTTTGGCTTCGGCACTGCAGGCGCGTCATCAGACTCAGTGTCAGCTGCAGGCTCATTCACTGCAGTCCCTTGAACCAAGATGTAGGTGATGAGGCCTTCAAGGTTGGCGAAAGGACCGATGACATTGGGTTCTGCATGTCGTGTGCCATCTGCCCTTGGAGACGAGGGACCAGGGTTGAAGTCTAACCCAAAAGTCTTCTTGTTCTGCTTCGCTGAGTTCTGAGCAAACTGGAAGTTGTGCTTGAACAGATTGTCGTCACGACACCATAGCAGTGACGACGAGTGTGCATCAGCAAGCTGTGGTCCACGGACCATGCATGGATAGAAGCCTTGAGCAATGGCTTCATGTCTGGACCTGGGTAGAAGATTCTTGAATAGGATGTCTCCCCACGGTCTCTTGATGGCGTTTTTCTCAGCATACTCCTGGGTCACAAATCTGTATTTGAACCATTGTTCTGCCCAATATCTTCGAATCCATTGGATTCGGGACTTGCGCTGACTGTAATCCTCTTCAGGATTTGTCTTGTACATTTCTGAGAGTTCATCTGGCAGATCTCTAGAGGTCTCACCACGACGCTTTCTGCCACCCTTCCTTGCTGCTTTCTTGAAGCCATAAACTTTAACTTGAAAGGCTTCAAGACGTTCAAAGGCTTCAAAGGTTTTCGTTTGCTAGACCAACAGGAACTGGCTTCGGGAGAATTTATGTGATGCTGTAAGAATTCACACTGAGAACTGCTAGACGGAGTGGGAGATGAGGCCGAGCAGTTCACTCTTCCGTGCCCTAACTTGGCAATGGAGGACACCTACGGCGACGGCGGAGAGGACGATGTCCGCGGTCGGCTTGAAGACGGCGTCGGAGAGGTTGCGGCAGCGAAGCGCTTCGTCGCCGGCGTCGTCGAGAGCTAGCGGTGGCGCTAGGGTTCGTGCGAGGGTGGAAGAAGAGATAATGACCGCTGTGAGTGTGTATTTATAGGCACAGGGGCGGCACTGTGCTATTACACAGGTGCCCCTGGCGATTCACATCTGAGGAACACGTGGCTATTATGCGGAATTTTGGGGTTTGTTCCACGTCCCACGCACGCCTGGATTGTCGGGTGGTCGTTCCTACTTCTCCGGATTTCATGTGGAGGAATGAGCATTGAAAATGGATTTAATGGTTGTCTCTGTATCTTCTGCTGACAAGGACGCAGAGAAGACATTCGACAGTTTCAATAGAATGCATATGACTTGGGGAGATAGAGTTTGAGAAAGAAAGCATAGAGAGGTTAGGGTCCGATCACATTCACTTAGTTCAAAAGATTCAACACGAAGACATAGCTATAAGTGAATGCTGTAGAGGACAGAACACTAGTATATATATATATATATATATCTATAATCAACATAGTGAAGATAATCATGAATATATGTTGAGATCGAAGCCAAACCAAATGTGAAGACATTGCAAGGTAACGCCATGAGTGAAATACTTCAAAATAGAACGTTTGGTGGTGGCATTACCCACCGTATAGGAAGTATTAGACCCAGACACGGCGCACAATTATCGTGGCGCTCCGAAGTCAAATTCCACATTAATGTATTCACACTTAGAATGTATGTCTTCATTGATTGAAGATATACTTTACTTCGTGTGTTGCACATCTAAGTCATCAATATGCATAAGGGTTAGGATGTGTGCCTGATCACAGGACATTTGAGGATTCCAGGATATTTAGCTCACACCGTAACTTGCAAAACCTCTTCTCATCCAAGGGCTTGGTGAAGATATCTGCCAATTGCTCTTCAGTGTTGACGTGTATGATATCAATGTCTTCCTTCACAACATGATCTCTGAGAAAGTGATGACGAATTTCAATGTGCTTTGTCTTCGAGTGCTGAACTGGGTTGTTGGCAATCTTGATGGCGCTTTCGTTGTCGCAGTAAAGTGGCACTTGCTTCAGATGAATGCCATAGTCCTTGAGTGTTTGCTTCATCCACAGAAGCTGAGCGCAGCAAGATCCAGCAGCAATGTATTCAGATTCAGCAGTGGAGAGAGATACACAGTTCTGCTTCTTTGAAGACCAACATACAAGTGATCGTCCCAGAAAGTGACATGTGCCTGATGTAGACTTGCGATCAACTTTGTCACCAGCATAATCAGCATCCGAGAATCCAACCAGATCAAACTCTGAGCCCTTTGGATACCATAATCCTAGAGTTGGGGTGTGAGCCAAATATCGAAGAATTCGCTTCACAGCTAAGTGATGCGACTCCTTTGGTGCCGCTTGAAATCGAGCACACATGCAAACACTAAGCATAATATCTGGCCTAGATGCACATAGATAAAGTAAAGAACCAATCATGGAGAGGTATACCTTTTGATCGAACTCTTTACCATTGTCGTCAGGACCCAGATGATGTTTGGCTGGCATTGGTGTTGTGAAGCCTTTGCAGTCTTGCATACCGAACTTCTTCAGGCAATCTTTGAGATACTTCTCTTGAGATATGAAGATGCCATTGCGTTGTTGTCGTATTTGAAGAACGAGGAAGAACTTCAGCTCCCCCGTCATGGACATCTGATATTGCTCTTGCATCATATATCCAAACTCTTCACTGTACTTCTGATTGGTGCAGCCGAAGATAATGTCATCCACATATATTTGGCACACAAACAGTTCACCATCATATGTCTTCGTGAAAAGAGTGGGATCTAGGGAACCAGGTATGAAGCCTTTGCTCTTCAGGAAGTATTTGAGTGTGTCATACCAGGCCCGAGGGGCTTGTTTAAGGCCATACAGTGCCTTGTTGAGCTTGTATACCATGTCAGGATGTTTTGGATTTTCAAAGCCAGGCAGTTGTGCAACATACACTTCTTCTTCAATCTTGCCATTGAGAAAGGCACTCTTCACATCCATTTGATATAGAAGTATGTTATGATGATTTGCATAGGCCAGCAGTATGCGTATGGCTTCAAGTCTAGCCACAGGAGAAAATGTTTCATCGAAGTCAATGCCTTCCACTTGAGTATATCCTTGAGCAACGAGATGAGCTTTGTTTCTGACAACTTGACCATGCTCATCTTGCTTGTTGCGGTATATCCATTTGGTGCCTATTATATTGTGCTTCCGTGGATCAGGACGCTTAACCAGTTCCCATACATTATTCAGCTCAAACTGTTGAAGCTCTTCTTGCATAGCTTGAATCCATTCAGGTTCCATGAAGGCTTCTTCAACTTTCTTGGGTTCTGCTATTGAGACGAATGCGAAGTGCCCACAGAAATTTGCTAGTTGAGTTGCCCTTGAACGAGTGAGTGGACCAGGTGCATTGATGCTATCAATTATTCTTTCAATCTGCACTTCATTGGCAACGCGAGGATGTACAGGGCGAAGACTTTGCTCTTGCTGTTCATTGTCGTTGTTGGAAGGAATGTCTTCAGGCTGAGCATTGTCTTCATGTTGATCAGGTGCTGAAATGATAAGTTCTTCTTCAGGATGAGCTTCAGAAGGTATAATTTCTCCAGTTCCCATTAGCTTGATTGATTCACTAGATGGAACTTCATCTAGCACATTTGGAAGCTGCTCACTTTGTGAACCATTGGTCTCATCGAACCGCACATCCACTGTTTCAACCACTTTGTAATGAAAGAGATTGAAGACTCTGTAGGAGTGCGAATCCTTTCCATATCCAAGCATAAAACCCTCATGTGCTTTTGGTGCAAATTTTGAGGTGTGATGTGGGTCCTTGATCCAGCACCTTGCGCCAAATACTTTGAAGTAACTGACATTTGGCTTCTTGCCAGTGAGGAGCTCATAAGATGTCTTGTTCAGTAGCTTGTGAAGATAAACATGATTGATTGTATGGCATGCAGTATCAATGGCTTCGGGCCAGAATTTTCTTGGGGTCTTGTATTCATCTAGCATCGTTCTGGCCATCTCAATTAGTGTTCTGTTCTTGCGTTCGACGACGCCATTCTGCTGTGGCGTGTACGGGGCTGAGAATTCATGTGTGATGCCCAAGGTATCAAGATATGTATCAAGGCTAGTGTTCTTGAATTCAATGCCATTGTCACTTCTGATGTGCTTTATCTTGGCGCCAAAATTGTTCATAGCTCGATTGCGAAGCGTATGAAGACATCCTGCACTTCAGTCTTGTAAAGGATTATGTGCACCCAAGTATATCTAGAATAATCATCAACAATAACGAAGCCATAGAGGCAAGCAGTAGTAGTTAGAGTTGAGTAATGAGTGGGACCGAAAAGATCCATGTGAAGCAGTTCAAAGGGTCGAGTAGTGGTCATGATTGTCTTCGAGGGATGTTTGGCCCTCGTCATCTTCCCTGCTTCATAGGCACCGCATAAGTGGTCTTTCTTGAACTTGACGCCCTCGATGCCTATGACATGCTTCTTCTTTGCAAGGGTGTGGAGGTTCCTCATGCCAGCATGTCCAAGCCTCCGATGCCAGAGCCAGCATTCTGAAGCCTTTGCTAGAAGACATACTGCAAGCTGTGGCCCTGCTGAGAAATCTACCACGTACAAATCATCTTTTCGATACCCTTCAAACACTAGAGACTTGTCAGATTCCATTAGTACAAGGGAACGATATTTTCCAAACATTACGATCATGTTCAAATCGCAAAGCATTGAGACAGACATTAAGTTGAAGCCAAGGGATTCAACAAGCATGACTTTATCCATGTGTTGATCCCTTGAGATTGCAACTCTACCTAGACCCAATACCTTACTTTTACCAGTGTCAGCAAATGTGATGTGGCTCTTGTCGGATGGACATAAGGTTGAGTCCATAAGAAGACTTCTTTTGCCAGTCATGTGATTTGTACACCCACTATCAATAATCCATTCTGAAGACGCTGGTGTCGTACCCTACAGTGCAGTTAGGGGGATAGGCTTCACCAAGAGCATTGTGAAGCAAAAACATTTGACGAAACCAGTGGGTTATGAAAGCTTAGATCCAGGTTAGGACTAATAGGGAGAGTAGCAAGCGATTAGGTACGAAGTACATAGTAAGACCATATGGGCATTTGATCTTGCGCCCTACAAGATGTTTAAGGTCCCCAGCAATAGCGTCAGACGATTTTGGTTTTCTGCTGGAGACCTTTTCCTACAAAAGAGAGTTAAGCTTTCTTAGCCACCCAGATCTTCACGGGTGGCTTAGAAGCAATAAGTCTAAGTGCAGCATCTGAGAATTTTGACTTTGAAGCCCTAGCAAACAATCTTGCAGGCGGACAATAGTACTCATAAGAATAAGCAGAATAGTTCTTGGTCTTATGAACATGGCGGTTTGATGAACCGCTCTCATATTCATATGCCTGAGTATGGTTTCCCTGCAAAACATTTGCGTTAGTGCGACTCAGGTAAGTCCTCTGTTTGTATGAAGCCTTTGGACCATATGAAGCCTTTGGTCTGAGGTTTGTCTTCTTCACATGAGGTGTCATGAAGACATTCACAGGAAGATTTTCCAGACACCTTTTCGGAACCCAGATCTTCTTCATAGGCGGTCCATTCCTGCAGTTAGTACCAATGTACCTAGCAAACACTTCACCATTCTGATTCTTAAACAGTATATAGTTTGCATCAAAGGATTCATCAATGATAATGGGGTTAGCACAAGTGAAGCCAGTTAGATTGGA
Source organism: Triticum urartu (assembly GCF_056163025.1). NCBI lineage: Eukaryota > Viridiplantae > Streptophyta > Magnoliopsida > Poales > Poaceae > Triticum > Triticum urartu. Next base: position 294,190,644 of record NC_141873.1, read on the forward strand.
TGGATCTGCTGAAGGTTCCTTTGCAGCAACCCACATGGTTTTGGGGTACTGCTCAGGTTTCCAGTAAGAGCCATCTGCATTCATTTTCCTTACGAACCCAACACCCTCTTTCCTAGGGTTTCAGTTCAGAATCTGCTTTTTGAGGACATCACATAGTGTCTCATGCCCTTGAAGACTTTTGTACATCCCTATTTCAAGCAATGTCTTCAACCTAGCATTCTCATCAACAATAGCGGTGGTATCCTCAGCAGAGGGGTTAGTTACCACATCAACAGTTGAAGATATTGCAACAGCAGTAGCAGTAGAACATTCAGCAACAGAAGTAGCATTATCACGCTCAATGCATTTAAGACATGGTGGTTCAAATCCTTCCTGAGCGGGACTGATCTGTTTGGCGTGAAGTGACTCGTTTTCCGTTTGAAGATCTTCATGAACCGCTCTCAATTTCTCAAGATCCTGCTTCCTTTGAAGATAATCATAGGAAAGCTTTTCATGAGTTGTTGAGAGAGTTTCATGACGACTTTCAAGTTCCTGATACTTAACGTGAAGATTTTTTATGTCTTCAATTAAGGATTCAGATCGAGTCATTTCAGCACCTAACAGATCATCGCTTCTGTCTAAAAGTTTTTGAATATGTTCCATAGCTTTCTGTTGTTCAGTTGCAATTTTAGCAAGTGTTTTGTAGCTAGGTTTTGAACCACAATCAGAGTCATCGTCACTAGATGTTTGATAGTGAGTAGTGCGTGTATTTACCTTGGCACCGCGTGCCATGAAGCAGTAGGTAGAAGTGGAGTAGTCCTTGTCATTTGCATCGGTGTCGGTGATGAAGTCATTGTCTTCAGTGTTGAAGATGGACTTGGCAATGTATGCTGTAGCCAAACTTGCGACACCTGAGTCGGATTCCTCCTCAGACTCCACCTCCGCCTCCTCAGAAGCAGACTCCTCCTCTGAATCCATTTCCTTGCCAACAAACGCATGTGCCTTGCCAGATGAGCTCTTCTTGTGTGATGAAGACTTTGAGGAAGACTTGGAAGAAGACTTTGAGTATTTCTTCTTCTTCTTCTTGTCGTCAGAGTCATATTCCTTGCTCTTCTTCTTCTTTTTGTTCTCATTGTCCCACTGTGGACACTCAGAGATGAAGTGGCCAAGTTTCTTGCACTTGTGACATGTTTTCTTCTTGTAGTCATGAGCAGGAGCTTCATCATTCCTTGAACTTGATCGGGAAGACTTTCTGAAGCCTTTCTTCTTGGTGAATTTTTGGAACTTCTTGACAAGCATAGCAAGTTCCCTTCCAATGTCTTCAGGATCATCAGAACTGCTGTCAGATTCTTCTTCAGATGAGGAGACAGCTTTTGCCTTCAAGGCACGAGTTCGCCCATAGTTTGGACCGTAGATATCTCTTTTCTCCGAAAGCGGAAACTCATGTGTGTTGAGCCTCTCAAGTATGTCAGACGGATCGAGTGTCTTGAATCAGGACGTTCTTGAATCATCAGGGCCAGGATGTCAAACGAACTATCAAGTGATCTCAGCAGCGTCTTGACGACTTCGTGTTTGGTAATCTCAGTGGCGCCGAGGGCTTGAAGCTCATTTGTGATGTCAGTGAGTCGGTCAAATGTGTGTTGGACATTCTCATTGTAATTTCGCTTGAAGCGATTGAAGAGGTTGCGAAGGACACTCATTCTCTGATCTCTCTGGGTTGAGATGCCTTCATTTACCTTGGAGAGCCAGTCCCAGACCACCTTGGATGTCTTCAAAGCACTCACACGGCCATACTGTCCTTTGGTCAGATGACCACAGATGATATTCTTGGCAGTAGAGTCCAGTTGAACGAATTTCTTGACATCAGCAGCAGTGACACCTTCTCCAGCCTTGGGAACGCCGTTCTCGATGACATACCATAGGTCGACGTCAATGGCTTCAAGATGCATGCGCATCTTATTCTTCCAGTAGGGATATTCAGTTCCATCGAAGACGGGGCACGCAGCGGAGACTTTAATTATCCCTGCAGTCGACATAGCTAAATCTCCAGGTGGTTAAACCGAATCACACAGAACAAGGGAGCACCTTGCTCTGATACCAATTGAAAGTGCGTTATATCGACTAGAGGCGGGGTGAATAGGCGATTTTTATGAAAGTCTTCAGAACATGGGAGTTTTGAAGACAAAGGATAAAATTAAACCTATTACCATGCAGCGGAAGGTAGACTACACTAGGCAAACCATAGTCAAGTATTCAATGAAGTGAAAGCACAAAGACTAATAGCAGCTAGGTAGTAAGGATCAGGTAGGAAGATATTGTGAAGCCAAACAGAACACACAGTCACTCAATGAAGACAAATGATAGAGCAAACATACAATGACTTCACAAGGAGTAACAGTAAGTAAAGTGAAGTGAAGATGAAACCAGTGACTCATTGAAGACAATGATTTGTTGGACCAGTTCTAGTTGCTGTGACAACTGTACGTCTGGTTGGAGCGGCTAGGTATTTAAACCTTAGGACACACAGTCCCGGACACCCAGTCCTGAACACGCAACTCAGGACACCCAGTCCTCACCGTATTCTACTTGAGCTAAGGTCACATAGACCTCACCCAATCACTCTGGTAAGTCTTCAAGGTAGACTCCCAAACCTTCACAGACTTCGTTCACTGGCAATCCACAATGTCTCTTGGATGCTCAGAACACGACGCCTAACCGGCTGGAGGATGCACAGTCCTCAAGTGTAATAAGTCTTCAGATCACACAGACAAGAAGACTTAAGTGATGCCCAATTCTCTCTGGCTCTGGTGGTTAGGGCTTTTATCCTCGCAAGGAATTCTCTCTCAAAGGCTTCGAGGTGGGTTGCTCTCAAACGACAAAAGCCGTACTTTCAATCTGAGCAGCCAACCGTTTATGGTTGTAGGGGGTGGGCTATTTATAGCCACTTGGCAACCCGACCTAATTTGTCCGAAATGACCCTGGGTCACTAAGGAACTGACACGTGTTCCAACGGTCAGATTTCAAACTCACACGACAACTTTACTTGGGCTACAAGCAAAGCTGACTTGTCCGACTCTAGACAAGATTCGCTCTCATAGTCTTCACTCGAAGACATAGGTTTTTGGTTTAGGCATCACTTTAGTCATTCTGACTGGTTCTCTTGGACCCCACTTAACAGTACGGTGGTTCCTATGACTCAACACAAAAGAAAAAGAGCTACGAAAGATCTAAGTCTTCGAGCTCCATAGGCTTCATATAGTGTCTTCTCTTGTCATAGTCTTCAATGTGAATATCTTCATATACCACCTTTGACTTCAATGTCTTCATACATTTTTAGGGGTCATCTCTGGTAGGAAAACCGAATCAATGAGGGACTTCTACCTGTGTTATCCCGCAATTCTCACAAACACATTAGTCCCTCAACTAGGTTTGTCGTCAATACTCCAAAACCAACTAGGGGTGGCACTAGATGCACTTACATTTGTCACACAAAATGCTCTCATCATGCACAACCCCGATGACAAGCGAAGCAATTGTTTCATACTTAGCTTTTTCAAACTCTTTCAACTTTGACGCAATATATGAGCGCGAGCCATGGACATAGCACTATGGGTGGAATAGAATATGATGATTGAGGTTGTGTGAAAAGATAATAAGGGAGGAAGTCTCACATTGACGCGGCTAATCAATGGGCTATGGAGATGCCCACCGATTGATGTCAATGCAAGGAGTAGGGATTGCCATGCAACGAATGCACTAGAGCTATAAATATATGAAAGCTCATCAAAGAAACTAAGTGGGTGTGCATCCAACTCGCTTGCTCATGAAGACCTAGGGCATTTGAGGAATCCCATCATTGGAATATACAAGCCAAGTTCTACAATGAAAAATTCCCACTAGTATATGAAAGTGACAAAATAAGAGACTCTCTATCATGAAGATCATGGTGCTACTTTGAAGCACAAGTGTGGAAAAAGGATAATAACATTGCCCATTCTCTCTTTTTCTCTCATTCCTTTTTTTCTTTCTTTTTTTCTTTTTGTTTATTTGGGCCTTATTTCTTTCTTTTTTTATTTTGGCCTCTTTTCTCTTCTTTTTTTTCGTCCAAAGTCTCATCCCGACTTGTGGGGGAATCATAGTCTCCATCATCCTTTCCTCACATGGGACAATGCTCTAATGATGGTCATCACACTTTTATTTTCTTACAACTCAAGAATTACAACTCGATACTTAGAACAAAATATGACTCTATGTGAATGCCTCTGGCGGTGTACCTGGATTGTGATGAATCAAGAGTGACATGTATGAAAAAATTATGAACGGTGGCTTTGCCATAAATACGATGTCAACTACATGATCATGCAAAGCAATATGACAATGATGATGCGTGTCATAATAAATGGAACGGTGGAAAGTTGCATGGCAATATATCTCGGAATGGCTATGGAAATGCCATAATAGGTAGGTATGGTGGCTGTTTTGAGGAAGATATAAGGAGGCTTCTGTGTGATAGAGCGTATGATATCATGGGGTTTGGATGCACTGGCGAAGTTTGCACCAACTCTCAAGGTGAGAAAGGGTAATATACGGTACCGAAGAGGCTAGCAATGATGGAAGGGTGAGAGTGCGTATAATCCATGGACTCAACATTAGTCATAAAGAACTCACATACTTATTGCAAAAATCTACAAGTCATCAAAACCAAGCACTACTCGCATGCTCCTAGGGGGAGTAGATTGGTAGGAAAAGACCATCGCTCGTCCCCGACCGCCACTCATAAGGAAAGCAATTAAAGAACACCCCATGCTTCAAATTTGTCACATAACATTCACCATACATGCATGCTACGGGACTTGCCAAATTAAACACAAGTATTCATCAATTTCACAATTACTCAACTAGCACACTTCTAATATTACCACCTTTATTCCTCAAAACCATCTATCAAGCATCCAACTTCTCTTAGCATTAAAATTTATAACCAAGGTGAATTACCATGCTGTTCTAAGGACTCTCAAGATGATATAAGTGAATCATGAGAGATCAATTATTTCTATAAAATAAAACCACCGCCGTGCTCTAAAAGATATAAGGGGAGCAGTAGAGCAAAAACTATATAGCTCAAAAGATATAAGTGAAGCACATAGAGTATTCTAATAAATTACAATTCATGTGTGTCTCTCCCAAAAGGTGTGTACAGCAAGGATGATTGCGATAAACTAAAAAGCAAAGACTCAAATCATACAAGACGCTCGAAGCAAACCACATATCATGTGTCGAATAAAAATATAGCTCCAAGTAAAGTTACCGATGAACGAACACGGAAGAGGGGATGCCTTCCGGGGCATCCCCAAGCTTAGGATTTTTGGTGTCCTTGCATTTTACCTTGGGGCGCCTTGGGCATCCCCAATCCTAGGATCTTTCCACTCCTTGTTCCATAATCCATCAAATCTTTATCCAAAACTTGAAAGCTTCACAACACAAAACTTAAAAGAAAATCTTCATGAGCTCCGTTAGTAAAATAAAACAAACCACCACTTCAAGGTACTATATTTAATTCATTATTTATTTATATTGGTGTTAAACCTACTGTATTTCAACTTTTCTATGGTTCATAAACTCTATTACTAGCCATAGATTCATCAAAATAAGCAAACAACATACGAAAAACAGAATATGTCAAAAACAGAACAGTCTGTAGTAATCTGTAGGTTTCGAATACTTATGGAACCCCGAAAATTCTAAAATAAATTTCTGGACGTGAGGAATTTATATATTAATCATCTTCAAAAAGAATTAACTAAATAGCACTCTACAATAAAAAATGGCAGCTCATCTCGTGAGCGCTAAAGTTTCTGTTTTTTACAGCAGGATTACTAAAACATCCCCCAAGTCTTCCCAAAGGTTCTACTTGGCACAGACACTAATTTAAACATAAAACCACATCTAAACAGAAGCTATATTAATTATTTATTTCTAAATAGGAACAAAAAACAAAGAACAAAAATAAAATTGGGTTGCCTCCCAACAAGCGCTGTCGTTTAACGCCGTTAGCTAGGCATGATGATTTCAATGATGCTCACATAAAAGATAAGAATTGAAACATAAAGAGAGAATCATGAAGAATATGACTAACACATTTAAGCCTAACCCACTTCCTATGCATAGGGATTTTGTGAGCAAACAGCTTATGGGAACAATAATCAACTAGCATAGGAAGGCAAAACAAGCATAACTTTAAAACTTTAAGCACATAGAGAGGAAACTTGATATTATTGCAATTCCTATAAGCATATATTCCTCCCTCCTTATAAATTTCAGTAGCATCATGAATGAATTCAAAAATATAACCATCACATAAAGCATTCTTTTCATGATCTACTTGCATAGAAAATTTACTACTCTCCACATAAGCAAAATTCTTCTTATTCAGAATAGTGGGAGTATCATAAGAAACCCGAATACTATAAATTGTTTCCACATTAAAAGAGTAATGTTCAGAAAAAGGGTACTCATAATCTTGACAAGTTTTATAATCGTCACTACTTTTTATAGCATAAGTGTCATCACAATAATCATCATAATTAGCAACTTTGTTCTCATCATAATCAATTGAAACCTCTTCCAAGATAGTGGAATAATTACTAAATAAAGTCATGAACTCTCCAAATCCACTTTCATAATTATCACGATAAGATTCGACATCCTCCAAAAGAGTGGGATTACTCAAGGATTTTCAATGCAATTCACCGCACAATACATAAAAATTTCTTATAGATCAATATCGAGGAATTTCTCAAGGTTATATTCTGGAATATGCTTAGTTATACGTTTCATTTCTTCATAACACAAAATCAAACTAAGTTCATTATGATGTGCAAGGGAAATCAAATCATCACAATTTTTGGACACGATACGATCATGAAACAATTTGCATTGGAGATTTAAATGACCATGTTCATTGCAAAGTTCACAAGTATGGTGAAGAAATTTTAAATTTTCAGCACAAACATCTAGCCTTTCTTGCAACCATTTAGTTTCTAAGTACTTATGCCTCTTTCAAAATCTATCATCCCTATTTGGTGTGTACTTGCAAACTCTATGCACTCCACAAAAGTTGACATGCTTATAAGAGACATTTTCATCATGACTAGTGCAATCATCATTGTTGCTATGGATATTCAAAGAGTTCATACTAACAACATTGCAATCATGCTCATCATTCAAGGATTTAGTGCCAAACATTCTAATGCATTCTTCTTCTAACATTTTGGCACAATTATCGGAATCCTTATTTTCATGAAAGATATTAAAAAGATGAACCATATGAGGTACCCTCAATTCCATTTTTGTAGTTTTCTTTTATAGATTAAACTAGTGATAAAACAAGAAACAAAAAGATTCGATTATAAGATCTAAAGATATACCTTCAAGCGCTAACCTCCCCGGTAACGGCGCCAGAAAAGAGCTTGATGTCTACTACACAACCTTCTTCTTGTAGACGTTGTTGAGCCTCCAAGTGCAGAGGTTTGTAGGACAGTAGCAAATTTCCCTCAAGTGGATGACCTAAGGTTTATCAATATGTGGGAGGCATAGGATGAAGATGGTCTCTCTCAAGCAACCCTGCAACCAAATAACAAAGAGTCTCTTGTGTCCCCAACACACCCAATACAATGGTAAATTGTATAGGTGCACTGGTTCGGCGAAGAGATGGTGATACAAGTGCAATATGGATAGTAGATAATGGTTTTTGTAATATGAAAATATAAAAACAGCAAGGTAGCAAGTGGTAAAAGTGAGCACAAACGGTATTGCAATGCTAGGAAACAAGGCCTAGGGTTCATACTTTCACTAGTGCAAGTTCTCTCAACAATAATAACATAATAGGATCATATAACTATCCCTCAACATGCAACAAAGAGTCACTCCAAAGTCACTAATAGCGGAGAACAAACGAGGGTATGAAACCACCTCAAAGTTATTCTTTCGAATTGATCTATCATAGAGTTCGTACTAGAATAACACCTTAAGACACAAATCAACCAAAACCCTAATGTCACCTAGATACTCCAATGTCACCTCAAGTATCCGTGGGTATGATTATACGATATGCATCAAACAATCTGAGATTCATCTATTCAACCAACACATAGAACTTCAAAGAGTGCCCCAAAGTTTCTACCGGAGAGTCAAGATGAAAACGTGTGCCAACCCCTATGCATAAGTTCACGGGGTCATGGAACTCGCAAGTTGATCACCGAAACATACATCAAGTAGATCACGTGATATCCCATTGCCACCACAGATAAGCACATGTAAGACATACATCAAGTGTTCTCAAATCCTTAAAGACTCAATCCGATAAGATAACTTCAAAGGCAAAACTCAATCCATTACAAGAGAGTAGAGGGGGAGAAACATCATAAGATCCAACTATAATAGCAAAGCTCACGATACATCAAGATCGTACCACCTCAAGAACACGAGAATCAAGATCGTACCACCTCAAGAACACGAGAGAGATCAAACACATAGCTACTGGTACATACCCTCAGCCCCGAGGGTGAACTACTCCCTCCTCGTCATGGAGATCGCTGGGATGATGAAGATAGCCACCGGTGAGAGATCCCCCCTGCGGCAGGGTGCCGGAACAGGCTCTCGATTGGTTTTTGGTGGCTACAGAGGCTTGCATCAGTGAAACTCCCGATCTATTTTGTTCCTCGATGTTTTTAGGGTATATGGACATATATAGGCGAAAGAAGTCGGTCAGGGGAGCCACGAGGGGCCCACGAGGGTGGGGGCGCGCCTCCCTGCCAAGTGGCTTCCTCGAAGCTTCCCTGACGTCTACTCCAAGTCTCCTGGATTTCTTCCATTCCAAAAATAACTCTCCCGAAGGTTTCATTTCGTTTGGACTCCGTTTGATATTCCTTTTCTTCGAAACACTGAAATAGGCAAGAAAACAATAATTTGGGCTGGGCCTCCTGTTAATAGGTTAGTCCCAAAAATAATATAAAAGTGTATAATAAAGCCCATAAACATCCAAAACGGACAATATAATAGCATGGAACAATCAAAAATTATAGATACGTTGGAGACGTATCAGCGCCCGCTATTGCCAACCGCGCCCGCTCGCTGTGGCGGAGCCGCCACCGCTGGAGCTCCCCGCCGTGGCCGGCGGCCAACTCCCGCCACTGCTAGCGCAGCTCGGCCTCGCCGTGCACCGAGGGCGGGCTGTGGCCTCTACCCGAGAACCGACGCCCACGCCCGCTAGCGCCCGCTAAGTGGCCTCCTCGGCCATTGGCTTTCGGGGGCCATCCCCCTTTTCTTTTAAAAAATATAACATATTAATAATAAAAAATCAAATAATTAATTAATTAGATAATTAGTTAACTTACTTAGCTATTTAGGGTAATTAAGCTAACCAGGGAATGACATGTGGGTCCCCCGGACCTAGTTGACTAGTCAACTGGTCAACAGTTGACCTGGTCAACGGGGCCACTGTCAGCCATTTGTGACTCTGCTGTGTACACTTGTTGTGTGCACATAGCATTTTTAGCCTCTTATTTTTAAATTAATAATAATTTCAGAATATTGCTAAAACTTTAGAAATTCATAGAAAATAATCCATAACTTGGATGGAAAAATTTTATACATGAAAGTTGCTCAGAACGACGAGAAGAATCCAAATAGTTCTTCCTTCGTCCACCACACGTCCCTATCATAGCGAACCTGCAACCTTCCCTCTCCGATTCATTTGTCCGAAAGTGCAAACTTCGAGAAAACATTCCCGGATGTTTCCCCCTTCGTTGGAATCGTGTAGCCCCGCGTTAGAACACCCCTAGCGCTGCCTTTTTCCTTGTCATGCTTAGTATTGCTCTTTTTTGCTCTATATTCATTGTTTCTTTCCCCTCTTCTCTCCGGTAGAACCTGAGACCGCTGTCGATGCCATTGTGATCGTCTACGTCACCGACGACTCTTCTTCCTTTTCAGTAGAGCTTCCACGCAAGCAAACTCCCCCATTGATAATTCCGATATCGCCCATTCCCTTCTCTCTTATGCTTGCATTAGAAATGCTACTGCTTTTTGTATGATCCTACTCTAATGCATAGCCTGTTTTTGTTACCTGATTTCATACCTTACCTGCTTATTCTAAACTGCTTAGTATAGGTTGGTTAGAGACCCATCAGTGACCCCCACCTTGTCCCAGTTGCCCTGCTTTATGTTCGATGACTCGATCAATGTGATCAACGTCCAGGCCTAACATCGCACACACCCCCCTTAGTTGTATGACTCTGCAGAGTTATTATCAAGTGACAAGGGTGATACCTCGTCATCACTTCTGATGTTAACCCTGTAGTGTGGCTATTTGGTCGTCGTCATAGAGGGTGATTCCCCCTTCACCACTCCTGATAACGACTATGTCGTGTAACCCCTCAAGTGTGGACCAACGAGGGTGATTCCTCCAAGTCCACCTTGATGGTTACATCGAGTGGGAATCCATCGAGGGTGATTTCTTGGGTTTCCCCCTTGCTGTTTTAGACACACGGTTACTTTGACTTACCACAGAACAATGATGACATCGGGTCGGACCCGAGGGGTACCCATGAGTGATGTGAAGTCGGGTTGATCTAGAGGATACCCGCAAGTTTTCCACGCGACGCGGCCGGGCATTCTTAGCCCTTGCCGCAAGTCCATGAGACGAGGCGACGGGACCACATATCATGGATCATTGATCGTTACCGCACTCTACCAAGTCACTAATGGTTTGGATATTGAATCTGAGTAGGCCTCTGGCCTTTTTGCACTAACCACCACGTGGGAATAAGTATGAGAAATCTCCGTCATATGTATCAGCCGAAAGCTCAACGAACGTCAGCGATAGAGCGGCGCGTGCCGAGTTGGACTGGAACACCTTCTCTTATATAAGGGAGGCTAGGTCTGATCACCAGCCGCCCATGCAACATGCAGGAGTGCAAAGGGTGATGGGCCCAAGACCCATGCGCTCTTAGGATGTAGACCGGCGTGCTGGCCTCTCTGTTGAGCCTAGGTAGGACTACGGTGTGTTGATCGGCCAAGGACGGTCATGACCTGATGATGTGTCCGGCAGAGTTGATCGAGTGTGTTGGGTAAGTTGGTGCACCCCTACAAGGAAGATTGATCTATTCAAATGAGGGACTTCTACCTGTGTTATCCCGCAATTCTCACAAACACATTAGTCCCTCAACTAGGTTTGTCGTCAATACTCCAAAACCAACTAGGGGTGGCACTAGATGCACTTACATTTGTCACACAAAATGCTCTCATCATGCACAACGCCGATGACAAGCGAAGCAATTGTTTCATACTTAGCTTTTTCAAACTCTTTCAACTTTTACGCAATATATGAGCGCGAGCCATGGACATAGCACTATGGGTGGAATAGAATATGATGATTGAGGTTGTGTGAAAAGATAATAAGGGAGGAAGTCTCACATTGACGCGGCTAATCAATGGGCTATGGAGATGCACACCGATTGATGTCAATGCAAGGAGTAGGGATTGCCATGCAACGAATGCACTAGAGCTATAAATATATGAAAGCTCATCAAAGAAACTAAGTGGGTGTGCATCCAACTCGCTTGCTCATGAAGACCTAGGGCATTTGAGGAATCCCATCATTGGAATATACAAGCCAAGTTCTACAATGAAAAATTCCCACTAGTATATGAAAGTGACAAAATAAGAGACTCTCTATCATGAAGATCATGGTGCTACTTTGAAGCACAAGTGTGGAAAAAGTATAATAACATTGCCCATTCTCTCTTTTTCTCTCATTACTTTTTTTCTTTCTTTTTTTATTTTTTATTTGGGCCTTATTTCTTTCTTTTTTTATTTTGGCCTCTTTTCTCTTCTTTTTTCTCGTCCGGAGTCTCATCCCGACTTGTGGGGGAATCATAGTCTCCATCATCCTTTCCTCACATGGGACAATGCTCTAATGATGGTCATCACACTTTTATTTTCTTACAACTCAAGAATTACAACTCGATACTTAGAACAAAATATGACTCTATGTGAATGCCTCTGGCGGTGTACCTGGATTGTGATGAATCAAGAGTGACATGTATGAAAAAATTATGAACGGTGGCTTTGCCACAAATACGATGTCAACTACATGATCATGCAAAGCAATATGACAATGATGATGCGTGTCATAATAAATGGAACGGTGGAAAGTTGCATGGCAATATATCTCGGAATGGCTATGGAAATGCCATAATAGGTAGGTATGGTGGCTGTTTTGAGGAAGATATAAGGAGGCTTCTGTGTGATAGAGCGTATGATATCATGGGGTTTGGATGCACTGGCGAAGTTTGCACCAACTCTCAAGGTGAGAAAGGGTAATATACGGTACCGAAGAGGCTAGCAATGATGGAAGGGTGAGAGTGCGTATAATCCATGGACTCAACATTAGTCATAAAGAACTCACATACTTATTGCAAAAATCTACAAGTCATCAAAACCAAGCACTACTCGCATGCTCCTAGGGGGAGTAGATTGGTAGGAAAAGACCATCGCTCGTCCCCGACCGCCACTCATAAGGAAAGCAATTAAAGAACACCCCATGCTTCAAATTTGTCACATAACATTCACCATACATGCATGCTACGGGACTTGCCAAATTAAACACAAGTATTCATCAATTTCACAATTACTCAACTAGCACACTTCTAATATTACCACCTTTATTCCTCAAAACCATCTATCAAGCATCCAACTTCTCTTAGCATTAAAATTTATAACCAAGGTGAATTACCATGCTGTTCTAAGGACTCTCAAGATGATATAAGTGAATCATGAGAGATCAATTATTTCTATAAAATAAAACCACCGCCGTGCTCTAAAAGATATAAGGGGAGCAGTAGAGCAAAAACTATATAGCTCAAAAGATATAAGTGAAGCACATAGAGTATTCTAATAAATTACAATTCATGTGTGTCTCTCCCAAAAGGTGTGTACAGCAAGGATGATTGCGATAAACTAAAAAGAAAAGACTCAAATCATACAAGACGCTCGAAGCAAACCACATATCATGTGTCGAATAAAAATATAGCTCCAAGTAAAGTTACCGATGAACGAACATGGAAGAGGGGATGCCTTCCGGGGCATCCCCAAGCTTAGGATTTTTGGTGTCCTTGCATTTTACCTTGGGGCGCCTTGGGCATCCCCAATCCTAGGATCTTTCCACTCCTTGTTCCATAATCCATCAAATCTTTATCCAAAACTTGAAAGCTTCACAACACAAAACTTAAAAGAAAATCTTCATGAGCTCCGTTAGTAAAATAAAACAAACCACCACTTCAAGGTACTATATTTAATTCATTATTTATTTATATTGGTGTTAAACCTACTGTATTTCAACTTTTCTATGGTTCATAAACTCTATTACTAGCCATAGATTCATCAAAATAAGCAAACAACATACGAAAAACAGAATATGTCAAAAACAGAACAGTCTGTAGTAATCTGTAGGTTTCGAATACTTATGGAACCCCGAAAATTCTAAAATAAATTGCTGGACGTGAGGAATTTATATATTAATCATCTTCAAAAAGAATTAACTAAATAGCACTCTACAATAAAAAAATGGCAGCTCATCTCGTGAGCGCTAAAGTTTCTGTTTTTTACAGCAGGATTACTAAAACATCCCCCAAGTCTTCCCAAAGGTTCTACTTGGCACAGACACTAATTTAAACATAAAACCACATCTAAACAGAAGCTATATTAATTATTTATTTCTAAATAGGAACAAAAAACAAAGAACAAAAATAAAATTGGGTTGCCTCCCAACAAGCGCTGTCGTTTAACGCCGTTAGCTAGGCATGATGATTTCAATGATGCTCACATAAAAGATAAGAATTGAAACATAAAGAGAGAATCATGAAGAATATGACTAACACATTTAAGCCTAACCCACTTCCTATGCATAGGGATTTTGTGAGCAAACAGCTTATGGGAACAATAATCAACTAGCATAGGAAGGCAAAACAAGCATAACTTTAAAACTTTAAGCACATAGAGAGGAAACTTGATATTATTGCAATTCCTATAAGCATATATTCCTCCCTCCTTATAAATTTCAGTAGCATCATGAATGAATTCAACAATATAACCATCACATAAAGCATTCTTTTCATGATCTACTTGCATAGAAAATTTACTACTCTCCACATAAGCAAAATTCTTCTTATTCAGAATAGTGGGAGTATCATAAGAAACCCGAATACTATAAATTGTTTCCACATTAAAAGAGTAATGTTCAGAAAAAGGGTACTCATAATCTTGACAAGTTTTATAATCGTCACTACTTTTTATAGCATAAGTGTCATCACAATAATCATCATAATTAGCAACTTTGTTCTCATCATAATCAATTGAAACCTCTTCCAAGATAGTGGAATAATTACTAAATAAAGTCATGAACTCTCCAAATCCACTTTCATAATTATCACGATAAGATTCGACATCCTCCAAAAGAGTGGGATTACTACTTCCTAAAGTTGACACTCTTCCAAACCCACTTTCATCAATATAATCATCATAAGTAGGAGGCATGCTATCATCGTAATAAATTTGCATATCAAAACTTGGGAGACTAGAAATATCATCTTCATTAAACATAGCATCCCCAAGCTTGGGAAAAAAATTAATTTCAGAAAATACATTCTCAAACATGTCATTCTCATCAAACATAGCATCCCCAAGCTTGGGCCTTTTCATATCATAAGCATAATCACTCTCGTCATTAATAGTATGGATAGCGCCAATAGTATAGCAATTATTATCATCACTATGAGTAGTAGGAGCAACATCATTTGGGAGGGATACCTTTCTACCTTTGCTTCTCCATCTTTTATTTTTCTTCTTCACATCATGTGTGGGTTTAACCCTCTTTTTTGAGCTCCTTATTAATGAGATTGGTTGAATAGAAGGCTCCTCCTCATTACCTGATTCATCATAAGAAATAATAGGAGGATATTGGGAAGCCTCTTCCCTTTCATTAGTATTATCTTCATCCTCTATTTGTTTTCTTTTATTTATGTAATTGGCAATATAAGGATTTTCAATGCAATTCACCACACAATACATAAAAATTTCTTATAGATCAATATCGAGGAATTTCTCAAGGTTATATTCTGGAATATGCTTAGTTATACGTTTCATTTCTTCATAACCCAAAATCAAACTAAGTTCATTATGATGTGCAAGGGAAATCAAATCATCACAATTTTTGGACACGATACGATCATGAAACAATTTGCATTGGAGATTTAAGTGACCATCTTCATTGCAAAGTTCACAAGTATGGTGAAGAAATTTTAAATTTTCAGCACAAACATCTAGCCTTTCTTGCAACCATTTAGTTTCTAAGTACTTATGCCTCCTGCAAAATCTATCATCCCTATTTGGTGTGTACTTGCAAACTCTATGCACTCCACAAAAGTTGACATGCTTATAAGAGACATTTTCATCATGACTAGTGCAATCATCATTGTTACTATGGATATTCGAAGAGTTCATACTAACAACATTGCAATCATGCTCATCATTCAAGGATTTAGTGCCAAACATTCTAATGCATTCTTCTTCTAACATTTTGGCACAATTATCGGAATCCTTATTTTCATGAAAGATATTAAAAAGATGAACCATATGAGGTACCCTCAATTCCATTTTTGTAGTTTTCTTTTATAGATTAAACTAGTGATAAAACAAGAAACAAAAAGATTCGATTATAAGATCTAAAGATATACCTTCAAGCGCTAACCTCCCCGGTAACGGCGCCAGAAAAGAGCTTGATGTCTACTACACAACCTTCTTCTTGTAGACGTTGTTGAGCCTCCAAGTGCAGAGGTTTGTAGGACAGTAGCAAATTTCCCTCAAGTGGATGACCTAAGGTTTATCAATATGTGGGAGGCATAGGATGAAGATGGTCTCTCTCAAGCAACCCTGCAACCAAATAACAAAGAGTCTCTTGTGTCCCCAACACACCCAATACAATGGTAAATTGTATAGGTGCACTGGTTCGGCGAAGAGATGGTGATACAAGTGCAATATGGATAGTAGATAATGGTTTTTGTAATATGAAAATATAAAAACAGCAAGGTAGCAAGTGGTAAAAGTGAGCACAAACGGTATTGCAATGCTAGGAAACAAGGCCTAGGGTTCATACTTTCACTAGTGCAAGTTCTCTCAACAATAATAACATAATAGGATCATATAACTATCCCTCAACATGCAACAAAGAGTCACTCCAAAGTCACTAATAGCGGAGAACAAACGAGGGTATGAAACCACCTCAAAGTTATTCTTTCGAATTGATCTATCATAGAGTTCGTACTAGAATAACACCTTAAGACACAAATCAACCAAAACCCTAATGTCACCTAGATACTCCAATGTCACCTCAAGTATCCGTGGGTATGATTATACGATATGCATCAAACAATCTGAGATTCATCTATTCAACCAACACATAGAACTTCAAAGAGTGCCCCAAAGTTTCTACCGGAGAGTCAAGATGAAAACGTGTGCCAACCCCTATGCATAAGTTCACGGGGTCATGGAACTCGCAAGTTGATCACCGAAACATACATCAAGTAGATCACGTGATATCCCATTGCCACCACAGATAAGCACATGTAAGACATACATCAAGTGTTCTCAAATCCTTAAAGACTCAATCCGATAAGATAACTTCAAAGGCAAAACTCAATCCATTACAAGAGAGTAGAGGGGGAGAAACATCATAAGATCCAACTATAATAGCAAAGCTCACGATACATCAAGATCGTACCACCTCAAGAACACGAGAATCAAGATCGTACCACCTCAAGAACACGAGAGAGATCAAACACATAGCTACTGGTACATACCCTCAGCCCCGAGGGTGAACTACTCCCTCCTCGTCATGGAGATCGCCGGGATGATGAAGATGGCCACCGGTGAGAGATCCCCCCTGCGGCAGGGTGCCGGAACAGGGTCTCGATTGGTTTTTGGTGGCTACAGAGGCTTGCATCAGTGAAACTCCCGATCTATTTTGTTCCTCAATGTTTTTAGGGTATATGGACATATATAGGCGAAAGAAGTCGGTCAGGGGAGCCACGAGGGGCCCATGAGGGTGGGGGCGCGCCTCCCTGCCAAGTGGCTTCCTCGAAGCTTCCCTGACGTCTACTCCAAGTCTCCTGGATTTCTTCCATTCCAAAAATAACTCTCCCGAAGGTTTCATTTCGTTTGGACTCCGTTTAATATTCCTTTTCTTCGAAACACTGAAATAGGCAAGAAAACAATAATTTGGGCTGGGCCTCCTGTTAATAGGTTAGTCCCAAAAATAATATAAAAGTGTATAATAAAGCCCATAAACATCCAAAACGGACAATATAATAGCATGGAACAATCAAAAATTATAGATACGTTGGAGACGTATCAGCGCCCGCTATTGCCAACCGCGCCCGCTCGCCGTGGCGGAGCCGCCACCGCTGGAGCTCCCCGCCGTGGCCGGCGGCCAACTCCCGCCACTGCTAGCGCAGCTCGGCCTCGCCGTGCACCGAGGGCGGGCTGTGGCCTCTACCCGAGAACTGACGCCCACGCCCGCTAGCGCCCGCTAAGTGGCCTCCTCGGCCATTGGCTTTCGGGGGCCATCCCCCTTTTCTTTTAAAAAATATAACATATTAATAATAAAAAATCAAATAATTAATTAATTAGATAATTAGTTAACTTACTTAGCTATTTAGGGTAATTAAGCTAACCAGGGAATGACATGTGGGTCCCCTGGACCTAGTTGACCAGTCAACTGGTCAACAGTTGACCTGGTCAACGGGGCCACTGTCAGCCATTTGTGACTCTGCTGTGTACACTTGTCGTGTGCACATAGCATTTTTAGCCTTTTATTTTTCAATTAATAATAATTTCAGAATATTGCTAAAACTTTAGAAAAATTCATAGAAAATAATCCATAACTCGGATGGAAAAATTTTATACATGAAAGTTGCTCAGAACGACGAGAAGAATCCAAATAGTTGTTCCTTCGTCCACCACACGTCCCTATCATAGCGAACCTGCAACCTTCCCTCTCCGATTCGTTTGTCCGAAAGTGCAAACTTCGAGAAAACATTCCCGGATGTTTCCCCCTTCGTCGGAATCGTGTAGCCCCGCGTTATAACACCCCTAGCGTTGCCTTTTTCCTTGTCATGCTTAGTATTGCTCTTGTTTGCTCTATATTCATTGTTTCTTTCCCCTCTTCTCTCCGGTAGAACCTGAGACCGCTGTCGATGCCATTGTGATCGTCTACGTCACCGACGACTCTTCTTCCTTTTCAGTAGAGCTTCCACGCAAGCAAACTCCCCCATTGATAATTCCGATATCGCCCATTCCCTTCTCTCTTATGCTTGCATTAGAAATGCTACTGCTTTTTGTATGATCCTACTCTAATGCATAGCCTGTTTTTGTTACCTGCTTTCATACCTTACCTGCTTATTCTAAACTGCTTAGTATAGGTTGGTTAGAGACCCATCAGTGACCCCCACCTTGTCCCAGTTGCCCTGCTTTATGTTCGATGACTCGATCAATGTGATCAACGTCGAGGCCTGACATCGCACACACCCCCCTTAGTTGTATGACTCTGCAGAGTTATTATCAAGTGACAAGGGTGATACCTCGTCATCACTTCTGATGTTAACCCTGTAGTGTAGCTATTTGGTCGTCGTCATAGAGGGTGATTCCCCCTTCACCACTCCTGATAACGACTATGTCGTGCAACCCCTCAAATGTGGACCAACGAGGGTGATTCCTCCAAGTCCACCTTGATGGTTACATCGAGTGGGAATCCATCGAGGGTGATTTCTTGGGTTTCCCCCTTGCTGTTTTAGACACACGGTTACTTTGACTTACCACAGAACAATGATGACATCGGCTCGGACCCGAGGGGTACCCATGAGTGATGTGAAGTCGGGTTGATCTGGAGGATACCCACAAGTTTTCCACGCGACACGGCCGGGCATTCTTAGCCCTTGCCGCAAGTCCATGAGACGGGGCAACGGGACCACATATCATGGATCATTGATCGTTACCGCACTCTACCAAGTCACTAATGGTTTGGATATTGAATCTGAGTAGGCCTCTGGCCTTTTCGCACTAACCACCACGTGGGAATAAGTATGAGCAGTCTCCGTCATATGTATCAGTCGAAAGCTCAACGAACGTCAGCGATAGAGCGGCGCGTGCTGGGTTGGACTGGAACACCTTCTCTTATATAAGGGAGGCTAGGTCTGATCACCGGCCGCCCATGCAACGTGCAGGAGTGCAAAGGGTGATGGGCCCAAGACCCATGCGCTCTTAGGATGTAGACTGGCGTGCTGGCCTCTCTGTTGAGCCTAGGTAGGACTACGGTGTGTTGATCGGCCAAGGCCGGTCATGACCTGATGATGTGTCCGGCAGAGTTGATCGAGTGTGTTGGGTAAGTTGGTGCACCCCTACAAGGAAGATTGATCTATTCAAATAGCCTTGTCCACGGTAACGGACACTTGGAGTTGTATCCCGATCGATACAACTAGAACTAGATACTGAATGCTGAGGCATGTTATGGATATGTGGCTCCGGGATTGCTTTCTTGCAGGGAGTCGAGAAAGGATCTCTGGGCGCTAATGTTACAACATGTTTGCTAAATATAAACTGCTATTCTATACTATTCCGAATGTTGCAAGATGCTTGGAGCTGCTTGAAGATGCTAGTCTTCGATAGGCTAGGCTTTCCCCGTCTATTCTGGCATTCTGCAGTTCAGTCCACAGATACAGCCCAATCCTTTGATACCGATGCATACTTAGTTTAGATCTGATGTAAGTCTTGCGAGTACTTTGGATGAGTACTCATGGTTGCTTTGCTACCTCTTTTCCCCCATACCCAATTGTTGCGACCAGATGACGGATCCCAGGAGCCAGACGACACCACTGATGACTACTACTACCTTGATGGTTCCTACTACTACGTGACGGCCGCTGACGACCTAGAGTAGTTAGGAGGCTCCTAGGTAGGAATCCTTGCTTTTTCGATCGTTGTTGCTTTTGTGCTAGCCTTCTTAAGGCAGACTTGTTTAACTTATGTTTGTACTCAGATATTGTTGCTTCCGCTGACTCTTGTGTATTCAAGCCCTCAAGGCCCCTGGCTTGTAATATAAAGCTTGTATTATTTTAATTTGTGTCTAGAGTTGTGTTGTGATATCTTCCCGTGAGTCCTTGATCTTGATGTACACATTTGCGTGTATGATTAGTGTATGATTGAATCAAGGGTGCCACGTAGAATGCACACAACCAACACAAGAACACAAAAACACGTCGACAAATAATGAAGTCATATAAGACCAAATCTATGTGTAGTCGAGAAAATAAATAAATACCCAAAGTGGTTAGATCCATGGTCCGCAAACTATAGATGTGATTGATTTCTGGGCATGGTTTGTTGAATGCTCTGGATTGTTCACAGTCCGGTGTGCATATCGAATGATGCTAGGGAAAAAGAACGGGGTTGTTGCGACACGGAGTACTTTGTCAGGAGGGGAGGAAACTTGGAAGGCATTGTGGAAGCTATGAGTCCAAACAAAAAATTTTGTATTCTGGTGGCGTGTCCTGTAGAATTTTCTTCCATATTATGGAGAATTGAAGAGGAGGCATGTGATGGAGTTGGCACATTGTTCGATGTGTGGTCATGAGGAGGAATTCTTATTCGATGTCTTAATACAGTGTGATCATGCAGTTCTTTTCTGGAATGAAGCCTGGGAGTTTTTTGAGCTCAAGCTACCTAAATTGCATCCGGCCACATGGTCCCGAGATCTGATAGATCCAAGGTTTATTAGCAAGGAAAAATTGGCAGTAGCAATGTTAGTTATGTGGGCTATATGGTCCAACAGAAATAAATATTCCCATGAGGAGATTTCCTATCAACAATAGGGAGCAATGAATTTGATTAAGGAGCTAGTTGCTTTGCTAGTTGTCCCAGCGCCGGTAGTAGCTGTGCTGGAAACTAGACAACTGTGGGTACCTCCAGTGCAAGGTTGCATCAAACTGAATGTGGATGGTGCAATTGGGGTGATGCAGGGATGCGTAGCAGCAGGTATTATTGTCCGTGATAATCCTGGCAGTTTGTCCAAGCGAGGAGCACAAAATACTCAAATTTATCTGATCCACTAATGATTGAAACTTTAGCTTGTTGGGATGCAATGCTTTTGGCAATGGAGAGGGGTTTTCAGAACATAATTGTTGAGACTGATTGCCAGCAGGTATGCTCAATATGGAAGGAAGGAGGCAACCATTCGAATGGTGGCCAAATATGCAGGGAGATGCGGCCTTATCTTCCAAATTTTCAGGGTTTTCGTCTAAAGTTTGCAAGGAGAACTGCTAATTCCGCAACACATGTGTGTGCTAGATAGGCACTTAACCTTGATGTTTCCAGTATAAACTATGTTGTAACCCCTGCTTTTCTAATTGATATCCTGCTACTTCTTGACCTTGCGTTGGGTTTTCCCTTGAAGACGAAAGGGTGATGCAGCAAAGTAGAGATAAGTATTTCCCACAATTAGAGAACCAAGGTATCAATCTAGTAGGAGGTACAAGCAAGTCCCCAATCTATGCACCTGCACAAACAATCAAACACTTGCACCCAACGCGATAAAGGGGTTGTCAATCCCTTCACAGTCAATTGCAAAGGTGAGATCTGATAGAGATAGATAAAACTAAGCAAAAGATAAAATACTTTTGGGTTTTTTTGGTTTATAGATCTGAAAATAAAAGATTGCAAAATAGTAGACCGGAAACAAATATGATGGAAAATAGACCCGGGGGCCATAGATTTCACTAGGGGCTTCCCTCATGAAGGCAAATAATAGGTGGGTGAACAAATTACTGTCGAGCAATTGATAGAAAAGCGCAAAGTTATGACGATATCCAAGGCAATGATTATGCATATAGGCATCACGTCCGTGTCAAGTAGACCGACTCCTGCCTGCATCTACTACTATTACTCCACACATCAACCGGCTCCTGCCTGCATCTAGAGTATTAAGTTCAAGAGAACAGAGTAACACATTAAGTAAGATGACATGATGTAGAGGGATAAACTCAAGCAATATGATGAAAACCCCATTTTTTATCCTTGATGGCAACAATACAATACTAGCCTCGATACCCCTACTTTGTCACTGGGTGAGGACACCGCAAGATTGAAACCAAAACTAAGCACCTCTCCCATTGCAAGAAAAATCAATCTAGTTGGCCAAACCAAACCGATAATTCGAAGAGAAATATAAATATATCAAATCATGCATATAAGAATTCAAAGAAGATTCAAATAATATTCATAGATAATCTGATCATAAATCCATAATTTATCATATCCCGACAAACACACCGCAAAAGAAGATTACATCGGATAGATCTCCAAGAACATCGAGGAGAACATGGTACTGAGAATCAAAGAGAGAGAGAAGAAGCCATCTAGCTACTAGCTATGGACCCGTAGGTCTAAGGTAAACTACCCATGCTTCATCGGAAGGGCAGTAGGGTTGACGTAGGAGCCCTCCGTGATCAAATCCCCCTCTGGCAGATTGCCAGAAAAGGCCCCAAGATGGGATCTCACGGGTACAGAAGGTTGCGATGTTGGAAAAGTGGTTTTGTGGCTCCCCTCATGGGTTTTTGAATATATGTGAATATATATAGGACGAAGAGCTAGGTTCGGAGATCCCCGAGGGGGCCAAAAGGCAGGGGGCACGCGCTCCACCCTTGTCGCCGCATCGTGGATCTTCTGGCTTGGACTCCAAGTCCCCTGGGTGTCTTCTAGTCCAAGAAAAATCATCACAAAGTTTTTATTCCGTTTGGACTCCGTTTGATATTCCTTTTCTGCGAAACTCAAAAACAAGGAAAAACAGAAACTGGCACTGGGCTCTAGGTTAATAAGTTAGTCCCAAAAATAATATAAAATAGCATAATAATGCATATAAAGCATCCAAAACAGATAATAGAATAGCATGGAACAATAAAAAATTATAGATACATTGGAGACGTATCAAGCATCCCCAAGCTTAATTCCTGCTCGTCCTCGAGTAGGTAAATGATAAAAACAGAATTTTTGATGTGGAATGCTACCAAACATATTTATCCATGTAATTTTATTTATTTTGGCATGAATATTTAGATCCATAAGATTCAAAACAAAAGTTTAATATTGACATAAAAACAATAATACTTCAAGCATACTAACAAAGCAATCATGTCTTCTCAAAAAAACATGGCCAAAGAAAGTTATCCCTACAAAATCGTATAGTCTGGCTATGCTCCATCTTCATCACACAAAGTATTAAATCATGCACAACCCTGATGATAAGCCAAGCAATTATTTCTTACTTTTGATGTTCTCAAACTTTTTCAATTTTCATGCAATAGATGAGCGTGGGCCATGGATATAGCACTATAGGTGGAATAGAATATGGTGGTTGTGGAGAAGACAAAAAGAAGGAGATAGTCTCACATCAACTAGGCGTATCAACGGCTATGGAGATGCCCATCAATAGATATCAGTGTGAGTGAGTAGGGATTGCCATGCAATGGACGCACTAGAGCTATAAGTGTACGAAAGCTCAAAAAAACTAAGTGGGTGTGCATCCAACTCTCTAGCTCATGAAGACCTAGGGAAATTTGAGGAAGCCCATCATTGAAATAAACAAGACAAGTTCTATAATGAAAAATTCCCACTAGTATATGAAAGTGACAACATAGGAGACTCTCTATCATGAAGATCATGGTGCTATTTTAAAGCACAAGTGTGGAAAAAGGATAGTAACATTGCCCCTTCTTTCTCTCTTTTTTCTTTTTTTTTCTTTTTTTGGTGGGCCTCTTTGGCCTCTTTTTTTTGTGGGCTTCTTTGGCCTCTTTTATTTTTAGTAAAGTTCAGAGACTCATCCCAACTTGTGAGGGAATCATAGCTTCCTTCATCCTCTCCTCACATGGGACAATGCTCCAATAATGAAGTGAAGGAAATATGCCCTGGAGGCAATAATAAAGATGTTATTTATATTTCCTTATATCCTGATAAATGTTTATTATTCATGCTAGAATTGTATTAACCGGAAACTTAGTACATGTGTGAATACATAGACAAACAGAGTAACCCTAGTATGCCTCTACTTGACTAGCTTGTTAATCAAAGATGGTTAAGTTTCCTGACCATAGACATGTGTTGTCATTTGATGAATGGGATCACATCATTAGAGAATGATGTGATGGATAAGACCCATCCGTTAGCTTAGCATAATGATCGTTTAGTTGCTATTGCTTTTACATGTTCCTCTGACTATGAGACTATGCAACTCTCGAATACCGGAGGAACACCTTGTGTGTTATCAAACGTCACAACGTAACTGGGTGATTATAAAGATGCTCTACAAGTGTCTCTGATGGTGCTTGTTAAGTTGGCATAGATCAAGATTAGGATTTGTCACTCCGTGTATCGGAGAGGTATCTCTGGGCCCTCTCGGTAATGCACATCACTATCAGCCTTGCAAGCAATGTGAGTAATGACTTAGTTACGGGACGATGCATTACGGAACGAGTAAAGAGACTTGCCGGTAACGAGATTGAACTAGGTATGATGATACCAACGATTGAATCTCGGGCAAGTAACATACCGATGACAAAGGGAATGATGTATGTTGTTATGCGGTTTGACCAATAAAGATCTTTGTAGAATATGTAAGAGCCAATATGAGCATCCAGGTTCCTCTATTGGTTATTGTCCGGAGATGTGTCTCAGTCATGTCTACATAGTTCTAGAACCCATAGGGTCCGCATGCTTAACGTTCGATGACGATTTGTATTATGAGTTATGTGATTTGATGACCAAAGTTTGTTCAGAGTCCCGGATGAGTTATGTGATTTGATGACCGAAGTTTGTTCGGAGTCTCGGCTAAGAGAAGTCTCAAAATGGTCGAGAGGTAAAGATTCATATATTGTAAGGTTGCATTTGGACATTGTTGGGGATATTACTACTGGGCGTAAACCGGCCTATCTGGGCCGGGTTAACCTCATCAGTAGTTAAGTATGTAAAAGCCCATGAAGGTAGATGAGGGCTTAAAGCCCATGATCGGATTAAGGCCTGTAGCCGTAAACCGGCGTCGGTATGTAAACTTGTATTGTAAGTTAGGAATAAGTAGAGACCAAACCGAACACGTATATGAGCCGGTGTTGGGACTCTATAAACCGACGGGCGTCACCCATGTATATAAGGGGACGACCTGGCGGCAGTTCAAGGACGACAGACAACAACTCGAGACTTAGGCCGAACTAGTATAAACTCTCTTGCGTCCCTATGTCCGCTTTAACCCCTTCAAGCTAACCCGTCGCGATGGCTCCACGACTAAGTACTTTCACGAGGATATCTACCGTGACAAAACCACGACAGTTGGCGCGCACTGTGGGGCTATCGCACGATGGTTTCAAGTTCTTGGAGGGCCGCTTTGAAGGACTCGAGGGCTACGTTGTGGGACGGATGACTAAGAGTCGTCGCGGCAAGCTCTACATCGATGATGCAGGCTGGGGCCCCGAGGCCGGCTCAATTGAGTACGGGTACCGGGTCCCCTTTGGTGGCATACACGTTTTCATCGGCAAGATCGGTGAACCGGGCCCTGAGCCAGACATCTGCACCGACCTCGTCGAAACGGCTCAGCGTGTGCGATCCGCCCGGGTTAAACCAGTCGTGAAGCGTGCCTTCGTGGGAGTCATCCATGGAGGAAGTTATGAGGATGGATCAGAATCTCGCGGCGAGACCGTCGTTTATTCCGGCGACGAGTCATCAACCGGAGAAACCGAATCTCTGTATCAGCTACAAGATGGCCGGATTGGGGGCTGTTCCGATGGCGACAGTATTCCGGACCCCTCTGATCTACCCAACCGAGTTGGAATATTCATGGCCGGGACACAAGCAGTGCTTCATTCTTCGACCGCTGCGCCAATAACCTCCGGTTCAATAGCGGCGACAGCTGCTGGGGCAGGAAGCTCTGCACGCCCGCCGGCTCAAGTCCTATCAGATCTATTTGATGCATTGGCTGTGCTTATGGCAGAAGCTAACCCGGCGGATCAGGAAGTACACAACGCGGAGATTGCAAAGGTGAAGGAATAGATCACCCAGGCCAAGGCGGACCTGGCAGCTGAGAATGCCAGGATGACCACCGAGCGGGCCGCTTTAGATGCACAAGCCTACAGGCTCATGTTGGACCAGAACGCGTCGCATGAAGTCATGAAGAGGAAGTACCGATCCCGTTTGCCTTCGGTTTTCGAGGCCAGAGACCTTTTCAACACCCCAGGAGAAGGAACCAGTAATCCGCTGGAGGGAAACCAGCCGGAAGCTCCGGGGACCGGCGCGCCGGTTCAGCCTCGTCTGATGAATCCGCCTCATCAAAACACTGTTATACCTCAGGCTGTTTCAACACCCCCGGGTCACTACTCCAACCCAATGGACAATCTCGTTGCCGCTGCTGCACGGCTGGAGGCCATTCCAATTGAAGGTGACTCGCCGCAGGCGGTAGAGACGCGACGGGTCAAGGAGCTTCTTAGGACAGCTTTGGTCCAACAGGAAGCATACTCGTACAGCCGCGACCGGATCCACTCGACCCCTCGTCCAAGCCGGAGCTATAGCAGGCGTATGGATGAACCGGCAGTGTCAAGTAATGAACGACGTGGAGCACCCCGCGGCAACAACCCGGCGGGTGGTGCTGATAACGCTCAGGAAGTGGTGGACCGGGCCCGAGCGCGCAGGGAGGCCGAGTTAGCCGCACAGTATCAGGCTCGGCAGCTTACGCCGGTTCGTCCAACTATCTCGGTCGAACCCGGCGCTACTTCTAGTTCTTTGGGGGTGCCTTGACTTGTCCCCGGTTTACGCAATGTGCGCCTGTCTAAGGATTTCAAGGGCCCGCGCAAGGTACCAAATTACACGACGGATCAACCCCCAGAGACATGGGTGGAGAGCTATGAGATGGCCATGGAAATGCTTGATGTGGATGATGTGGCATGTGCAAAGTACTTCACCATGATGCTTGAAGGAACGGCCTGCACTTGGTTAAAAAGCTTACCGGCCAATTCTATCAATTCATGGGCCCAATTACGAGCCCGGTTTATCAGTAACTTCAAGGATACATGTAAGCAGCCTATGTCGATAGTGGACTTAGGCCCCGTTCGGATCTCAACCAGCTTCCCAAAATAGCTGGCTTCTCCGCTTCTCGCTGCCTTCTAGCTTCTCGGTCGAGCAGCGACTCGTTCGGCTGTACGTGCTCAGCTCCTTAGTTATGCATGGACTGGTAGCCCAGGAAATCAGGCTAAGGCCTGTTCGCGCGTGGTTTGGGCCAGGACATATTGGCCCAGTTCGATGGAGGAAACAAGTTCTAGTGATCGAAACGGTACGTGAGGTCACTTCGGAAGGGCAATGGAGTGTAATTCGATCAACTCCTGGCTTCCATGTGTCGAGGGCCAGCTTGAAGTGATCGAAACGGTACGCAGGCCTCACTTCGGAAGGGCACTCCCATGTAATTTCGATCAACTTCAGCTTCTCGATTTCGCGAAGCTAGTCTAACGCTGATCCTCGTCTCCGTCAAAATTGAACTGCGTATTCCTGGTCTCCACGGAGCCGGCTCCTCGGAGCAGAGCCGTTCGGCTAGCTTCTGGGATCGATTTTAGGAAGCCAGCTCCTGGAGAGCTTCCGAACGGACCCTTAGCTACCTGTGTCCGGGAGGAAGGAGAATCGATGACTCATTGGGTGCGCCGGGTCTCGCAGATTCTGCATTCATCAGACCGCATCAACGCTGACACCGCGGTTATAACCCTAGAAGGCAAATGCCGGTTTGGGCCCCTAAAGCTAAAGTTAGGACGGATGAAGCGCCATTTGCACTGACATGGGGACCCTCATGGCTGCCTTGGTAAAGTATGCTGATTCTGATAGTACCAAGGATCCCGAGTCTGATGATGACAAGACAGGGAAGGGAAAGAAGAACAGCAACTCCAAAGGTCAGCAGCATCACTCGGCAGGTAATGGTAGCGGAGGCAAGCGTAAAGCGGATGTCAACATGGACTTCGTGGCTAATACCAACGCGCAGGACAAGGGTCAGCGACGCAAGGGTAAACCGTCGAATCGCAGTGGAGCGCCTAACCCTAACCCGGACCGCTTAAATTATCTATTGAACGATCCCTGTCCAAAGCATGGGACGAAGGAGGTGCCAGCAAACCACCTTTGGAAGGATTGCTTCATTATGCAGGAGTTCAAGAATTCTAATGCCTTCCGGTATGATCACGGCTCCAGAGGTGGATCAAGATCCGGGCCGGGTTACGGTGGAGGAAATTCCGGTTTAGGATTTAATGGTAATCCGGGCGGACATAACAATCAAAATAATCAGAACAACCAGGGTGGTTACAACCAGCAGCAGCAACAGTCAGGTTACCAGAGCAACCCAAAGCAGTTGAATAGTGGGCAGTACCATGTCTTCACCACTAGCTTGGACAAGCGAGACTGGAAGGTTCAGAGGCGGGCAGTCAACTCTGTTGAACCAGTCGTGCCCCATTATCTACGCTGGTCTGAACAGCCAATCATATGGAGCAGAGAGGATCACCCTCCCCAGGTTGATAATCCGGGTCAGTTGGCTCTGGTGGTGGCGCCTCAGGTGGGAGGTTACAAGTTCACCAAGGTGCTCATGGATGGAGGGAGCAGCATTAATATCTTGTACTATGAGACCTTCCGTCGTATGGGACTAACAGATAAAAATCTCAAACCGTCCAATACGGTGTTCCACGGTGTGGTACCTGGCAAGTCAGCATATCCTATTGGTAAGATAACTCTGGAAGTGGCCTTTGGAGATGATCATGATGCCAGGTCGGAAACATTGACGTTTGAAGTGGTGAAAATCCAAAGTCCATATCACGCCCTGTTTGGGCGACCGGCCTACACCAAGTTTATGGCATGACCCTGTTATGTGTATTTGCAGCTCAAGA
Organism: Triticum urartu; assembly: GCF_056163025.1. Lineage (NCBI taxonomy): Eukaryota > Viridiplantae > Streptophyta > Magnoliopsida > Poales > Poaceae > Triticum > Triticum urartu. The sequence goes on from NC_141873.1 coordinate 294,219,674, forward strand.
TGCCAGGTCACAAGGGGACAATAACGGTTCACGGAAGCCATAAAATCGCTTTGGAGTGCGAGGAAGGAGATGCGGCCTACGCAGAGTCGGTTTGTGCCACCGAGGAGCTGAATTATTATAAGGACAATGTTGATCCGGCGGACATGACTCCATTAAAGAAGCCAACTACGGAGCATGATCCGGCCCTGAAGTTCAAATCGGAAGCAGAAACTAAGCTTGTTGAGTTCATACCTGGCGATTCCTCCAAGCAGTTCAGCATCAGTGCCAACTTGGATCCGAAATAGGAAAGCGCGCTCATCGAGTTCATCCGTGAGAATCGGGACATTTTTGCATGGAAGCCCTCTGACATGCTAGGTGTACTGAGGCAACTCGCTGAGCACACACTTAATGTAGATCCTAAATACAAACCGGTGAAATAGTTCCTCCGCCGGTTTAATGAAGAAAGACGCAAGGCGATTGGAGAAGAGGTAGCCGGGCTCTTAGCAGCTGGCTTTATTGTTGAAGTTTTTCACCCTGAGTGGCTTGCCAATCCGGTGCTGGTCCTTAAGAAAAACGGCACCTGGCGCATGTGTGTGGATTACACAGATCTTAATAAGGCTTGTCTAGCAGATCCTTTTGCCCTCCCCCGTATTGATCAAATTATTGATGCTACAGCGGGTTGTGAGCATTTATGTTTTTTGGATGCATATTCTGGCTATCATCATATCAAAATGGCAGTTAAGGACCAGGAGAAGATGGCATTCATAACTCCCTTTGGAGCCTTCTGCTATGTGTCTATGCCCTTTGGGCTCAAGAGTGCCCAGGCAACTTATCAACGGTGTGTACAAAATTGTCTTCACAAGCAGATTGGCCGTAATGTACATGCTTACGTGGATGATATCGTGGTTAAGTCCAGGGAGAAGGAGACTCTGGTTGACGACTTGAAGGAAACCTTTGATAACCTGAGGACGTACAAGATGATGCTTAATCCGGCCAAGTGTGTCTTTGGTGTACCGGTAGGCAAGTTATTGGGTTTTCTGGTGTCCAACAGGGGAATTGAGGCTAATCCGGAGAAGATCACAGCCATCACCTCCCTGGCTAAACCGAAGTGTATCAATGATGTTCAACGCCTGGCAGGCCGGATTGCCGCGTTAAGCCGGTTTATCAGCCGCCTTGGTGAGAAGGCAATCCCTTTGTATCAGATGTTGAAGAAGACGGATCAATTCGTCTGGAGTTCTGCTGCTGATGAAGCATTTGAGGACTTAAAGCGGCAATTGGCCAATCCGCCTATGCTCGCCGCTCCCATTGACAAGGAGCCGTTACTGCTATATGTTGCTGCTAATGCTCGTGTGGTCAGTGTGGCTATTGTGGTGGAGCAAAAAGAGGCAGGCAAGGAGCATCCGGTTCAACGTCCAGTTTATTATATCAGCGAGGTACTCATTGAGTCCAAGCAAAGGTATCCGCATTGGCAGAAGCTGGTATATGGAGTTTTTATGGCAAGCCGGAAGCTTAAGCAATACTTCCAAGGGCACCCCATTACGGTGGTCAGTTCTGCTCCCTTGGGGGATATCATCTAGAACCGGGAAGCGACTGGCCGGATTTCCAAGAATGAAGCGGCGGACTTTTTAAGCTGGCTAGGCTCTCAGCGCAAACCGGTCCCGTCCAATGTTTTTCTGGATGTGCTGCACAACCCGTCGGTCAAGCTCCCTGGTGAAGCGGATTTGGCTATTCCTGATCCGGAGGCTCAATTGTTGGCAGCTCTTCATGTCATTCCAGATTGGACGCTTCCTTACCTGGCGTACATGAACCGTGGTGAGTTACTAGAGGATGAGACTCTGGCCCGACAGATAATCCGGCGGTCCAAGTCCATGACTATTGTCAATGGCGAGTTGCATCATTGTAGTGTATCAGGGGCGTTTCAACGCTGTGTGTCTCCTGAAGAAGGCTGTGAAATTTTGCGTGAGATCCACGAAGGAGATTGTGGTCACCACGCCGGTTCAAAATCTTTGGTGGCTAAAGCGTTTCGCCATGGATTCTATTGGTTAACTGCTCATGCTGATGCGAAGGATCTGGTCAGACGATGTGACGGTTGCCAAAAGTTTTCAAGACGTGCTCATGTGCCGGCTCAAGAATTGAGAATGATTCCAATTACTTGGCCGTTTGCGACTTGGGGGCTAGATACGGTTGGGCCTTTCAAAAGATCCAAAGATAAGAAGACCCACCTCCTCGTGGCGGTTGACAAGTTTACAAAGTGGGTGGAGGCAGAACCTGTTAGCAAGTGTGATGTGGCCATGGCGGTTCAGTTCATCAAAAAAGTGATTTTCCGGTTTGGCTTTCCACACAGTATCATCACAGATAATGGTACCAATTTTTCCAAGGGTTCCATGAAGGAGTTCTGCGAACGGGAGCACATCCGGCTTGACGTTTCATCAGTGGCACACCCACAGTCCAATGGTCAAGCAGAAAGGGCTAATCAAGAGATCTTGAGAGGCATCAAGCCACAGCTTATGGTTCCTTTGCAGAGAACACCGGGTTGTTGGGTAGAAGAGTTACCATCTGTGTTATGGAGCATCAATACTACACCCAACAGATCAACAGGATACACGCCGTTCTTCATGGTCTACAGAGCGGAGGCGGTTCTCCCAAGTGATATCCGTCATGACTCACCTCGTGTGGCGGCTTATGTTGAAGCGGACAACGAGACAGCACGGCAAGACGCTTTGGACCTGTTGGATGAAGAACGTGACATAGCAGCCGCCCGCTCGGTGATTTACCAACAGGATCTTCGTCGTTATCACAGTCACCGAGTCAGAACCGGAACCTTTCAGGAAGGAGATTTGGTGCTTCGGCTCATCCAAGATCAGACTGATATGCATAAGCTATCCCCAACTTGGGAGGGACCTTTCGTGGTCAGCAAGAATCTGCACAACGGGTCATACTATCTGATCGATATTCGAGAGCATAAAGACTCACGTACATCAGAGGAGGAGACCAACAGGCCTTGGAACATAGCTCATCTTCGGCCTTACTATACCTGAGCCATTGGCTCTACTTATGTATATATTATGACGATGTATATATTATGATTAAATATAATAAACCGGAACCTCAGCTAAAGCGGGGTATCTGTTCTTTTACATCATTTTTGGTTACACGGAGTTGTTCTAAAGTGGCCTCCGGTTTACCCCTTGAGTTAGCTTTTCAAAGCATCATGTTATATCACTTGGGGGCTTGGTCGTGTCCGAACCAATGCAACACCTCTTGATAGGCGACAGCCACCAGATCACTTGGGTACTTGGTCACGTCTGAACCAGTCACGCCTCTTGATCGGACTAAGGCCACAGAATCACTTGGGGGCTTGGTCGAACCCGAACCATTGCCACGCCTCTTGATCGGCATAAATGCCACGGTTTCATGTGGGGACCTGGCTGACTTGAACCATAGCTACACCTATCGGGAGCTTGGTCGTGTCCGACCATGGTAACGCCATCTGATCGGCTCAAATAAAGCCTCTTTTTGCAAACGGTTTTATCATTGCCTTTGCTTCACATTTTTCTTTGATAGATATTTCTTTCTTTTTGTTGCGTTTTTTAAACCGACAAAGTTTTAAGCCGGTTCAAACTGTCAATTGATGGAACACGGTCCATTTTTAATCCGGAGACTATTTGCCCGGTTTGCATTTTATAAACATCCTATTACGGAGTAACACGGTGTTTTATTATAACCCAACATGGTTTACATGGTAAACCGGCATTATATATATACAGGAGCTGCTATCTCCTCCAACAGTGTGGGTTTATAAACCTCCTCTTTAAGATTGGCCAAGCCAACTTCATGCCCAACGATGGCAGGTATTATGTATCCCAAAGATTTGATCATATGCTTAAATTTTAGATATTTTGATTTCATATATGCAGACATCATACTCCGCCTGACAGTACAACCACGGTGGCATTTTAAGATTTTTTGTATTGCAGAAAATACTTTGGAAAGTGCATCACCCAAAGGAAGAACAAGTTGCAGTAATTATGCACGAAGGCATATCAAAGTCAAGAGTATCGGCTAGCCTATTACAAGGCAACATGGTGCCCAAAATAAGATCATTGTTTTTCGCAAAGGAGAAGCAGTTTAAACCAGCTTCCGGTTCAAGCTTGGTCACCAGCCTGGCTGATGGTTGTGGGTCATCCCGCGCCGCTTCAACTTTAGCTTCTCTACCCAGCGGCTAGAAATCAACAGTTGTCCAGTCGATTCCCATTAATGCTTGAAAGACAGCTTCATCATGGATCAGCAACGACGGTTCAATATTGGGAGCGTAAGTATGCTTATGGATTGGAGGGATAAGATTTTCCGCTTCAGGAATTGGTGCAGCTACTCGTTTATTTTGGTTGTCATATTGGGCTTGATAATGAGACAAGTCTGCTTCTTCAACCAATTGACAAGCTAGCGGACGCACCTCCCAGTTTATTGCTCGCAGATCCGCTTCACTAAATTCTGACCTGTCTTCCTTCAAGCTGGGATAGCCCTGAGCCGCTTCAACAGGATCAAAATCTGGCACCCAAGCTTTTGCTCGGATTAAGGCATTGATCGCACCAGTTCGAGCAGCAGATTTCTTTAGCTCTTCAACCCGGGCAGGAAGCATCGACAGTCTCTTCAGAGTGTCCTGAATCAATGTGGGCGCCGGATTGTTGTGGGATGCAGTACAGATGATCCGCTGTGCACCAGTGTACAGTTGTTCGGTCAATGTGTAGGAGGCTTTCAATTTCTTCCGCACATTTGACCCCAAGTGACCAATGCGTGTCCCTAAAATATTACAAAGGGTTAACAAACCGGTAGCTTTATAAGACGGCCGAATCAATCCAGAAATCAAACCAGCTTACCAAAGATAGCAGCGGTCATGGCATGCACTTGCCGCTCTATGCTGGTCAGTTCGTCCACCACCGGTTTCAGTGCAACCTCGGCATCTTCTGCTCGTTTGGTTAAAGCGGATTTTTCAGTGGCCCAATCCGTCCGCTTCTTCTTGAAGCCCTCCTTCAGCTGTTCCATGGCACTTAAAGCGCTGGTTAATTCCTCTTTTGCATTGGAGGTTTCAGCTTGTTGGCACTTCAGATTTTCTTGGAGATCGGCGACTTGGTTTTCTTTTGTCTTCAGCTCAGCCTGCATACAGACAGTTATATGATTCAGCAAGCAGTGCAAGAATTGAAGCGCCAACCACATAACAAATTATGCACTTGGCACTTGGGGGCTAATGTCTATTTGATCTTCATATTTCAGTTGATTATAAAGTCCCAAGATCAATACAAGTATTCAACTTGGCACTTGGGGGCTAATGGCTATTTGCTCGAATAAATTCTGATGCTGAGATCTTAAAGTCCCGGTTTAACTACGCTAAGTTGAACCGGCCCTTGGGGGCTACATCAGCGAATTCCGAAGTATGGAGATTTATATTAGCAAGTCCTGGTTTGAATGAAGATTCTAAACTGGCCCTTGGGGGCTAGGAGAATTAACAAGATTGAAATGTCCAAGCAGGGAAAAGCACATGGAAGTTACCTCAAATTTCTCTTTCATCATATTCACCAGACCAGCTTCATAATCACGGCTAGTATACAGCCGGTTCAGATAGCCAGAATGAAGATCTTGGGCATTCAGAGCAGCATAGGTCGCCAAGTCAACATTCCACTTGCCTTTGCCCATAGCAGCAAATTCTTCTTTGGCGGTATGCTTGGATAAAGCAACAGGGTTGCTGGGCTCTGTACGGCCAATACCAGTAATTACAACTTCATCATCCTTAGCATCACCAGTTTGCACTGGCACAGTCGGTTTGTCAGCAGGCTGGGATGGACTGGTGGATCTCCCAAACTGGATGGGGCTTGTGGGCTGGTCGACAGGACTTGAGGTATCAATAGGCCTTTCTTCAGCAATAAAATCGTCATCTTGCGGTGGTGGATCATTGGGTATATCTTCAGGAATAGCCGCTTCAAGATCTGGTGTTTTACCCGATTCAGGGACGGCGTCCTCCTCGGCCGCTTTATCCAGGCGAGCCTTCTTGCTCAGCCTAGGCGTGTCCCTGAAAGGAATAACAAAGTCAAATACAACATATGTTCCAAGGTGATGTACCGGAAATATTATGATAAGTATAGCTTACCCAAGCACCGTTTTGAGCGGTGGCAGCTGAGTAGCCGATGACTCGCCAGAGGATGAGTGGGAAGTAACCTGATAATCGGAGTCAGATGGATTAAGAGGTGGACGAAAACAGCCCGCCTTAGGACAAGCATTGACAAGCAAATTAGAGACCTCTGAACAGCGTTTCCGAACCGGACTGTTCGGTAAACCGGCGGAGGTAACTACCTGGCCGCTGTGCCGGGTTGTGCGGCGAGCTTCGTGCTGTTGGGTCTTCATAAGAAATTTGGGATCCAAGTAAGCAAGAGGATGAGAAAATTTAACCTTCCGGTTTGCCTGACGGATTTTTAGTGAAGGCAAAGGGTCTGAATCGGAAGAGAGAGTAATTACCTCTGTAGCATCAGCATGGCTGGCTTCGGCATCATCCTGACAAATGTCATCATCAATAAGGCGCATGAAAAATAAGCCAAGTGAGTCAAGCTCTACCTCAAGGTCCGGATGTAACGCCCCGAGACCGATGTGCCAGGTGTCCTCCGCTTATTCACTGTTGTTTCCTTGTCATTTCTTGCGTGTCATGCATTGCATATCATGTCATCATGTGCATTTCATTCGCATACATGTTCGTCTCTTGCATCCGAGCATTTTCCCCGTTATCCGTTTTGCATTCCGGCGTTTCGTTCTCCTCCGGTGGTCATTTCTACCTTTCTTTCGTGTGTCGGGATTAAACATTTCCATATTGGGCCGAGACTTGTCAAGCGGCCTTGGTTTACTACCGGTAGACCGCCTGTCAAGTTTCGTACCATTTGGACTTCGTTTGATACTCCAACGGTTATCCGAGGGACCGAGAAGGCCTCGTGCGTGTTGCAGCCCAACACCCCTCCAATTTGGCCCAAAACCCACCAAAACCCTCTCCATCATCTAGAGCGTTCGATCACAATCGCGTGGCCGAAAACCGCACCTCATTTGGACTCTCCTAGCTCCCTCTACCTATAAATATGTGCTCCCCTCCCGAAATTCGCGGATGAACCCTAGATCTTACCTCTCTCCGCGCCACCGGACATGTCCGCCCAGCGGCCGGACGCGTCCACCCAGCCGGCCACCTCACCCCGCCCAATGAGGGAGTGCCACCTCAGCGCCGCCGCCTCGCCGCACCCAACTGGAGGCCGCCACCTATCCCCGCCCTCTCTCTCCTCCCGCCGCCGAGCCCGCCGGCCCAGATCGGGCCCCCGCGGAGCCGAACCGGGCCGGGATCCCCATGCCGCGCCGCACGGTGTCTTCTCCGCTTTCGGTCGCCGGGGTTCGCGCCACCCACCGCGCCCTTCGTCGCCCCGTCGCCTGTGCTCGCCGACACGCCACCGCGTCCCCGCCGCCTGCGCCTTCGCCGCCCTCGCCAGCCACCGGCGCCGCCCCGCACCGCGGTGCCCCGCTCCGGCTTCCCTCCCCCGGCGCAGCACGTCCCGTCCTTCGCTCGTCCCCGCCGGCATCTGCTCGTCGGAGCACCGGCGCGCCGCCGTCGCCTTGCGCGGGATCGGGAGGAGCCCGATCCACGTCGCCTCCGTTGACCTTCCCCGTGGACCTCGCTGAGGCCCAGATCCGTCGGCCCACCTTCCTCTTCCTCCTTCCTGGGCCGAGCCCAGTGGTGAGCCTCTTCTATTCCCCGCCTGTGCGCATAATAGTTATCCAGCGCTCGTCATGTTTTTTTGGGGAAAAACTGCTAAGTCCCCGAGTTTTTCCCAGATTCATATGCCCCTCTTCATCATGTCGTAACTTTGCACCTGTAACACCGATTTGCATGTATAGCATATCAAAATGTTTGCCTCAGAGAGTACATCATTTCATTCCATTGCATCATTTTCATTTGAGTTCATCTTGATGCCCGAAATGCTGTTAGAAGAGTGCTACTTGAGATAATTGTCAGATCTGCTGCTTCATTTAAATATTTGTCATTGTTGCCATGATTATTGTGTGCATGATATGTTTTGTTAAGGGTTTTGCCATCTTTCCAGAGGTGCAACCCATGTATTTTTGTGATGTGTGTGGTGACTAGCACAAGCTTGCAAAGTGAGGCACTTGGTAATGCTGATTTCAGGGACTTAGCATTTCCACTAAGTACTTGAGCTGTTTATCTCATATGGTCATATATTCATGTTGTTTCCTAGTGATCCGTGCCTCTTTTGAGGATGATCAGAAAGGATGTTCTTTTAATATCGTAGTGCTCTATCCATCCATGTCTTTGTTTGCAATTATGGAGCACCCTAGTTTGAGTCAATCGAGCTCTACTTTTGTTACTTCGTGAATCTGGGCAGATTGTCTACTTGTTAGCGATTTTGCCGAAGATGTTGTAGTTGATCCGTGCATGCTATGTTATTGTTCTTGCCATGTCTAGCTTGCATTTTCTGTATTCTTGATGGGTGTATGCTTAGATTGTTATGGATTGCTCTATAGTGAGTGTATCGAGCTCGTAAACATGCCTACTTGACATCTGTTTCAGCATGCTCCAGTTTTCACTAAGTCTGAGAGTCTGATTATGTGTTTGCCATGTTCACATGCTTGCAATTGTATTTTCTGAACCCTTTTGGCTCAAGTTCACTAAGGGACTTTTGTTAAGCTCTTTGAGTAGCTCCATGCCATGCTTTACTTTGCCATGTTAAGGTCTTGTAGCATATAGTTTTCATGCTCCGAAGAGTGCTATCTGATCTGAAATTCCAGACAAGTGTTAATTTCACTAAGTCTGAAATCTATTTATCATTTGCACTTTTGCCATGCTTGTTTGAACCTGTTAATGTAGGAATTGGCCGTAGCTCAGTGCTAGATTTTTGTTAAGCATCATGAATGCATCCCTGCCATGTATTTTGTTGCCATGTTTGGGTGCTGTAGCATGTTCATCTTGTTGTATTTAGATGGCTACTTGCTGTTAATCGCAGACCGGTGTCATATTTGAATCGCTTGCCTTTCCAAACCGTAACTCCGATTCCGGTGTTCTTTATATCGTTTTCAAGCGATTTCATCTCATCTTTCCAGTGGCACACTTGGATTTCCAAATTTAGGCCAGGTTCATTCATTCCCTTGCAAATCATGCATATGCATCGCATACCGCATCCCGCATATCATATCATGTTCATGTGTTGGTTGTTTACTATGTTGTGTGCTTCTTTCCGGTGTTTTCTTCTTCAAGTTGGTTCCGATAATGTCACGTTTGTGAGGACCCGTTCGTCTACGTCCGTTTGTCTTCTTCATGGACTCGTTCTTCTTCCTTGCGGGATCTCAGGCAAGATGATCATACCCTCGAAATCACTACTATCTTTGCTTTGCTAGATGCTCGCTCTTTTGCTATGCCTATGCTGCGATACCTACCACTTGCTTATCATGCCTCCCATATTGTTATACCAAGCCTCTAACCCACCTTGTCCTAGCAAACCGTTGATTGGCTATGTTACCGCTTTGCTCAGCCCCTCTTATAGCGTTGTTAGTTGCAGGTGAAGATTGAAGTTTGTTCCTTGTTGGAACATGGACATGTTGTTCCTTGTTGGAACATGTTTACTTGTTGGGATATCACAATACTTACTTAATTAATGCATCTATATACTTGGTAAAGGGTGGAAGGCTCGGCCTTATGCCTGGTGTTTTGTTCCACTCTTGCCGCCCTAGTTTCCGTCATATCGGTGTTATGTTCCCGGATTTTGCGTTCCTTACGCGGTTGGGTGATAATGGGAACCCCTTGATAGTCCGCCTTGATTAAAGCTTTTCCGACAATGCCCAACATTGGTTTTACCATTCGCCGCCTAGCCTTTTCTTTTCCCTTGGGGGTCGCGCGCCCAAGGGTCATCATTATTTTAACCCCCCGGGCCAGTGCTCCTCTGAGTGTTGGTCCGACCGAGTAGACTGCGGGGCCACCTCGGGGCAACTTGAGGGTTGGTTTTACTCGTAGGATGTCTCATCTGAGTGTGCCCTGAGAACGAGATATGTGCAGCTCCTATCGGGATTGTCGGCACATTCGGGCGGTGTTGCTGGACTTGTTTTAACCTGTCGAAGTGTCTTGAAGAACCGAGATACTGAGTCTGATCGGAACGTCTCGGGAGGAGGTCTATTCTTCGTTGACCATGAGATCTTATCATGGGCTAAGTTGGGACACCCCTGTAGGGATTTGAACTTTCGAAAGCCGTGCCCGCGGTTATGGGCAGATGGGAATTTGTTAATGTCCGGTTGTAGATAACTTGAACCTTAACTTAATTAAAATGAATCAACCGCGTGTGTAACCGTGATGGTCTCTTTTCGGCGGAGTCCGGGAAGTGAACACGGTGTTGGAGTTATGCTTGACGTAGGTTGTTTTAGGATCACTTCTTGATCATACTTTTATCGACCGTGCTTTGCCTTCTCTTCTCGCTCTCATTTGCGTATGTTAGCCACCATATATGCTAGTCGCTTGCTGCAGCTCCACCTCATACCTTTTACCTTACCCATAAGCTTAAATAGTCTTGATCGCGAGGGCGCGAGATTGCTGAGTCCCCATGACTCATAGATACTTCCAAAACCAGCTTGCAGGTGCCGATGAGTCTGTGTAGATGACGCAACCAAGCTCAAGGAGGAGCTCTATGAAGATCTTGTCCTTTATGTTGTTTCGTTCTAGTTGATCAGTAGTGGAGCCCAGTTGGGGTCGATCGGGGACCTTATCGCATTTGGGGTTCTTCTTTTATTTTGGTTCCATAGTCGGACCTTGATTGTATTTGGATATTGTAATGCTTTATTTATGTATTGTGTGAAGTGGCGATTGTAAGCCAACTATGTATCTCTTTCCAGTATGTATTACATGGGTTGTGTGAAGATTACCTCACTTGCGACATTGCTTTCAATGCGGTTATGCCTCTAAGTCGTGCTTCGACACATGGGAGATATAGCCGCATCGAGGGCGTTACAAGTTGGTATCAGAGCCTTCCCCGACCTTAGGAGCCCCATTGCTTGATCATTATTCGCGGCCGAGTTGTGTCTAGAAAAATGTTTTGAGTCATTTAGGAATTATATATCGGAGAGTTTAGGAATTCTTTTTACTTCCCAGTCTCCTCATCGCTCTGGTAAGGCATCCTGACATAGAGTTTTGACTCTTCTCTTCTCAAATTTCACAAAAAAAATTAGGATCACGCGGGTATCTTGGAATCGTTCCGATGGTTTTGTGACGAGAACATTGTCTTGGTGCCTCCTGTCAGGGGTTTTGTGGAAGTGTCCCGGGGAGTTGAGCTCTGAGGGGTTGTCGTCATAATTTTATCGTTGCAGTTCTGGAATACCTGAGTTTAGTACGCCGACATCGGAAATCTCTTTTATGCAGTTCGTTGGTGAGATAACCTCGACGCCACCCAGTACTGGGGCGGGAGTTCGGGAGTATTGCCATAACTCGTATAACAGATGTTTTTCGAAGGTTGAGGTAGACGATTTCCGAAGGTTTCTTGGTTATGTGTTGAAGGATGGATACAGCTGGATGTAGGATTTATTAGTTTTGGGTAAGATATTATGCTTCCCCTGTATCCCCAACACCTGATTGCATAACCGGAAAATTTCGGGAGTTTATAAGTGGGAATTCAAGTAGCTCTTAGGATATCTTTCCGTCAGATGTATGATATGAAATTGGGGTTCGACGTCTAGTGGTCCGCCTATTCACGGTCGGTTTTACAGTGGTCTCGTTGTGTCTTAAAGAGTCCTTGGCTATGCCGACTCAGGGACGCTTCGTATGTCATGTGCACTGCCTTGTACATGATGGTGCTGTACGATCGAGCCCGTGTAGGCCCCACCACGAAAACTTCGGACGAAATCTCTATCATATGTTTGTTCCGGCTTATTCCTCAAGCCAATCCTTTGTTTTGTTTTCAGTTGTGGTATTTGAGTTGCTTCGAAGTCAAATGTTGATTACATACCTTTTTCCAAGCGGTGTTCTCATATTTCTATGGGAATACTAATCCATCTTCATCATTGAGATTGTCATGACAATCCTTTTCAATCGGCGTGTTTCTCTTCAAGTGGATCCAATCATTTTCAACAACCGCTTGATCAAGTATCAGTTCTTCTCAACGGTGTTCGCTTCATCCATTCCAAATTGTCTTTGTTTTTTTCCCACCCTCCCTCCCTTTGTTTTTCTTCAAGGAATCCGATGTCTTAATCAAGTATCCTTTTATTCTTGTGAAGTCTCTCCATCATTTTCCGCCAATATTCTTATCCGGTGATTCTCATGAAGATTCTAACGGAGCTTCAAGTTCGTCTCTCATCACTCGTTTTCTTCTCCGGTGGAACCAATTCAAGCTTTCAGTGTTGGTCATACCTTTTTCCTCGTTTCAAATGCCTTCTCATAACGGTACACCTCATAATCTTTCACTACTCGCTATTCTATTGTTCCGGAGTGCTGAAGATATCTCAGAAGGCTTGTCTTGTCATCCAAGATCCGCTCAACCTATTTCGAGATTGTTATCTCATTCAAGACATTTAATTCAATCGGTGCATTCTCTCTTTTAAATCCCTCAACGGTATTTCTTTTGAGTGGGCCCTAACCCACAGGTCTTTTCCCAGGATCTTACCTGACTCTTCTTATTTTCCTGGAGGTATTCTCAAATTCCTTTCGAAGTTTGACGTAAGGATGAATTATCATCAGTCAAATGTATTTCTCCAAGATCTTTCAAATTCTTTTCATAGTTGGTTCAACCTCTTCACTTTTGATTCTCCCGGGGTGTCTAAATTATTCATGATGGTGTTTCTCGTCATCATTCTCGGATTTTGAAGACCAAAGAAGAGTTTCTCTTTAATCTTGCTCCATTCTCTTCAAGATTCGTGATTCTAGCTTGTGGCCATCCTCTCATAATTATTTTCGTTTGTGGGAATTCTTTTCACCTATCCGGAGCAATTCAAGAGTCTTCTCTGTTTGTTATCCAGAGTCCATCAATTCAGGTTTATTCATTCTCAGCTGTCAGTTATCATTCTCCAATTTTACCGGTGCTTCATTCAAGTTTTATCTAAGCAGTTCTTGATCTCTTCGTCCACTTGTATCTAAATACCCTCAAGTATCTTCATTCGTTCTTCATATTCTTCCCGGTGAATTGTGCCTTTGCTTCGTTCATTTCACAATTCTTACCGGTGATTCATCCTTTTACTTCATTCGTTGTTCAATTCTTACGGTGGTTCGTTCAAGATTTCTCTTCCGTATCAATTCATTCGTGTTTTCAATTCTACCGGTGTTTCGTGGAAGGCATTCTCAAGTTGACGCTATATCTATCTAAATCCTTTCTACGAGAATAAGTCGTATGCGATCCATTGCTTCTCATCAATCCATATTGGTGAAGGATACACGTAACGTAATTCTTATTCTTGTTTCTTCATAGTGATTAATTCCTTATTCCGGAGGTCCATCAAATTCCTGAATTCAATTGTTTCATCTTCTCTTTTTCCCGGACTTCCAAGTTCTCTCAATTATTTCACCACGGAGATCCGTTTAAATCATTACAAGGTTTCACCTTGTGTTTTCAACTTCCTTTTTTTCGTCATCCTTTGGTTACCGGAGTTCTTCATGGAGGTTCTACATGATGGATTCATCAAGGATTTAATTCCTTCTTGAAGTGTTCATTGAGATTCTTTTAAGGAGCTCAAGCATTCTTCTTCTTGTAATCCGGAGTGCAATTCTTTCTACCATATTATTGGAGGTGGTATTATGTCATTCTTAATAATTTGAGTTCATGTTTCATGACTCACATGTTGTTATGAATGAGGTATTTTAAATCCATCAATATCGTCATTGGAATTATCTTGGGTTATATTTCACCTAAAGCCTTCCCTAAGGTTTGTTGCTATCTATGGTGTTTATAAAGGACCCGAGTTCTTCATTTATCCTCCCGGTGAAATAAGTTTCTCGTCTCCTCGTTCATATCAATCCAATTCCTTTTCCCGTGAGTGGAAGGTTGTCACCTCATAAGTTTGAGATATGTTCCATAAGACCATATCAAGAGTATTCTTTTCGTTGTTGGTTTTCCAACAACTCCGTTCTAGCATTTGTTGTAACCGTGCTCTCTCAAGATCTTGTTTCCTTGCGTTCCGGAGGTCTAGTGATGTTGCTCTTTTCACTCCTCATCTCGGTTTGTCAATATCATGTTCAATTTCTTCCATTTACAGTCGGAGTGCTGTCCAAATTATATCATTCTTAATCCTTCTCTATCTTGTTTTAACCGGAGTGTTTTCAATATATATCTTCCCTTAAACCTCAAGGTTTTTCGCAGTGTTCCTTGTCCCTCTTTTCTAACGGAGTGTTTTCGACTTTATTCATCTTCGTTGTATTCTTTCTTTCAAATTGTTCAACCTCGCAAGGTTCTTTGGTTTCACTCAATTATCAAAGGAGCAACTTAGTTTTACCTCTTCTCTTTCTCTTCCGTTTTTCCCTCCGGTGCTACTCTAGATCTCGGGACGAGATCCTCTCGTAGTGGTGGAGTGTTGTAACGCCCCGAGACCGATGTGCCAGGTGTCCTCTGCTTACTCGATGTTGTTGCCTTGTCATTGCTTGCGTGTCATGCATTGCATATCATATCATCATGTGCATTTCATTCGCATACATGTTCGTCTCTTGCATCCGAGCATTTTCCCCGTTGTCCGTTTTGCATTCCGACGCTTCGTTCTCCTCCGGTGGTCATTTCTACCTTTCTTTCGTGTGTGGGGATTAAACATTTCCGGATTGGACCAAGACTTGCCAAGCGGCCTTGGTTTACTACCGGTAGACCGCCTGTCAAGTTTCGTACCATTTGGACTTCGTTTGATACTCCAACGGTTAACCGAGGGACCGAGAAGGCCTTGTGCGTGTTGCAGCCAAACACCCCTCCAATTTGGCCCAAAACCCACCAAAACCCTCTCCATCATCTAGAGCGTTCGATCACGATCGCGTGGCCGAAAACCGCACCTCATTTGGACTCTCCTAGCTCCCTCTACCTATAAATATGTGCTCCCCTCCCGAAATTCGCGGATGAACCCTAGATCTTACCTCTCTCCGCGCCGCCGGACATGTCCGCCCGGCGGCCGGACGCGTCCACCCAGCCGGCCACCTCACCCCGCCCAATGAGGGAGTGCCACCTCAGCGCCGCCGCCTCGCCGCACCCAACTGGAGGCCGCCACCTATCCCCGCCCTCTCTCTCCTCCCGCCGCCGAGCCCGCCGGCCCAGATCTGGCCCCCGCGGAGCCGAACCGGGCCGGGATCCCCATGCCGCGCCGCACGGTGTCTTCTCCGCTTTCGGTCACCGGGGTTCGCGCCACCCACCGCGCCCTTCGTCGCCCCGTCGCCTGTGCTCGCCGACACGCCACCGCGTCCCCGCCGCCTGCGCCTTCGCCGCCCTCGCCAGCCACCGGCGCCGCCCCGCACCGCGGTGCCCCGCTCCGGCTTCCCTGCCCCGGCGCAACACGTCCCGTCCTTCGCTCGTCCCCGCCGGCATCTGCTCGTCGGAGCACCGGCGCGCCGCCGTCGCCTTGCGCGGGATCGGGAGGAGCCCGATCCACGTCGCCTCCGTTGACCTTCCCCGTGGACCTCGCTGAGGCCCAGATCCGTCGGCCCACCTTCCTCTTCCTCCTTCCTGGGCCGAGCCCAGTGGTGAGCCTCTTCTATTCCCCGCCTGTGCGCATAATAGTTATCCAGCGCTCGTCATGTTTTTTTGGGAAAAACTGCTAAGTCCCCGAGTTTTTCCCAGATTCATATGCCCGTCTTCATCATGTCGTAACTTTGCACCCGTAACTCCGATTTGCATGTATAGCATATCAAAATGTTTGTCTCAGAGTGTACATCATTTCATTCCAATGCATCATTTTCATTTGAGTTCATCTTGACGCCCGAAATTCTGTTAGAAGAGTGCTACTTGAGATAATTGTCAGATCTGCTGCTCCATTTAGATATTTGTCATTTTTGCCATGATTATTGTGTGCATGATATGCCCATGAGCCCTACATATGTTTTGTTAAGGGTTTTGCCATCTTTCCAGAGGTGCAACCCATGTATTTGTGTGATGTGTGTGGTGACTAGCACAAGCTTGCAAAGTGAGGCACTTGGTAATGCTGATTTCAGGGACTTAGCATTTCCACCAAGTCCTTGAGCTGTTTATCTCATATGGTCATATGTTCATGTTGTTTCCTAGTGATCCATGCCTCTTTTGAGGATGATCAGTAAGGATGTTTTGTTAATATCGTAGTTCTCTATCCATCCATGTCTTTGTTTGCAATTATGGAGCACCCTATCTTGAGTCAATCGAGCTCTACTTTTGCTACTTCGTGAATCTGGGCAGATTGTCTACTTGTTAGCGATTTTGCCGAAGATGTTGTAGTTGATCCGTGCATGCTATGTTATTGTTCTTGCCATGTCTAGCTTGCATTTTGTGTATTCTTGATGGGTGTATGCTTAGATTGTCATGTATTGCTCTGTAGTGAGTGCATCGAGCTCGTAAACATGCCTACTTGACATCTGTTTCAGCATGCTCCAGTTTTCACTAAGTCTGAGAGTCTGATTATGTTTTTGCCATGTTCACATGCTTCCAATTGTATTTTCTGAACCCTTTTGGCTCAAGGTCACTAAGGGACTTTTGTTAAGCTCTTTGAGTAGCTCCATGCCATGCTTTACTTTGCCATGTTAAGGTCCTGTAGCATATAGTTTTCATGCTCCGAAGAGTGCTATCTGATCTGAAATTCCAGACAAGTGTTAATTTCACAAAGTCTGAAATCTATTTATCATTTGCACTTTTGCCATGCTTGTTTGAACCTGTTAATGTAGGAATTGGCCGTAGCTCAGTGCTAGACTTTTGTTAACCATCATGAATGCATCCCTGCCATGTATTTTGTTGCCATGTTTGGGTGCTGTAGCATGTTCATCTTGTTGCATTTAGATGGCTACTTGCTGTTAATCGCAGACCGGTGTCATATTTGAATCGCTTGCCATTTCCAAACCGTAACTCCGATTCCGGTGTTCTTTATATCGTTTTCAAGCGATTTCATCTCATCTTTCCAGTGGCACACTTGGATTTCAAAGTTGAGGCCAGGTTCATTCATTCCCTTGCAAATCATGCATATGCATCGCATACCGCATCCCGCATATCATATCATGTTCATGTGTTGGTTGTTTACTATGTTGTGTGCTTCTTTCCGGTGTTTGCTTCTTCGGGTTGGTTCCGATAATGTCACGTTTGTGAGGACCCATTCGTCTACGTCCGTTTATCTTCTTCATGGACTCGTTCTTCTTCCTTGCGGGATCTCAGGTAAGATGATCATACCCTTGAAATCACTACTATCTTTGCTTTGCTAGATGCTCGCTCTTTTGCTATGCCTATGTTGCGATACCTACCACTTTCTTATCATGCCTCCCATATTGTTATACCAAGCCTCTAACCCACCTTGTCCTAGCAAACCGTTGATTGGCTATGTTACCGCTTTGCTCAGCCCCTCTTATAGCGTTGTTAGTTGCAGGTGAAGATTGAAGTTTGTTCCTCGTTGGAACATGGAGATGTTGTTTCTTGTTGGAACATGTTTACTTGTTGGGATATCACAATATATCTTACTTAATTAATGCATCTATATACTTGGTAAAGGGTGGAAGGCTCAGCCTTATGCCTGGTGTTTTGTTCCACTCTTGCCGCCCTAGTTTCCGTCATATCTGTGTTATGTTCCCGGATTTTGCGTTCCTTATGTGGTTGGGTTATAATGGGAACCCCTTGATAGTTCGCCTTGATTAAAGCTTTTCCAGCAATGCCCAACATTGGTTTTACCATTCGCCGCCTAGCCTTTTCTTTTCCCTTGGGGGTCGCGCGCCTAAGGGTCATCATTATTTTAACCCCCCCTGGGCCAGTGCTCCTCTGAGTGTTGGTCCGACCGAGTAGACTGCGGGGCCACCTCGGGGCAACTTGAGGGTTGGTTTTACTCGTAGGATGTCTCATCTGAGTGTGCCCTTTGAACGAGATATGTGCAGCTCCTATCGGGATTTGTCGGCACATTTGGGCGGTGTTGCTGGACTTGTTTTAACCTGTCGAAGTGTCTTGAAGAACCGAGATACCAAGTCTGATCGGAACGTCTCGGGAGGAGGTCTATTCTTCGTTGACCGTGAGAGCTTGTCATGGGCTAAGTTGGGACACCCCTGTAGGGATTTGAACTTTCGAAAGCCGTGCCCGTGGTTATGGGCAGATGGGAATTTGTTAATGTCCGGTTGTAGATAACTTGAACCTTCACTTAATTAAAATGAATCAACCGCGTGTGTAACCGTGATGGTCTCTTTCCGGCGCAGTCCGGGAAGTGAACACGGTGTTGGAGTTATGCTTGCCGTAGGTTGTTTTAGGATCACTTCTTGATCATACTTTTATCGACCGTGCTTTGCCTTCTCTTCTCGCTCTCATTTGCGTATGTTAGCCACCATATATGCTAGTCGCTTGCTGCAGCTCCACCTCATACCTTTTACCTTACCCATAAGCTTAAATAGTCTTGATCGCGAGGGTGCGAGATTGCTGAGTCCTCGTGGCTCACAGATACTTCCAAAACCAGCTTGCAGGTGCCGATGAGTCCATGCAGATGACGCAACCAAGCTCAAGGAGGAGCTCTATGAAGATCTTGTCCTTTATGTTGTTTCGTTCTAGTTGATCAGTAGTGGAGCCCAGTTGGGGTCGATCGGGGACCTTGTCGCATTTGGGGTTCTTCTTTTATTTTGGTTCCGTAGTCGGACCTTGATTGTATTTGGATATTGTAATGCTTTATTTATGTATTGTGTGAAGTGGCGATTGTAAGCCAACTATGTATCTCTTTCCCTTATGTATTACATGGGTTGTGTGAAGATTACCTCACTTGCGACATTGCTTTCAATGCGGTTATGCCTCTAAGTCGTGCTTCGACATGTGGGAGATATAGCCGCATCGAGGGCGTTACACCGGATTACCCACATCATCATCAGGGGCCGAATCAGAAGATGCAGTGGTT
Source organism: Triticum urartu (assembly GCF_056163025.1). Lineage (NCBI taxonomy): Eukaryota > Viridiplantae > Streptophyta > Magnoliopsida > Poales > Poaceae > Triticum > Triticum urartu. Next base: position 294,238,715 of record NC_141873.1, read on the forward strand.
TTCTTCTTATGAGCAGGCCGCTTCACGACTTTAGTCTTTGGCCAGGTTGGTCGTTCCGGTTTGTCTGTTTTTTCTGACTTCTCCTGTGGAAGTTTCTTGCTCCAAAACGGATCATTACCCTGTTTAAACAGACATTGATATTAAACAATGACCAGATATATCAATAACAGGTTTAGTAAAAAGAAAAATCAAACTCTTACAGCTGGCGGTTTGTTGGTGGCACAGAAGGGAAGCAGGCCGGTTCGAGCACAGATGTGTTCCGGTTCATTCAGCATTTTATTCACAGCCTCTGTGATTTCTTCGTCGGTGAGCTGGATGTTAGCATGTCGCAGTGGGTCATCAACACTGCCAGTATACTCGCACATCAAACCGGAGCGCTGACTAAGGGGCAGTATGCTCCACGATATCCAACAGCGAGCGAGATCAACCCCTGTTAAACCGTTGGCCATGAAGGCTCTGAGCTTGGACAGTTGAGGAGCGTATTTACTTCTCTCCTTGGCAGTCAACCTTTGCGGAAAGGGGTGTGTATTGCTAAGCCGCTCCGGACGAAAGCCAGGCAAAGGATTTTCACCAGCAGGGGAGGTGTCTTTGCAATAGAACCATGTTTGATTCCACTCTTTGGGATGGTTGTGCAGTTTGGCGTGAGGGTATGTGACCTCTTTACTTTTCTGAATCGCCACACCACCCAATTCTATATTGGAACCGTCAGTAAAGTCAGTGCGGCGGTTTAGATGGAAGCAGTCTCTGAACAACTCAACTGTGGGCTCCTCTTGAAAGAACACCTCACAGAGCACTTGGATGTGACACATGTTTGTAACAGAGTTGGGGCCAGTGTCTTGTGGGCGGAGTTGAAAATCGGCCAAAACATCCCGGTAAAATTTAGAACCGGGCGGCTTAAAGCCCCGGGCTAAGTGATCTACGAAAATGACAACCTCTCCTTCTTGAGGTGTGGGAGGGCATTCTTTGCCAGGGGCCCTCCAATTGATGGTGTTTTTGCTGCCTAAAGCGCCGATCAGGACTAAATTGTTCAGTTGAGTCTCTGTGACGCGAGAAGGAACCCAGTTGCACTCATATACTTGCTTGGCCATGATGAAATATACAAGATAGGTGATTCTGGTTCAAGAATGCATTGATTAAAGTACACTGGTATGTACAATGTTAAACCGGAGACAGCTCTATCCAAACTGGAGTTTTATGAAGCAACAGCATCTGGCGGTTCAACAAGGGGACTAATGGTATATACCGGTTTGTTAATTTTTTCTACACCAAGTTAAACCGCCGGATCTAAGCATTGAAGCAGTTGAGATTGCGGATGGGTAAGTGTACAGAAACAGATTTCACAAGATTTCTCTACAGCGACGGATCTGAAGCAAGTTTAGAAAAGAAGGAAAATATTCAAGGTTCAAAAAAGAACAGTACCGAATCAATGGGCAGAGGTACAGGTAGATCTATAGTCTTGAGGCATGTAAGTGAAGGCAGATGCTAAAAACTACCGCTACACAGAGCAAAGGTTCACAGGTTCATCTAAGATCTATCATATGAGTACGAAGCAGACGATGAACACTAAAGAACTTGGAAACCCTAGAACGGATCTATGGAAGAAAAGGTGAAGAACTCACCGGAGCCGAGGAAGAAACAGAAGGTCGCCGCGATGCTCTGGTACAATCAGGGTGATGCAGCGGCCAAGGTTGGAGCAGAGGTCGTCGACGGCGGCGGAGCTCCGAAGCTGGACGACGCGGGGAAGACGAAGCAGAAGGGCACGAAGGGAAAAAAGAAATGACCCTTCGGTCCTATTTATAAGGCAAGGGACATGTGTCAGGTGCGAAAATCAAGGGACCGTGGGTTTGGAAATGAAGCTGTCGCCTCAATTGTCGCAGACCTATTAAACAAAAAAGGTATCATGGATAAGTTTCTTTATAACAGGTGACGTCACGCCGGTTTACTACGACCAGAGAAGATGACATCACGGCGGTTCAACAAACTACAAGAAGATGTTGAAGATGAAGTTTTTTGCTAAAGGATTGACATGAACCTGTTCAAATCAATCTGGGGCCTAATGTTGGGGATATTATTACTGGGCGTAAACCGGCCTATCTGGGCTGGGTTAACTTCATCAGTAGTTAAGTATGTAAAAGCCCATGAAGGTAGATGAGGGCTTAAAGCCCATGATCGGTTTAAGGCCTGTAGCCGTAAACCGGCGTCGGTATGTAAACTTGTATTGTAAGTTAGGAATAAGTAGAGACCAAACCGAACACGTATATGAGCCGATGTTGGGACTCTGTAAACCGACGGGCGTCGCCCATGTATATAAGGGGACGACCCGGCAGCGGTTCAAGGACGACAGACAACAACTCGAGACTTAGGCGAAGCTTGTTTGCTCCCTACTCATCGAAACCCCATCAATTCCATCACAACTAGACGTAGGCTTTTACCTTCATTGAAGGGGCCGAACTAGTATAAACTCTCTTGCGTCCCTGTGTCCGCCTTAACCCCTTCAAGCTAACCCGTCGCGATGGCTCCATGACTAAGTCCTTTCACGAGGACATCTGCCGTGACAAAACCACGACAGACATCGAAATGGTTCTTAGTGGTTCGGGCATTTTTCCGGATTACCGGGAGGTTACCGGAACCCCCCGGGGAAGTTAATGGGCCTTAGTGGGCTTTAGTGGAGAGAGGTAAGAAGGGCCACAAGGTGGTACGCGTCTCCCCCTGCCCAAACCGAATTGTACAAGGGGTGGGGTGCGGCCCCCTCCTTGCTTTTCCTTCTCCCCTCCTTCCTTTCCCTCCGGTGGAAGACATGAAAAGGGGGGAATCCTACTTGGACTAGGAGTCCAAGTAGGACTCCCCCCTGGCGCGCCCCTCCTGGCCAGCCTCCTCTCTCCCTCCCTCCTTTATATATGTGGCTAGGGGGCACCCCAATAGCACATGAAGTCTTCTCTTAGCCGTGTGTGGTGCCTCCCTCCACAGTTACACACCTCGGTCATATCGTCGTAGTGCTTAGGTGAAGCCCTGCGCCGGTAACTTCATAATCACTGTCGCCACGCCGGCGTGCTGACAGAACTCTCCCTCGTCCTTAACTGGATCAAGAGATCGAGGGACGTCATCGTGTTGAACGTGTGCTGAACACGGAGGTGCCGTACGTTTGGTTCTTGGATCGGTTGGATTGTGAAGACGTTCGACTACATCAACCGCGTTACTAAATGTTTCCGCTTTCGGTCAACAAGGGTACATGGACACACTCTCCCCTCTTGTCGCTATGCATCTCCTAGTTAGATCTTGAGTGTTCATAGGAAAATTTTGAATTACTACGTTCCCCAACAGTGGCATCCGAGCCAGGTCTATGCGTAGATGTTATATGCATGAGTAGAACACAAAGAGTTGTGGGTGATAATAGTCATACTGCTTACCAGCAATGTCTTACTTTGATTCAGCGGTATTGTTGGATGAGGTGGCCCAGACTGACATTAAATGACCGTATTCATGAGACTGGTTCTACTGATGTGCTTTGCACATAGGTGGCTGGCGGGTGTCTGTTTCTCCAACTTTAGTTGAATCAAGTTTGACTACACCCGGTCCTTGTTTAAGGTTAAAAAAGCACACTTGACAAAAACTCGTAGTGGTTTTGATGCGTAGGTAAGAACGGTTCTTGCTAGAAAGCCGTAGCAGCCACGTAAAAATTGCAACAACCAAGTAGAGGTCGTCTAACTTGTTTTTGCAGGGCATGTTGTGATGTGATATGTGTAGGATCGAAAGTATGTCTAGAGGGGGGTGATTAGACTACTTGACCAAATAAAAACTTAACCTTTTCCCAATTTTAGTTCTTGGCAGATTTTAGCTATTGTAGGACAAGTCAAGCAATCATCACACAATTCAAGCAAGCATGCAAAGAGTATATTGGCAGCGGAAAATAAAGCATGCAATTTGCAACAATGTAAAGGGAAGGGTTTGGAGAATTCAAACGCAATTGGAGACACGGATGTTTTCCCGTGGTTTGGATAGGTGGTGCTATCCTACATCCACGTTGATGGAGACTTCAACCCACAAAGGGTTATGGTTGCGCGAGTCCACGGAGGGCTCCACCCACAAAGGGTAACGGTTGCGCGAGTCCACGAAGGGCTCCACCCACGAAGGGTCCACGAAGAAGCAACCACCCACAAAGGGTCCACGAAGAAGCAACCTTGTCTATCCCACCATGGCCATCGCCCACACAGGACTTGCCTCACTAGCGGTAGATCTTCATGAAGTAGGCGATCTCCTTGCCCTTACAAACTCCTTGGTTCAACTCCACAATCTTGTCGGAGGCTCCCAAGTGACACCTAGCCAATCTAGGAGACACCACTCTCCAAGAAGTAACAAATGGTGTGTAGGTAATGAACTCCTTGCTCTTGTGCTTCAAATGATAGTCTCCCCAACACTCAACTCTCTCTCATAGGATTTGGATTTTTTGGAAAGAAGATTTGAGTGGAAAGCAACTTGGGGAAGGCTAGAGATCAAGATTCATATGGTAGGAATGGAATATCTTGGTCTCAACACATGAGTAGGTGGTTCTCTCTCAGAACATATGAGTTGGAATTGAGTATGTGTTCTGATGGCTCTCTCCCCAAATGAAGAGGAGGTGGAGGGGTATATATAGCCTCCACACAAAATCCAACCGTTACACACAGTTTTCCAATCTTGGTGGGACCGAATCAACAAACTCGCTCGGACCGAAAATGTAAACCTAGGGACCGTTAGAGATTTTCGGTGGGACTGACATGCAACTCGGCAAGACAGATATGGTTAGGGTTTGGGCATAACGTAATCTCGGTGAGACCGATTACACAAAGTCGGTGAGACCGAATTTGGTAATTAGCTAACCAGAGAGTTGGTCAGGCAAACTCGGTGGGACCGATTTGCTCTTTCGGTGAGACCGAAAAGTTACAAAAGGGAAACACTGAATTTACATTGCAATCTCGGTGGGACCGATTCGCTCTTTCGGTGAGACCGAAAAGTTACGAAAGGGAAACAGAGAGTTTGCAATCCCATCTCGGTGAGACCGAGATCCCTATCGGTAGAACCGAATTGCTAGGGTTTGGCAGTGGCTTATGACAAGTGAAACTCGGTGGCGCCGGATAGAAAGAATCGGTAGGACCGAGTTTGGCTTAGGGTTTAGGTCATATGTGGAAGTGGGAAAGTAGTTGAGGGTTTTGGATCATATCACTAAGCACATGAAGCAAGAGGCTCATTAAGCAACACCTCATCCCTCCTTGATAGTATTGGCTTTTCCTAAAGACTCAATGTGATCTTGGATCACTAAAATGTAAAATGAAGAGTCTTGAGCTTTTGAGCTTGAGCCAATCCTTTGTCCTTAGCATTTTGAGGGTTCCACTTTCACATCCATGCCATGCCAATCATTGAGCTTTCCTGAAATAATTATCTTGGAATAGCATTAGCTCAATGAGCTATATGTTGTTATGAATTACCAAAACCACCTAGGGATAGTTGCACTTTCAATCTCCCCCTTTTTGGTAATTGATGACAACATATAGATCAAAGCTTCGACAAATGATAATAAGCATGAAATATATCGTCGCTTTGAGAAGTATGTGACAAGTAAGAGCTCCCCCTAAATTTGTGCATATTTAAAATTTGCTTTGGACTGCAAATGCACAAAGAGTTAGAGTCATGGGTTACTCTTCCATGTCACATACATCTTGGTGGAGCGCTTAAAATGATAAGAATGAAATACATGCACTCATCACCAAGAATAGTGAATGATCACATAAGATAGATAAGATAATAGCATTAAGCAAGCATTAAGTGTAGCTTATGATCAAACACATGATCATCAATGTCTCACAAGCAATGACATAGTATCTCCAGCACTCAAAAGCAAACAAAGTTAGAAAAACCACCAAATAAAGCAAGAGAGAAAAAAAGGCAACACTCTCTCTCTGTCGAAGCCTATGATCTATACATTTTTCTCCCCCTTTGGCAACAAGTTACCAAAAAGTTCCTAGAAAATGCATAGTGCTAGATCGACTCTCAGGCTTGATCTTCAGGTGGTGGTGGAGTCCGGATCACTCCAAGGACGAAGGCTTCTGTAGACGCTGAAGCAGACGCTGGAGTTGGAGCTGAAGTAGATGCTAGAGCTAGTGGAACAGAGGCTGTAGCTGGTGCTGAAGTGGTGGCTCTGGGGTCAGTAACTGGCACTGCAGACGACCTCGGACCTCGTGGCACTCTGGCAAAAGCATCAATTGTAGTCTTGCCTCTCCTCTCCTGCATGTTATCCTGGAGCTGCTCCACTGCAGTCTGAATCTCTATCACCTTGACATCCAAGTCATAGAACTTTTGTTCCATGATTCTCTCTAAGCTCGCCTGGTTCTGAGTTAGGGTGGCTAGTCCTTTCTCAATCCGCAGGGTGGATGCAATCAGGTAACCAAGCTGCTCTTGTTTAGTTTTCAAGAAATACTCAGATGCCTCCTCTTGAGTTGGCATCTTGGCAGCTTTCTCCTTCCTTGCCTTCTCCTTCTTGGCTTGTGCTTGGGCAGATGATGGCTCATTCTCAGTCATGACAACTTGATTGTCCTCAAAATCTGGACGGATGGGCAGGTGTTCCTTGTCCAATAAGTATATGCCCGTGCCCATCTTGGAGTTGATGAGCTCCTGAATCTGTGGGGCATATCCGCAACTCCTCTTCTGATCTGCTGCAGTCCTTTTGATAGTTTCCACTATGAGGCTCATCACCTTGAACTTCTGAGGCACATCAAATACATGAAGCAAATTGATTGCATGGTCTCTGATCATCTTGTGATCACCTGACTTGGGCAATAAGGTGTGCCTCAAAATCCAATTGATGGTTGGCAATCCTGACAGAAGATAATGCACAGACCCAAACTTGAAAGTGTCAAGAGCTTCATTTGGAATTTCCTTGTACATATTGGACATTGAGTTATGATCCATCTTTTTCTTGGCATAAATGTCCAAGTCATCTGCTTGCTCCTCTGGGGCATTGATCAACTTTGCCCATTCCTCAACAGTTGATTGGTACCTTGTACCTTCAGACATCCATGTGATCCTTCCATCTGGGTAGAAGTGTGTTGTGGAGTAGAATTGCATAATGAGCTCCTCGTTCCACTTTGTGAGCTTCTGCCCAACAAAGTCTGCAACTCCACAAGCACTAAAGCTGTCATACACTCCAGGATAGTGTTCCTCATTTTCCTTCATGTAGGTCCAGTCGACCCATCTCATGTCACAAACAATGGGCTTCTTATCAAGCAGTACTGTCTCATAGAAATCTTGTTGTTCCTTGGTGTGAAATCTGTAATCCACAGCAGTCCTTCTCCTTGAAGCATACGGATCTGGTTCTCTCCACTTCCTGAGCCCTGAGTCTCTCCTGAGCTTCATGTCCTCAGCCACAGGATGAGCATCATTGTGGTCTGGGATCTTGGGCTTGAGCTTTCTCAGAACATTCTCTTCCTCTTCTTCTGCAGCTTCAGGCACTGGGGCCTTGTTCTTTTCAGCAGCTGGGATGCTTCTTGTATTTCTCTTTGGTTTTGGCTTGGAGGCAGCTTTGGGTGCTTCTTTGGGCTTAGATGCAGCAGCCCCTGTCCTGATAGCATCACCCATAAGCTTAGGTGCCTTAGGTGCTGGTGCAGCAACCTCTTCTTCCTCTTCCTCTTCCATGATGGAAGCCTTTCCAAGCACTCTGGCTTCGGTCTTCTTGACCCTTTCCTTCCTCTTCTTTCCTTCAGCAGCAACTGGCTCAGGCTTTTCAGTTGAAGCTCTGGCCTTTGACATAGGCTGCCTGCCTGCTGGCCTTTTTACTTTCATCCCTGTCTTTGTGCCCTGTGCTGGCTCAACTCTCTTTGATGTGGCCTCTTCCTCTGCCACATAATCTTCATCTTCAGAATCTGAAGTTCTTTTCTTCCTCTGTCGAGTGGCAGCTTTTGGCAAATTGCTTGGGGTACTTCTACTGCCTTCATCTGAAGAACTTGAGGGACTAGTGCCCTCACTCATCTGCACTTGCTCTTCTGACATGTTCTGGCTATCACTTTGGTCTGACATGATGAACAAGCTGACTGCTGACCCTGTGAATAGTTTATAGATGAGGTAGAATAGATGAGCATCACAAAATGCAGAGATTTTTGCAAAAGAATGATCCAAAAACTTAGTTTTAGTTTCGCACTGAAATCATCTCGGATCTACCGATTTTCAAACTCGGTGATACCGAAGCAGTTTTGGAACCTAAACTAGTGAACTCGGTCAGACCGAGTCACAGTTCGGTGGCACCGAGACTGCTAGGGTTTCACAGAGTTCCAAAATCGGTCACACCGATAAGTAATTCTCGGTCAGACCGAGTCTCACTTGTGCAATGGCATAAGCCAAATCGGTGGGACCGAGTTTTTCAACTCGGTGGGTCCGAGATGGTTTCGGCGGAAACCTAACCCTAAAATTTTCGAATCAAACCTAATCTAAGAACGCATTGAATGGATAGGAGTGTTTCAATCGTGGCAAGAATCATGATGATCACAATGTGCTAAGAATCAGATTGGAGAATAGCACAAAGATCGAGTCCATACCCTAGTTCGGCGGAGACTCGCTATGGCGGCAACGGTGGGGTAGAATTCCCGTTGACGGCGACGGAGACCAGCGACTGGAGGCGGCTGGCGGCGAGAAGACGATCCGGAGACCAAGTTGGCAGAGCAGGCTATCGCGCGGGCGAAGGGGTTCGGAGAAATTTCCAAATTTTTGCCCGTGACTATATATAGCCCGACCCTGTCGGTGTGACCGAGTGGAACAACTCGGTGGCACCGAGATTCATAACTGCAGGCAGTTACTGAAACTCGGTGTGACCGAAAGGTTCAAATCGGTTGCACCGAGATCGAAAACCTAGATCAACTTAATGATCTCGGTAGGACCGAAAGTGGGGTATCGGTCAGACCGAGAATCATAAAGAGGTTTTGGAAGTTTAAGTCTATGACGAATCGGGGACTCCGAGTGCTCCTCACACAGAGTGGTTCGAATCTGACTTGATCAAATTTTGTGATCTAGCATGAATAGAATTTGAGACGAGAAAAGCATAGATAGCTAGAGGAGGTTCTTAGGCATTCTTGTCCATCCACTTGGCAAAAGGAAATAAAGCCAAACAATCAAAACAACAAGTGGATGTCCTCGAATGAGTAAAATATGCAACCAGCATGCTCACACAATAAGATGGCAAATGAAATATGTGACAAGGCATGCACAACCAATTCTAGCATCTATCAAGCAATTTGCGATGACAAGGTCATCTATATATGAGTATATTGACTTAGGAGTCAAGTGAGAACACTTGATCATAGGTCATACTCATCGTTTAAGCTCAAGTGGGGTTACCACTTTTACATAAAGCATTGTTGTGTTCACATCTTTAGAGTTGCTTTAGCTCAAGTCTTAGAGTAAAGCTCCCCCTAGATGTGATATCCCCCCCTTAGAGGGATGAACTAACCTCGGGTTTTGTTGATGATGGCTTCATGTAGATGTTGAAGATGTGGATGCTCAATGTTGATGTAGATCACTTGGAGCTATCCATTTGAGTGAATTGCACTTTCAATACCTACATGAGTTAGTCCCACAAGGAACAAGCAAGGATATCCATAGACATAGAGTGATGCACACACAAGATGATGTCCATGAAAACTTCTAGGTTACCTTGTCCCTTGTCCTACCAACAAGAGGGTTTGTGACTCCTTTAACTAGTGCAAGATGTGGAAGTTGATTACACTTGTTCTTGCCAAAATGATAAGAGTGAAGTATGTTGGCGGAGTCACCCTCAAGAACTCTTTAGTTCTTCTTCTTTGGATCCACACCATCTTGATGGGAATCCTTGGAGTTGTAGTCGTACTTGATGGAGTGGAACTTGAAGTAGTCTTGGGAATCCACTTGACTAAGGTCTTAGGAGCTTCTTCAAATGCATCAATTTCCTCTTGAAGCTTGTCCTTGCCTTTTTGCTTGTAGTCTTGTGGTGGAAGATCATCTTGAGCTTGTGTCCCCTTGAAGGAAGTATCATACTTCTCTTGTTGAGGAACAAACTTTGTCTTGGGGTATTGATCTTCTTCCCACTAAACTCCATTGGCATTGAACTTTCGTTCAAAACCAACACCTTGATTCTTCCGGTGCATTCCTTGCTTGCACACAATTTCCTCGAATTGCTTACTCCCGGCAAGGCTTTTGTACACTCCTTTCTCTATAATTTCCTTCAATAAGCTATTTTCTTGCTCAAGTGTAACTTGGCTAAGAGAATCATTAGTGGAATCATGAGAACTACTAGAAGCAACAATATTGGATTTAGCATGATCATTGTTACTGCTAGAGGAAGAATCTTTCTTGTTCTTGTTACTAGACTTGACTTGAGGCATGTAAGTGGATAAGAGTAAACGCTTGGCAATGTAAGAAGAGCTTTTCTTATGGAGATCATCATTGATTGCCTTTAAGAACTCATGCTCTTGCTCAAGATTGAGTTTTTCAAAGCATAATTTCTCATGAGCTCTTAAAAGTTATCGATGATCTTCGAAGATAGTTTCATGAGCTAACTTAAGAGTGTTTAGTTCTTTAGTTAGAGCCTCAATATTCTCCATATCATTTTCATTCATTTTATCTTGATTAGCATGATAAATTGACGTTTCATCATAGTATTCATCACTAGAGTTGTCAACAAGCAAATCATCACCTAACAAGTCATCTTCATCACTATTGAAATCAACATACTCGGGGTGTGTTACCTTAGGACCTTTGTTCATGAAGCATCTTCCAATTCCTTCATTTGGTGAGTCAAATATGTCGTAGGAGTTGGTTGACACAAGTGCTAGACCGGCAACACCTTCATCTTGAGTATCTTCGGAGTCGGAGTGATAACTTCTCTCGGAGTGGCTGTCGGAGTCGGAGCCGGATACCCATTCACCAACATGAGCTTGATGTCTTAGTTTTGTGTAGCTCCTTGATGATTTTTCCTTCCTTTCCGAATCCTTGCTTCTCCGTGAGTATCTTCGTTCATAACGATCATCAACACTCCTTCTCTCTCTTGGTGGTGATTCTTTGCTTCTTCTTTTTGGAGAATCTTCTCTTCTCTTGTAGGGAACCGTACACTCATTGGAATAGTGTCCGGGTCTTCCACAACTGTAGCAGTTTCGCTCTCGACTAGAAGATCTTTTGTCATTGTAGGACCTTGACTTGAAGCTTCTACCTTTGCTTCTACTCTTGTAGAACTTGTTGAAGTTCTTCACCATTAAGCTCAATTCTTCATTGAAGTTTTGTTTCTCACTTGATGATGTAGGGACTTCACATGAGGCTTTGTAGGCACCACTTGATTTGTTGTGAAGTTCCTCTTTATCCTTAAGTGACATCTCATGAGCAACAATTCTTCCAATCACCTCCGTTGGCTTGAGATCTTTGTAATTGGGCATAATTTGGATCAATGTGCACATGGTATCATATTTTCCATCCAAGGCTCTTAGAATCTTATTGATGATGAATCTATCGGTCATCTCTTCACTTCCTAAGCCGGCAATCTCATTTGTGATGAGAGCAAGCCTAGAGTACATTTCAGCGACACCTTCACCATCCTTCATTTTGAACTTGTCAAGTTGACTTTGAAGCACATCCAACTTGGATTCCTTGACGGAGTCGGTACCTTCGTGCATATCAATCAAAGTGTCCCAAATTTCCTTTGCATTCTCAAGACGGCTGATTTTGTTGAATTCTTCGGGGCACAATCCGTTGAAGAGAATATCACAAGCTTGAGCATTGTATTGCAACATCTTCAACTCATCCGCGGTAGCTTCATGATTTGGTTCTTTCCCATCAAATAAGTCACCTTGCAAACCAACACACACAATAGCCCAAACGGTGGGGTTATGTCCAAGAATATGCATTTTCATTTTATGCTTCCAACTAGCAAAATTAGTACCACCAAAGTAAGGGCCTCTACGGTGATAATTTCCCTCGCTAGACGCCATACTCTCCTAGGTTGTGAAACCAAGGCTATGACCACCAAAAGCTATGAAGATCAAAGCAAATGGAGACCAAAGCTCTGATACCACTTGTAGGATCGAAAGTATGTCTAGAGGGGGGTGATTAGACTACTTGACCAAATAAAAACTTAACCTTTTCCCAATTTTAGTTCTTGGCAGATTTTAGCTATTGTAGGACAAGTCAAGCAATCATCACACAATTCAAGCAAGCATGCAAAGAGTATATTGGCAGCGGAAAATAAAGCATGCAACTCGCAAGAATGTAAAGGGAAGGGTTTGGAGAATTCGAACACAATTGGAGACACGGATGTTTTTCCCGTGGTTCGGATAGGTGGTGCTATCCTACATCCACGTTGGTGGAGACTTCAACCCACAAAGGGTTACGGTTGCGCGAGTCCACGGAGGGCTCCACCCACAAAGGGTAACGGTTGCGCGAGTCCACGAAGGGCTCCACCCACGAAGGGTCCACGAAGAAGCAACCACCCACAAAGGGTCCACGAAGAAGCAACCTTGTCTATCCCACCATGGCCATCGCCCACACAGGACTTGCCTCACTAGCGGTAGATCTTCACGAAGTAGGCGATCTCCTTGCCCTTACAAACTCCTTGGTTCAACTCCACAATCTTGTCGGAGGCTCCCAAGTGACACCTAGCCAATCTAGGAGACACCACTCTCCAAGAAGTAACAAATGGTGTGTAGGTAATGAACTCCTTGCTCTTGTGCTTCAAATGATAGTCTCCCCAACACTCAACTCTCTCTCATAGGATTTGGATTTTCTGGAAAGAAGATTTGAGCGGAAAGCAACTTGGGGAAGGCTAGAGATCAAGATTCATATGGTAGGAATGGAATATCTTGGTCTCAACACATGAGTAGGTGGTTCTCTCTCAGAACATATGAGTTGGAATTGAGTATGTGTTCTGATGGCTCTCTCCCCAAATGAAGAGGAGGTGGAGGGGTATATATAGCCTCCACACAAAATCCAACCGTTACACACAGTTTTCCAATCTCGGTGGGACCGAATCAACAAACTCGGTCGGACCGAAAATGTAAACCTAGTGACCGTTAGAGATTTTCGGTGGGACTGACATGCAACTCGGTAGGACCGATATGGTTAGGGTTTGGGCATAACGTAATCTCGGTGAGACCGATTACACAAACCCGGTGAGACCGAATTTGGTAATTAGCTAACCAGAGAGTTGGTCAGGCAAACTCGGTGGGACCGATTTGCTCTTTCGGTGAGACCGAAAAGTTACAAAAGGGAAACACTAAATTTACATTGCAATCTCGGTGGGACCGATTCGCTCTTTCGATGAGACCGAAAAGTTACGAAAGGGAAACAGAGAGTTTGCAATCCCATCTCGGTGAAACCGAGATCCCTATCGGTAGAACCGAATTGCTAGGGTTTGGCAGTGGCTTATGACAAGTGAAACTCGGTGGCGCCGGATAGAAAGAATCGGTAGGACCGAGTTTGGCTTAGGGTTTAGGTCATATGTGGAAGTGGGAAAGTAGTTGAGGGTTTTGGAGCATATCACTAAGCACATGAAGCAAGAGGCTCATTAAGCAACACCTCATCCCTCCTTGATATTATTGGCTTTTCCTAAAGACTCAATGTGATCTTGGATCACTAAAATGTAAAATGAAGAGTCTTGAGCTTTTGAGCTTGAGCCAATCCTTTGTCCTTAGCATTTTGAGGGTTCCACTTTCACATCCATGCCATGCCAATCATTGAGCTTTCCTGAAATAATTATCTTGGAATAGCATTAGCTCAATGAGCTATATGTTGTTATGAATTACCAAAACCACCTAGGGATAGTTGTATGTGATGTGATATGGTAAAAACGTGATGAGATATAAATTTTTGTATGAGATGATCATGTTTTGTAAAAGGTATCGGCAACTGGCAGGAGCCTTATGGTTGTCGCTTTATTGTATGAAATGCAATCGCCATGTAATTGCTTTACTTTATCACTAAGCGGTAGCGATAGTCGTAGAAGCAATAGTTGGCGAGACGACAACGATGCTATGATGGAGATCAAAGTGTCAATCCGGTGACGATGGTGATCATGATGATGCTTTGGATATGGAGATCAAAGGCACAAGATGATGATGGCCATGGCATATCACTTGTTTTGATTGCATGTGATGTTTATCCTTTATGGATCTTATTTTGCTTAGTACGGCGGTAGCATTATAAGATGATCCCTCACTAAATTCCAAAGTACACGTGTTCTCCCTGAGTATGCACCATTGCTACAGTTCGTCGTGCCGAGACACCACGTGATGATCGGGTGTGATAAGCTCTACGTTCACATACAACGGGTGCAAGCCAGTTTTGCACGTGCAGATACTCGGGTTAAACTTGAGGAGCCTAGCATATGCAGATATGGCCTCGGAACACTGAGACCGAAAGGTCGAGCATGAATCATATAGTAGATATGATCAACATAGTGATGTTCACCATTGAAAGCTACTCCATCTCACGTGATGATCGGACATGGTTTAGTTGATATGGATCACGTGATCATTTAGATGACTAGAGGGATGTCTATCTAAGTGGGAGTTCTTAAGTAATATGATTAATTGAACTTTAATTTATCATGAACTTAGTACCTGATAGCATTTTGCATGTCTATGTTGTTGTAGATCAATGGCATGTGCTACCATTCCCTTGAATTTTAATGCGCTCCTAGAGAAAGCTAAGTTGAAAGATGATGGTAGCAACTAGACAGACTGGGTATGTAACTTGAGGATTATCCTCATTGCTGCACAGAAGAATTATGTCCTAGAAGCATCGCTAGGTGCAAGACCCGCTGCAGGAGCAACTCCAGAAGTTGTGAAATTTTGGCAGAGCAAAGCTAATGACTACTCGATAGTTCAGTGTGCCATGCTTTATGACTTAGAATCAGGACTCCAATGACGTTTTGAACGTCATGGAGCATATGAGATGTTCCAGGAGTTGAAGTTAATATTTCAAGCAAATGTTGGAATTGAGAGATATGAAGTCTCCAATAAGTTCTATAGCTGCAAGATGGAGGGTAATAGTTCTATCAGTGAACATATACTCAGAATGTTTGGGTACCACAACCACTTGACTCAACTGGGAGTTAATCTTCCTGATGATAGTGTCATTGACAGAGTTCTTCAATCACTACCACCAAGCTACAAAAGCTTCATGATGAACTATAATATGCAATGAATGGATAAGAAAATTCCCGAGCTCTTCGCGATGCTAAAGGCTGGGGAGGTAGAAATCAAGAAGGAGCATCAAGTGTTGATGGTTAACAAGACCACTAGTTTCAGGAAGAAGGGCAAAGGGAAAAGGGGGAACTTCAAGAAGAATGGCAAGCAAGTTGCTGCTCAAGTGAAGAAGCCCAAGTCTGGACCTAAGCCTGAGACTGAGTGCTTCTACTGCAAAGGGACTAGTCACTAGAAGCAGAACTGCCCCAAGTATTTGGCGGATAAGAAGGATGGCAAAGTGAAAGGTATATTTAATATACATGTTATTGATGTGTACCTTACTAATGCTCGTATTAGTGCCTGGGTATTTGATACTAGTTCTATTGCTCATATTTGCAACTCAAAACAGGGGCTGCGGATTAAACAAAGATTGGCTAAGGACGAGGTGACGATGCGCGTGGGAAATGGTTCAAAAGTCGATGTGATCGCCGTCGGCACGCTACCTCTACATCTACCGTTGGGATTACTTTTAGACCTAAATAATTGTTATTTGGTGCCAGCCTTGAGCATGAACATTATATCTAGATCTTGTTTGATGCGAGACGGTTATTCATTTAAATTAGAGAATAATGGTTGTTCTATTTATATGAGTAATATCTTTTATGGTCATGCACCCTTGATGAGTGGTCTATTTTTGTTGAATCTCGATAGTAGTGATACACATATTCATAATATTGAAGCCAAAAGATACAAGTTTAATAATGATAGTGCAACTTATTTGTGGCACTGCCGTTTAGGTCATATTGTTGTAAAGCGCATGAAGAAACTACATGCTGATGGGCTTTTGGAATCACTTGATGCTTGCGAACCATGCCTCATGGGCAAGATGACTAAGACTCCGTTCTCTGGAACAATGGAGCGAGCAACGGACTTATTGGAAATAATACATATTGATGTATGCGATCCGATGAGTGTTGAGGTTCGCGATGGGTATCGGTATTTTCTGACCTTCACAGATGATTTGAGCAGATATGGGTATATCTACTTAATGAAACATAAGTCTGAAACATTTGAAAAGTTCAAAGAATTTCAGAGTGAAGTGGAAAATCATCGTAACAAGAAAATAAAGTTTCTACGATCTGATCGTGGAGGTGAATATTTGAGTTATGAGTTTGGTCTTCATTTGAAACAATGTGGAATAGTTTCACAACTCATGCCACCTAGAAAACCACAGCGTAATGGTGTGTCCGAACGTCGTAATAGTACTTTATTAGATATGGTGCAATCAATGATGTCTCTTACTGATTTACCGCTATCGTTTTGGGGTTATGCTTTAGAGACAGCTGCATTCACGTTAAATAGGGCACCATCTAAATTCGTTGAGATGACACCATATGAACTGTGGTTTGGCAAGAAACCTAAGCTGTTGTTTCTTAAAGTTTGGGGCTGCGATGCTTATGTGAAAAAGCTTCAACCTGATAAGCTCGAACCCAAATCGGAGAAATGTGTCTTCATAGGATACCCAAAGGAGACTGTAGGGTACACCTTCTATCAGAGATCCGAAGGCAAGATATTCGTTGCTAAGAATGGATCCTTTCTAGAGAAGGAGTTTCTCTTGAAGGAAGTGAGTGGGAGGAAAGTAGAACTTGATGAGGTAATTGTACCTTCTCCCGAATTGGAAAGTAGTTCATCACAGAAATCAGTTCCAGTGATTCCTACACCAATCAGTGAGGAAGCTAATGATGATGATCATGAAACTTTAGATCAAGTTACTACCGAACCTCGTAGGTCAACTAGGGTACGATCCGCACCTAAGTGGTACGGTAATCCTATTTTGGAGGTCATGTTACTTGACCATGACGAACCTACGAACTATGAGGAAGCGATGATGAGCCCAGATTCTGTGAAATGGCTTGAGGCCATGAAATCTGAGATGGGATCCATGTATGATAACAAAGTGTGGACTTTGGTTGACTTGCCCGATGATCGGAAAGCAATAGAGAATAAATGGATCTTCAAGAAGAAGGCTGAGGCTGACGGTAATGTTACTGTCTACAAAGCTCGACATGTTGCGAAAGGTTTACGACAAGTTCAAGGAGTTGACTATGATGAGACCTTCTCACCCGTAGCGATGCTAAGTCTGTCTGAATCATGTTAGCAATTGCCGCATTTTATGATTATGAAATTTTGCAAATGGATGTCAAAACTCCATTCCTTAATGGATATCTTAAATAAGAGTTTTATATGATGCAACTAGAAGGTTTTGTCAATCCAAAAGGTGCTAACAACGTGTGCAAGCTCCAGTGATCCATTTATGGACTGGTGCAAGCCTCTCGGAGTTGGAATATACGCTTTGATAGTGTGATCAAAGCATATGGTTTTAAACAGACTTTTGGAGAAGCCTGTATTTACAAGAAAGTGAGCGGGGGCTCTGTAGCATTTCTAATATTATATGTAGAGGACATATTGTTGATTGGGAATAATACAGAATTTCTGGATAGCATAAGAGGATACTTGAATAAGAATTTTTCAATGAAAGACTGTTACGTCTCCAACGTATCTATAATTTTTTATTGTTCCATGCTATATTATATCCTGTTTTGGACATTATTGGGCTTTATTATACACTTCTATATTATTTTGGGACTAACCTATTAACTGGAGGCCCAACCCAGAATTGTTGTTTTTTTGCCTATTTAGGGTTTTGTTGAAAAAGAATATCAAACGGGGTCCAAACGGAATGAAACCTTTGGGAACGTGATTTTTGGAACGAACATGATCCAGAGGACTTGGACCCTACGTCAAGCAATCAACCAGGAAGGCACGAGGTAGGGTGCGCGCCTACCCCCCCCCCCCAGGCGCGCCCTCCACCCTCATGGGGCCCACGTTGCTCCACCGATGTAGTCCTTCCTCCTATATATATACCTACGTACCCCCAAACTACCAGATACGGAGCCAAACCCTAATTCCACCGCCATAACTTTCTGTATCCACGAGATCCCATCTTGGGGCCTTTTCCGGAGCTCCGCCGGAGGGGGCATCGATCACGGAGGGCTTCTACATCAACACCATAGCCCCTCCGATGAACTGTGAGTAGTTTACTTCAGACCTACGGGTCCATAGTTATTAGCTAGATTGCTTCTTCTCTCTTTTTGGATCTCAATTCAAAGTTCTCCCCCTCTCTTGTGGAGATCTATTCGATGTAATCTTCTTTTGCGGTGTGTTTGTTGAGACCGATGAATTGTGGGTTTATGATCAAGTTTATCTATGAACAATATTTGAATCTTCTCTGAATTCTTTTATGTATGATTGGTTATCTTTGCAAGTCTCTTCGAATTATCAGTTTGGTTTGGCCTACTAGATTGATCTTTCTTGCAATGGGAGAAGTGCTTAGCTTTGGGTTCAATCTTGCAGTGTCCTTCCCCAGTGACAGTAGGGGCAGCAAGGCACGTATTGTATTGTTGCCATCTGTAGCGACCCGACCTCAAACGGTCAAGTCTCTGTGCTTCAGTGTCATCCCTGGATCGGTAATGCTGACACACACAGTACTCGAAGGATTTATAACAGAGTACCAATCACACACTTATTACATCGAATGTCTCCAAAGAGATCTTATTACAGTAATATGGCTTAAGGCCATCTAATGCGATAACAGCGGAAGGCTTGGAAAATAAAGTGAGTCCATCAACTCTAACGACATAGTTGAGCTGCACGGCAACGACCTAACGAACCTTACTCCTCGTCTGAAAAGTCTGCAACATAATACGTTGCAGCCCGAGAACGGGTTAGCACATGGAATATGCTGGCAAAGTAACACAGTAGAGCAAGAACAGAATAATGCTATCACTACATGCATATTTGGCTGGTGGAAAGCTCTATGGTTATAGTTTTTGCGAAAAGCCAATTTTTCCCTACAACAAAGGTATAGATTTTAATTTAACTATCATGGTAGTTGAACAAATATTGAGAAGGTAACCCCAACTCAATCCCAATTAAAGTAATTAACAACCCAACAATATTAATTAAGAGTGATGAGATACATGTGATAACCCAAGTACTAGATACTCAAGATTGTCCATAATCGGGGACACGGCTAACCATGATTAGAATGTACACTCTGCAGAGGTTTGCACACTTTTCCCCACAAGACTCGATTGCCTCCGTTGGATTTCTCACACTACATGGTGTTTGAGAAACGGATGACCGAGACACAGTCTTTCAGAAACATGAACTTTCTACTCCGAGTAGACCATACCAAACCTACAAAACCCACTACCTGTTGATCTACCTCTTCAAGAGCTTCACGTAACTTACTCAACTATGCTAGAGCCCATAATAGCTTGTGGCTGCACACGGAAGTTTCTATCATGAATCATCTCAGTTCCCTTTGAGCCTGGGTGGCGGTCCATAGGAAGATCACACGCGTACCCCGGGATTTCCAGAAAAACAGACAACACTGGGTTCCCCAGGTGCCTCAATCCACCCAGATGTTAATATAAGTTGCCACCTTAAGTTGAACCATTAATTAAAAACCTCACATCTGTCATGGATTTCACTCAAATCCGAACCACGTCTACGAGCATAGCATAGCATAGTAATATAAGCAAGCGTATAAGTAACTCCCATGGGTTTGATAGTAACAGGGTAATAGGTTCTACCTCAACAACTACTTCCCAACCCACAAGTTAATGACATCCTAATCATGCAGTGTTTGAGGATTGGAACTAATGCATAAAAACTAGGTATGAAAAGAGTATGATCAATGTGTTACTTGCCTTGCTGACGATCCGCAAAACCTAGGGATTCGTAGTAGCACGCTTCGCACTCCGGGTGTTCTATCGCAAACAAACAATAACATACATAAGAAACAAGCAAAGATGCACAAGAAAAACTCAAATACGAGGGTGTTGACCAGAAAGTTCAACTTAAGAACTCCGGTTTGCAAAAAGAATCAAATCAAACGGAGCAACGAAACTCAAACGGCGAAAGAAACAAGATCCGTTTACTAATCTGAACTAAGGTCAAATTTTACAGTACTGAAATATTGTTCAAGTTGATTAAACAGAAAGAGAGTTTCGAGATGAAGATCTAGGCGCTTGAATCGCCTGATTCCGACTAACGAGCGAAAAGATAAATAGAAACTAAGATCGGATCAGAAATCGCGATCGAAAATAATCGCGGATAAATCCGATAAAAAGAAAAATGATGAACAGACTAACAAACAAACGTTCGTTAACTGTAACTAACGGGCGAAAACCGTTCGCTAAGACGAACGTAGGGGCGAACGTCCGCTAAATAGAAGAACCGAGAAAAAACCGGCGAACCAAAAAGAACGGATCTAGGGTTTCTAAAAAAATGAACGGTTTAAAAAAACCGGCGGTCTCGGATCCGGCGCGGTACCTCCGGCGAGGGGCTCCGGCGAGGCGGCGGGGCAACGGGGCGGCGTCTCGCGGGCGGCGGCAGGCGGCGGCGGCAAGCGACGGCGACGGCGCTCGGCTGCGGCGGCGGCGAGGCGCGGCAGGCGGCGGCTGCGGTGGTGTGGTTTGGGGCGGCGGGCGGCGGCTTATAAAGAGGTGGGGGGTGGCTGCTTGGGGAAGGGGGCAAGGCAGCGGCGGCGGAGAGGAGTCCGGCTCGGACTCCAAGTCCGGGTCGGCGGCGCGCGCGTGCAGGGAGGCGGTGGCGGCGGCGGCCTGGCTGGGTTTCGACCCAGTCGGGCGCAGGAGTTTTTAAAAAAATCATTTCACCGACAAAAATAAAATCCTAGAAAATAAAATAAAATAAAAATGCCAAAAAAAAATTTCACCTTCTAAATAAAATATTTAGAATGAGGTGAACATTTTCTTGGCCCTAAAATGCAATTTCGAAAACGTGCAATTTTTCTAATGCAAATAAAATCCAAAATAAAATCGAATAAAATCAAAATAAATGATTTTAATATTTTTCCTCCAATATTTCAATTATTTTGGAGAATTCATATTATCTCCTCTCTTATATTTTAATACGAAATATTTTTCGGAGAGAAAAATAATTAAAATCCAAATCCTCGTTTCATTATTTGATAAGAATCAAATATGAAAACCTGGAAATCCCCAACTCTCTCCGAGGGTCCTTGAGTTGCTTAGGATTTCGAGGATTGCGGAGCGAAAATGCAATAAAATATGATATGCATGGATGACCTATGTATAACATACCAAATTGAAAATTTGTGATGTTACAAACCTACCCCTCTTAAGATGAATCTCGCCCTCGAGATTCGGGTTGGCTAGAAAATAGGTGCGGGTGGTCTTTGAGTAGATCATGCTCTCGTTCCCAGGTGCCTTCATCCTCGGTATGGTGGCTCCACTGAACGTTGCAAAACTTGATAACCTTGCTGCGGGTGACTCGGCAGGCAAACTCAAGAATCCAAACTGGCTTCTCCTCATAAGTCAAATCACTGTCCAACTGAATCGCCTCCAAGGGTAATGTATCTCTCAACGGTATATCGGCCATCTCAGCATGACACTTCTTCAATTGTGAAACGTGGAACACATCGTGAACTCCTGACAATCCCTCAGGTAATTCCAACTTGTAGGCAACTTCTCCCATCCGTTCCAAAACACGATACGGTCCTACAAATCTCGGGGCTAACTTTCCCTTAACTCCAAAACGTTTCACTCCTCGCAAGGGTGATACTCGCAGATATGCACTATCTCCAATTTCATAGGTTACCTCCTTGCGTTTCGAGTCTGCGTAACTCTTCTACCTGGACTGAGCAATCTTCAGTCTATCACGAATCAATTTAACCTTTTCTTCAGACTCCTTGATCAAATCTGGTCCAAACAACTGTCGGTCTCCTACCTCATCCCACATCAACGGTGTTCTACATCTGCGCCCATACAGAGCTTCAAACGGTGCCATCTTCAAACTGGCTTGGTAGCTATTATTGTATGAAAACTCTGCGTAAGGAAAATTGTCATCCCAGCTAGATCCATAATGTAGCGCACAGGCTCTCAACATGTCCTCCAAAATCTGATTGACTCTCTCAGTCTGTCCATCCATCTGCGGGTGAAACGCTGTACTGAACTCCAACCTGGTTCCCAAATTTTGGTGTAACTGATGCCAAAACTTTGAGGTAAACTGTGTTCCTCGATCTGATACGATGGTCCTTGGAACTCCATGCAGACATACGATCCTGGACATATATATCTTGGCCAACTTCGCACTCATATAAGTGGTTTTCACTGGGATGAAGTGAGCCACTTTGGTCAAGCGATCAACTACTACCCATATAGAATCATATCCTGCTTTGGTTCTGGGCAATCTAGTGATAAAATCCATGCCAAGTTTATCCCACTTCCATTCGGGTATCGGCATAGGCTGTAACAGTCCTGCTGGCTTCTGATGCTCTGCCTTCACTCTTTGGCAAACATCACATACGGCTACATACTCGGTGAGGAAGTCCTGGATTAGGGGGTCTCCGGACAGCCGGACTATATCCTTTGGCCGGAGTGCTGGACTATGAAGATACAAGATTGAAGACTTCGTCTCGTGTCCGGATGGGACTCTACTTGGCGTGGAAGACAAGCTAGGCAATACGGATATGGATATCTCCTCCTTTGTAACCGACCTTGTGTAACCCTAACCCTCTCCGGTGTCTATATAAACCGAAGGGTTTTAGTCCATAGGACAACAACCACAACATACAATCATACCATAGGCTAGCTTCTAGGGTTTAGCCTCTTTGATCTCGTGGTAGATCTACTCTTGTACTACCCATATCATCAATATTAATCAAGCAGGACGTAGGGTTGTACCTCCATCAAGAGGGCCCGAACCTGGGTAAAACATTGTGTCCCCTGCCTCCTGTTACCATCCGGCCTAGACGCATAGTTCGGGACCCCCTACCTGAGATCCGCCGGTTTTGACACCGACATTGGTGCTTTCATTGAGAGTTTCGCTGTGCCGTCGCCACCAGGAAGGATGTCTCATCCCGTCTTTAAAGACGGCACTGTTGCTGAGGGAGCTTTGGCTATCGGCCAAACTCTCCGGCTAGGTGGTTTTCTTATGACCGCCTGTTCAGCCGTTGTGCCGACGATGACTTCTCGGGTCATCGAAAGCAATCTTCACGTCAACTCGGAACTCGCCGAGCAGTTAGATCCAATGGAGCTCTCTTCCCTGAACGATCTCTTGGACCGCATCGCCGCCCTGGGAGTCGCTACAGACTACGATCAGATTAGGCCTAAACCCGATCTGAGAGAGATCAACTCTCCCCAGGTCACCCATCACGTTGCAATGGTGGAGGAACAATGCGGCAACCCTTCATCTATCTTAAGGACTAGCTATGTCCGGATTCCCGATCCCTCCAAGCCGGATACTCGCAGAGGGGAGGACGTCACTCAAGGCCTGAACCTAGAGTCAGGCAGCGGGCTAGATTTATCGGAAAACAACCCAGAATCCAAACTTCCGAGTTCAGAAACTCCTTGGCCCCTGAGTCTCAGATTGGGTGAGGATTCGGATTCAATTCCACCCACCCACCCAAACATAAGTGATCTATCCCAAATTAGGCAAGAGCCCGAAGGAACAGTACACCATTACTGGGCCAGATTCCTCCTGGTCATGAACAGGATAAAGGACTGTCACGAGGAAGACGCGATTTCATTCTTCTACAATAATTGCACGGACAAGGGAATCCTCAACGCCATAAGTCACCGCGAAATTACACGCTTTGCCGACTTGGTGTCCATAGTACGAAAGTACTATGCGATGGAAAGCGCCTGGAAAACCGAAATAAAATTTTGGGATAATCCGGTCCTGAATACAAACCCAGTCCGAAATAAAAGGGTGCATTATCACAATACACCTGGGTTAACTCTACCAAAAAGCAAAAGCCCTCTACGGGGCAAGGAACCATACTGGAGGGATGGCTCAACGGACCCTGCAAAATTCATAGTACAGCGGATGCAATACCAACGCACAACCTTAGAGCATGTTGGATACTCCGGCAGGTGGCCAAAAGTGGTGAGGATCTACTCCTCCCAAATACCACAGAGCACCATCCCGTGGACAATAATACAGTGTTAACGGTCTCTGAGACCTTCGCGTCAAATAATAGACGCAAGCGAACACTCCGCAGCATGGCCGAAATCTGCCACGTAGCAGAAATAAATCCTTGGAGTGACACGGCTATTACCTTCAATGCCAGTGACGAACCCGAATTCCGAACAGCCCGAGCACCAGCCGCACTGGTCCTCGGTCCAATCATGGACGGATTTCGACTCACCAAGGTACTCATGGACGACAGCAGCGGATTAAACCTCATCTATGAGGAAACTCTTCAAAAGATGGAAGTAGACTGGAGCCGCATTGAGCAAAGTAGCACAACCTTTAGAGGAATCATCCCCAGTCGGGAAGCACGCTGTGCTCGGAAAATCACACTGGATGTGGTATTCGGCACGCCGGATAATTACAGGTCCGAAGAAATTACATTCCAAGTGGCCCCGTTCAGCAGCGGATACCACGCTCTATTAGGGCGGGAGGCGTTTACAATCTTCCAATCCATACCCCATTACGGGTACATGAAGCTCAAAATGCCCGGGCCCAACAGAATCATCACTCTTGCTAGTGATCCGGACATAGCACTCCGGGCCGAAAATAAGACAGCCGCACTGGCCCTCGAGGCACTATCCAAAGCCCTAGCGGCCGAGGAACTAACTGCACTGCGCTCCACGGTGAACAGGGACGATGTGATACTCGATAAAAGACCCAAGCCCACCTCATTTAAACCGGCGGACGATATAGTCAAATTCCAAGTCCATCCAACGGACCCTACAAAAACAGCTTCCGTCAGGGCACAATTAAACCCTGATGTCGACGCCGCACTTCGAGAGTTCATACGCGAGAACTGGGACATTTTTGCCTGCCACCCTTCAGACATGCTAGGAATCCCATGCAGGCTGGCCGAGCACATCCTAAATATCCTAAAAGGATTCAAGCTAGTCAAGCAAGCTCTTCGGTGTTTCTCCGAACCTAAGAGACAAGCCATGGGAGAGGAACTAGCCAAGCTATTGGAGGCCGGATTCATCAGAGACATAAAACATCCGGACTGGCTAGCAAACCTGGTGATGGTACCAAAGAAGGACAAATCCTGGCACTTGTGCGTCGATTTTAAGGACCTTAACAAGGCCTTCCCAAAGGATCCTTCCCCCCTCCCCCGCATCGATCAAATCATCAACGCCACTGTAGGACACAATTCATTGTGTTTCCTCGACGCATACTCCGGCTACCATCAAATTAAAATGGCAGAGCCAGACCAAGCCGCAACGGCATTCATCACACCATACGGCCCATTCTGCTTCAACACAATGCCCTTCGGGCTCAAAAACGCCGGCGCAACATATCAGCGCATGATTCAGACATGTCTGGCAAACCAGATTGGCAAAACAGTGGAGGCATACGTAGATGGCGCGGTCGTTAAAACCAAGCATGTCGAAACTCTAGTAGACGACTTGAGGCTCACATTCGATAACCTCCGAACATATGACATCAAGCTCAATCCGGAAAAATGCGTTTTCGGCGTACCAGCTGGAAAGCTCCTGGGATTCATTGTCTCCAGTAGAGGTATTGAAGCTAATCCGGCCAAAATCCGAGCGTTGTCACAGTTGGCTACCACAACGGACCTCAAACAAATACAAAAATTGACTGGATGCGTGGCGGCTCTAAGCCGCTTTATCTCCCGCTTGGGAGAAAAGGCATTACCCCTTTATCGCCTCCTCCGGCGCACCGAACACTTCGAGTGGACGGATGCCGCCACGGCCGGACTCAACGAAATAAAAGCCATATTGTCAACAAACCCAGTCCTGGCCGCGCCAAACATTGGCGAACCAATGCTATTATACATTGCGGCAACTCATCAAGTAGTAAGCGCAGTGCTCGTCGTCGAACGAGAAGCGGACGGACACAAATTCCCCCTTCAAAAGCCGGTTTACTATGTGTCCACTGTCCTTACTCCATGCAAATCACGGTACCCGCATTATCAACAGATAGCGTACGCGGTATTTATGGCATCCTGGAAGCTGTGACACCACTTTCAAGAGTGTTCGATAACGGTAGCCTCGGAAGTACCACTTAATGATATTATAAACAACCGCGACGCGACGGGCTAGATTGCCAAATGGACCATTGAGCTCCTCCCGTTCGACATAACTTACAAGCCACGGCGAGCTATTAAATCACAAGTTTTGGTTGACTTCGTCGCCGAGTGGACGGAAGCCGAACTCCCTAAGGAGTACGGCACATATTCAAACTGGATCATACACTTCGACGGCTCCAAAATGTTGGCTGGTCTGGGGGCTGGCGTCGTTTTGACGTCCCCAATAGGAGATTCAGTTCAATACGTACTACAGGTAATGTATACAGACTCCAACAACGCAGCCGAATATGAGGCCCTTCTACATGGTCTCCGGATGGCATTATCCATGGGCATTCAACGCCTAGAGCTGCGCGGGGATTCGAACCTCGCGATATCCCAAATAAATGGAGACTTTGATGCCAAGGATCCGAAAATGGCAGCTTATCACAATGTCGTCCTAAAGATGTCAGCTCGGTTCGAGGGGCTCGAATTTCACCATGTGGCTCGGGAAAACAATCAGGCGGCGGATATCCTCGCCCGCATCGGTGCAAAACGCGACGCGGTCCCTCCTAACATATTCCTGGAAAGGCTCTTCAAGCCATCCGTAGCATGGGAAGGGGACACCGGTAACAACCATCCGGACCCGGCCAAAATATCCGATACCGAACTCTCTGACACAATCGGAGGCTCCGCCCCCGAAATAACACATTCAGCCCACGAAATAATGGCCATTATTGCCCCGTGGACAGAACCATTCTTGGCCTACCTAACTAGACAGGAACTTCCGGAGGACCAAAATGAGGCACGCTGCATAGTGCGGCGATCCAAGTCCTACAGGGTCCATTAGGGAGAATTGTACAAAATATCGCTACCGGAGTCCTTCAAAGGTGCATCTCCGAAGAGGAAGGGCGGAACCTTTTGGCGGAAATTCATGCCGGACTCGGTGGTCATCACGCCGCAGCCCGGGCTCTTGTAAGCAAGGCCTTCCATATAGGATTCTATTGGCCAACGGCCCGGGCAAATGCACAGGACTTGGTCCAACGTTGCGCCGGTTGCCAGCTCTTTGCAAATCAAAGCCACATGCCACCCACCGCCCTCCAAACAATCCCCATTACATGGCCCTTCGCGGTCTGGGGGCTTGGCATGGTTGGACCCCTTAAAGGGGGAACCCACAAGAAAAAATACGTATTGGTCATGGTGGATAAATTCACCAAATGGATAGAGGCTAAACCGGTTAAAACAGCCGAATCCGGACCGGTGATAGGTTTCATATCCGGGGTTGTACACCATTACAGCGTCCCCCACAGCATCATCACTAATAACGGCACGAACTTCACAGCCGAGGAGGTAAAACTCTGGTGCAGCAAAATGGGCATTAAGCTCGATTATGCTTCAGTCTATCACCCACAAACCAACGGTCAAGTCGAACGAGCAAATGGTCTTATAATGAGCGGCATTAAACCCAGATTAGTGCGCTCCTTAACGGAGTCTGACACGCACTGGGTAGAGGAGCTCGACTCCGTACTCTGGGGGCTGCGGA
The DNA here is from genome assembly GCF_056163025.1 of Triticum urartu. Classification (NCBI taxonomy): domain Eukaryota; kingdom Viridiplantae; phylum Streptophyta; class Magnoliopsida; order Poales; family Poaceae; genus Triticum; species Triticum urartu. The sequence continues at coordinate 294,266,529 of NC_141873.1, forward strand.
CCATGCCAAATCGTAGTACCGGATATACACCGTTTTTTATGGTGTACGGCGCAGAGGCAGTCCTGCCCTATGACATAATTCATGACTCACCTCGAGTGCGCATGTACGAAGAAAGAGAAGCCGAGCTCAATCGACAGGACAGTCTGGACACCTTGGAGGAAGAGCGCGACGTAGCCAAAGCCCGTTCCGCATTTTACCAGCAACAGGCTCGCAGATACCAAAGCAGAGAAGTACGGGCCAAAACTTATAACGTTGGCGAACTAGTTCTACGACTGCCGGATAAGAAAAAGAACAAGCTCGAGCCCAAATGGGAAGGTCCCTTCATTATCAACCAAGTTCTGACCGGTGGAGCGTACCGACTGCGGGATGCATCGACTAGTCGACTCGAGCCGAACCCATGGAACGCAGCCAGGCTTCGAAGATTCTATGCGTAGCACCGGACTCTATGTTAGTCCCCTCCCTTGGTCCATTTTCTGCATATGCATCATCTGTCTTGTTTCCCTTTCTTTCTTTTATTTCTCTAGGCCTCCATGGGTCACCTTGTGCCTCACTCGTACATTACAGATGCGCTAGCCGCACTCTTCATACCTGGGGGCTTCTTTCACATAAGCTTAAATTATTTACCTGGGCCTCACGCCCAACACATGTGTTATACTTCCGCATGTACCTTTTTTCACCATTATATGCATCGATATGACTTAAGTTTTGGCCAAGCTGGGTTGCCTAGCTCTTGTATTTATGCCCTACGTTCCCGTTAATTCGGCTTGGGCATAAGGGGAGCACCTCTGCGATTGTTACCGCCGGGTCAGCCGGACGTGTACCTCAGACTGGGTGAAGGCGGAAGCTAGCGTTCTTAAGGGAATATTCGGTCGGTGAACAAAAGATGACTTTTATTTATTATCCATATCTGCCCCCAGATGCTTTTTTTGCGCTTCTTATCGCAGTCCGGACATGCACTTTAGGGCATGCTTACCCAGGGAAAGGAACCCTTAATGAAACTATTCTCCCTGGAAGATGTTTCTTACTACCCATGTAATATAATATAACTAGTTGGGCACTTGTCTGATAAAGCACTAATGACCCCTACGCCTGGTCTCCACACATGCCCCGGTTCTTACATAACCGAGAGGGTATTCGGATACACTCCGGACCGTCGGGTCCCGAGGTTGAAGCGAAAAGGTCTGCCACGACAAACGATCCACAATCCGGCTAGAAGGCATTATACATGTCACTTTAAAATTACATAGTCAATTTGACTGGTTGAATTCCTCTTCAATACCATCCAATAGGCTGTCTAGTGTATAGTCATGTTGGGAATACTTTGCGGCCAATTCTACTTGGCCGCACATTAAGCTCACAGGGATCTCCTTCCCATCGGGCCCCATAGGTCCGACTTCGGCCATGTGGTTCGGGTCAGCCTTCGTGTACCGTGTCTTCACCATTGCCCAGGCTTCCCTGGCGCCCTGACGGAAGGCCGATATCTTCCATAATCGGAAGCGCCGCCGCGCTCCCTTCAGCTTTTCTGCAAGCTCTCCAAGGCCTTCGGGTATGGAGACGGATGGCCACAAGGCCTGGGCGATGCCTTGCATCACCTGCCGAACTCGTTCATGCAGCTGTGAGAGCTCGGGAAGAAGGTCACCCGTTGAACCGGGCATTTCCTCGGCAGGACGACCTGTTAGCATACCTACAGACATAACTCTGTCAGCCAGCTTCCTCGACGAACTCTTTTTCAAAGTTCGTTCAAGCACTTACTAAATATGCCGCGTCGAAGCCGCCGATTCTCCTTAACAGAGTTCGACAGTTGGGCACGAACATCTTTTAGTTCCACGCCCAGCTTGGTGTTGGCATCTAGGAGATTATTCTTCTCCTGCCTCACCCTCGTAAGCATGCTCTCACCAGCCTTCAGCTGGCGTAGGAGCTGTTGCTTACCCGGATTTACTCCAGCGTCATCTGCAATTTTATCGTTAGATCTACATATACGCCGCATCCTATATGATACTAGGATATGTTACCAGAGGGGGTCTCTTTGGGCTCCCCTGCTGCGGCCAGTGCGGCCTGAAGTTGGGCTTTGCACTCTTCCAGCTCCTGGGACAGTTGAGTATTCTTTTCTGTAAGAACCTGCATAACAAATGATCCTTAAATCAGTTATCCTAACTGTTTCAAGTCTCAGGGGCTACTGATATATATATAATCACCAATTTTTCTCAACCGTATGTCTTTTACATACTGCTCCGTGGCTCTGGAAAGACCATTTTGAGCGGCACGGAGGTACGCGTCTCCCAAGTTGAAGGCATCCAATGCCTCTTGGGAGAAACAAGCGTCACGAAGAACAGTCCGGCGACGCCTGTGGTTCATGGCACTTTCCACCTCGGAATTGGTGGCAGACAGTTTATCCGCATCCTCTGTCGGAGGAGCTCCCGGCGCATGCCTCGCATTCGTTCCCGCCTCCGAATCCGGCCTTGGAGCCTGGCTGGTGGAGGCGCGATTGGTAGCCTCTCCGGGTATAGTCCGGCGAGCGCTCTTTTTCCTGAAAAGAAGGCATTGGCATTAATATGCCTCTGAGAATAATGTCTTGCAATAAAGACGGCGCGCCGTACCACTGCGCCGGTGTCTCAATCCGGATTGCGGGTCTTTTCAGGCTGCCTGGCCTCGCGGCCCCTTGTTGGCTAGTCGCCGCAGGCTCGGCCTTCCGCCTCGAGGACCTCCCCTGCAAAACACGGCTGTTATATGACAATCAAAAAATGCAAGGACGGATCCCCTTTCGAAGTGCTGGGACTTCAGTCTCAGTCACCTGTGAGGCTGGAAGTAGCCCAGGGTAATCGGCCGTAATGGCCACCAAAGCGTTGTCATTACTCGATTGGTAAAATACCCCATCGATCAGCTCCACAGATATGTCCAGATCCTCCTGGGAGGCCGGGTCAAGGGACCGTCTAGGGTCCTCGGGTTGTGGAGGAGGGCTGTTTATCTCCTTTATAGCCTGGCGCAGCTCCTGCGATGAAATTGCTAGACTGAATACTTAACTACAGGAATACGAAACGGATGGGCGAGAAAAAGTCTCCGCTTACCCAGCTCGGAGGATTGTACATAGAAAATCCGCCCTGCGGGTTGACACGAAGGAATTCCTCCTCTTCTCCCTTGTACAAAGTGGATAAGATCTTTATTAGATCAGCAACCGATCCCGGCCCTTTGCGGCCATGGCGGGTGACGTCATCCTCCCCGTTGAAATCCCACATGGGGTGGCCTCTATATTGAAGCGGCTGCACCCCCCGCATAATACATATGGCCATGACCTCAATCATGGTCAATCCGGATCGAGCTAAAAAACTTATCCGGCTCATCAGGTAAAGAACGTCCCTGTCATCTTCCTCCAGGGAGCTCCATGGACGCCAGCTCCGGCGCTTCTTCAAAGGGGCGTTGTCGAACTCAGGAAGGCCGATTCTAATAGGATCCGGGAGGGGGACGTCTTCTTTGGGGTTCCGGACAGGTATCCGGTCCTGGCAATACGCCACACTTCGGCTCCACCCACTTGATATATTGACCCCTTCTGAGAACGGGGCACAAGGCAGAACAGCTTCCTCCACAGAGCGAAATGAGCCTCACAGCCCAAAAACAACTCGCAAAGGGCTACGAATCCCGCGATATGCAGCATGGAGGCAGGCGTAAGGTTATGCAACTGGAGGCCGTAGAACTCCAGGAGCCCCTGGAGAAACGGATGAATTGGAAATCCTAGCCCTCTTACCAAATAAGGGACAAGGCATACCCGCTCTCCCTTGGAGGGATTGGGAAGGCTCTCCGCTTGCTCTCCGCCGTTATAGGTGGCAAGCCCGGCTCGAACCGGGACCATGTACGCTGGGGGAAGAAATCCCTTGGTCTGAAGCATCACTAATTTGCTATGCGGGACGGAACATCTCTCCCAATCTCCAGGCTTGGGGCTAGGGGAGCAAGAGGAGGAGCTGCGTCGACCGGCCATGATGGAATGGATCTTTGTCTAATGCGCTCTGATGAAGGCTCGCCAAGGGAGGATGGTGTGATTCGATCTGAATCCTCGTCTTTTTAATAGGCAGCTCATTCACATAGCTAGGGGGTAAATGTAAAAACACCCTGGCTCTTCACATTCGCTCGACACGTGGAAAGTGGCCATTATTGGGCGTGGAAGCCAAGGAGTGCAACATTCACAAGAGGCCGGACACTATTTCGACAGGTACACGAAATTTGTAGAGGAACCCGCCTTGCAATGCCGAAGACAATACTGCGCGCCGGACTCATCGTCATTGAAGCCTAGTTCAGGGGCTACTGAGGAAGTCCTGGATTAGGGGGTCTCCGGACAGCCAGACTATATCCTTTGGCCGGACTGCTGGACTATGAAGATACAAGATTAAAGACTTCGTCTCGTGTCCGGATGGGACTCTACTTGGCGTGGAAGACAAGCTAGGCAATACGGATATGGATATCTCCTCCTTTGTAACCGACCTTGTGTAACCCTAACCCTCTCCGGTGTCTATATAAACCGAAGGGTTTTAGTACGTAGGACAACAACCACAACATACAATCATACCATAGGCTAGCTTCTAGGGTTTAGCCTCTCCGATCTCATGGTAGATCTACTCTTGTACTACCCATATCATCAATATTAATCAAGCAGGACGTAGGGTTTTACCTCCATCAAGAGGGCCCAAACCTGGGTAAAACATTGTGTCCCCTGCCTCCTGTTACCATCCGGCCTAGACGCACAGTTCGGGACCCCCTACCCGAGATCCGCCGGTTTTGACACCGACACTCGGCAATATCCTTCTTCATACCAGTCCACCAGAAATGTTCCTTCAAATCCGAATACATCTTGGTGTTTCCAGGGTGTATCGAGTATGGTGAGTCATGAGCCTCCTGAAGTACTAACTTCCTGATCTCTGGGTTATTGGGCACATAAACTCGGTCCTCAAACCATAAGGTATCGTGCTCATCCTCACGAAATCCTTTGGCCTTTCCTTTGCTCATCTTCTCTTTTATCTCGGCAATCTCTTTGTCATCCTTCTGAGCTTCTCGAATCTTGCCCAACAATGTAGACTGAACCTCCATTGTTGCAACGAAACCTCTTGGAACAATCTCCAATCGAAGTTCCATGATATCCTCTGCTAACTCCTTCGGCAGTCCCTTACTTTCAAGGATATTAGCATAACTCTTCCGGCTCAGAGCGTCTGCTACGATATTGGCCTTTCCTGGGTGATAGTGTAGCTTCATATCATAATCCTTTATAAGCTCCAACCATCTCCTCTGTCTAAGGTTCAGCTCCTTCTATGTGAAAATGTACTTCAAAATTTTATGATCCGTGTACACATCACAACGGTTTCCAATAAGGTAATGTATCCAAGTCTTCAATGCGTGCACTACGGCTGCTAGCTCCAAATCATGTGAGGCGTAGTTCAACTCATGGGGTTTTAGTTGTCGTGAGGCATACGAAACAACTCTTCCGTCCTGCATAAGCACACATCCAAGTCCTAAGCGAGAGGCATCGCAATACACTTGGAAATCCTTATGTATATCTGGCAGTGTCAGCACTAGGGCTGTAGTCAAGTGTTTCTTCAACTCCTAGAAACTTGCCCCGCAATCTTCTGTCCATTTAAACTTAGTATCCTTCTTCAATAGTTCAGTCATTGGCTTCGCAATCTTGGAAAAATTCTCAATGAATCTCCGGTAGTATCCTGCGAGTCCAAGGAAACTGCGGATCTCGCTAACTGAAGTGGGTGCCAACCATTCAGTGACTGACTGAACCTTGCTGGGATCTACTGCTATACCTTCTCCTAATATAACATGTCTAAGGAATCTGACTTCCTTCAACCAAAATTCGCATTTGCTGAACTTAGAATACAACTGGTGTTCCCTGAGTTTCTCGAGCACCAATCGCAAATGCTCCTTGTGTTCCTCTTCATCCTTCGAGTATACCATAATATCATCTATAAACACCACAACAAACTTGTCCAAATACTCCATGAACACCTTATTCATCATGCTCATGAAATAGGCAGGGGCGTTAGTCAGTCCAAACGACATGACCGTATACTCGTATAATCCATACCGCGTGGTGAACGCTGTCTTTGGTATATCCTTCTCTCGAATCTTCAACTGATGGTATCCCAATCATAAATCAATCTTTGAAAACACTTTAGCTCCTTGTAGCTGATCAAACAGATCGTTGATCATCGGCAGTGGGTACTTATTCTTGATCGTCACTTCATTCAAAGCCCGATAATCAACAACCATCCTTAGGGATTTATCCTTCTTCTCCACCAAAAGTACTGGGGCTCCCCAAGGTGATGAGCTTCTTCGAATGTAACCTTTCTCTAATAACTCCTTGATCTGTTTCTTAATTTCCTCTAGATCATTTGCGGGCATCTGATAGGGTCTCTTGGATATTGGCCATGTACCTGGCAATAGCTCTATCAAAAACTCAATGTCTCTATCCGGTGGCATGCCTAGTAACTCCTCTGGAAAAACACCCAGAAAATCCTTCACTATAGGTACTTCCTCCTGGACAACTCCTGTGAGGGCATTCCCTTGGCTCCTCCTAGGCACATGCCTAGATACATACTTAATCCTTTTTCCCTCCGGGGTGGTGAGATAAATCGACTTACTAGCACAGTCAATGCTTCCTCCATACTTTGACATCCAGTCCATACCTAATATCACATCCAATCCTTGTGACTCCAAGATAATTAGGTCAGACGGAAAAACATGTGTACCAATGGTTATGGGTATCTGGTTGCACCATCGGCTAGCCATGTACTCTGCTCCAGGTGAACTCACTAGGAGAGGGGTCCTAAGGGTTTGGGTTTGTAGTCTAAACTTATCCACGAATCCCCTTGATACGTATGAATGCGATGCACCAGTATCGGAAAGAACAAGAGCGGTAAATGACTTAACCAAAAACTTACCTATTACCGCGTCCGACTGCTCTTCAACCTCCTCCACGTTAACGTGGTTCACTTGTCCTTTTTTGAATGGATTAGGCTTCTTTGCAGCGCTCCCATTCCTGTTTCCATTCCTTCCTTCAGGGCAATCATTGGCATAGTGCCCTGTCTTCCCGCACTTAAAGCAAGTAACTTGACTTAGGTCTCTTTTGGCAGGTGTGGCTGGGTTGGAGCGGTTCTGGTTGTTGTTAGCTCTGTTCCCATTTCCGTTCTTAGCACCATTGTGATTATGCGATCCTCCTCCAGTGTGGTTGTGACCTCCATGGTTATGAACAAGTCCTCCCGAGTTCGGGGTTAGGTGAGGTTTCTGCGGAGCTCCTGAGTTATACTTCCCTTGTCCGTACTTCCTCTTACGGCTCTCAATCTACTGCTGCTTCCCTTCAATCATAAGCGCCTTATCTACCAACTCCTGGTAGTTGTTGAAGGTTTCTACCATCAACTGCATGCTCATCTCATCATTCAGCCCTTCCATAAACTTCTCTTGCTTCACGGCATCTGTGGCCACATCATCAGGGGCATAGCGAGATAACTTGCTAAACTCATCCACGTACTGAGCCACAGTATGGTTCCCCTGACGTAAGTTGCAGAACTCCCGCTTCTTCATCTGCATAGCTCCAGTTGAGACATGAGCTGTGCAGAAAGCTTGTTGAAATTGGTCCCATGTCACCGTGGCTATGGGGTAGGTGACAGTGTAATTCTCCCACCATGATGCTGCTGGTCCATCCAACTGATGTGCGGCAAAACGCACCTTCTCAGCATCAGTGCATCCTGCAGTGGTTAACTCCCTTCCAATCCTACGGAGCCAATCATCTGCAACTATAGGCTCGGTGCTACTGGAAAACACCGGCGGTTGTAACCTTAGAAAGCGGGCTAGGTTGTCCACTGGGGGCGGGTTGTTGTTGTTGTTGTTGCCCTGGTTCTGAACTAGCAATTGCATCAAAGTATTCTGTTGCTGGATCAACTGGGTGAGCTCCGGTGGGAAAACAAAACTAGGTTCACATCTCGGAGGCATCTAATGTGTTTAGATGGAAGAGATCAGAATAGAAAAGGGGTCTAATGAGAAAGCACTACCCATATGCACATGAGACAAACACAATCATTTCACTCAATCAATCAAGCAAGGGCATACAAGCGGTCTAGAACTATCGCAAAAGTGCTCAACTACTACTAAATACATGGGGGAATACTACTAATATATGGTGGTCATCTAGAAATTTTGATCGGTGGAAGACTCCATGATGTCAGCTCCAGCTTCGTCTTCAAAGTCATCCTCACTAGGATCGGAATCAGTGTCGTCCATGATGATGTAGTTGTCCGGGTAGGTGGAATCGTAGTCTTCTACTCCCGGTGCTGGTCCTCCCATGAATACTTTGATCTTCTTAACTAGGTCGTCATTCTTCTCCAGTAGTGTCTTAATTTCCTCCTCATATCCATCGCGTGTAAACTTGAGTTCTTCCTCCAGTTCGATGATCCTAGTCTTTGCCTTCTTCAAGTCCATCATGTCTGCGCACATCTGGTTCTCCTGACATCGGATGTGCTGGTTTAACTCCTGGATGAAAGCTGCAATGGATCTATCCTTCTTGGTGCTGATTACTTCCCATTGCTCGTCTCGGCGCCCACATATTTGGTAGATAGTGTCCTTGAGTTCCCTGTTGTAGACTTCTCCAATGCGTCCCATGGTAATGTGAGCTGCCATACTCTTTCCTAAACTCCAGGTTGGTGCATCAAAGGAAAACTCTATGGGTTTAGTGACTGGCGTGAAGGTCCTTCCTGGAACTTGTACTTGAATCATCCAGCGCTCCTCCTCTGGTAAGGTGGCGTTGTACGTCTCGGTGAAGCTTAGTATTCCAATGTTCAAGTACCTAGTGACTTCCTTCAGGTGGCATCCAAATGGTGTGTCTTCATCCGGTTGTGCAAACTTGTTCCTTGCATCTGCCATCCTAAAGAGTAGAAAATGGAGAGGAGTCAGAAATGAGAAGAGAAGTGTGACCTATGGTTTAGCTTAGTGGTCGTGTCCTACACTTAGCGTGTGCTCTGATACCATCTTGTAGCGACCCGACCTCAAACGGTCAAGTCTCTGTGCTTCAGTGTCATCCCTGGATCGGTAATGCTGACACACACAGTACTCGAAGGATTTATAACAGAGTAGCAATCACACACTTATTACATCGAATGTCTCCAAAGAGATCTTATTATAATAATATGGCTTAAGGCCATCTAATGCAATAACAGTGGAAGGCTTGGAAGATAAAGTGAGTCCATAGCTGCACGGCAATGACCTAACGAACCTTACTCCTCGTCTGAAAAGTCTGCAACATAATACGTTGCAGCCCGAGAATGGGTCAGCACATGGAATATGCTGGCAAAGTAACATAGTAGAGCAAGAACAGAATAATGCTATCACTACATGCATATTTGGCTGGTGGAAAGCTCTATGGTTATAGTTTTTGCGAAAAGCCAATTTTTCCCTACAACAAAGGTATAGATTTTAATTTAACTATCATGGTAGTTGAACAAATATTGAGAAGGTAACCCCAACTCAATCCCAATTAAAGTAATTAACAACCCAACAATATTAATTAAGAGTGATGAGATACATGTGATAACCCATGTACTAGATACCCAAGATTGTCCATAACCGGGGACACGGCTAACCATGATTAGATTGTACACTCTGCAGAGGTTTGCACACTTTTCCCCACAAGACTCGATCGCCTCCGTTGGATTTCTCGCACTATATGGTGTTTGAGAAACGGATGACCGAGATACAGTCTTTCAGAAACATTAACTCTCTACTCCGGGTAGACCGTACCAAACCTACAAAACCTACTACCTGCTGATCTACCTCTTCAAGAGCTTCACGTAACTTACTCAACTATGCTAGAGCCCATAATAGCTTGTGGCTGCACACGGAAGTTTCTAGCATGAATCATCTCAGTTCCCTTTGAGCCTGGGTGGCGTTCCATAGGAAGATCACACGGGTACCCCGGGATTTCCAAAAAAACAGACAACACTGGGTTCCCCAGGTGCCTCAATCCACCCAGATGTTAATTTAAGTTGCCACCTTAAGTTGAACCATTAATTAAAAACCTCACATCTGTCATGGATTTCACTCAAACCCGAACCACGTCAACGAGCATAGCATAGCATAGTAATATAAGCAAGCGTAGAAGTAAGTCCCAAGGGTTTGGTAGTAACAGGGTAATAGGTTCTACCTCAACAAATACTTCCCAACCCACAAATTAATGACATCCTAATCATGCTGTGTTTGAGGGTTGGAAGTAATGCATAAAAACTGGGTATGAAAAGAGTATGATCAATGTGTTACTTGCTTTGCTGACGATCCGCAAAACCTAGGGATTCGTAGTAGCACGCTTCGCACTCCGGGTGTACTATCACAAACGAACAATAACATATATAAGAAACAATCAAATATGCACAATCAAAACTCAAATACGAGGGGGTTGACCAGAAAGTTCAACTTAAGAACTCCGGTTTGCAAAAAGAATCAAATCAAACGGAGCAACGAAACTCAAACGGCGAAAGAAACAAGATCCGTTTACTAATCTAAACTAAGGTCAATTTTACGGTAACAAAATCTTGTTCAAGTTGATTAAACATAAAGAGGGTTTCGAGACGAAGATCTAGGCGCTTGAATCGCCTGATTCCGACTAACGAGCGAAAAGATAAACAGAAACTAAGATTGGATCAGAAATCGCGATCGAAAATAATCGCGGATAAATCCGATAAAAAGAAAACTGACGAACAGACTAACGAACGAACGTTCATTAACTGTAACTAATGGGCAAAAATCGTTCGCTAAGACGAACGTACGGATAAATGTCCGCTAAATAGAAGAACCAAGAAAAAACCAGCGAACCGAAAAAACGGATCTAGGGTTTCTAAAAAACCGAACGGTTTTAAAAAAACCGCGGTCTCGGATCCGGCCGGTACCTCCAGTGAGGCGGCGGGGCAATGAGGTGGCGACTCACGGGCGGCGGCAGGCGGCGGCGGCAAGCGGTGGCGACGGCGCTCGGCTATGGCGGCGACGAGGCATGACAGGCGGCGGCTGCGGTGGTGTGGTTTGGGGCGGCGGGGCAGCGGCTTATAAAGAGGTGGGGGCGGCTGCTTGGGGGAGGGGGCAAGGCAGCGGCGGCGGAGAGGAGTCCGGCTCGGACTCCAAGTCCGGGTCGGCGGCGGCGGCGCGCGCGCAAGGAGGCGGTGGCGGCGGCGGCTGGGCCGGCGGCCTGGCTGGGTTTCGACCCAGTCGGGCGCGGGAGTTTTTTTTAAATCATTTCGCTGACAGAAATAAAATCCTAGAAAATAAAATAAAAAAACTAAAAATGCCAAAACAAATTTTCACCGTCTAAATAAAATATTTAGAATGAGGTGAACATTTTCTTGGCCCTAAATTGCAATTTAAAAAACGTGCAATTTTTCTAATGCAAATAAAATCCAAAATAAAATCGAATAAAATCAAAATAAATGATTTTAATATTTTTCCTCCAATATTTCAATTATTTTGGAGAAGTCATATTATCTCCTCTCTTATATTTTAATACGAAATATTTTTTGGAGAGAAAAATAATTAAAATCCAAATCCTCGTTTCATTATTTGATCAGAATCAAATATGAAAGCCTGGAAATTCCCAACTCTCTCCGAGGGTCCTTGAGTTTCTTAGGATTTTGAGGATTGCAGAGCGAAAATGCAATAAAATATGATATGCATGGATGACCTATGTATAACATACCAAATTGAAAATTCGGGATGTTACACCATCGAGGATAACAAGATGGGGTTTATATCATATTGCATGAGTTTATCCCTCTACATCATGTCATCTTACTTAAAGCGTTACTCTGTTCTCTTGAACTTAATACTCTAGATGCATGCTGGATAGCGGTCGATGTGTGGAGTAATAGTAGTAGATGCAGGCAGGAGTCGGTCTACTTGTCTTGGACGTGATGCCTATATACATGATCATACCTAGATATTCTCATAACTATGCTCAATTCTGTCAATTGCTCAACAGTAATTTGTTCACCCACCATAATACTTATGCTCTTGAGAGAAGCCTCTAGTGAAACCTATGGCCCCGGGTCTATTTTTCATCATATTAATCTTCCAATACTTAGTTATTTCCTTTGCCATTTATTTTACTTGCATCTTTATTTCTCTTTATCATAAAAATACCAAAAATATTATCTTATCATATCTATCAGATCTCACTCTCATAGGTGACCGTGAAGGGATTGACAACCCCTTTATCGTGTTTGTTGTGAGGAGTTTATTTGTTTGTGTAGGTGTGAGGGACTCGTGTGTGGCCTCCTACTGGAATGATACCTTGGTTCTCAAAAACTGAGGGAAATACTTACGCTGCTCTGCTGCATCACCCTTTCCTCTTCAAGGGAAAACCAACGCAATGCTCAAGAGGTAGCAAAGACCTCGGTGAAGCAGTTTATATATTGGGCATAAAGATCTATAGAGATAGATCAAGGCGCTTAATTGGACTTTCACAAAGCATATACCTTGATAAAGTTTTGAATAAGTTCAAAATGGATCAGTCAAATAAAGGGTTCTTGCCTGTGTTACAAGGTGTGAAGTTGAGTCAGACTCAATGCCCGAGCACTATAGAAGATAGAGAGAAAATGAAAGTCATTCCCTATGCCTCGGCCATAGGTTCTATCATGTATGCAATGTTGTGTACCAGACCTAATGTGTGCCTTGCTATAAGTTTAGCAGGGGGTACCAAAATAATCCAGGAGTGGATCACTGGACAGCGGTCAAGAACATCCTGAAATACCTGAGAAGGACTAAGGATATGTTTCTCATTTATGGAGGTGATAAAGAGCTCATCGTAAATGGTTACGTCGATGCAAGCTTTGACACTGATCCGGATGACTCTAAGTCACAAAACAGATACATATTTATATTAAATGGTGGAGCTGTCAGTTGATGCAGTTCCAAGCAAAGCGTCATGGTGGGATCTACGTGTGAAACGGAGTACATAGGTTCTTTGGAAGCAGCAAATGAAGGAGTCTGGATGCAGGAGTTCATATCTGATCTAGGTGTAATACCTAGTGCATCGGGTCCAATGAAAATCTTTTGTGACAATACTGGAGCAATTGCCTTGGCGAAGGAATCCAGATTTCACAAGAGAACCAAACACATCAAGAGACGCTTCAATTCCATCCGTGATCAAGTGAAGGAGGGAGATATAGAGATTTTCAAGATACATATAGATCTGAATGTTGTAGACCCGTTGACTAAGCTCTCTCATGAGCAAAACATGATCAGCACCAAGACTCCATGGGTGTTAGAATCATTACCATGTAATCTAGATTATTGACTATAATGCAAGTGGGACTGAAGGAAATATGCCCTAGAGGCAATAATAAAGTTGTTATTTATATTTCCTTATATCATTATAATTGTTTATTGTTCATGCTATAATTGTATTAACTGGAAACTTAGTACATGTGTGAATACATAGAAAAACAGAGTGTCCCTAGTATGCCTCTACTTGACTAGCTCGTTAATCAAAGATGGTTAAGTTTCCTGACCATAGACATGTGTTGTCATTTGATGAACAACATCACATCATTAGAGAATGATGTGATGGACAAGACCCATCCATTAGCTTAGCATAATGATTGTTAAGTTTTATTGCTATTGCTTTCTTCATGACTTATACATGTTCCTATGACTATGAGATTATGCAACTCCCGAATACCGGAGGAACACCTTGTGTGCTATCAAACGTCACAACGTAACTAGGTGATTATAAAGATGCTCTACAGGTGTCTTCGATGGTGCCTGTTGAGTTGGCATATATCAATATTAGGATTTGTCACTCTGTGTATCGGAGAGGTATCTCTGGGCCCTCTCAGTAATGCACATCACTATAAGCCTTGCAAGCAATGTGACTAAAGAATTAGTTACGGGATGATGCATTACGAAATGAGTAAAAAGACTTGCCGATAACGAGATTGAACTAGGTATGATGATATCGACGATCGAATCTCGGGCAAGTAACATATCGATGACAAAGGGAATGACGTATGTTGTTATGAGGTTCGATGACGATTTGTATTATGAGTTATGTGATTTGATGACCGAAGTTTGTTCAGAGTCCCGGATGAGATCACGGACATGGCGAGGAGCATCGAAATGGTCGAGAGGTAAGGATTCATATATTGGAAGGTTGCATTTGGACATCGGAATGGTTCCGAGTGGTTCGGGCATTTTTCCGGATTACCGGGAGGTTACCAGAACCCCCCGGGGAAGTTAATGTGCCTTAGTGGGCTTTAGAGGAGAGAGGGAAGAAGATCCACGAGGTGGCGTGTGCCTCCCCCCTGCCCAAACTGAATTGGACAAGGGGTGGGGGCGAGGCCCCCTCCTTCCTTCTCCTTCTCCCCTCCTTCCTTTCCCTCCGGTGGAAGAAAGGAAAAGGGGGGAGAATCCTACTTGGACTAGGAGTCCAAGTAGGACTCCCCCCTGGCGCACCCCTCTTGCCTCCTGGCCGGCCTCCTCTCTCCCTCCCTCCTTTATATGCGTGGCCAGGGGCACCCAATAGCACATCAAGTCTTCTCTTAGCTGTGTGCAGTGCCCCCTTCCACAGTTACACACCTCGGTTATATCGGCGTAGTGATTAGGTGAATCCCTACGCCGGTAACTTCATTATCATCGTCACCACGCCATCGTGCTGATGGAACTCTCCCTCGTCCTCAACTGAATCAAGAGCTCGAGGGACATCATCGTGCTGGACGTGTGCTGAACACGGAGGTGCCGTACGTTCGGTGCTTGGATCGGTTGGTTCATGAAGACGTTTGACTACATCAATTGCGTTACTAAACGCTTCCGCTTTCGGTCTACGAGGGTACGGGGACACACTCTCCCCTCTTGTTTCTATGCATCTCCTAGTTAGATCTTGCATGTTGGTAGGAAAATTCTGAATTACTATGTTCCCCAACATGAAGATCGTCACACTTTTATTTACTTACAACTCAAGAGTTATAACTCAATTCTAGAACAAAAATATGACTCTATATGAATGCCTCCGATGGTGTACCGGGATGTGCAATGTATCAAGAGTGACATGTATAAAAAAATGAAAGGTGGCTTTGCCACAAATACGATGCCAACTACATGATCATGCAAAGCAATATGACAATGATGAAGTGTGCCATAATAAACGGAATGGTGGAAAGTTGCACGGCAATATATCTCGGAATAGCTACGGAAATGCCATAATAGGTAGGTATGGTGGCTATTTTGAGGAAGGTGATGGTGGGTTTAATGCACCGACGAAAGTTGCGCGGTACTAGGGAGGCTAGCAATGGTGGAAGGGCGAGAGTGCGTATAATCCATGGACTCAACATTAGTCATAAAGAACTCACATACTTACTGCAAAAATTTATTAGTTATCGAAACAAAGTAATAGACGCATGTGAAACGTCTCCAACGTAATTTTTGATTGTTCCATGCTATTATATTATTTGTTTTGGATGTTTTTATATGCATTAATATGCTATTTTATATGATTTTTGGGACTAACCTATTAACCTAGGGCCCAGTGCCAGTTTCTGTTTTTTTCTTGTTTTAGAGTTTCGCAGAAAAGGAATACCAAACGGAGTCCAAACGGAATAAAACTTTCACGGTGATTTTTCTTGGACCAAAAGACACCCAGGTGACTTGGAGTGCAAGTCAGAAGAGCCACGAGGCAGACACAAGGGTGGAGGGCGGGCCCCGACCTTGAGGGCCCCTTAGTGACCCCCTGACCTAGATCTTCCTCCTATATATTCTCAAATACCCCAAAAACTTCCAGGGGGCACGAAACCACTTTTCCACCGCCGCAACCTTCTGTACCCATGAGATCCCATCTTGGGGCCTTTTCCGGCATCCTGCCGGAGGGGGATTTGATCACGGAGGGCTTCTAAATCAACACCATTGCCTCTCCAATGAAGCGTGAGTAGTTTACCATAGACATAGGGTCCATAGTTAGTAGCTAGATGGCTTCTTCTCTCTCTTTGATTCTCAATAGAAAGTTCTCTGCGATGTTCTTGGAGATCTATTCGATGTAATACACTTTTGCGGTGTGTATGCCGAGATCTGATGAATTATGGATTTATGATCATCTTATCTATGAATATTATTTGAATCTTCTTTGACTTCTTTTATGCATGATTTGATATCTTTGCAAGTCTCTTCGAACTATCGATTTGGTTTGGCCAACTAGATTGGTTTTTCTTGCAATAGGAGAAGTGCTTAGCTTTGGATTCAATCTTGCAGTGTCCTTTCCCAGTGACAGTAGGGCAGCAAGGCACGTATTGTATTGTTGCCATCGAGGATAACAAGATGGGATTTTCATCATATTGCTTGAGTCAATTCCTCTACATCATGTGATCTTGCTTAAGGCGTTACTCCGTTCTTTACGAACTTAATACTCTCGATGCATGTTGGATAGCGGTTGATGTGTGGAGTAATAGTAGTAGATGCAGAACCGTTTTGGTCTACTTGACACAGATGTGATGCCTATATTTATGATCATTGCCTTAGATATCATCATAACTTTGCGCTTTTCTATCAATTGCTCGGCAGTAATTTGTTCACCCACCGTAACAATTTCTATCTTGAGAGAAGCCTCTAGTGAAACCTATGGCCCCCGGGTCTATTTTCCATCATATAAGTTTCCGATTTACTTTCTTTGAAATCTTATACTTTCCATTCCATAAACCAAAAATATTACTTTACCGTTTATCCATCTCTATCAGATCTCACGTTGCAAATAACCTGTAGCGACCAGACCTCAAACAGTCTGATCTCCGTGCTCTGGTGTCATCCCTGGATCAGTAATGCTGACACCACACAGTACTCGGAGGATTTATAGCAGAGTAGCAAACACACACTTATTACATCGAGTGTCTCCACAGAGAACTTATTACAATAAATATGGCTTAAGGCCATATTATAACGATAACAGCGGAAGGATTGGAAGATAAGTGAGTCCATCAACTCCAACGGCATCACTGAGTATAGAACCACGACCTAAAAACTCCTTAATCATCGTCTGAAAAGTCTGCAACATTAACGTTGCAGCCCGAAAACGGGTCAGCACATGGAATATGCTGGCAAGGTAACACATAGAGAGTAATGGAATGAAACAGCTATACTATATGCATATTTGGCTGGTGGAAAGCTCTATGGTTACAGTTTTGCGTAAAGCCAATTTTTCCCTACTTCAAAGGAATAAATTTTATTTAACTATCTTGGTAGTTGTTAAACATTGAGAATGGTTGATAGCATTCTCAATCCCAATTAAACATCATCATTAAACATAACCCAATAAAATTAATTTAGAGTAACATGTTGAGATTCACATGATAATCCAGGTACTAGATACTCAAGATGTCCATAACCAGGAACACGGCTAATCATGATTAGTTTATTACACTCTGCAGAGGTTTGTGCACTTTTCCCCACAAGACTCGATCGCCTCCGTTTGGTTTCTCGCACTACAAGGTGTTTGAGAAGACGGATGACCGAGACATAGTCTTTCAGAAGCGCTAGCACCTTACGATCGGGTAGACCATACCACCTACATTCCCTACATCTGCTAGTCTACCACTGTAAGAGTTCGCACGACTTAGTCAACTATGCTAGAGCCCATAATAGCTTGTGGCTGCACATGGAAGTTTCTAGTATGAATAGTCTCATGATCCCTTTGAGCCTGGGTGGCGGTCCAAAAGAAAACAGGCAAGTCCTGGAATACCCAGGTGCCTCAATCCACCCAGATGTGTGTTTAAGTTGCCACCTTAGATAAACCATTAATTAACAATCTCACATCTGTCATGGATATCACTCACCCAATCCACGTCTACTAGCATAGCATGGCATAATAAGCAAACGCAGAAGTAACTTCCAAAGGTTTGATAATAAACAGGTAATAGGTACTACCTCAACTACTTCCCATCCCACAATTTAATTAGATCCTAATCATGCAATGTGAAAATATTGATCTAATGCAATAAAACTAGGTAGTAGAAAAGGTATGATCAAAGTGTTACTTGCCTTGCTGATGATCCGGGAAACCTAGCGATTCGAAGTAACAAGCGGCGCACTCCGGGTATTCTATCGCAGACAAACAAACAAGCATACAATAAGTACTCATCTAATGCATGGGTAAAACTTAAGTAAGAGATCTAACCAGAAGGTTCAAGTTAAGAACTCCGGTTGGCAAAAAGAATCAAATCGAACGAAGCAACGAAAGTCAAACAGCGAAAGAAAACAACTTCGTTCTACTAATCTGGATCTAGGGAAAATTTTACAGTAGCAAAAGCTTGTTTAAGTTGGTTAAACGGATAGAGGGTTTCGAGATGAAACTCCAGGCGCTTGAATCGCCTGATTCCGATAAACGAGCGAAAAGTTATACTAAAACGAAAATCGGATCCGGAATCGCGATCAGAAAAATCGCGGATTTAATCCGAGAAAAAGAAAAACGACGAACGCTCGCTAGAACGAACGAACGGGCGAATGCTCACTATTTAAATAAACCAGAAAAAAACCGATCTATTTAAAAAAACTGAAACTAAAAAAACTGACAGAAAAACCGAACGGTTTTTCAAAAAAAATGACGCGGAAAACGAGGTGGCGGCGAACCTCGGGCGGCGGGTCGGCGGCGGTGGGCGGCGGCGGCGGCGGCGGGAGCGGGAGCGGCGGCTAGGGTTTCGGGGCTGGGGTGTTGGCTCGGCTGGGCCTCTTCCCCGGCTTATAAAGCCTTCCCAGGCCGGTGTCCAGGTCGGACACAGCCCGTAGGTCGGTGCGCGTTTTTTTATTATTACGCGCAGAAGAAAAAAATAAAAAGAAATACTAAAAAGAAATCTTATTTGATCCTCAATATTTCTTTATTTTGGGAAAGTCATTTTATTCCCTCTCTCATATTTTTGTAATACAAATAATTGATGATAAAATAAATAAAATCAAATGATCCTATTCTCAAAATTAGAGAAAACTCAAATATGAAAATAACGAAATCCCCAACTCTCTCCATGGTTCCTTGAGTTGCGTAGAATTTCTAGGATCAACCAAAATGCAAAATAAAAATATGATATGCATTGATGATCTAATGTATAACATTCCAAATTGGAAATTTGGGATGTTGCAAACCTACCCCCCTTAAGATGAATCTCGCCCTCGAGATTCGGGTTGGCTAGAAAATAGGTGAGGGTGGTCCTTGAGCAAATCTTCCTCTCGTTCCCAAGTGGCTTCATCCTCCGTGTGATTGCTCCACTGAACTTTGCAAAACTTGATAACCTTGCTGCGAGTGACTCGGCTGGCAAACTAGAGGATCTTAATTGGTTTCTCCTCGTAGCTCAAATCGTTATCCAACTGAATAGTTTCCAATGGCACTGTGTCTCTCAAAGGTATGTCAGCCATCTCCTCGTGGCACTTCTTTAACTGGGAAACGTGGAACACATCATGAACTCCTGACAATTCTTCGGGCAATTCCAACTTGTAGGCCACTTCTCCCATACGCTCCAAAACTCGATATGGTCCTACAAATCATGGCGCTAACTTCCCTTTAACTCCAAAATGCTTTGTTCCCCGAAGTGGAGATACTCGAAGATAAGCTGTATCTCCGACTTCGTAAACTGTCTCCTTCCGTTTTGAATCTGCATAACTCTTCTGTCTGGACTGGGCTATCTTGGGCCTATCGTGAATCAATTTCACCTTCCGTTCAGACTTCTTAATCAAGTCAGGTCCAAACAACTGGCGGTCTCCAACTTCATCCCACGACAACGGTGTCCTGCATCTCCTTCCGTACAAAGCTTCGAAAGGGGCCATCTTTAAACTGGTTTGGTAACTGTTGTTGTAAGAGAACTCTGCATATGGCAAATTATCGTCCCAACTAGATCTGTAATCTCGCGCACAAGCTCTCAGCATATCCTCCAAAATCTGATTAACTCTCTGGGTCTGTCCATCTGTCTGTGGATGAAAAGCTGTACTGAATTCTAGCCTGGTACCCAAAGTTTCATGCAACTGCTTCCAGAACTTTGAGGTAAATTGGGTTCCTCTATCTGATACGATACTCCTTGGAACTCCATGCAAACATACGATCCTGGTCATGCATATCTTTGCCAACTTAGCACTGTTGTAAGTGGTCTTTACCGGGATGAAATGAGCTACTTTCGTCAATCGATCAACTACAACCCAAATCGAGTCATAGCCTGAACGAGTCCTGGGCAATCCCGTGATAAAATCCATGCCTAATTTATCCCACTTCCATTCGGGTATCGGCAATGGTTGTAACAATCCTGCTGGCTTCTGATGCTCTGCCTTTACTCTCTGACATACATCACAAATTGCTACATACTCCGCAATATCCTTCTTCATTCCAGTCCACCAGAAAATATCTTTCAAATCCAAATACATCTTGGTATTTCCTGGGTGAATTGAATATGGTGAATCGTGTGCCTCTTGCAATATCAAATTCCTGATCTCCGGGTCATTGGGCACGTAAACGCGGTCTTTAAACCATAGGGTATCGTGTTCATCCTCACGAAATCCCTTAGCTTTTCTTTTGCTAAGTTTCTCCTTTATAGCGGCAATCTCTTTGTCAGCCCTTTGAGCTTCTCTGATTCTATCCATCAAGGTTGACAGAATCTCCAATGCTGCTACATAGCCTCTCGGAACTATTTCCAAACATAGTTCACGAAGATTTACTGCTAACTCACTTGGTATTTCTCCCGTCATTAATGTATTGACATGGCTCTTACGGCTTAATGCATCAGCTACTACATTAGCTTTTCCGGGGTGATAATGCAATCTCATATCATAATCCTTGATGAGTTCCAACCATCTCCTTTGTCTGAGATTCAACTCCTTCTGTGTGAAAATGTATTTCAAACTCTTATGATCCGTGTACACTTCACAATGATTTCCAATGAGGAAATGCCTCCATGTTTTCAAAGCATGCACTACGGCTGCTAACTCCAAATCATGCGTGGCATAATTCAACTCATGAGGTTTCAGTTGTCTTGAGGCATATGAAACAACTCTCCCTTCCTGCATAAGCACTGCTCCAAGTCCTCGACGTGAAGCGTCGCAATACACCTCATAATCTTTGGTCTGGTCTAGCAAAATTAACACTGGTGAGGTAACCAAACGTTTCTTCAATTCCTGGAAACTAGCCTCACATTCCTCCATCCATATAAACTTGGTATCCTTCTTTAACAACTCAGTCATAGGCTTCGCAATCTTTGAGAAATTCTCAATAAATCTCCGGTAGTATCCTGCGAGTCCAAGAAAACTCCGGATCTCTCCAACTGTTGTTGGGGCTTCCCACTTGGTCACGGTATCAACTTTAGTGGGATCAACTGCTATACCTTCTCTAGATATAACATGTTCGAGGAATCCTACTTCCTTCAACCAAAACTCACATTTGCTGAACTTGGCATATAATTGATGTTCTCTGAGCTTTCCAAGTACCAAACGCAAATGCTCCTTATGCTCCTCTTCATTCTTTGAATAAACCAAGATATCATCAATGAACACCACGACGAACTTATCCAAAAACTCCATAAATACTTTGTCCATCATGTTCATAAAATATGCGGGTGCGTTAGTCAGACCAAATGACATAACAGTATACTTGTACAGCCCGTACCTGGTGGTAAAAGCTGTCTTAGGTATATTCTGTTCTCGAATCTTCAACTGGTGGTATCCTGATCGCAGGTCGATCTTGGAAAATACCTTAGCTCCTTGCAATCGATCAAACAGATCATTGATCATTGGTAGTGGGTACTTGTTCTTGATTGTTACTTCATTCAATCCTCGATAATCAACAACCATCCTTAATGATCCATCCTTCTTCTCCACTAGAAGTATTGGCGATCCCCAAGGTGAAGAACTTGGGCGAATATATCCCTTATCCAGTAACTCCTTAATCTGCTTCTTAATTTCCACCAAATCCTTTGCTGGCATCCTATATGGTCTTTTTGATATTGGCCCTGTGCCTGGCAATAGCTCAATCAAAAACTCAATATCTCTATCCGGTGGCATGCCTGGCAACTCCTCTGGAAATACTTCAGGGAAATCCCTTACCACTGGTACTTCCTCCTGCACAACTCCTGTTAAGCAATTTACTTGAGTCCTCTTTGGCACATGTCGGGATACATACTTGATCCTTCTCCCTTCTGGGGTGGTAAGCAAAATTAACTTACTAGCACATTCAATATTCCCTTCATACTTTGATAACCAATCCATGCCTAATATCACATCCAATCCTTGGGATTCCAATACTATTAGGTCTGAGGGAAAAACATAGTTACCAATCCTTAATGGTAACCGATCACACCATAGACTAGCCACATACATTGCTCCAGGCGAGGTTACTAACATGGGTGACCTAAGGGCTTGGGTTGATAGGTTATACTTATCCACAAATCCCCTTGAGATGTATGAATGCGATGCACCAGTATCAAAAAGAACTAGTGCAGTAAATGACTTAACCAAAAACTTACCTATTACTGCATCAGGCTGAGCTTTAACCTCCTCCACGCTAACGTGGTTCACCTATCCCCTATTGAAAGGGTTCAGCTTCTTCCCAGAACTTCCATTGCCATTTTGGCCTTCAGGACATTCATTGGCATAGTGTCCGGTCTTCTGACACTTAAAACAAGTGACTTGGCCCAGGTCCTTCTTGGCTAGGGTTGATGGGTTGGTGCAATTCTGGTCGTTGCTTCCTCCATTCCCATTACCATTCTTGGTGCCATTGTGATTGTGTGAGCTACCTCCTCCATGGGTATGCTGAAAATGTCCTCCCGGTCTAGGGGTAAAACGTGGCTTCTGCTGAGCTCTTGAATTGTACTTTCCTTGTCCATACTTCCTCTTGCGATTCTTAATTTGCTGCTGCTTCCCTTCAATCATAAGAGCACGATCTACCAACTCCTGGTAGTTGTTGAAGGTTGCTACCATCAACTGCATGCTCAACTCATCATTCAGTCCTTCCAGAAACTTCTCCTGCTTAGCTGCATCCGTAGCGACGTCATCTGGTGCATAACGTGCTAACTTACTAAAGTCTTCCACATACTGGCCAACTGTCCGTCCTCCTTGGCGCAAGTTGCAAAACTCATGCTTCTTCATGGCCATAGCTCCTGCCGAAACATGTGCAGTACAAAAAGCCTGCTGAAACTGGTCCCATGTGACAGTGTCGACTGGGAAAGTGGCTGTGAAATTTTCCCACCATGATGCTGCGGGTCCTTCTAGCTGATGTGCGGCAAACTTCACCTTCTCCGCATATGTGCGTCCTGTTGTGGTTAACTCCCTAGCTGTCTTGTGGAGCCAATCATCTGCTACTATCGGCTCGGTGCTACTGGAAAACACTGGCGGGTTTAGCCTAAGAAAACGTGCTAAGTGGTCAATAGGTGGTGGTGGTGGTGGGTTGTGGTTGTTGTTCCCCTGATTCTGATTCTGGACTAGCAACTGCATCAATGTGTTCTGCTGCTGGATCAACTGGGTGAGCTCCGGTGGAAAGGCAAATCCGGGGTCACGTCTCAGAGGCATCTTAGGGATTTAGAAAAGATGAGATGTAAGAATAGAGGGGGTCTAAAGAGAAAACACTACCCATATGCACATGAGGCAAAAGCAAACAATTCACTTCATTCAATCAAACAAGGGCATACGATCGATCTAACTATCGCAAAAGTGCTCGGACTACTATATTTACATGGTGGACTACTACTACTGATGAGGTGGTCTACTAGAAATATTCTTCGGTTGCAAACTCCATGATATCTGCTCCAGCTTCATCAACATAGTCATCATCGCTACTATCTGGATCCGAGTCGGTGCCGTCGATGATGATGTAGTCTTCCGGGCTAATCTCCTTGGGTTCTTCGTCTTCATCTACTGGCATAGGGCCTCCCATAAATATTCCAATCTTCTTGATCAGGTCGTCATTCTTCTCCACCAATACTTCAATTTCTTCTTCATAATCTTCACGTGTAGCCTTGAGTTCTTCCTCCAGTTCCTTGATTCTTGTCCTTGCCTTCTTCAGATCTATCATGTCAGCGCACATCTGGTTCTCCTATCGTCGAATGTGCTGGTTTAACTCCTGGATAAAAGCTGCGATTGATCTATCCTTTCTGGTGCTGATCAACTCCCAGTGTTCATCTCGGCGCCCACAAATCTGGTAGATAGTATCCTTGAGATCCTGGCGGTAGACTTCTCCAATGCGTCCCATGGCGATGTGAGCTGCCATGCTCTTTCCTAGACTCCAAGTTGGTGCATCAAAAGAAAACTCTATGGGCTCAGTGACTGGCATGAACGTCCTTCCTAGAACTTGAACTTGAATCATCCAGCGCTCTTCTTCAGGTAAAGTGGCGTTGTAGGTTCCGGTGAAGCTTGGTACTCCTATGTTCAGGTACCTAGTGACTTCCTTCAAGTGACATCCAAAGGGTGTATCTTCATCCGGTTGCGTGAACTTGTTCCTCGCATCCGCCATCCTAAAGAGTAGAAAAGATGAGAGGTCAGAAGAGAAGAGAGTGAATAGTGATCTAGGTCTTTTAGCTTAGTGGTCGTGTCCTACAGTCAGCGTGTGCTCTGATACCATCTCTGTAGCGACCAGACCTCAAACAGTCTTATCTATGCTCCGGTGTCATCCCTAGATCAGTAATACTGACACCACACAGTACTCGGAGGATTTATAGCAGAGTAGCAAACACACACTTATTACATCGAGTGTCTCCATAGAGAACTTATTACAATAAATATGGCTTAAGGCCATATTATAACGATAACAGCGGAAGGCTTGGAAGATAAGTGAGTCCATCAACTCCAATGGCATCACTGAGTATAGAACCACGACCTAAAAACTCCTTAATCATCGTCTGAAAAGTCTGCAACATTAACGTTGCAGCCCGAAAACGGGTCAGCACATGGAATATGCTGGCAAGGTAACACATAGAGAGTAATGGAATGAAACAGCTATACTATATGCATATTTGGCTGGTGGAAAGCTCTATGGTTACAGTTTTGCGTAAAGCCAATTTTTCCCTACTTCAAAGGAATAAATTTTATTTAACTATCATGGTAGTTGTTAAACATTGAGAATGGTTGACAGCATTCTCAATCCCAATTAAACATCATCATTAAACATAACCCAATAAAATTAATTTAGAGTAACATGTTGAGATTCACATGATAATCCAGGTACTAGATACTCAAGATGTCCATAACCGGGGACACGGCTAATCATGATTAGTTTATTACACTCTGCAGAGGTTTGCGCACTTTTCCCCACAAGACTCGATCGCCTCCGTTTGGTTTCTTGCACTACAAGGTGTTTGAGAAGATGGATGACCGAGACATAGTCCTTCAGAAGCGCTAGCACCTTACGATCGGGTAGACCGTACCACCTACATCCCCTACATCTGCTAGTCTACCACTGTAAGAGTTCGCACGACTTAGTAAACTATGCTAGAGACCCATAATAGCTTGTGGCTGCACATGGAAGTTTCTAGTATGAATAGTCTCATGATCCCTTTGAGCCTGGGTGGCGGTCCAAAAGAAAACAGGCAAGTCCTGGATACCAAGGTGCCTCAATCCACCCAGATGTGTGTTTAAGTTGCCACCTTAGATAAACCATTAATTAACAATCTCACATCTGTCATGGATATCACTCACCCAATCCACGTCTACTAGCATAGCATGGCATAATAAGCAAACGTAGAAGTAACTCCCAAAGGTTTGATAATAAACAGGTAATAGGTACTACCTCAACTACTTCCCATCCCACAATTTAATTAGATCCTAATCATGCAATGTGAAAAGATTGATCTAATGCAATAAAACTAGGTAGTAGAAAAGGTATGATCAAAGTGTTACTTGCCTTGCTGATGATCCGGGAAACCTAGCGATTCGAAGTAACAAGCGGCGCACTCCGGTTATTCTATCGCAGACAAACAAACAAGCATACAATAAGTACTGATCTAATGCATGGGTAAAACTCAAGTAAGAGATCTAACCAGAAGGTTCAACTTAAGAACTCCGGTTGGCAAAAAGAATCAAATCGAACGAAGCAACGAAAGTCAAACAGCGAAAGAAAACAACTTCGTTCTACTAATCTGGATCTAGGGCAAATTTTACAGTAGCAAAAGCTTGTTTAAGTTAGTTAAATGGATAGAGGGCTTCGAGACAAAACTCCAGGCGCTTGAATCGCCTGATTCCGATAAACGAGCGAAAAGTTATACTAAAACAAAAATCGGATCAGGAATCGCGATCAGAAAAATCGCGGATTTAATTCAAGAAAAGAAAAAACGATGAACGCTCGCTAGAACGAACGAACAGGCAAACGCTCACTATTTAAATAAACCGGAAAAAAACCGGTCTATTTAAAAAACCGAAACTAAAAAAAACCGACGGAAAAACCGAACGGTTTTTCAAAAAAAATAAAAAAAAAATTGGCACGGAAAACGAGGAGGCGGCGAACCTCGGTCGGCGGCGTCGGCGGCGGTGGCGTCGGCGGAGGCAGGCGGCGGCGTCGGCGGCGGCGGGCGGTGGCGGCGGGGTGGCTCGGCGGCGGCGGCGGCGGCGGGAGCGGCGGCTAGGGTTTCGGGGCTGGGGCGCTGGCTCGGCTGGGCCTCTTCCCCGGCTTATAAAGCCTTCCCATGCCGGTGTCCAGGTCGGACACGGCCCGTAGGTCGGTGCACGTTTTTTTATTATTATTACACGCAGAAGAAAAAAATAAAAAGAAATATTAAACGGACTCCAAAAATTCCGAAATAAATTTTCACGGGCTTCTAAAATTAAGCCGCACAAGGTGAACATTTATTTGGGACCTAAATGCAATTTTGAAAAACGCACATTTTTCCTAAATTCAAATAAAACACCGAAAAACTCTGAAATAAAATCTTATTTGATTTTATTATTTGATCCTCAATATTTCTTTATTTTGGGAAAGTCATTTTATTCCCTCTCTCATATTTTTGTAATAGAAATAATTGATGATAAAATAAATAAAATCAAATGATCCTATTCTCAAAATTTGAGAAAACTCAAATATGAAAATAACGAAATCCCCAACTCTCTCCATGGGTCCTTGAGTTGCGTAGAATTTCTAGGATCAACCAAAATGCAAAATAAAATATGATATGCATTGATGATCTAATGTATAACATTCCAAATTGGAAATTTGGGATGTTACATAACCGTGAAGGGATTGACAACCCCTTTATCGCGTAGGGTGCAAGTTGGTGTTTTTTGTGCAGGTATTCGGTGGCTTGCGCGTTGTCTCCTACTGGATTGATACCTTGGTTCTCAAAACTGAGGGAAATACTTACTCTACTTTGCTGCATCACCATTTCCTCTTTAAGGGAAAAACTAACGCAAGCTCAAGAGGTAGCAAGAAGAATTTCTAGCGCCGTTGCCAGGGAGATCTACGCCAAGCCAAGACATACCAAGTACCCATCATAAACTCTCATCCCCCGCATTACATTGTTCGCCATTCGCCTCTCATTTTCCTCTCCCCCGCTTCTAAAACAATTTTCCAAAAGAGTCGCATTTTCTTCGCCCTTCTTCCATTCGTCTTCTCCATTTTCTCGTTGCCACCATCATTTCTGAAACTGGGGAGGTTATCGCTGAAAAGGATAGTAATAAGGATGGGGGAAACTTTGATACTTTTGTTAATTCTGATCCACATGAATAAACTACTATCTTGCATGCTAAGAAATTCCACATAGGTAGCGGAAATATTATTGGAAAAGGGGTTATTCAAGATTTCTTTACTTGTGTCGGTGCACTCCCCACCATGGGTGGATGTATCCTTCATAAAACTAGTAGCCTTGCGGATGCTATATCTTTGCTTGTTGTTGAACTTGAAAGACAATTTGTTCACATGCATCCATCCATACAAAGGATTTTTCTAGAGTTTTCTAATATTGAGCATTCTTCTATTAAGCGCGCCACCACTATATTCCTAGCTCATGAGTTTAGATTTATTATGAAAGAAGCTAGTGAAATTTTCGCTCATTGTGAAGTAGATGGTGGTCGTCCTCCCATAGAGGGAATTCTCTTTAATTAAGAGGATATAATGAGCTTATAACAAAAATTTAAGAAAGAGGGTTCCTACCGATGTTTTATTCAATAAGATTTCTGAGCTTAATGATGATTTTGCTATTCAAAGCAACGGATTGGGTTTCTCTATTGGACACAAGCTCATGACATTTTGCCAAAATAATTCTTATAATGACGAGTTGGTCATACAATATGAGGGGCCGAAGGAGGAATCAATTCCTCCCGAGATCGATCTTGGGGATTCTTATCCCATTAAATTTAGCCCTTTTGACTACTTTTGCTTGCCTCAAAGAAAACTTTTTGTTGAACGAAGGGAGCATGAGATGAGTTTTCGAGATTTGCTTTATCATTATTACGATTATACTTAGATCTATTCATGTTTTTATGCCTAGCTGGGGGCGTTAAACAATAGCGCATGTTAGGAGGCAACCCAATTTTATTTTTGTTTTTGCTTTTTAGGTTCTATTTTGCAATAAATTTTTCATCTAGCCTCTGTTTAGATGTGGTTTTATGTTTTAATTAGTGTTTGTGCCAAGTAAGACCTTTGGGATAGCTTACGGTGACAGTTGATTCGATCCTGCTGAAAAACTGAAACTTTTGCACCCAGAAGATTAGTTTTCATTTTTAACAGAAGGGCGATAAAATACTTATTCTTTTTGCAGAGGACTAATAAAAAAATCCTAGGACTTCCTAATTTCTCAGGATTTTTGGATATATAGAAGTATTCGAAATATCCAGATTACTATAGACTGTTCTATTTTTTGACAGATTCTGTTTTTCGCGTGTAGTTTGCTTATTTTGATGCATCTATGGCTAGTATTGGGGGGTATGAACCATGGAACAGTTGGAATATAGTAGATATTACACCAATATAAATAAATAATGAGTTAAAAACAGTACCAAAAGTGGTGATTTATTTTCTTATACTAATGGAGCTTACGAGATTTTCTGTTGAAGTTTTGTGTTTTAAAGTTTTCAAGTTTTGGGATTTGATGGACTATGGAATAAGGAGTGGCAAGAGCCTAAGCTTGGGGATGCCCAGGGCACCCCAAGGTAATATTCAAGGAGGCCAAAGGTCCTAAGCTTTCGCATGCCCCGGGAAGGCATCCCCTCTTTCGTCTTCGTCTATCGGTAACTTTACTTGAGGCTATATTTTTATTCACCACATGATATGTGTTTTTATTGGAGTGTCTTGTATGATTTGAGTCTTTGCTTTTTAGTTTGCCACAATCATCCTTGCTATACAGACCTTTTGGGAGAGACATGCATGAATCGTGATTTATTAGAATGCTCTATGTGCTTCACTTATATTTTTTGAACTAGGCAAAATTGCTCTAGTGCTTCACTTATATCTTTTTAGAGCACAGCGGTGGTTTTATTTTATAGAAATTGATGAACTCTCGTACTTCGCTTATATTATTTTGAGAGCGTTTAGAACAGCATGATAATTTGCTTTGGTTATAAAATTAGTCCTAATATGATAGGCATCCAAGAGGGATATAATAAAAACTTTCATATAAAGTGCATTGAATACTATGACAAGTTTGATTCCTTATGATTGTTTTGAGATATGAAGATGGTGATATTAGAGTCATGCTAGTAAGTGGTTGTGAACTTGAGAAATACTTGTGTCAAGGTTTGTGAGTCCCGTAGCATGCACGTATGGTGAACTGTTATGTAACGAAGTTGGAGCATGAGATGTTTTTTGATTGTCTTCCTTATGAGTGGCGGTCGGGGACGAGCGATGGTATTTTCCTACCAATCTATTCCCCTAGGAGCATGCGCGTAGTACTTTGTTTCGATGACTAATAGATTTTTGCAATAAGTATGTGAGTTATTTATGACTAATGTTGAGTCCATGGATTATACGCACTCTCACCTTTCCGCCATTGCTAGCCTCGCTAGTACCGCGCAACTTTCGCAAGTAACATAAACCCACCACATATCCTTCCTCAAAAAAGCCACCATACCTACCTATTATGGAATTTCCATAGCCATTCCGAGATATATTGCCATGCAA
Source organism: Triticum urartu (assembly GCF_056163025.1). NCBI lineage: Eukaryota > Viridiplantae > Streptophyta > Magnoliopsida > Poales > Poaceae > Triticum > Triticum urartu. The sequence goes on from NC_141873.1 coordinate 294,296,584, forward strand.
CTTTCCACCGTTCTGTTTATTATGACACACATCATCATTGTCATATTGCTTTGCATGATCGTGTAGTTGACATCGTATTTGTGGCAATGCCACCGTTCATCATTTTTTATACATGTCGCTCTTGATTCATTACACATCCCGGTACACCGCCAGAGGCATTCACATAGAGTCATATTTTTGTTCTAGTATAGAGTTGTAATTTTCGAGTTGTAGGTAAATACAAGTGTGATGATCTTCATTATTAGAGCATTGTCCCATGTGAGGAAAAAAGGCCAAAAAAAGAGAGAAAGGAAAAAAATGAGAGAAAAAGAGAGAAGGGACAATGTTACTATCCTTTTTGCCACACTTGTTCTTCAAAGTAGCACCATGATCTTCATGATAGAGAGTCTCCTATGATATCACTTTCAAATACTAGTGGGAATGTTTCGTTATATAACTTGGCTTGTATATTCCAATGATGGGCTTCCTCAAAACGCCCTAGGTCTTCATGAGCAAGAAAGTTGGATGCACACCCACTTAGTTTTCTTTTTGAACTTTCATAAACTTATAGCTCTAGTGCATGTGTTTCATGGCAATCCCTACTCACTCACATTCATATCTATTAATGGGCATCTCCATAGCCCGTTGATACGCCTAGTTGATGTGAGACTATCTCCTTCTTTTTGTCTTCTCCACAACCATTGTCTATTCCACCTATAGTGCTATGTCCATGGCTCACGCTCATGTATTGCGTGAAAGTTGAAAAGGTTTGAAAACATCAAAAGTATGAAACAATTGCATGTCTTGTCATCGGGGTTGTGCATGGTTTGAATATTTTGTGTGATGAAGATGGAGCATAGCCAGACTATATGATTTTGTAGGGATAAGCTTTCTTTGGCCATGTTATTTTGAGAAGACATAATTATTTGTTAGTATGCTTTAAGTATTATTGTTTTTATGTCAATATTAAACTTTTGTTTTGAATCTTACGGATCTGAATATTCATGCCACAATAAAGATAATTACATGGATAAATATGTTAGGTAGCATTCCACATTAAAAATTCTATTTTTATCATTTACCTACTCGAGGACGAGCAGGAATTAAGCTTGGGGATGCTTGATACGTCTCCAACGTATCTATAATTTTTTATTGTTACATGCTATTATATTATCTGTTCTGGATGTTTTATATGCATTAATATGCTATTTTATATGATTTTTAGGACTAACCTATTAACCTAGAGCCCAGTGCCAGTTTCTGTTTTTTTCCTAGTTTTAGAGTTTCGCAGAAAAGGAATACCAAACGGAATAAAACTTTTGCGATGATTTTTCTTGTACCCGAAGACACCCAGGAGACTTGGAGTGCAAGTCAGAAGAGCCACGAGGCGGCCACAAGGGTGGAGGGCGCGCTCCCCGGCCTTATGGGCCCCTCGGTGACCCCCTGGCCTAGATCTTTTACTTTCCGTTCCATAAACCAAAAATACCAAAAATATTACTTTACCATTTATCCATCTCTATCAGATCTCACGATGCAAATAACCGTGAAGGGATTGACAATCCCTTTACCGCGTTGGGTGCAAGTTGGTGTTCGTTTGTGCAGGTATTTGGTGGCTTGCGCGTTGTCTCCTACTGGATTGATACCTTGGTTCTCAAAACTGAGGAATACTTACTCTAGTTTGCTACATGCTACCTCTTGAGCACTGTGTTGGTTTTCCCTTGAAGAGGAAAGGGTGACGCAGCAAAGTAGCGTAAGTATTTCCCTCAGTTTTGAGAACCAAGGTATCAATCCAGTAAGAGGCCACACGCAAGTCCCTCGTACCTACACAAACAAATAAGAACCTCGCAACCAACGGGATAAAGGGGTTGTCAATTGCTACGTCTTGAGCTTGGGTTGGTTTTCCCCGAAGAGGAAGGGATGATGCAGCAGAGTAGCCTAAGTATTTCCCTCAGTTTTTGAGAACCAAGGTATCAATCCAGTAGGAGCCCACGCTCAAGTCCCTCGTACCTACACCAAGCGATAGCTACTCGCAACCAACGCGATTAGGGGTTGTCAAGCCCTTCACGGTCACTTACGAGAGTGAGATCTAGTAGATATAATATTTTTGGTATTTTTGGTATAAAGATGCAAAGTAAAAGGTAAAAGCAAAGTAAGATTAAAGTGATGGAGATTGATATGATGGGAATAGACCCGGGGGCCTATCTCAAGAGCATAAGTATTCTACGATGGGTGAACAAATTACTGTTGAGCAATTGACAAAATTGGGCATAGTTATGAGAATATCTAGGCATGATCATGTATATAGGCATCACGTCCATGACAAGTAGATCGAAACGATTCTACATCTACTACTATTACTCCACTCATCGACCGCTATCCAGCATGCATCTAGAGTATTATGTTAAAAACAGAGTAACACCTTAAGCAAGATGACATGATGTAGAGAGATAAATTCATGCAATATGAAATAAACCCCATCTTGTTATCCTCGATGGCAACGATACAATACGTGCCTTGCTGCCCCTTCTGTCACTGGGTAAGGACACTGCAAGATCGAACCCAAAGATAAGCACTTCTCACATGGCAAGAACTACCAATCTAGTTGGCCAAACCAAACGGATAATTCGAAGAGACTTGCAAAGATAACCAATCATACATAAAAGAATGCAGAGAAGATTCAAATATTATTCATTGATAGACTTGATCATAAACCCACAATTCATCGGTCTCAGCAAACACACCGCAAAAAGAAGATTACATCGAATAGATCTCCACAAGAGAGGGGGAGAACTTTGTATTGAGATTCAAAGAGAGAGAAGAAGCCATCTAACTACTAACTATGGACCCGAAGGTCTGAGGTAAACTACTCACACTTCATCGGAGGATCTAGGATGATGTAGAAGCCCTCCGTGATGACGGCCCTCTTCCGGTGGAGCTCCGAAACAGGCCCCAAGATGGGATCTCGTGGATATAGAAAGTTGCGGCGGTGGAATTAGGTTTTTGGCTCCTGTTCTGATCGTTTGGGGGTATGTGTGTATATATAGGAGGAAGAAGTACGCTGGAGGAGCAACAAGGGGCCCACAAGGTAGGGGGCACGCCCTAGGGGGGCGCGCCCCCTACCCTCGTGACCGCCTCTTTTGTTCCTTGGAGCAGGGTCCAAGTCTCCTGGATCATGTTCGGTGAGAAAATCACGTTCCCGGAGATTTTATTCTGTTTTGACTCCGTTTGATATTATGTTTCTTCGAAACACTGAAATAGGCAAAAAAACAGCAATTCTGGGCTGGGCCTCCGGTTAATAGGTTAGTCCCAAAAATAATATAAAAGTGGAAAATAAAGCCCAATATAGTCCAAAACAGTAGATAATATAGCATGGAGCAATCAAAAATTATAGATACGTTGGAGACGTATCAGGCATCCCCAAGCTTAATTCCTGCTCGTCCTCGAGTAGGTAAATGATAAAAAAGAATTTTTGATGCGGAGTGCTACTTGGCATAATTTCAATGCAAATCTTCTTAATTGGGGTATGAATATTCAGATTAGAAAGATTCAAGACAAAAGCTTATATTGACATAAAAAATAATAATACTTCAAGCATACTAACAAAGCAATTATGTCTTCTCAAAATAACATGGCCAAAGAAAGTTATCCCTACAAAATCATATAGTCTAGCTATGCTCCATCTTCACCACACAAAGTATTTAAATCATGCACAACCCCGATGACATGCCAAGCAATTGTTTCATACTTTAACTTTTTCAAAACTTTTTCCATCTTCACGCAATACATGAGCGTGAGCCATGGATATAGCACTATAGGTGGAATAGAATGGTGGTTGTGGAGAAGACAAAAAGGAGAAGATAGTCTCACATCAACTAGGCGTATCAACGGGCTATGGAGATGCCCATCAATAGATATCAATGTGAGTGAGTAGGGATTGCCATGTAACGGATGCACTAGAGCTATAAGTATATGAAAGCTCAAAAAGAAACTAAGTGGGTGTGCATCCAACTTGCATGCTCATGAAGACCTAGGGCAATTTGAGGAAGCCCATCATTGGAATATACAAGCCAAGTTCTATAATGAAAAATTCCCACTAGTATATGAAAGTGATAACATGAGAGACTCTCTACTATGAAGATCATGGTGCTACTTTGAAGCACAAGTGTGGTAAGAGGATAGTAACATTGTCCCTTCTCTCTTTTTCTCTCATTTTTTTATAGATGTTTTTTGTTTGGGCCTTTTCTCTTTTTCTATGGCCTCTTTTTTTGGGCTTCTTTGGCCTCTTTTTTTCGTCCGGAGTCTCATCCCGACTTATGGGGGAATCATAGTCTCCATCATTCTTTCCTCACTGGGACAATGCTCTAATAATGATGATCATCACACTTTTATTTTTCTTATAACTCAACAATTACAACTCCATACTTAGAACAAAATATGACTCTATATGAATGCCTCCGGCGGTGTACCGGGATATGCAATATGACAATGATGGAGTGTGTCATGATGAACTAGATGGTGGAAAGTTGCATGGCAATATATCTCGGAATGGCAATGGAAATGCCATAATAGGTAGGTATGGTGGCTGTTTTGAGGAAGGTATATGGTAGGTGTATGATACCAGCGAAAGGTGCGCGGTATTAGAGAGGCTGGCAAAGGTGGAAGTGTGAGAGTGCGTATAATCCATGGACTCAACATTAGTCATAAAGAACTCATATACTTATTGCAAAAATCTAGAAGTTATCAAAGCAAAGTATTACGCGCATGCTCCTAGGGGGGTAGATTTGTAGGAAAAGACCATCGCTCGTCCCCGACCGCCACTCATAAGGAAGACAATCAATAAATAAATCATGCTCCGACTTCATCACATAACGGTTCACCATACGTGCATGCTACGGGAATCACAAACTTTAACACAAGTATTCTTTAAATTCACAACTACTCAACTAGCATGACTTTAATATTATCACCTCCATATCTCAAAACAATTATCATGCGTCAATCTTTTCTTAGTATTCAACACACTCAAAAGAAAGTTTCACAAATCTTGAATACCAAGCATATTATTATTAAGCAAATTACCATGCTATTAAGAGACACTCAAAATAATTTAAGTGAAGCATGAGAGATCAATAGTTTCTTTAAAAAAAATCCACCACCGTGCTCTAAAATATCTAAGTGAAGCACATAGAGCAAAATTATAACGCTCAAAAGATATAAGTGAAGCACATAGAGTAAAACTACTACGCTCAAAAGATATAAGTGAAGCACATAGAGTATTCTATCAAATTTTAATTCATGTATGGATCTCTCAAAAAGTGTGTACAGCAAGGATGATTGTGGCATACTAAGACACAAAGACACAAATAATACAAGACGCTCCAAGCAAAACACATATCATGTTGGTGAATAAAAATATAGCTCCACGTAAATTACCGATGGAAGTGGGCGAAAGAGGGGATGCCTTCCAGGGCATCCCCAAGCTTTGACTTTCTGGTGTCCTTGGACTATCTTGGGTGCCATGGGCATCCCCAAGCTTAGGCTCTTGCCACTCCTTGTTCCATGATCCATCAAAAGAATTCACCCAAAACTTGAAAACTTCACAACACAAAACTCAAAATAGAAAACTCGTGAGCTCCGTTAGCGAAAGAAAACAAAAGACCACTTCAAGGTACTGTAATGAACTCATTATTTATTTATATTGGTGTTAAACCTACTGTATTCCAACTTATCTATGGATTATAAACTATTTTACTAGCCATAGATTCATCAAAATAAGCAAACAACACACGAAAAACAGAATCTGTCAAAAACAGAACAGTCTGTAGTAATCTGTAGCTAGCGCAAGATATGGAACCCCAAAAATTCTAAAATAAATTTCTGGACGTGAGGAATTTATCCATTAATCATCTTCAAAAAGAATTAACTAAATATCACTCATCAAATAAAAATGACAGCAGTTCTCGTGAGCGCTAAAGTTTCTGTTTTTTACAGCAAGTTCAACAAGACTTTCCCCAAGTCTTCCCAACGGTTCTACTTGGCACAAACACTAATTAAACACAAAAAACACAACCAAAACAGAGGCTAAATAATTTATTATTACTAAACCGGAGCAAAAGGCAAGGAATAAAAATAAAATTGGGTTGCCTCCCAACAAGCGCCATCGTTTAACGCCCCTAGCTAGGCATAAAAGCAAGGATAGATCTAGGTATTGCCATCTTTGGTAGGCAATTCTTCGATGAGGCATCTATTTCCCTTAGGAATTTCTTTATTTCTAGTGATTATCAAACTTTTAGGCACAAGATCAAAAAATTCATGTGTAGCAATTGGTTCCTTAATGATATCAAAAAGATTGGGATGAATACTTATAGATTTAAGATCCGCAGTTTCCTTAGATGATTCACCCTTATTTCTAGGAACATACATAAGCTTGGCAATTTTAGTAGGAGGACTTGGAGTATTCTTTACGGAAGAAAAAGTGGTTTCCAAATTTGTAATGATACCCTCAAGTTTATCAATTCTAGTAGAATCTAAGTTCATTTTCTCATTAAGTATGGGTTTTTTTCCTTAATATTTTTCAAAGTCATTCCTACCTTAGATCCATATTGAGTAATTTGATTGTGGATCTTTTTATCTAGATTTTCAATTGATTCAATAGTAGCAACTTTATTTTCAATAATTTCAAGGCTTTGCATAACATGCTCCAAAGTTAACATGGTTCCATTAACCAAAAGAGGTGGTGAGCCAAATAAATTTAGCATAGCATTATAAGAATCAAAAGTATGGCTACCCAAGAAGTTCCCTCCGGTAATGGTATCGAGGATATATCTATACCAAGGATTAACACCTACATAAAAATTGCAGAGAAGAACTAAGGTAGATTGCTTTCTGGTAGATCTATTTTGAGCATTGCAAATTCTATACCAAGAATCTTTTAGATTTTCTCCCTCCCTTTGTTTAAAATTTAGAACTTCACTCTCGGGAGACAACGGAGAAGATATGAGACTAGTCATGACAACAAGCAAACAAGAGGCAAATAGAGAGGGAGGATAGAGAGAGAGAGAGGACGAATAAAATGGCAAGGGTGAATTGGGGGGAGAGGAAAACGAGAGGCAAATAGAAAATAATGTAATGCGAGAGATAGGGATTGTGATGGGTACTTGGTATGTTGAATTTTTGCGTAGACTCCCCGGCAACGGCGCCAGAAATCCTTCTTGCTATGTCTTGAGCTTGCGTTGGTTTTCCCCAAAGAGGAAGGGATGATGCAGCAGAGTAGCGTAAGTATTTCCCTCAGTTTTTGAGAACCAAGGTATCAATCCAGTAGGAGCCCATGCTCAAGTCCCTCGTACCTGCACAAAGCGATAGCTACTCGCAACCAACGCGATTAGGGGTTGTCAAGCCCTTCACGGTCACTTACGAGAGTGAGATCTGATAGATATAATATTTTTGGTATTTTTGGTATAAAGATGCAAAGTAAAAAAGTAAAAGCAAAGTAAAAAAGCAAAGTAAGATTAAAGTGGTGGAGATTGATATGATGAGAATAGACCCGGGGGCCATAGGTTTCACTAGTGGCTTCTCTCAAGAGCATAAGTATTCTATGGTGGGTGAACAAATTACTGTTGAGCAATTGACAGAATTGAGCATAGTTATGAGAATATCTAGGCATGATCATGTATATAGGCATCACGTCCATGACAAGTAGATCGAAACGATTCTGCATCTACTACTATTACTCCACTCATCGACCGCTATCCAGAATGCATCTAGAGTATTAAGTTAAAAACAGAGTAACGCCTTAAGCAAGATGACATGATGTAGAGAGATAAATTCATGCAATATGAAATAAACCCCACCTTGTTATCCTCGATGGCAACAATACAATACGTGCCTTGCTGCCCCTTCTGTAACTGGGTAAGGACACCGCAAGATCGAACCCAAAGCTAAGCACTTCTCACATGGCAAGAACTACCAATCTAGTTGGCCAAACAAAACGGATAATTCGAAGAGACTTGCAAAGCTAACCAATCATACATAAAAGAATTCAGAGAAGATTCAAATATTATTCATAGATAGACTTGATCATAAACCCACAATCCATCGGTCTCAACAAACACACCGCAAAAAGAAGATTACATCGAATAGATCTCCACAATAGAGGGGGGGAACTTTGTATTGAGATTCAAAGAGAGAGAAGAAGCCATCTAGCTACTAACTATTGACCCGAAGGTCTGAGGTAAACTACTCACACTTCATCGGAGGGGCTAGGATGATGTAGAAGCCCTCCGTGATGACGGCCCTCTTCCGGCGGAGCTCCGGAACAGGCCCCAAGATGGGATCTCGTGGATACAGAAAGTTGCGGCGGTGGAATTAGGTTTTTGGCTCTTGTTCTGATCGTTTGGGGGTACGTGTGTATATATAGGAGGAAGAAGTACGCCGAAGGAGCAACGAGGGGCCCACGAGGCAGGGGGGCGCGCCCTAGGGGGGCGTGCCCCCTACCCTCGTGACCGCCTCTTTTGTTCCTTGGAGCAGGGTCCAAGTCTCCTGGATCACGTTCGGTGAGAAAATCACGTTCCCGAAGATTTTATTCCGTTTGGACTCTGTTTGATATTCCGTTTCTTCGAAACACTAAAATAGGCAAAAAAACAGCAATTCTGGGCTGGGCCTCCGGTTAATAGGTTAGTCCCAAAAATAATATAAAACTGGAAAATAAAGCCCAATATATTCCAAAACAGTAGATAATATAGCATGGAGCAATCAAAAATTATAGATATGTTGGAGACGTATCATCAATCCCTTCACGGTCACTTACGAGAGTGAGATCTGATGGATATGATAAGATAATATTTTTGGTATTTTTATAAAAATGATAAAAAGTAAAGATTGCAAATAAACGGTGCAAGGAATAACTTGATAGCAAGAGATTAATATGATGGAGAATAGACCCGGGGGCCATAGGTTTCACTAGTGGCTTCTCTCAAGATAACATAAGTATTACGGTGGGTGAACAAATAACTGTCGAGCAATTGATAGAAAAGCGAATAATTATGAGAATATCTAGGAACGATCATGTATATAGGCATCACGTCCGTGACAAGTAGACCGACTCCTGCCTGCATCTACTACTATTACTCCACACATCGACCGCTATCCAGCATGCATCCAGAGTATTAAGTTCATAAGAACAGAGTAACACATTAGGTGAGATGACATGATGTAGAGGGATAAACTCAAGCAATATGATATAAACCTCATCTTTTTATCCTCGATGGCAACAATACAATACGTGTCGTTTCCCTTTCTGTCACTGGGATCGAGCACCGCAAGATTGAACCCAAAGCTAAGCACTTCTCCCATTGCAAGAAAGATAAATCTAGTAGGCCAAACCAAACTGATAATTTGAAGAGACTTGCAAAGGTAACCAATCATGCATAAAAGAATTCAGAGAAGATTCAAATATTGTTCATAGATAAACTTGATCATAAACCCACAATTCATCGCATCTCGACAAACACATCGCAAAAAGAGTTACATCGAATGGATCTCCAAGAAGATTGAGGAGAACATTGTATTGAGATCCAAAAAGAGAAGAAGCCATCTAGCTAATAACTATGGACTCGAAGGTCTGAAGTAAACTACTCACACATCATCGGAGGGGCCATGGAGTTGATGTAGAGGCCCTCCGTGATCGATGCCCCCTATGGCGGAGCTCCGGAAAAGGCCCCAAGATGGGATCTCTTAGGTACAGAAGGTTGCGGCGGTGGAAATAGAGTTTCGTGGTGCTCCTGGATGTTTTCAGGGTATATGAATATATATAGGAGGAAGAAGTAGGTTGGTGGAGCAACGAGGGGCCCACGAGGGGGGAGGGCGCGCCCCCCCTTCTCGTGGATGCCTTGTTTGTTTCTTGACATCCACTCCAAGTCCCCTAGGTCATGTTTGTTCCAAAAATAACTCTCCCGAAGGTTTTATTCTGTTTGAATTCCGTTTGATATTCCTTTTTTGCGAAACACTGAAATAGGCAAAAAAAACAGCAATTTGCACTAGGCCTTGGGTTAGTAGGTTAGTCCCAAAAATAATATAAAAGTGTAAAATAAAGCCCATTAACATCCAAAACAGATAATATAATAGCATGGAACAATCAAAAATTATAGATACGTTGGTGACGTATCAAGCATCCCCAAGCTTAATTCATGCTCGTCCTCGAGTAGGTAAATGATAAAAACAGAATTTTTGATGTGGAATGCTACCTAGCATATTTCTCAATGTAATTTTCTTTATTGTGGCATGAATGTTCAGATCCGAAAGATTCAAGACAAAAGTTTAATATTGACATAAAAATAATAATACTTCAAGCATACTAACAAAGCAATCATGTCTTCCCAAAATAACATGGCCAAAGAAAGTTATCCCTACAAAATCATATAGTCTGGCTATGCTCTATCTTCACCACATAAAATATTTAAATCATGCACAACCCCGATGACAAGCCAAGCAATTGTTTCATACTTTTGATGTTCTCAAACTTTTTCAATCTTCACGCAATTCATGAGCATGAGCCATGGATATAGAACTATAGGTGGAATAGAATGGTGGTTGTGGAGAAGACAAAAAGGAGAAGATAGTCTCACATCAACTAGGCGCATCAATGGGCTATGGAGATGCCCATCAATAGATATCAATGTGAGTGAGTAGGGATTTCCATGCAACGGATGCACTAGAGCTATAAGTGTATGGAAGCTCAACAAAAGAAACTAAGTGGGTGTGCATCCAACTTGCTTGCTCACGAAGACCTAGGGCATTTTGAGGAAGCCCATCATTGGAATATACAACCCAAGTTCTATAATGTAAAATTCCCACTAGTATATGAAAGTGCCAACATAGGAGACTTTCTATCATGAAGATCATGGTGCTACTTTGAAGCACAAGTGTGGTAAAAGGATAGTAACATTGTCCCTTCTCTCTTTTTCTCTCATTTTTCATTTTTTTTATTTGGGCCTTTTCTCTTTTTTATGGCCTCTTTTCCTTCTCTTTTTTTTCGTCCGGAGTCTCATCCCGACTTGTGGGGGAATCATAGTCTCCATCATCCTTTCCTCACTTGGGACAATGCTCTAATAATGATGATCATCACACCTTATTTACTTACAACTCAAGAATTACAACTCAATACTTAGAACAAAATATGACTCTATGTGAATGCCTCCGGCGGTGTACTGGGATATGAAATGACTCATGAGTGACATGTATGAAAGAATTATGAACGGTGGCTTTGCCACAAATACGATGTCAACTACATGATCATGCGAAGCAATATGACAATGATGAAGCGTGTCATAATAATGGAACGGTGGAAAGTTGCATGGCAATATATCTTGGAATGGCTATGGAAATGCCATAGTAGGTAGGTATGGCGGCTGTTTTGAGGAAGATATATGGTGGGTTTAAGGTACCGGCGAAAGTTGTGCGGTACTAGAGAGGCTAGCAATGGTGGAAGGGTGAGAGTGCGTATAATCCATGGACTCAACATTAGTCATAAAGAACTCACATACTTATTGCAAAAAATAATTAGTTATCGAAACAAAGTACTACGCGCATGCTCCTAGGGGGATAGATTGGTAGGAAAAGACCATCGCTCGTCCCCGACCGCCACTCATAAGGAAGACAATCAATAAATAAATCATGCTCCGACTTCATCACATAACGGTTCACCATATGTGCATGCTACAGGAATCACAAACTTTAGAACAAGTATTTCTCAAATTCACAAATACTCAACTAGCATGACTTTAATATCACCATCTTCATATCTCAAAACAATCATCAAGTATCAAACTTCTCATAGTATTCAATGTGCTTTTTATGATAGTTTTTATTATACCGATCTTGGATGCCTATCATATTAGGACTAAATACATAACCAAAGCACATTACCATGCTGTTCTAAAGGACTCTCAAAATAATATAAGTGAATCATGAGAGATCAATAATTTCTATAAAATAAACCACCGCCGTGCTCTAAAAGATATAAGTGAAGCACTAGAGCAAAATTATCTAGCTCAAAAGATATAAGTGAAGCACATAGAGTATTCTAATAAATTCCAATTCATGTGTGTCTCTCCCAAAAGGTGTGTATAGCAAGGATGACTGTGGTAAACTAAAAATCAAAGACTCAAATCATACAAGATGCTCCAAGCAAAACACATATCATGTGTGAATAAAAATATAGCTCCAAGTAAAGTTACTGATGGATGAAGACGAAAGAGGGGATGCCTTCCGGGGCATCCCCGAGTTAAGGCTTTTGGTTTTCCTTGGATTTCACCTTGGGGTGCCTTGGGCATCCCCAAGCTTAGGCTCTTTCCACTCCTTGTTCCATAATCCATCAAATCTTTACCCGAAACACAACACAAAACTTAAACAGAAAATCTCATGAGCTCCGTTAGTATAAGAAAACAAACAACCACTTAGGGTACTGTAATGAACCCATTCTTTATTTATATTGGTGTTAAACCTACTGTATTCCAACCTCTCTATGGTTCATACCCTCCGATACTACTCATAGATTCATCAAAATAAGCAAACAACACACGAAAAACAGAATATGTCAAAAATAGAACAGTCTGTAGTAATCTGTAGGTTTAGAGTACTTCTGGAACCCGAAAAATTCTAAAATAATTTTCTGGACGTGAGGAATTTATCTATTAATCATCTGCAAAAAGAATCAACTAAATAGCACTCTCCAGTAAAACAATGGCAGCAAATCTCGTGAGCGCAAAAGTTTCTGTTTTTTACAGCAAGATCGCAAAGACTTTCCCCAAGTCTTCCCAAAGGTTCTACTTGGACAAACACTAATTAAAAGCATAAAACCACATCTAAACAGAGGATAGATGAATTATTTATTACTAAACAGAATCAAAAAGCAAGAAACAAAAATAAAGTTGGGTTGCCTCCCAACAAGCGCTATCGTTTAATGCCCCTAGCTAGGCATAAAAGCAAGGATAGATCTAGGTATTGCCATCTTTGGTATTGGGAAAGAAAAGAGAAAATTTCTTTTCTATAGCATTTATCTTTCTATTTTTAGAGAGCACATGGACATTAATGGTGGAAAAAAGATTAAGCACGTTACGGAAATTTGCATCTAAGCTAGCCCTCATTTCTTTGATAATTTCATTTTGGTAAAAGCACAAAAGAGAGGTGGATTAAACCTTCTCACTCATGGGGTGCCCAAATATAGTTTTCATCTTTTCATAAGTATCTATGGGATCCCCCTCAAGAAAACCTTCTTCAAAAATAGAATCTAGAACCTTCTTGAACGAAGAGGGTAAACCAATATAAAAGCTTTTCAGGTATATCTCAATTTGATATTGGGGCACATAGCTAGCTCGGATCCTTAATAGAGTATCCCAAGCATCTTTCAAAGATTCATCAAGTAAATAACAAAAAATTCCAGGATCGTCTTCATCGAAATTATTCAAACTCTCATTGATAACCCCAGTAGGTCTTTCCATAGCATCATTATTTATGAGCTTAGAGAGGACAGAGGGGCTATCTAAAGTAAATCCTGGGAGAGAACCCTTAGCCCTTTTTGAATCGGCCATGGCACAAAAATAGATGGGAAAGAGGCGAATAAAATGGCAAGGGTGAAGTGGGGGAGAGGAAAACGAGAGGCAAATGGCAAATAATGTAATGCGGGGGATATGAGTTTGTGATGGGTACTTGGTATGTCTTGACTTGTGCGTAGACTCCCCGGAAACGGTGCCAGAAATCCTTCTTGCTACCTCTTGAGCACTGTGTTGGTTTTCCCTTGAAGAGGAAAGGGTGATGCAGCAAAGTAGCGTAAGTATTTCCCTCAGTTTTGAGAACCAAGGTATCAATCCAATAGGAGGCCACACGCAAGTCCCTCGTACCTACACAAACAAATAAGAACCTCGCAACCAACACAATAAAGGGGTTGTCAATCCCTTCACGGTCACTTACGAGAGTGAGATCTGATGGATACGATAAGATAATATTTTTGGTGTTTTTATAATAATGATAAAAATTAAAGATTGCAAAATAAATACGGGGGCCATAGGTTTCACTAGTGGCTTCTCTCAAGATAGCATAAGTATTACGGTGGGTGAACAAATTACTGTCGAGCAATTGATAGAAAAGTGAATAATTATGGTGAATAATTATGAGAATATCTAGGCATGATCATGCATATAGGCATCACGTCCGTGACAAGTAGACCGACTCCTGCCTGCATCTACTACTATTACTCCACACATCGACCGATATCCAGCATGCATCTAGAGTATTAAGTTCATAAGAATAGAGTAACGCATTAGGTGAGATGACATGATGTAGAGGGATAAACTCAAGCAGTATGATATAAATCCCATCTTTTTATCCTCGATGGCAACAATACAATATGTGCCATTTCCCTTTCTGTCACTAGGATCGAGCACCGCAAGATTGAACCCAAAGCTAAGCACTTCTCCCATTGCAAGAAAGATCAATCTAGTAGGCCAAACCAAACTGATAATTCGAAGAGACTTGCAAAGATAACCAATCATGCATAAAAGAATTCAGAGAAGATTCAAATATTGTTCATAGATAAACTTGATCATAAACCCACAATTCATCGGATCTCGACAAACACACCGCAAAAGGAGTTACATCGAATAGATCTCCAAGAAGATCGAGGAGAACATTGTCTTGAGATCCAAAGAGAGAGAAGAAGCCACCCAGCTAATAACTATGGACCCAAAGGTCTGAAGTAAACTACTCACACATCATCGGAGGGGCCATGGAGTTGATGTAGAGGCCCTCCGTGATCGATGCCCCCTCCGGCGGAGCTCCGGGAAAGGCCCCAAGATGGGATCTCTTGGGTACAGAAGTTTGCGGTGGTGGAAATAGGGTTTCATGGTGCTCCTGGATGTTTTCGAGGTATGTGAATATATCACTAGTGCAGAACCGGGCAATAGCACCGGTTCGTAAGGCCCTTTAGTGCCGGTTTGGTAACCGGCGCTAAAATGTAGGCACTAAAGGCCCCCCCCCTTTAGTACCGGTTCAGCACGAACCGGTGCTAAAGGGCAACCACGTGGCACGAGCCAGCTTCGGGGGCAGGGAGCCCTTTAGTACCAGTTGGTGTCACCAACCGGTATTAAAATGTTTGGGGGGTTTTGGGTTTATGATTTCTTTTTCATTTAATTTTGTGTTTTCCATTTAATTCTTTTTCGTTTGTTGGTATTTTACGATACTACATATTGTACACGTTATACATATATATAAATAGAATTTCTAGTAGAACGACCGATCATAATATATATATATATATCATCGAATGTCTCACAACCACCATTAATTAATTCACACATATATACACACATGTCTATATATACAATTTCTCCTAATTGGTGCCTTCGGTGCCAGTGGCATTAGCCTAGCTAATTGGTGCCTTCGGAGCACGATAACAATTGGAAGTGGTTCATGGGGGCGGTAGCGGGTAATAGTATTCTACTTTGGGATCTATGACCTGGTCGAGCAAAAATCCCGCTATTTCCTCTTGAATTGCTTCTATGCGGTCTTGTGCTAGGAGCTTGTCCCGCACCTCTTTGAATCTTTAAGAAGGAGATCAATATGCATGTGTATTAGTTGTGTGACTAGATATCGATAATGGTGTAAAAATTGTGAATAGTGTTCTAACAATCGATATCGTACCCACTCCTGTCTTTGAGATTTGCTCCTTTCGGACGCCATCATGCGAATGTTCTCGCAAATGTAGTATGCACATAGATCATTCCCCGGCGCCTGCTTCAGGGCCTTTACGAGAATGGAATTTGATCAGATAATAATTAATCAAGCATGATAATTAAAGAGATGGCAGCTAGCTAGTACTACTTAATTACTTACCTTGGGTCGATACCATTTCAGATTTTGTTTCCATGCGCCTGGAGTGGCCCTGATGAACTTTGCCCAAGCCCTGCCCGCCGACAAAGAAAATGAATAAATGGGTTATTAAATAGTTGTTATCAGGAAATGATGAACTAATTAAATAGGTTGAGATATAGTTAATAATGATTGAAATTACCTGTTGACTATCCCCTTCACGATGCCGTAGTCACTTGCTTTCTTAAGTAGCGAGTCTAGTACTTCAACTGTTCCTTGATCAACTTTAATGATTAACAAGATCCAGTGAAATCTGCATGCACACACGTTTGCATGTCTTAATTAAGCGGGCATATGTAAGCAAAAACATGTAGCTATAGCTAGTAGGGAAAAACAGAATTTGTAGTACAAGACAGTGTGACTCACTGGAAGTTGTAAGGAAGTAGTATATCTTCATTTTATTTGAGTTCCTTGAAGAACTGTAGCATGCTTTCCTCTACATATTTTGCGTGATATGGATCTATTTTCCATGTGTATTCATTAATGGTATTTGGATTAACGAACCCAATGCCATAGCGTCCACCTTTTTTCATTTCATAAATCTTCATCCTGCATAATACCACAGAAAAGAATATAGTGAGGATAATTACAGGTAATGATTGATCAAAATGATCAGCTAGCTTGAGACTTAAATTACAGAAAGAAATCACTTACAGACAATAGCAACTGACGATAGATTTGTCGAGTGCGTCTTTATTGTATAGATGAAAAAGTTCTGAATACTCAACGGTCACAGCTTTCTTATGGTAGTAATGCTCCTCGTTGACATTCACCATGAGGGACTCTCGATTGGAAATCTTGGTAATGTCCATGTAACATTGATGCAATGCATACATTCTCGTTGGGAGCTTATTGACCTCCTCTGGCTCGACCAAAGGTTGGCCCCGGGCATATTTCCGTTTTGTTTCCTCCTCTCTAGTCGGAGACATGGGCTCGATATTGAGGAGTTTTCCAACAGTGATCCCGATCGATTCAGCCTGCGCAATATGCTCCTCAGTTATTACGACATCGCCCAGCCCGGGAACGTTAACGGTTTGCCCACAATAATATTGGGCGCGCCTACTCTCATGTGTTGTTGGCACAACAAGCGGGGGGATTGATTGCGCCGCCTGTTCTCCCAGCTGGGGAACGGTTTTACCGCTCCTTTTGCCAGCTGATTTGCTCGAGCTCGAGCTCGCCTCTTTTTGTAGACGTGCTCGATTTAACTTCTTGATGTGGCGCCCATAGTCTGAGTCAACAGGCTTGGGAGCTGGTGGTCTAGCCATACGAATGAAGTGGTCAATCTTTTCCACAGGCACTTTCTCCCTTGGCGACGGTGGCGGTTTCGATGCAAAATGGGCTTCCACCTCGGCCTTCGATATGGCTACGTTTTCCTCCTCGGACTTGTCGTAAGGCCTCTGCGGAAGAGGCACGAGGCTTCTTGGACCATATTGAAATCGCTTGCCTCCGCCTGTACGTGCAGTACTACCTCGACTTGTACCGCTACGCACCATAGCTGAGGCGTCTCTCTTCCGTGATTGCTGAGGCGGCGAAGACGGCTGACGTGGCTGAGTTGGAGGAGGAGGAGTGGCCTGAAGCTGTGCCAGACTTGGAGGAGGAGTTGCCTGAAGCTGTGCTGGGCTTGGAGGAGGAGTGGCCTGACTCTTTGCCGGACTTGGAGGAGGAGTGGCCTGAAGCTGTGCCGGACTTGGAGGAGGAGTGGCCTGACGCGTTGGTGGACTTGGAGGAGTGGGAGTATGCTGACTCGGTGGCGGACTGCGACGAGGAGTCGGATGACGCGGTGTCGGTGGCCTTGGAAAGATGATGCGATCCTTTCTCCATAGGATGATAC
This sequence comes from Triticum urartu, assembly GCF_056163025.1. Lineage (NCBI taxonomy): Eukaryota > Viridiplantae > Streptophyta > Magnoliopsida > Poales > Poaceae > Triticum > Triticum urartu. The sequence continues at coordinate 294,314,315 of NC_141873.1, forward strand.
GATGGTTGGCCTCTCCTAGTGTGTGCTCATCGTCACCTCCAGGAATGTCAAGCTCTAGCCCTGAATATTGGTCCACCACCTCATCAACCAAGACACGAGCATAGCCCGCTGGAATCGGGTTGCAATGGAAGGTTGCCTCGGGGGGATTTGTAAAAGCAAGGGCGTCCGCCACCTTCATGGATATGTTCTTCATTTTGAAGTGTAGCTCACAGTTAGTGTTCTCCATGATGTCATCCACTGGGTAGCTATCCAGCAATGCGTCGCCCGGGGCGGAACCCACACTGCTTCTCGGCATGGATGGGACAGTGCTATCCATTGGTGGATCATCCGCTAGCTGCTGAGACCCCCTTTGCTGGCTAAGTGAGTCGATCTGCTCCTGCTGCCGCTGGAATTTGATTGCCAAGTCCGCGTGCGCTGATTCTAGGCCTTGAAGGCGTTCATAGTCTAGCTTCCTCTGCTCCTCCTCCATCTTCCTCTTCTTCTCCTCCGCAATCTTCTTTCTCGCACGGGTTCTATAGTCGGCGTTCCAGTCCGAAAACCCCTCATACCACGGAATAGCGCCCATGCCTCGTGTTCTTCCCGGGTGTTCAGGATTTCCCAGGGCACGCGTAAGCTCGTCGTTCTCTCTGTTGGGCTCGAACAACCCGGATCGATCCTCTTCTATTGCAACAAGTAGCTTATCTTCGGCTCCGTCCAGACATGCCTTCTTGGAAACTTTGCCTATCTTCGGGTCCAACTCCCCCCCATGCGCATAGAACCAAGTCCTGCACCTGGGGGGCTAGCTCAATGTCTCTGGAGTGACACCTGCATCTAGCATCTCTTTCTCAGACTTATCCCACTTAGGCAATCCCACCGCATAGCCACCTGGCCCCAGCTTATGGAACTTATCCTTTTTTGCGGCATTGGCCTTGTTTATTCTCGACCGTTCCTTAGATAATTCTGAATCCTTGAATTTCACGAAATCATCCCAATGAGCTCTTTGCTTCTCTAGTACTCCCTCGAATACTGGAGTCTTCCTTCCTCCATTGACGTACTTGGCCCATTCACGAATCTTGTGGTTCTTGAATACAACCGCCATCTTCCTAAGAGCATGGTCCTTGACTTTGTCCACATCTGCTTTTGTGAAATGATCTGGTAGGGTGAAATGTTCCATGAGCGTTTCCCAAAGCAAATGTTTTTGTCTGTCATCGACAAAAGTAACTCCTGGACGTGGCTTTGATGGCTCTCTCCATTCTTGAAGGGAGATCGGGAGTAGGTCCTTCACAAGAACTCCGCACTGACGAACGAACTTGTCCGCAATCTTCTTAGGCGCGAATGGTTCGCCATTAGGTTTGATTGCCTTGATATTGTACTTTATGCCCTCCTTCAACTTTTTGTTCGGGCCTCGTTTCATCCTGTTGCCTGAAGATTTGCTCGATCCGTGTCGGTGTACTAGAGTAGGGGTACCCTAGTATCCTGAACTTGTGCACGGGCAGTCGCAGCATCCCGCGGCCAGGCTTGCCGAGTGACCGCCAAGACCCTCCGCGGCTACTTTGAAGACCATTCAAGAGCAAAGTACTCAAACCAAGGCCCCGGCAAGAGGAGCTGGCCGGGAAGGAAACAAAACCGTGGCAAGAGGAGCTTGCCGGGAAGGCCAACCAAGGCATACCAAGAAAACCTGCCGCGGCGCGCCACGCGTCCCGGCAAGGCCCGGTGAGCAACAAGCTCCCGAACACGACAAGACGACGACGGCGGCAAGGAGCTTGCCACGGGAAACCCCCACTTCGTGCCCGCGCTCCAGCACATTCGCCAACGTGTCGCTCTAGGACCCTCCCAAGCACACATGGCAGGAGGCCGTGCAGCTAGGGGTGCGCTGTGGCAAGCAGGCGCTGACAAGATAACCATCGTGGCAAACGGTGGCGTCCCTAGCGGTCCCTTTCGGTACTGTTTAGGCGACACAGACGGGCAATTAATGCCCTTGTCCCCTGCCGCCAGGGTTAGGTATGATACACTGTAACAGGTAGCTGTACCTATCACAGCACCTTTCCATTTCTGCCCTTTACCTCCGTTGCCACCTGTCGGTAACCCCTTGAGCATATAAAAGGAGGCCCGTGTGCAACGTGGAGGGGGGGTTAGCCAGTTCAAAAACTCACGCTCGGTCTTGCTAGTCGCTGGTGTGTACTGTAGCACTCCGCGCTCCTGAGCTAGAAATCAATACAAAACCACAAAGCAGGAGTAGGGTTTTACGCATCCGTGCGGCCCGAACCTGGGTAAATCGCTCGCGTGCTTCGCCTCGATCTGCTCTTCGCGCGACCTCCGCCCCCGCCGAACCGAAAGGGGCCCGGTCCGCCGGTCCCATAGGTGCCCATGGATCAGCACCCCGGCATCTTTGGCGTGCCAGGTAGCGGGCGTCGAAGTTGTGTGAACCAGATCCGGCGTTCTCGCGAGCTAGATCTTCATCATCTTTATCAACATGCCGCCGAAGAAGAAAGTTTCGGAGGCAGCTGCTCCGTCTGCGCCGAGCCAGCCACCGCCGGAGCAAACGGTTGGTGGGGCAGGCACCAGCGGAAGGACACGCGTCGACGAGGGAACTCACGGTGCTGCCAGGTCCCAGGACAAGGCTGCGCTGCCCATCGGCGGCGTAGCCGGCTCCCACAATGACCGGGCACACTCCAAGACCTCGGCGTCCGTGCATGCACCGCGCCCATCTCAGGAGGCACGGGACCGGCAGCGTCATGGTACTCACGGTACCATGCGTTCGCTAGATCAAGATCGAGCTGGTGGATCTCGGAGCGCCCAGGACCACCATGCACGTCAACCTGCTGGCGCGAGCGAGACACGGTCGCCTGGACGAGATACTGCTCCTTCTAACGTAGTTAGAAGTCCGAGCATATCCCGCTCCTCGCATCGTTCGCCACCGCCACCCGCCACCGCAGCAGAAGCTTTGGCGCGAGCTCAGCTGCTCCTAGACTACCCTCCAGCGGCGGACAAGATCGACGACTGGAGAGCCACTATCCAGAGTCTCATCGGCTTCGCCAACGGCGACACTCCACGGCAGCCGAGCACGTCTCAACCGCGGCAAGCCAGCCAGGCACGAGCCAGAGACGACAAGACTGGTGGGGGTGCAACTACTGTGCACTCTCCACCCCGAAGGCCAAGATCGCCGACTCGCCGGGTCCACCTCGACAGCGACTCCACCGCATCGTCAGATCCGCGAGCTCGTCGCGATCAGCGCCAAGTTCTTCAAGAACGACAACAAGAAGACGCTCCTACTCGCATCGAGCGCCGGAGAGAAGCGCGGCGTCAATCAGACCAGCGCGTTGGGCCCTCTGTTGACGTGCATGCGCCAGGGGAACCAGGCGACTTGCCGTACGCGGTAGGTTGCCCTGCGTTCACTCGTGAGCTGCGGCAAGTCCAGTGGCCCAGTACGAAGAATTTCAAACCAGATGTACCAGAGAAGTACGACGGCAAGTCGCATCCGTCGGAGTTCCTCAGCATCTACACCATCGCGGTGCAGGCTGCTGGGGGGCGGGACGATAATATCCTTGCCAACTACTTCCCGTTGGTGCTCAAGCCCAACGTCAGGTCCTGGCTCATGCACTTGTCGGACAACTCCATATCCTCCTGGGCTGATCTATGCCATCAGTTTGTCGGCGCCTTCACAGGCGGCCACAAACCTCATGGCCAAGAGAGTGATCTTCATCTGCTCGTCCAGAAGGAAGGAGAGCCCCTGCGCAAGTATATCCAGAGGTTCAGCCGTGTACAGCACAACATCCCAAATATCCACCTTGCCGCGGTAATCAGCGCGTTCCATCAGAACGTGCGTAACCGCAGGATGCGGGAGGAGATGGCGATGTGCAAGATTCGGGACGTCAGCGAGCTATATGCCCTGGCCGACAAGTGTGCACGCGCTGAGGAAGGGAGGAAATTCCCCGGAGAAAGCACTGGAGCAGGGGGATCTGACAGCGAGGATGCCGCCCCGGCAAAGAAAAACCGGCGGCGCAACAACAGGAAGAAGCAGAACAAAGAGGTGCTGGTCTTTGAGCAGTCCGGCAGTGACGGCGGCGCCAAGCGAGCCAAGGTCAGTAGCTCCGGCAAGGAGGTTGCCGCATGCACCAACTGCCAGGCTATGGCGGCCGCCGACAAGCAGGACGGCTCCGACAACCAATACTGCAAGATTCACCGGACCAAGGGCCATGACCTCCAGAGCTGCAAGAAAGTCGAGCAGCTTGTCCAGCAGCAAAAAGCTGAGTACGAGCGGCGCGACAAGGAGAGGGCCCAAGGGGGTGTTGGAGAATCCGGCAAGAAGCGCGCCGGACGGGGAGGACGCCGCGACAAGGCCAAGCAGCGGCAAGGAGACAGGCCTCCCCGCGGCCGCGACAACGATGGAGATGACGACAACGAAGACATGGATGATGTTGAGACCAGTGAACAGGAGTTTCAGAAAGCCACAGAGGTCTTGTGCGTTGATGGCGGTTCTTCTCTGCACACTTCACACCGCCAACTCAAGCAGTGGGCGCAGGAAGTCAACGCAGCGGAACCACCTGTCGAATCGCGCAAGCTTCTGAAATGGTCCAGCACGCCTATCATCTTTGACATTGAGGACCACCCTGATCGCACAACCGCGGTCGGGTGCCTGCCGATGTTGGTTTCACCAACTATCCGCAACCTCAAGGTCACTAAGATGTTAGTTGACGGCGGGGCCGGCTTGAACCTGATCTCCTCCGCTGTACTCCAGAAACTCCAAATCCCTGACAACGAGCTCGAAGAGACCGGCACATTCCAAGGAATCAACCCGGGAAGGAGCAAGCCGAAGGGGAAGGTCACGCTGCCGGTAACATTTGGCAGCGAGCTAAACTTCAGGACTGAGAAGGTCACATTCGACGTTGCCGATATCCCATTGCCCTACAATGGGATACTTGGCTGTCCAGCACTCGCCAAGTTCATGGCAGCCTCTCACTACGCATATAACATGCTGAAGATGCCAGGCCCGATAAGCGTCATTTCTGTCCCTGGCGACAAGAAGGATGCTCTTATCTGTGCCGACAAGATCTACCGGGAAGCAGCAGCCACGGCAGATCGCAATCCACTTGCCGCTGAAGCTCCCGGGGGGAAGAAGACCAAGTTCGGCAAGAGTTCAGATGCCCACTCCGGCAAGCGCACCTCTTCGGAGTGCTGCGCTGCCGTCGAGGACGCACCATCGAGCTCCACCGGCAAGTGCAAGAAGACGATGGCGGCTTCGCCAGAGACGAAGAAGGTATCCGCCAAGGAGGACGGCGCTGGTGGTACCTTCACCATCAGTGCCACGCTCGACCCTAAATAGGAAAGCGCGCTCGTTACTTTCCTGCGGGCGAATGTTGACGTGTTTGCATGGCAGCCGTCTGACATCCCCAGTGTTCCCAGGAAAGTGATTGAGCACCACCTTGCCGTTTGTCCTCATGCGTGGACCGTCAAGCAGAAAGTCAGGAAGCAGGCAGTGGAGCGCCAAGAATTCATAGCAGAATGGACGCCAACACCAGATGAAGAAATTCCAGAAACAAGCATCCCCGACAAGGAAGCAAGCAAAGAGTGGCTGATGTACTTTGATGGTGCCTTTTCGCTGCAAGGCGCCGGCGCTGGTGTGCTGCTTATCGCACCCACCGGAGAGCACCTCAAGTACGTAGTCCAGATGCACTTTCCCAAGGAGCAAGCAACAAACAATACTGCAGAGTATGTGGGATTGCTTGCCGGTCTCAGGATCGCGGCAGACCTTGGGATCAAGAAGCTCATTGTCAGGGGTGACTCACAGCTTGTCGTCCGCCAAGTAAACAAGAATTATCAGAGTCCGTTGATGGAAGCTTACGTTGACGAAGTGAGAAAGCTAGAAAAGCACTTTGACGGCCTACAAATGGAGCATGTTCCAAGATCTCACAACGCCATTGCTGATGGCCTGTCAAAATGCGCCGCACTTAAGCTACCTGTGGAACCAGGGATCTTTGTGCTCAAGCTGACTCAACCGTCCGTAACACCATCAACTGGACAGAGCAAGAAAAGGAAGTTGATTTCTGGTGACTATTTGCCGGCAGAGCTTCCTGAAGCCGCCGCCAAGAAGGTCCCTAAGATCAACGTCGAAGGCGCTGAGGAGCAGTCTGCTCCGGCAAGCCCTAGGGTTTGTTCCGTTGAAGCAGAAGCTCCCGGCAAGCTTGTCGGGGAACGTCAAGCTCCGGCAGAGACGCAGCTTCTCGCCGTAGAAGCGGATATTCCCACAGCAGTCTCCAAGATCAACACCAAGAGCGCTGAGGAGCAAGATGCTCCGGCAAGCCCTAGGGCTTGTTCCGTTGAAGCAGAAGCTCCCGACAAGTTTTGCTCCGGCAAGCTTGTCGGGGAACGTCAAGCTCCGGCAGAGCCGCAGGTTCTTGCCGCAGAAGTGGATGTTCCCGCAGCAGCAGATCTGCCTTTAGTCCTTGTTGTCGAGCCACAAGCTCCAGCATGGGCACAGCAGATTGTCCATTTCCTTCAGACAGGAGGACTTCCCGAAGAGCAAGAAGAAGCGGAGAGAGTAGCCCGGCAGTCAAGTATGTACCAATTTGTCGACAAGACACTGTACAGAAGAAGACTCAACGGTGTGAAATTGAAGTGTATTCCCCAGGAAGATGGACAAAAGCTGTTGGCAGAAATACATGGAGGCATATGTGGTCACCACATTGGCGCAAGAGCACTCGTCGGTAGAGCTTTCCGGCAAGGTTTCTTCTGGCCAACAGCCCTCTAGGATGCAACTGCACAAGTAACCAAGTTTGAAGCGTGTCAGTTTCATTCCAAGCAGATACACCAACCAGCTCAAGCTCTCCAGACGATCCCTTTATCCTGGCCATTTTCGGTCTGGGGGCTCGACATCCTCGGACCCTTTCCCCGAGCTGTCGGGGGCTTTGAGTACTTGTACGTTACAATCGACAAGTTCACAAAGTGGCCGGAAGTGGAACCAGTGAGGAAGGTGACAGCACAGTCAGCCGTCAAGCTCTTCAGGTCGATTGTTTGCCGCTTCGGGATCCCTAATAGGGTAATCACCGACAACGGTACGCAATTTACGAGCCGCACCTTCACGCAGTACGTCCAAGATCTTGGCGCTAAGGTCTGCTTCGCTTCTGTTGCTCACCCGAGAAGCAACGGTCAAGCGGAGAGGGCAAATGCTGAAGTGCTACGCGGGCTCAAGACCCGAACTTTTGACAAGCTGCACAAGTGCGGAAGGAACTGGATCAAGGAGCTGCCGGTGGTTCTTTGGTCGATCAGAACGACGCCAAATCGAGCCACTGGACAAACACCTTTTGCTCTAGTCTATGGAGCAGAGGCAGTTATCCCCACGGAACTCGTATACGGGTCACCTCGAGTGCTCGCTTATGATGAGCTCGAGCAAGAGCGGCTGCGACAAGATGACGCGCTGCTCCTTGAGGAAGACCGTCTTCAGGCTGCTGTGTGAGCCGCTCGCTACCAGCAAGCTTTGCGCCGCTACCATAGCCGCAAAGTTAACGCCAGAAGTCTCGAGGAAGGCGACCTTGTTCTTCGGCGCGTTCAGTCCGCCAAGAATTCCAACAAGTTGACGCCGAAGTGGGAAGGCCCTTACCGGGTGAAGCGAGTCACAAGGCCTGGCGCTGTCCGCCTTGAGATCGAAGATGGCGTACCAGTGAGCAACTCCTGGAACATCGAGCATCTTCGTAAGTTTTACCCGTAAGGCGCGGTTGTCGGACCCTGTCCGGCAACCACCCTTTTGTACAAGTCTTGCCGCTGTTGCATGTAATCCTTTGTACAAAGCCAGGCGCAGACCCTGAGCACAAGTAAATGAAGCGCTGGCACCCCGGGGTTATAGCATGCATGCTAGGTCGAGTCTCGTCCTTGGTTAGGGTTGATAGTGCCTAACAGCGGCTAACCCCTAGCTTAGAGGTCGAGTGTCCGTCCCTTTGCTTCTCTTTCGTTCGCAGGGCTCGCATATCCTGGCCAGACCGCTTGAGGATGAAAAGGAGAAGAAGGGCGCGCCGGCGCTTGGGCCCCGGCAAGCCAGTGTTGCTGGGGGCTGCGAGTACCAAGAGTCATCCACGGCAAGCCAGGGTTGCCGGGGGCTGCGATATCAGATAAGTCTTTCGTCCCTCATCATGCATCCTCTTATGGACTGGGGAATGCGAAACCGCGTTCCTTCCCGAAAACTGCCGTGCTCCCTCAACTCTAGGCCCTGGGGCTCGTTCCCGGGGCCAAGTTTGGTCGTAGTCGCGGCAGCAAAGGGATGAAACGAGGAGGCCGCACCCACCTCGTTCCCGCCTCCGTCAAAGGCGGGAGAAAGGTCGAGCGACGTGGGAAGGCGGCAGGGCCTGTTGCCGGGAGATGAAATGTCTGTCCGAGGGATACCAAGGATTTGCTCCTTGGCGTGGGTTCAACCCGCGAGACGAATAACCCGGCAAGCATCCCCTTTTCATTAAAAAACATCCCACTCAGGTACAGTCCATAGAGGATGAAAAACATGAAAGAGAGGATTACAAGTTTTAGATGCAGCTAAGGCCCGAAGGCTTACAAATTAAAAAGATAAGATGCCCGTAATCCCTTTCCTGTCCCTCTCTTCAGGAGGTAGGTCAAGGAGGCGAAAAGGGCAAAAGGGGCGCCTAGGCGAACTACGGGTGCCAGAAGACACCAAGAGAACATCCCGGAGGCCGTCCGAAGGCTGGACGGTGATGGCGGCGCCGCAAGCGGGGCTCGAAGACGGGGCGGCAGGACGTCAACACGCTGTCGAGGGCACCACGCCCTCGTACTCCGACTTGACGGCCTTGTCGCCAGCCCTCTTCCCCTTCCGCAGCCTCCCTACGCCAGTCGCCCAAGGAGACGACCCGGGGGAGTTCAAGGAGCCGGCGACACGGATGATGGGGTCACCGGTGCCGCACGAAGCGGCGCCCGACACCTAGTCAGACCCGCCATCCCGCCGCCCGCTACCCTCATCATCGCTGTCGCTCTCCTCCTCGGCACTCTCGCTCGAGGGGGAGCCTTCACTATCGGAGGAGCTGTCCACGCAGCACTTCGTCCGAGTGCCGAAGCACCCGAAGACCTTGACGGAGAGGAGATCGCCCTCCATCAACTTAAAATGGAGGGTAAACCCCTCCATCAGGCTGTGGATACGGGCAAACGTCTTCCACCCTCGATCAAGATACATCACATTAGGGGCTGGGAATACAACGCAGACTCGCGTGCCGCTGATCCCACAGCCCCTCATGTGTAGTCTCAGTGTCTCGGGCGGGTCCAACTCCATCGCGCTCGCAAATGGAGCTAGAAGTCGGAGGCGACGACGAGGCGCCCGGCGCAGCCTGACGAAGAACTCGCAAGGGTCGTCCCCTATATGGACCGCCGTGGGGAGAGGAACCGCCGGCGGAAGCGAAGCTGGCGTGCCGCCCCGTCCGCCTCTTCCCCGAGCGCCTCGACCTCGTCCTCGACCTCGACCACGACCTCGCCCCCTCCCTCTTCCCCTTATGGCTGGCTCTGCCACCACGGGCGCGGGAGAGGGAGGGGTGCGCTGTCTGGCGGCGACCCTCGCCGCCACCGATGAAGGGCCAGGGTTCCCTTTCTCCATGGCGAATGAGAGAAAGGGGAGCAGAAGCTGAAGAAAGGAGGAGATGAGAGAGTGCGGGCTTCTGTGCTCCCCTCCCGCTCTTTATAAAGGAGCGAGGTGGGGGCTCGGCTGCCCCGCTCAGCGAATCAAGGCACGGGAAGAGCAGGGAGTCGGGGCCGACCCGCTGCCTCTGCTCACGACGGCCCAGTTTTTCCGCTTCCACCATCCGCGACCCCAAGCGCATGGGAGCCGCGTGGCGGGGATGAAGAACCGAGGCGACGAATGAGGCGGCCTCGCCCCACCCCATGATCGCGGGGAGTGGACGCCTCGAAAACCGCGCACTGGCCCCGTCCAGTAAATGCACCACGCCCCCACGCCTACCTCCGTTTAGGGAGGAGGGCATGAACCGTCCCCTTCATCATGGCCTGACGCATGCTCGCGGGGCTTAGCCCCGCGCACGCCGCCCACGTCACCCACGACGCCGCGTTTGGCGCGTGCCATTCTGGGCGTGCGCGGTGGAAGCGGAGAGATATGCGGCGTGACCTAGGCCGCGCGTGCCCGTGCACTGTTTTGGGCCTGGCCCAACAGCGCTCGGCAACGTGTCTGGCCCAGGCCCGGGGGCTCCTGTCGGTGTACTAGAGTAGGGGTACCCTAGTATCCCGAACTTGTGCACGGGCAGTCGTAGCATCCCGCGGCCAGGCTTGCCGAGTGACCGCCAAGACCCTCCGCGGCTACTTTGAAGACCATTCAAGAGCAAAGTACTCAAACCAAGGCCCTGGCAAGAGGAGCTGGCCGGGAAGGAAACAAAACCCCGGCAAGAGGAGCTTGCCGGGAAGGCCAACCAAGGCATACCAAGAAAACCTGCCGCGGCGCGCCACGCGTCCCGGCAAGGCCCGGTGAGCGACAAGCTCCCGAACACGACAAGACGACGACCGCGGCAAGGAGCTTGCCGCGGGAAACCCCCACTTCGTGCCCGCGCTCCAGAACATCCGCCAACGTGTCGCTCTAGGACCCTCCCAAGCACACGTGGCAGGAGGTCGTGCAGCTAGGGGTGCGCGGTGGCAAGCAGGCGCTGACAAGATAACCATCGTGGCAAACGGTGGCGTCCCTAGCGGTCCCTTTCGGTACTGTTTAGGCGACACAGACGGGCAATTAATGCCCTTGTCCCCTGCCGCCAGGGTTAGGTATGATACACTGTAACAGGTAGCTGTACCTACCACAGCACCTTTCCATTTCTGCCCTTTACCTCCGTTGCCACCTGTCGGTAACCCCTTGAGCATATAAAAGGAGGCCCGTGTGCAACGTGGAGGGGGGGTTAGCCAGTTCGAACACTCACGCTCGGTCTTGCTAGTCGCTGGTGTGTACTGTAGCACTCCGCGCTCCCGAGCTAGAAATCAATACAAAACCACAAAGCAGGAGTAGGGTTTTACGCATCCGTGCGGCCCGAACCTGGGTAAATCGCTCGCGTGCTTCGCCTTGATCTGCTCTTCACGCGACCTCCGCCCCCGCCGAACCGAAAGGGGCCCGGTCCGCCGGTCCCATAGGTGCCCGTGGATCAGCACCCCGGCAATCCGGATGGCTGAAAGAAGAAAGATTGATTCATTAATATATCTTCAAGTCATTTAAAACATGTGATGATCACCAAATGTCTGCTTATATAAATATATATACCTCGCCGGTCTTTGTTGTTTCAAGATCAACATTTTCTTCGTCATATTCATAGCTCACGACTTCATCAATTCGGTCGTCGTGATCGAATATCATATCACCCTCCCCGGTGTTGTTTAGATATTCGGAGCCGTCTTAATCTTCTTCATTCTGATCATCATCTGGCCCGCGAGGATTGCGTATGATATTGAACAGGGCCTCTTCTCCCTCTCTGCCGGTATTGTCCTCCATAGGTTTTGTTTAACTAATCCAAAAGAAATATATTCAAATTACAATGCATGGATGCATTCAATTAATAAGGAAAAACTGAATCAATCATAGTACATAATAAGCATCATCGAATATAATCTCGAATACGTCGTCTCGAATAATAGATATAATCTCGAATACATCGTCTCGAATAATAGATATAATCTCGAATACATCGTCTCAAATAATATATAATCTCGAATACATCGTATCAAATATTATATATTGAGTACATCACTGGCTAGGTAGCTAATAAAGATCGAATACTATAGAAGAATCTAGGACACTCGCGGTTCCTTCGGCGCGGGCGGTGGACACCCAAAGAGAAGGAACCCTCACAGGATCATAGCTGGAGTGAGATCCCTGAAGAAACTGCCAGGTATTGGAGAACCTGCCGCCCTCTAACGCAACCATGTAGCGATGGACGTGCTCGTCCTCCTCCCTGACACGGCGACGTACCTCCTCCGGCAGGGCCGGCTCCCTCCGCACCGAAACTGGCCCACGCAAACGCCACCAAACGAGATCAGGGTCGATGACGGGACCCGGGGCCGGGTTCCTCATCAAGCGGCGTGCCCCTCTAGGCAGCACCTCCCAGTGCCAGCCCGGCGGAGCCCAGTCCCAGACATGGGTCAGCCGAACGTCGTCGCGGACGGGTCGACGGCGAGGATGCGGGCCAGGCATCGTCCAGAACAAATACTAGCTATATGCCCGCAAAAAGTAACATATTTTTAATGATTGGATTTTGATAACTAAAATTTCTAACATTTCTATATAACTAACATTCCTATAACATTTCTAACAATGCTATATAACTAACATTTCTATAACATTTCTAATATTTCTATAACTAAAAAACAGAAAAAAAATTATAACATTTCTATATATAACTAACATTTGTATAACATTTCTAATATTTCTATAACTAAAAACAGAAAAATTTCTAACAATTCTAACTATTTTATAACTATTTCTATAACTAAAAAACATAAAAATTTCTAACAATTCTAACTATTTTATAACTATTTCTATAACTAAAAAACAGAAAAATTTCTAACAATTCTAACATTTCTATAACATTTCTAACATTTCTATAACTAACTATGTGTGTGTTTGCTCACCGGCGAGGCGAGAGGCGACGGGGGGCGGCGACGGGGACGGCGACGACGGGGATAGCGACGATGGGGACAGGGACGGGGCGGCGACGACGGGGACGGGCCGGGGCGGCGACGACGGGGACGGGGCGGCGATGACGGGGACGGGGACGACGCGGGACGGGCCGGGACGGCGCGGCGGTGACGACGGGGACGACGGGGACGGGGACGACGGGGCGGCGACGACGGGGACGGGGGCGGCGACGAGGGTTATGGAGACCGGGGCGGCGGGCGACGGGGCAGAGGAGAAGAAGCAGAGGAGAAACTAAAATTTTTGAAGTGTTTAGTTATATAGGATGGACCTTTAGTACCGGTTGGAGCCACCAACCGGTACTAAAGGCCTGTTTTGGCCAGGCCAAGCGGCGGGAACCGCATCCCCTTTAGTGCCGGGTGGTGGCTCCAACCGGTACTAAAGGCCCCCCTTTAGTACCGGTTGGTGCTACCACCCGGCACTAAAGGGGGTGCGCTGGCACAGGTGCGGTGCGAAATGTTTAGTCCCACCTTGCTAGCCGAGGGGCTTCCGCACTGGTTTATAAGCCCCAGTGTGGTAGCTCCCTCGAGCTCCTCTCCAAAGCAGGCCTACTGGGCCTAAATGTTCTGTGCTGCCCTGTGGGCCTACTGGGCCTTTGCGGGCCTGCATCCTGGCCCAACAACAGGTTGGGTTTCTAGTCGTATGCAGGCCGCTGTGGCGCAGTAGGTGGGCTTTTTTTTTCTTTTCTTTTTTTTGCTTTATTTATTTTTGTTTGAGTTGTTTTTTTGCTGTATTTAGAGTTTCTTTGTGAATATTTTTGCTTTAGGTACAAAAAATTACAAACTTTCTGTTAGTACCGGTAGTTTACAAATTTGAATAGTTTAAATTTTGATTTATTTGAAATTTGTGTGAATCACTAGTTTGTGAATAACTTAACTTTGAGAATAGATTTTTTAGTGATTCTTTTTTATTATGTTTAATATTAGTGTGTTTTATCATTATATTCAATTTGGTAATGCTTAGGTTATTTAAAAAATGAAATGCCTTTTCTAATGGATGAGTTTTCGTCCGAAACCCTGATACTTCGAAAGAGATTGTCCATTTAGTACACGAAGTGCATCCAATTTTTGCGGTAACCCTCTCTACTTTTTTGCACATGCTATGTGGGTGAAATTATGATACCATGCCAACTTTCAACCTTTTCTGAGTTCATTTGAAATGCTTTTCAATTTTTGGGTCATTTAGCTTTAAAAAATCAGTAAAGGCATGAAAGAATTTGTTTGCACATAAAATTTCTTCGCGTTTCAAATGCCAAAACACATAACTACCCTAACTATTACAGAGATTCCCTCCTGGGTGTGAAACACAGAAGAAAGTGATTATAGTGAAGCCGATCACATCCCAGATCTTTGGGTGTGAAACTTTTTCTTCGCGTGTGTCCCTTTGCGCCATAACCATGGAAAATCTTCATCATTTAACGGGATGCTCGGGTCAATATTCACTGTGAATGGAGCAATTTCATCAAACTTTTTATAATCTTCTGACATGACTGTCTTGTCATCCACTCCCACGATGTTTCTCTTCCTAGAAAGAACTATGTGCCGCTTTGGCTCATCGTACGATGCATTCCCTTCCTTATCTTTTCTTTTTCTTGGCTTGGTAGACATGTCCTTCACATAGAAAACCTGTGCCACATCATTGGCTAGGACGAATGGTTCGTCTGCATACGCAAGATTGTTGAGATCCACTATTGTCATTCTGTACTGCGGGTCTTCCGTTACCCCGCCTCGTGTCATATTGACCCATTTGCACCGAAACAAAGGGACCTTCAAACCACGTCGATAGTCAAGTTCCCATATGTCCTGTATATAACCATAATATGTTTCCTTTCCTGTCTTGGTTTCTGCATCAAAGCGGACACCACTGTTTTGGTTGGTGCTCTTCTTATCTTGGGCGATCGTGTAAAATGTATTACCATTTATCTCGTACCCTTTGAAAGTCATTATATTCGAAGATGGTAACTGGGATAGCAAGTACAGGTCATCTTCAATAGAGGTGTCATGCATGGTACGTGTCTGCAACCAGCTGGCGAAACTCTTGGTTTGTTCACGTGTAATCCAGTCATCAGACCGCTCCGGGTGTTTGGAGCGTGGCAAATTCTTGTGTTCATCCATATACGGAGCCACCAAGGCGGAATTCTGTAGAACTGTGTAGTGTGCTTCAGTGAGAGAATGTCCATCCATACATATTATTTGTTCCCCTCCTAGCGTGCCTTTTCCATCCAGTCTGCCCTTATGCCGCGATTCAGGAACACCAATCGGCTTAAGGTCAGGAATAAAGTCAATACAAAACTCAATGACCTCCTCATTTTCATGGCCCTTGGAGATGCTTCCTTCTGGCCTAGCACGGTTATGAACATATTTCTTTAAGACTCCCATGAACCTCTCAAAGGGGAACATATTGTGTAGAAATACAGGACCCAAAATGTTAATCTCTTCGCATAGGTGAACTAGGACGTGCATCATGATGTTGAAGAAGGATGGTGGGAACACCAACTCGAAACTGACAAGACATTGCACCAAATCATTCTCTAACCTTGGTATGATTTCTGGATCGATTACCTTCTGAGAGATTGCATTGAGAAATGCACATAGCTTCACAATGGCTAATCGAACGTTTTCCGGTAGAAGCCCCCTCAATGCAACCGAAAGCAGTTGCGTCATAATCACGTGGCAGTCATGAGACTTTAGGTTCGGGAACTTTTTCTCTGCCATGTTTATTATTCCCTTTATATTCGACGAGAAGCCAGACGGTACCTTAATACTAAGCAGGCATTCAAAGAAGATTTCCTTCTCTTCTTTGGTAAGAGCGTAGCTTGCATGACCCTGATGTATGCTGTCTTTTCCGTGCATACGTTGCTGGTCCTCCCGTGCCTCAGGTGTATCTTTTGTCTTCCCATACATGCCCAAGAAGCCAAGTAGGGTCACACAAAGATTCTTCGTCACGTGCATCACGTCGATTGCAGAGCGGACCTCTAGGTCTTTCCAATAGGGCAGGTCCCAAAATATAGATTTCTTCTTCCACATGGGTGCGCGTCCGTCAGCATCATTCGGAACAGGTTGTCCACCAGGACCCTTTCCAAAGACCACCTTCAAATCCTTGACCATATCATGTACATCAGCACCAGTACGGTGGCGAGGCTTCGTCCGGTGATCCGCCTCACCTTTGAAATGCTTGCCTTTCTTTCTTACGAGATGCCTGCTCGGAAGAAATCGACGATGTCCCAGGTACACATTCTTCTTACAATTAGCCAAATATATACCGTTGGTATCATCCAAACTGTGCGTGCATGTGCGGTATCCCTTGTTTGTCTGTCCTGAAAGGTTACTGAGAGCAGGCCAATCATTGATGGTCACGAACAGCAACGCCTTTAGGTCAAATTCTTCCCCCATGTGCTCATCCCACGCACGTACACCTGTTCCATTCCATAGTTGTAAGAGTTCTTCAACTAATGGCCTTAGGTACACATCAATGTCGTTGCCGGGTTGCTTAGGGCCTTGGATGAGCACTGGCATCATAATGAACTTCCGCTTCATGCACAACCAAGGAGGAAGGTTATACAAACATAGAGTCACAGGCCAGGTGCTATGGTTGCTGCTCTGCTCCCCAAAAGGATTAATGCCATCTGCGCTTAGACCAAACCATACGTTCCTTGCGTCATCTACAAACTCCTTCCGGTACTTTCTTTTGATTTTTCTCCACTGCGACCCGTCAGTGGGTACTCTCAACTTTCCGTCTTTCTTATGGTCTTCTCTGTGCCATCGCATCACCTTGGCATGCTCTTTGTTTTGGAACAAACGTTTCAACCGTGGTATTATAGGAGCATACCACATCACCTTGGCAGGAATCTTCTTCCTGGGGCGCTCGCCCTCGACATCACCAGGGTCATCGCGGCTGATCTTATAGTGCAATGCACCGCATACCGGGAAAGCGTTCAAATCCTCGTACTCACGGTGGTAGAGGATGCAATCATTAGGGCATGCATGTATCTTCTGCACCTCTAACCCTAGAGGGCAGACAGCCTTCTTTGCTTGGTACGTACTCTCGGGCAATTCGTTGTCCTTTGGAAGCATATCCTTTATCATTACCAGCAACTTTCCAAATCCCTTGTCAGATACACCATTCTCTGCCTTCCATTGCAGCAATTCCAGTGTGGTGCCCAGCTTTTTCTTGTCACCTTCGCAATTCGGGTACAACAATTTTTTGTGATCCTCTAACATGCGCTGCAACTTCTTCTTCTCCAAATCACTTGCGCAGTTTCTCTTTGCATCGGCAATGGCCCGACCTAGATCATCAACGGGCTCATCCGATGCCTCTTCTTCAGCTTCTTCCCGCATTGCCGGCTCAGCTTCTTCCCGCATTACCGGCTCAGCTTCTTCCCTCATTGTTGTATCATCGTATTCAGGGAACCCATGGCCAGGATAGTTGTCGTCGTCCTCTTCTTCTTCATTGTCTTCCATCATAACCCCTCTTTCTCCATGCTTGGTCCAAACATTATAGTGGGGCATGAAACCGGACTCAAACAAGTGGACGTGAATGGTTCTTGACGTAGAGTAATTGCAACCATTCTTACAGTCAGCACATGGACAATGCATAAAACCATCCGCTCGCTTGTTTGCCTCAGCCGCAAGCACAAAAGTATGCACGCCATTAATGAACTCGGGAGAGCATCGGTCATCGTACATCCATTGCCGGCTCATCTTCAATACACAGCACCGAAAACATCAAATTAATACAATACATAAAGTTCATACATAAAGAGCATACAACACTTCAATGCAACAAACAAATAACTCTCTAGCTAAAGAATTTAAATGCAACAACAAATGCGATCAAGATCGCAACTAAGGTAACAATTGATCCAACAGCATAATGATACCAAGCCTCACTATGAATGGCATATTTTCTAATCTTTCTAATCTTCAAGCGCATTTTCTCCATCTTAATCTTGTGATCAGCGACGACATCGGCAACATGCAACTCCAATTCCATCTTCTCCCCCTCAATTCTTTTCAATTTTTTCTTCAAATCCTCGTTTTCTCTTTCAACTAAATTTAACCTCTCGACAATAGGGTCGGTTGGAATTTCGGGTTCAACTACCTCCTACATAGAAATATCTATGTCAACTTGATGGGCATAATTTGTCATAAACACGAAATGCAATGAATAGTTTTAAAAGAGAATATACCACATCCGAATCATAACCCGGACAAGGGCCGACGGGGACGGATATCAAAACCATGGCACTATGCATAACAAACAACGTATGGGTAAGATAATTATACGAGTAACTATATATCCAAATCACACAAACATCAATTTTTTATATAAAACTTCATGAACAAGAGGCTCACCACAAGGTGGTGCCGGCGACGGGACGTTGCGAGCGATCGACGGTGGTTACGATGGAGATTTAGAAGGTACTAAGTAAACCACACCTACATATGCAAAACTAAGTGTTATTTTTGACCTCAAATTGCATATAAATCAAATACTAGCACATATATATAATTCCTCCCAAATTACTAAACTCAAAAATCAATCACTATATAAAGCATTGCACGAGCTAATCTAGCAATGAGAGATGAAAGGAAAGAGTTGCTAACCTTTGTGATCATTTGAATGGATGGGGGCCTTCAAATCTTGGGCAAAATGTGTGATGAGCTTGAGAGGAAGAGGGAAAAGAACAGAGAGGAGAGGGGAAAGGGGAAGAACAGAGCGAGCTCGGGTGGACGAAGGGTCTATGTAGGATGACCTTTAGTACCGGTTCGTGATATGACCCGGTACTAAAGGTGCTGGAGGGGCCCCGGACTGACAACATCCTGCCACCACTCACTTTAGTACCGGTTCGTGGCACGAACCGGTGCTAAAGGTTCTCCATGAACCGGTACTAATGAGAGCAGCCCGGCTAGCCGTTGGAACCGGCACTAATGTACACATTAGTGCCGGCTCAAATTCAAACCGGCACTAATGTGCTTCACGTTTGACCCTTTTTCTACTAGTGTATATAGGAGGAAGAAGTAGGTCGGTGGAGAAACGAGGGGCCCGCGAGGGGGGGAGGGCATGCCCCCCTGCCTCGTGGCCGCCTCGTTTGTTTCTTGACGTCCACTCCAAGTCCCTTGGGTCACGTTTGTTCCAAAAATAACTCTCCTGAAGGTTTTATTCCGTTTGGATTCCGTTTGATATTCCTTTTCTGTGAAACACTGAAATAGGAAAAAAAACAATTTGCACTGGGCCTTGGGTTAGTCGATTAGTCACAAAATGATATAAAAGTGAAAAATAAAGCCCATTAACATCCAAAACAGATAATATAATAGCATGGAACAATAAAAAATTATAGATACGTTGGAGACGTATCACTACATCACCCTTTCCTCTTCAAGGGAAAAAGACAACGCAAGCTCAAGAGGTAGCAGCATGCTCCTAGGGGATATATTGGTAGGAAAAGACCATCGCTCGTCCCCAACCGCCACTCATAAGGAAGACAATCAATAAATAAATCATGATCCGACTTCATCACATAACGGTTCACCATACGTGCATGCTACGGGAAGCACAAACCTTAACACAAGTATTTCTACCAATCCACAATTACTCACTAGCATGACTCTAATATTACCATCTTTATATCTCAAAACAATCATAAGGAATCAAACTTCACATATTATTCAATGCACTTTATATGAAAGTTTTTATTATATTCCTCTTGGATGCCCATCATAGTAGGACTAAATTCATAACCGAAGCAAATTGCGATGCTGTTTAGAGAGACTCTCAAAATAATATAAGTGAAGCATGAGAGCTCAACAATTTCTATAAAATAAATCCACCGCCGTGCTCTAAAAAGATATAAGTGAAGCACTAGAGCAAAATTGCCTAGCTCAAAAGATATAAGTGAAGCACATAGAGTATTCTAATAAATCACGATTCATGTGTGTCCCTCTCGAAAGGTGTGTACAGCAAGGATGATTGTGGCAAACTAAAAAGCGAAGACTCATATCATACAAGACGCTCCAAGCAAAACACATATGATGTGGTGAATAAAAATATAGCCTCAAGTAAATTTACCGATAGACGAAGACGAAAGAGGGGATGCCTTCCGAAGCATCCCCAAGCTTAGGCTCTTGGTTGTCCTTGAATATTACCTTGGGGTGCCTTGGGCATCCCCAATCTTAGGCTCTTTCTACTCCTTATTCCATAGTCCATCAAATCTTTACCCAAAATTTGAAAACTTCACAACACAAAACTCAACAGAAAACTCATGAGATCTGTTAGTATAAGAAAATAAATCACCACTTTTGGTACTGTTGTGAACTCATTATTTATTTATATTGGTGTAATATCTACTATATTCCAACATTTCCATGGTTCATACCCCCCGATACTACCCATAATTTCATCAAAATAAGCAAACAAAACATAGAAAACATAATTTGTCAAAAACATAACAATCTATAGCAATATGTAAATCTCGAATACTTATGTAACTCCAAAACTTCTAAAACATTAGGAAAACATAGGAAATTTGTATGTTAATCTTCCTCAAAAAGAATTAACATTTTATCGCGCTTCTATTAAAAATGAAAATTATTTTTCTGGGCGCAAAAGTTTCTGTTTTTCAGCAAGATCGAATCAACTATCACCGTAAGCCATCCCAAAGGTTTTACTTGGCACAAACACTAATTAAAACATAAAAACACATCTAAATAGAGGCAAGATGAAAAATTAATTGAAAAACAGAACCAAAAAAGTAAGAACGAAAATAAAATTGGTTGCCTCCCAACAAGCGCTATTGTTTAACGCCCCTAGCTAGGCATATTACAATAGATCTAGGTATTGTCATCTTTGGTATGCAATCCATAACTAGCTCTCATCATAGATTTATATGGCAACTTAATTTTCTTTATTGGAAAGTGTTCCAGGCCCTTCCTTAATGGAAATTGAAATCTAATGTTTCCTTCTTTCATATCAATAATTGCACCAATCGTTCTAAGGAAAGATCTACCAAGAATAATAGGACATGAAGGATTGCAATATATATCAAAAACAATGAAATCTATGGGTACATAATTCCTATTTGCAATAATAAGAACATCATTAATCCTTCCCATAGGTTTCTTAATAGTGGAATCCGCAAGATGCAAATTTAAAGAACAATCATCAAATTCACAGAAACCTAGCACATCACATGAAGTTTTGGGAATAGTGGAAACGCTAGCACCCAAATCACACAAAGCATGGCACTCATAATCTTTAATCTTAATATTAATAGTAGGTTCCCATTCATCATAAAGCTTTATAGGGATAAAAACTTCCAACTCAAGTTTTTCTTCAAAAGATATCATCATAGCATCAACAATATGTTTAGTAAATGCTTTATTTTGATTATAAGCATGAGGAGAATCCAACATGGATTGCAACAAGGAAATACAATATATAAAGGAAAAATTATCATAATTAAAATCCTTGAAATCCAAAAGAGTGGGTTCATTGGTACTTAAAGTTTTGACTTCTCCAACCCCACTTTTATCAATTTTTGCATCAAGATCTATAAACTCCGAATCATTGGGACACCTTCTAGCTAAAGTTGACTCATCTCCGGTCCCATATTTATCAAGATTTATATTAGAAAACAAAGATTCAATAGGAGTCACATCAATCACTTTAAGATCTTCATCATTATTTTCACGAGAAATCAAAGAACACGTTTTTACAAACCAATCTCGCTTAGCACGCATCCTAGCGGTTCTTTCTTTACATTCATCAATAGAAATCCTCATAGATTTTAGAGACTCATTAATATCATGCTTGGGTGGAATAGATCTAATTTTCAAAGAATCAATCTCAAGAGAAATACTATCCACGTTCCTAGCCAAATCATCAATCTTAAGCAATTTTTCTTCAACCATAGCATTGAAATTCTTTTGAGAACTAATAAATTCTTTAGTATTGTTCTCAATATCAAAGGGAATCTTATTATAATTTCCATAAGAATTGTTGTAGGAATTACCATAATTATTAGAGGAATTACTAGGAAACGTCCTAGGGTTGAAATTACCTCTATATGCGTTATTACCAAAATTGTTCCTACCAACAAAATTCACATCCATAGATTCATTATTATTCTCAATCAAAGTAGACAATGGTATATCATTAGGATCAATAGGAGCACTCCTACTAGCAAACAATTTCATAAGTTCATCCATCTTTCCACTCAAAACATTAATTTCTTCAATCGCATGCACTTTTTTACTAGTAGAAGATCTTTTGGTGTGCCATTGAGAATAATCGGCCATAATATTATCTAGGAGTTTAGTAGCTTCTCCTACATTAATTTCCATAAAAGTACCTCCGGCGGCCGAATCTAAAAGATTTCTAGAAGCAAAATTCAATCCAGCATAAATGTTTTGTATAATCATCCATAAACTCAAACCATGTGTAGGGCAATCTTATCATCAATTTCATCATCTCCCAAGATTATGCAACATATTCATGATCAAGTTGCTTAAAATTCATAATATCGTTCCTAAGGGAGATGAACTTAGCGGGAGGAAAATACTTGGAAATAAAAGCATCTTTACACTTATTCCATGAATCAATACTATTTTTAGGCAAAGATGAAAACCAAGTTTTAGCACGATCTTGAAGTGAAAACGGAAATAGCTTCAATTTAACAATATATCATTATCCACATCTTTCTTATTTTGCATATCACACAACTCAACGAAAGTATTTAGATGGGATGCGACATCTTCACTAGGAAGACCAGAAAATTGTTCTTTCATAACAAGATTCAACAAAGCGGCATTAATTTCGTAAGATTCCGCACTAGTGGCGGGAGAAATCGGAGTGCTAATAAAATAATTATTATTGGTGTTGGAAAAGTCACACAGCTTGGTATTCTCTTGAGTCATCGTGACAAAGCAAGCAATCAAACAAACGAGCAACCAAAAAGCAAACAAAAAGACGAACGGAGGAAGGGCGAATAAAAAGGCAAATATTTTTCTATTTTTCTGAAAATTGTTTAGAATTGGGAGAGAGGAAAACGAGAGGCAAATGGAAAATAATGTAATGCAAGAGATGAGAGTTTATGATGGGTACTTGGTAGGCTTGATGTAGACCTCCCCGGCAACGGCGCCGGAAATTCTTCCTGGTACTTCTTGAGCTTGCGTTGGTTTTCCCCTTGAAGAGGAAAGGGTGATGCAGCAAAGTAGAGATAAGTATTTCCCTCAGTTAGATAACCAAGGTATCAATCCAGTAGGAGGTACAAGCAAGTCCCCAGTCTATGCACCTACACAAACAATCAAACACTTGCACCCAACGCGATAAAGGGGTTGTCAATCCCTTCATGGTCAATTACAAAGGTGAGATCTGATAGAGATAGATAAAACTAAACAAAAGATAAAATATTTTTGGTTTTTTTTGCTTTATACATCTGAAAATAAAAGATTGCAAAATAGTAGATCAGAAACAAATATGATGGAAAATAGACCCAGGGGCCATAGGTTTCACTAGAGGCTTCTCTCATGAAGGCAAATAATGCGGTGGGTGAACAAATTACTGTCGATCAATTGATAGAAAAGCGCAAAGTTATGACGATATCCAAGGCAATGATTATGCATATAGGCATCACGTCTGTGTCAAGTAGATCGACTCCTGCCGGCATCTACTACTATTACTCCACACATCGACCGACTCCTGCCTGCATCTAGAGTATTAAGTTCAAGAGAACAGAGTAACACATTAAGTAAGATGACATGATGTAGAGGGATAAACTCAAGCAATATGATGAAAACCCCATCTTTTTATCCTTGATGGCAACAATACAATACGTGTGTTGTTACCCCTACTTTGTCACTGGGTGAGGACACCACAAGATTGAACCCAAAACTAAGCACCTCTCCCGTTGCAAGAAAACCCAATCTAGTTCGCCAAACCAAATTGATAATTCAAAGAGAAATACAAAGATATCAAATCATGCATATAAAATTTAGAGAAGATTCAAATAATATTCATAGATAATCTTATCATAAATCTATAATTCATCAAATCTCGACAAACACATCGCAAAAGAAGATTACATCGGATAGATCTCCAAGAACATCGAGGAGAACATGATATTGAGAATAAAAGAGAGAGAGAGAGAGAAGAAGCCATCTAGCTACTAGCTATGGACCCGTAGGTCTGAGGTAAACTACTAACGCTTCATCGGAAGGGCAATGATGTAGAAGCCCTCCGTGATCGAATCCCCCTCTGGCAGATTGCCGAAAAGGCCCCAAGATGGGATCTCACAGGTACAGAAGGTTGCGGCGGTGGAAAAGTGGTTTCGTTGCTCTCCTCAAGGGTTTTGGAATATATGTGAATATATAGGATGAAGAGCTAGGTTAGGAGATCCCCGAGGGGGACACAAGGTAGGGACCCCCCCCCTAGGGCGCGCCCTCCACCCTTGTCGCCGCCTCACCGCTCTTCTGGCTTGGACTCCAAGTCCCCTGGGTGTCTTCTGGTCCAAGAAAAATCATCGCAAAGTTTTATTCCGTTTGTACTCCGTTTGATATTCGTTTTCTGCGAAACTCAAAACCAAGGAAAAAACAGAAACTTGCACTGGGCTCTAGGTTAATAAGTTAGTCCCAAAAATGATATAAAATAGCATAATAATACATATAAAACATCCAAAACATATAATATAATAGCATGGAACAATCAAAAATTATAGATACGTTGGAGACGTATCATATCCTACAATCAGATTGCACTCCGCCTGACGAATAAAATGCTAATATGGAGTTTCTAAAAAAACTACAGTAATGACCATATTCGCATCGACCATCTCATGACTCCATTCAGATGATGAGATTCTTCAACAACAATGCCTTCAAGAAGGGAGCGACACTCAAGAGTCGCCTTCATCGGATCCAACCACCGAGGCCAGAGTCTAGGTTTCAAAGAAGACTCAAATAATATTCATTGATAATCTGATCATAAATCCACAATTCATCAGATCTCAACAAACGCACCGTAAACTAAGATTACATCGAATATATCTACAAGAACATCGAGGAGAACATTGTATTGAAGATCAAAGAGAGAGAAGAAGCCATCTAGCTACTAGCTATGGACCCGTAGGTCTGAGGTAAACTACTCACGCTTCATCAGAAGGGCAATAGGGTTGATGTAGATGCCCTCCGTGTTTGAATCCCCCTCCGACAGGATGCCAAAAAAGGCCCCAAGATGGGAACTCACGGGAACAGAAGGTGGCGATGGTGGAAAAGTGTTTTCGTGGGTGCTTCTGGAGGTTCGAGAATATATGTGAATATATAGGAGGCAGAACTAGGTCAGGGGAGTCACGGGGAGGGAGGGCACAAGGTTGGCCCACCCTAGGGCTTGTGGCCTCCTCGTGGGTCTTCTGGCCTCCTCCCGAAGCTTCCTAGGTGTCTTTTCATCCAAGAAAAATCATCATAAAGTTTTGTTCCGTTTGGTATTGATTTTCTGTAGAAGTCAAAAATAAGGAAAAACAGCAACTAGCACTAGGCACTGGGTTTAGTCCCAAAAATAATATAAAATAGCATATAAATTCATATAGAACATCCAAGATAGATAATATTATTGTCGGATCTCGAGTTCCGGCAAAACCCTCAAGGTTCGAACACTGGGGTGCGCGCGAAGATCTTCCCCTACCGATCCATGTCCTAGTTTCGCTAAGATCTCAAGGGCTAACCCGACGAACTCGCAACACAAAGGACACAAGATTTATACTGGTTCGGGCCACCGTTGTGGTGTAATACCCTACTCTAGTGTGGTGGTGGATTGCCTCTTGGGCTGAGGATGGACAGTACAAGGGGAAGAACAGCCTCCTGAGGCGAGGTGTTCTTGTGCTTGGCTAGCTTGCGTGGGTGAGGGTGATCCCAATCAGTTGCCTCCTATAGTGGAGGCTAGCCCTATTTATAGAGGCCCTGGTCCTCTCCCCAAATATTGAGCGGGAAGGGAGCCAACAACGGCCAATTTGAAAGGGGACAGCTAGTACAGCTTATCCTGACAAAAGCAGTCTTCGTCTGCAAAAGGCTCTGGTGGTGACGCCGCCCTGGGCTCCATGGTGACCTCTGTCTTGCCGTCCTGCTAGTCTTGGTCTCGTTGCACCAATATGGAAACCTTTTCTTGACGCCTCGGTACTCCGCACCTACGCTTGCCTCCTTAGCACCAAAGAGGAAACAAGGACACTGTGCACGTTGGCGCCTGCCTGGTCTCGGTAATCATGGCTCACGTCACGAGAACCTCGCGAGGTTTGCCTTGCCTTGATCTCTCCGCCCCTCGCAAGCCAGCCTGGTGAGGGCGCTCCCGAGGAAGTCTTGTGTCATCCGCCTCGCGAGGGTCTTGAGTGTTTGTTGGTGAAGATGGGTCGTACAGGCCCGCTCACAGAGCCACACCGTGGGCCGCAGGCAGGCAAGTCTGGGGACCCCCGTTCCCAGAACACCGACAATAATAGCATGGAACAATCAAAAATTATAGATACGTTGGAGACGTATCATGGTGACTGGCCGGCGGCACTATGAACCACGACTTGGTGATGGTGATTCGGAATCGGTCAGCCAAGTGGAGATGATTGTGCATTGTGCTGCGGCGATCTTCGACGGCTCCACGGTGACAGTGGTCACTGGAATATCGGAGTGTTCATATCAATATACGGTGGTTGACTTCAGCGGTGAGATGCAAATTATGAGCGAGGACATGATGCAGATGAATGGTTGTGTAGCAGCAGCAGTCGCAGCACATGTAACTGTTGGGATCGAGGAAAAGTGGTGGCGACAACACTTGAGTGACTTCGATGGTGGTGCTACTCGATCACCCGGTCGCGAGGTCTGAGGTGAAAGCCTAGGTCTGACCCGAGCTAGTTATATCTGGCAATGGCGATGTTTTTTATGTCATTACCTTGTTGAAGGCATTGCTCGGATATGCGCCGAACGTATTGAACACCGTATCACAGAGAAATCTTATGTTCTTCTTTCTTGTTGTTTTTCTGTCAGATTCATTAAGCCGGGCATCATGTCTTCCCCCTCTTCCAACAAACTAGAAGAAGATGCTTGGTTGATGAAGAGAGAGGCACCAGAAGGAATCATCGAGGGTCACAAGGCCAAGGAAGCTGCAGGAGATCAAACCCCAGCAGTGGGGCAAACCATTCCAGCGGGAGATGAAGAAGAAGATATCCTTAAACCTTACTATGATCATCTTATCCCCACTGAGGTTGAAGCTTTTCGGATCATCAAAATGGTTCATGTGCAAAATAAATATCTTACTCGTGAAAATATTCTATTGCAAGAGCACATCATTGCCCTCTAGAGCATCATTCGTAGATTGGAGCATCTTTTGAGCCTGAAGGATAGGCCTACTACCTCATCACATCCACCTTCTTCATCACCAAAGGAGACTTGAGTTCATGGTATGGACACTCCCCTTGGCTTGTGCCAAGCTTGGGGGAGGTGTCCCGGTATCGTATCATCACCACTATATTTTCCTTTATCTATTTTAGTTTGATCTTTAGTTATCTTTTGATCTAGTTGAATAACAGTTTAGTTTGATCCTTTGTTTTCGAGGCTTGCTTAGTGATCTATCTATGTAATCATGTTCAAGATATATAATAAAGTTTAGTTTATGTTTTGCTTTATTTACTTTTATGTTTCACTAAAAAGAAAGGGAAATAAATGAAAAAAAATCATATGCTAATCTTAAGGTGAGTAATAACATCACATAAGGAATATGATTGTGAGCCACCATCAAAATATTGTATGCCAAAATTGTTGACGTTGGACAAGGAAGACAACATAATGATTTATGCTTGTTCAAATTCACATAGAAGTTATATTGTCATAGATCCTTTAACATGTGGTGCTTGCTCAATATCTCTAGCCAAAAATTCTGCACTAAGTAGAGATACTACTTGTGCATTCAAAACCCTTAAACCCAAATCTTATTTTGACAGTCCACCATACCTACATATGGATTGAGTAAGATCCTTCAAGTAAGTTATCATCGGTGCAATAAGGTAATAAAAATTGCTTCTAAATGTGTTAGATCATTTAGTGTAAGATAAAATTGAGCTTTGTACGAACTTGTGATGGCAAAATAATAAAATAAACATACTATATAATAAAGGTTGCTATAGAAGGGGCAATATAACGTGACCTTCTTTTGCACTAAGAAATTGAGCACACAACCAAAAAGCACATGAAAACCTCTGCTTCCCTCTACGAAGGGCCTATCTTTTACTTTTATGTATTTACTTTTATGCAAGAGTCAAAGTATTCTTCTCTATTCCTTTTTATTTTCTATTTTTGCAAGCACCATGTGGTGAGGAAAGATCTAGGCACATATATCCTGTTGGATATGGCACTGGTGAAGAGACGTGCTATACAAACGGTTTTTACCCCCTTTCCACAACAAAGTTTTAAACCATCTCCTAGTGAGTGTGTGCGATAGGGGGGGTCCTTCCCACACGACCCAGAAACCGTCGGGGATAGGCCCTCCGGCCACATAGGCGGGGGCAAAATGAGCTCATGTGCGATCGGGCGAGGCATCGACGCCCAATCGTTTCCATTTGTATGTACATCCTACACGGTGAGTCCCAGAAAAACATTTCCGTTCGTATGTATATCACACACAGTTTTGTGTGTGGAAACATTTGTGCAAGGTGGCCTAACGCAAACAGATCCGGGCCGAAAGCCATGTGTGATTGTTAGTTGATCCAACATGCCTACTTTCTAGAAACCTAATACGTCCATTTTGCATCATGTTTTCTTACTGTTATTTATGATGTTTTTATCCATAAATGCTTTTTGGAGTAATTCTAATGCCTTTTCTCTCATAATATGCAAGGTACACACCAAGGGGGAGAATTCTGGCAGCTGGAAATCTAGACCTGGAAAAGCTATGTCAGGCTACCTATTCTGCACAACTCCAAACAAGCTGAAACTTCACGGGGATTTTTTATGGAATATATAAGAATTATTGGAGCAAATAAGTACCAGAGGTCCCCCCCCCGGCGCGCCCTGAGGGGTTGTGGCCTCCTCGGCCCACCTCCGGTGCTCATCTTTT
Source organism: Triticum urartu (assembly GCF_056163025.1). Taxonomy (NCBI): domain Eukaryota; kingdom Viridiplantae; phylum Streptophyta; class Magnoliopsida; order Poales; family Poaceae; genus Triticum; species Triticum urartu. The sequence continues at coordinate 294,343,035 of NC_141873.1, forward strand.
GGTATATAAGTCATTTTGATCAAGAAAAATGAGAGGAGGACTTTCGGGACGAAGCGCCGCCGCCTCGAGGCGAAACTTGGGCAAGAGCACTTTCGCCCTTCGACGGAGCGACTCCGCCGGGGGAACTTCCCTCCCGGAGGGGGAAATCATTGTCATCATCATCACCAACAACTCTCCCATCTTGGGGAGGGCAATCTCCATCAACATCTTCAACAGCACCATCTCCTCTCGAACCCTAGTTCATCTCTTGTGTTCAATCTTGTTACTGGAACAATAGATTGGTACTTATGGGTGACTAGTAGTGTTAATTATATCTTGTAGTTGATTACTATATGGTTTATTTGGTGGAAGATTGTATGTTCATATCCAATATGATATTTAATACCCCTCTGATCATGAGCATGTTTATCATTTGTGAGTAGTTACCTTTGTTCTTGAGGTCACGGGAGAAATCATGTTGCAAGTAATCATGTGAATTTGATATGTGTTCGATATTTTGATAGTATGTATGTTGTGATTCCCTTAGTGGTGTCATGTGAACGTCAACTACATGAAACTTCACCATTTTTGGGCCTAAGGGAATGCATTGTGGATTAGAAATTAGATGATGGGTTGCGAGAGTGACAGAAGCTTAAACGCCAGTTTATGCGTTATTCCGTAAGGGACCGATTGGATCCCAAAGTTTAATGCTATGGTTAGAATTTATTCTTATTACTTCTCTCATAGTTGCGGATGCTTGCGGGGGGGTTAATCATAAGTTGGAGGTTTGTTCAAGTAAGAACAGCACCTAAGCACTGGTCCACCCACATATCAAATTATCAAAGTAGCGAACATATGAATCGAACCAACATGATGAAAGCGACTAGATGAAATTCCCGTGTACCCTCAAGAACGCTTTTCTTATTATAAGAGACCGTTTTGGCCTGTCCTTTGCCTCAAAAGGATTGGGCTACCTTGCTGCACTTTTGTTACTACTATCGTTACTAGCTCGTTACAAATTATCTTGTTATCAAACTACCCTGCTACTTACAATTTCAGCACTTGCAGACATCACCTTACTGGAAACTACTTGTCATTTCCTTCTGCTCCTCGTTGGGTTCGACACTCTTACTTATCGAAAAGAGCTACAATTTATCCCCTATACTTGTGGGTCATCAAGGCTATTTTCTGGCACCGCTGCCGGGGAGTGAAGCACCTTTGGTAAGTGGAATTTGGTAAGGAAACATTTATATAGTGTGCTGAAATTTATTATCACTTGTTACTATAGAAAACAATCCTCAACCTACTGCACCTACTAAAAATATTGAATATGAAATTCCTTCGGGTATGATAGAACAACTGCTAGCTAATCCTTATGCAGGAGATGGAACCGAACATCCTGATATGCACTTGATATATGTGGAACAAATTTGTGGATTGTTTAAGCTTGCAGGTTTACCCGGGGATAAAGTTATGAAGAAGGTTTTCCCTTTATCTTTGAAGGGAAAAGCATTGGCATGGTATAGGCTATGCGATGATATTGGATCATTGAATTGGAATAGTTTGGAATTGGAGTTTCACCAAAAAAATATCATATGCATCTAGTTCATCATGATCGGAATTATATATATAATTTTTGGCCTCATGAAGGAGAAAGTATCGCTCTAGCTTGGGGGAGGCTTAAGTCAATGTTATATTCATGCCCCAATAGTGAGCTCTCAAGAGAAATTATTGTCCAGAATTTTTATGCTCGGCTTTCTCGTAATGATCAAACCATGCTTGATACTTCTTGTGCTGGTTCCTTTATGAAGAAGACTATTGAATTCTGGTGGGATCTTTTGGAAAGAATTAAACGCAACTCTGAAGATTGGGAACTCGACATAGGTAAAGAGTCAGGTATTAAACTTGAGTATGATTGTGTTAAATCTTTTATGGATACCGATGCTTTTCAAAAGTTTAGCACTAAATATGGACTTGACTCTGAGATAGTAGCCTCCTTTTGTGAATCTTTTGCTACTCATGTTGAACTCCCTAAGGAGAAGTGGTTTAAATATCACCCACATATTAAATAAGACATTAAAGAACCGGTACCAGTTAAAGAAGAAACTATACTTTATAATGTTGATCCAGTTGTTCCTTCTGCTTATATTAAGAAACCACCTTTCACTATTAGAACAAAGGAACATGCTAAAGTTTCAATTGTGGTTAACAAAAGCTACATTAGAACACCTAAACCTGGTGAACAAATTAAAGTTGAACCTAGTATTTCTATGGTTAAAGACCTCTTGGAAGAAGATATGGATGGCATGTTATTTACTTCTGCGAAGAAGCTGCTAGAATTGCCAAACCTGGTAAGAAAGATAAACATAGACCCGTTGTTGGCATGCATGTCGTCTCAGTTAAAATAGGAGATCACTGTTATCATGGTTTATGTGACATGGGTGCTAGTGTGAGTGTTATTCCTTACACCTTATATCATGAAATTATGAAAGACATAGCACCTGCAGAGTTAGAAGAAATAGATGTTACTATTAAACTTGCTAATAGAGACACCATATCACCATTTGGGATTGTTAGAGATGTTGAAGTCTTGTATGGGAAAATAAAATACCCTACTGATTTTCTTGTTCTTGGTTCCCCACAAGATGACTTTTGTCCCATTATCTTTGGCAGACCTTTCTTGAATAAAGTTAATGCTAAGATAGATTGTAAGAAACAAACTGTTGGTGTTAGCTTTGGTGATGAGTCTCATGAGTTTAATTTTTCCAAGTTTAGTAGAAATATTCATGAAAAGTAATTGCCTAGTAAGGATGAATTAATTGGTCTTGCTTCTATTGCTGTACCACCTACTGATCCTTTAGAACAATATTTGCTAGACCATGAAAATAATTTTCATATGCATGAAAGAAATGAAATAGATAAAATTTTCTTTGAACAACGTCCTCTGCATAAACACAATTTGCCTATTGAAACTCTTGGAGGTCCTCCTCCATCTAAAGGTGATCCTGTGTTTGAGTTAAAACAATTGCCAGACACTTTGAAATATGCTTATTTTGATGAAAAGAAGATATATGCTGGTATTATTAGTGCTAACCTTTCAGAACATGAAGAAGAAAGATTATTGAAAGTTCTAAGGAAACACCGAGCTGCTATTGGATGTACTCTTGATGATTTAAAGGTCATTAGTCCCACTCTATGTCAGCACAAAATTAATATGGAACCTGATGCTAAACCCGTTGTTGATCACCAACGTCGGTTAAATCCGAAGATGAAAGAAGTGGTAAGAACGGAAATATTAAAACTTCTGGAAGCATGTATAATCTATCCCATAGTTGATAGTAGATGGGTAAGTCATGTGTATTCTGTTCCTAAGAAAGGAGCTATAACTGTTGTTCCTAATGATAAGAATGAACTTATTCCACAAAGAATTGTCACAGGCTATAGAATGGTAATTGATTTTAGAAAATTAAACAAAGCAACTAGAAAAGATCATTACCCTTTGCCTTTTATTGATTAAATGCTTGAAAGATTATCTAAGCACACACACTTTGCTTCCTTGATGGATATTCTGGCTTTTCACAAATGCCTGTTTCTCAACCTGATCAAGAAAATACCACTTTTACTTGTCCCTTTGGAACCTATGCTTATAGACGTATGCCTTTTGGTTTATGTAATGCACCTGCTACCTTTCAAAGATTTATGACTGCTATATTCTCTGACTTTTGTGAAAAGATTGTTGAGGTTTTCATGGATGAATTTTCTGTTTATGGGAAGTCTTCTGATGATTGTTTAAGCAATCTTGATCGAGTTTTGCAGAGATGCAAACAAACAAATCTTGTTTTGAATTGGGAGAAGTGTCACTTTATGGTTAATGAAGGCATTGTCTTGGGTCATAAAATTTCTGAAAGAGGTATTGAAGTGGACAAATCTAAGGTTGATGCAATTGAGAAAATTCCATGTCCAAAAGATATAAAAGGTATTCGTAGTTTCTTAGGTCATGTTGGTTTCTTTAGGAGATTTATCAAAGACTTTTCAAAAAATTCTAGGCCTCTTACTAATCTCTTGTAGAAGGATATTCCTTTTGTTTTTGATGATGATTTCTTAGAAGCCTTTGAAACACTTAAGAAAGCTTTAATTTCTACACCTATTGTTCAACCACCTGATTGGAACTTGCCTTTTGAAATTATGTGTGATGCTAGTGATTATGCTATTGGTGCTATTCTAGGACAAAGAGTTGATAAGAAACTTAATGTTATTCATTATGCTAGTAAAACTCTAGATAGTGCTCAAAGAAATTATGCTACTACTGAAAAGGAATTCCTAGCAGTTGTGTTTGCTTGTGATAAATTTAGACCTTATATTGTTGATTCCAAAATAACTGTTCACATAGACCATGCTGCTATTAAATATCTTATGGAAAAGAAAGATGCTAAACCTAGACTTATTCGATGGGTTCTCTTGTTACAAGAATTTGATTTAAATATCATTGATAGAAAAGGAGCTGAGAACCCAGTAGTTGATAATTTATCTAGGCTTGAAAATGTGCTTGAAGACCCACTTCCTATTGATGGTAGTTTTCCCGATGAGCAGTTAGCTGCAATAAATGTTTCGCATAGTACTCCTTGGTATGATGATTATGCTAATTACATTGTTGCTAAATATTTACCACCTATCTTTACATATCAACAAAAGAAAAATTCTTCTATGATTTAAGACATTACTTTTGGTATGACCCACATCTTTATAAAGAAAGAGTAGATGGTATTATTAGACGTTGTGTACCTGAGCATGAACAGGGACAAATCCTATGGAAATGTCACTCCGAAGCTTATGGAGGGCATCATGCTAGAGATAGAACTGCTCACAAGGTATTGCAATCTGGATTTTATTTGCCTACTCTCTTCAAGGATGCCCGTAAGTTCGTCTTATCTTGTGATGAATGTCAAAGGATAGGTAATATCAGTAAGCGTCAAGAAATGCCTATGAATTATTCACTTGATGTTGAACCATTTGATGTTTGGGGATTTTATTACATGGGACCTTTTCCTTCCTCTAATGGGTATACACATATTTTGATTGCTATTGATTATGTTACTAAATGGGTAGAAGCTATTCCAGCTAGTAGTGTTGATCACAACACCTCTATTAAAATGCTTAAGGAAGTTATTTTCCCAAGGTTTGGAGTCCCTAGATATTTAATGACTGATGGTGGTTCACACTTTATTCATGGTGCTTTTCGTAAAATGCTTGCCAAGTATGATGCTAATCATAGAATTGCATCACCTTATCATCCTCAGTCTAGTGGTCAAGTTGAACTTAGCAATAGAGAAATAAAATTAATTTTGCAAAAGACTGTCAATAGGTCTAGGAAGAATTGGTCTAAGAAATTATATGATGCACTTTGGGCTTATAGAACAGCATATAAAAATCCTATGGGTATGTCTCCTTATAAAATGGTTTATGGAAAAGCTTGTCATTTGCCTCTTGAGTAAGAACATAAAGCATACTGGGCAATCAAAGAACTCAATTATGATTTCAAACTTGCTGGTGAAAAGAGGTTATTTGATATTAGCTCATTAGGTGAATGGAGAACCCAAGCTTATGAAAATGCAAAATTATTTAAATAAAAGGTAAAAAGATGGCATGACAAAAGAATTAAAAAGCGTGAGTTTAAGGTCGGAGAATATGTTCTTTTGTACAACTCTCATTTCGGATTCTTTGCAGGAAAGCTCCTCTCAAAATGGGAAGGTCCATACGTCATCAAGGAGGTTTACTGGTCTGGTGCCATCAAAATAAATAATTCCGAAGGTGCCAACCCGAAGGTTGTCAATGGGCAACGAATAAAGCATTATATCTCGGGTATGCCTATTAATGTTGAAAGTAATATTATCCAAACTATGACACCAGAAGAACACATAAAAGAGTCCTTTTGGAACACTCCATAATTGTGAAAATAAGGAGGTATGTGATACGGTAAGTAAACGGACTCCGAAAAATTCGCAAAAATATTTTTTATCAGTTTTGGACTATTTTAGAATTTTGGGAATAAAGAAACTTCCAGGAAGCGTCCCCTGGTGGGCACAATACACCAGGGCGCCATGGTGTGTGTGGGTTGTGGATTACCTGACCATATCGACGAGGCCGCGCAGCAAGAAGAAGGGTCGGTGGCGAGGAGGCCGTGCAGCAAGAAGAAGGGTCGGCGACGAGGAGGCGGCGCTGTAAGAAGGGTCGCCGGCGAGGAGGCGGCGCTGCAAGAAGAAGGGTCGCCGGCAAGGAGGCTGAGCTGCCAGTAAGCAGCAGTGAAGATTTGAACTTGAAAAGCAAGGAGGAATAGTGGAAATGTGGCTTTTGGTGGGAGGGAGGGGTGGGGAGATAGATATTTCCGCGGTGGCAGAAAAATTTTGCTCGGTGCCGCGAGAAACTGGAGCGCAAGTGTGGTCAAGCGCGGGCGGTGGACTGTAGATGACAAAGCTTCCTGCGTAAGCTAGACAAGATGGTGTGCCAAGATATTTTATATCGCATCCCACACGATTCTTGCTAGTAACTGTTTGTGGTATACCTGATTTTTTCATTATGTTTTGAAAGACAAAATGGTGTTATGGAGGGAAAGGATGATGTTTGAATTGCTAGAACATTTATCTACAATGAACATGCAACTACATGAGTGTCATGTTTAAATTTGGAATTATTCCGGGTTTGTTTGGCATTTTTATGCATTAGTTGAGTTTCTAGGCATTTATCTGCATAATTAAAATTTGAACTACAAGCACATGCTCAAGTGCACGAAAGTTTTTTGAAAAATCACATGGGTGTCTTTGGGTGAATTTATAGGTCCCATGCAAGAATGGGAATGAAATTCAAATGTCTGGGCGTCGTGGCTCGGCCGGGAACTTTGAGAAACTTGGTTTTTAAATTCCAGTAAATTCAAAACTTGCCTAAAAATCATGAAACTTGGCATGGTCTCATTTCATGGCACCAACATGTTGTGGTAAAAAAATCCGCATTTGGACAAGTTTTGGTATAAGCTTCTTGCAAACTGGAGCTTCTCTCGAGAAGACTCGTGGTTCCCGGGGGGAGATGTGTCATCTTTGTGTGTGAAATGATATACGTTGCCTCCCCCCCCTTGATTTTTACAGAGGCAACATAGAACTACATGAGTGCCGTGTTGAAATTTGGAATTATTCTGGGTTCGTTTGGCTTTTTTATACATTAATTGAATTTCTGGGCATTTAATGTGCATAATTCAAATTTGATCTACAAGCACATGCTCCAGTGCACCAAAGTTGGTTGAAAAATCACATGTGTGTCCTTGGGTGAATTTCTAGGTCCCATGAAAGAAATGGGAATGAAATTTGGACGTCGTGGCTCGGCCGAAAATATTGAGAAACTTGGTTTTTTAATTCCTGTAAATCCAAAACACGCCTGAAAATCATGAAACTTGGCATGGTGTTGCAAACTGGAGCTTCTCTCGAGAAGACTCGTGGTTCCCGGGGGGAGATGTGTCATCTTTGTGTGTGAAATGATATACGTTGCCTCCCCCCCCCCTTGATTTTTACAGAGGCAACATAGAACTACATGAGTGCCGTGTTGAAATTTGGAATTATTCTGGGTTCGTTTGGCTTTTTTATACATTAATTGAATTTCTGGGCATTTAATGTGCATAATTCAAATTTGATCTACAAGCACATGCTCCAGTGCACCAAAGTTGGTTGAAAAATCACATGTGTGTCCTTGGGTGAATTTCTAGGTCCCATGAAAGAAATGGGAATGAAATTTGGACGTCGTGGCTCGGCCGAAAATATTGAGAAACTTGGTTTTTTAATTCCTGTAAATCCAAAACACGCCTGAAAATCATGAAACTTGGCATGGTGTCATGAGATGGCACCAACATGCTATGGTAATTTTTTTGGCCGAATTGGGACAAGCTTTGGTATAAGCTTCTTGCAAACCGGAGCTTCTCTCAAGAAGGCTCGTGGTTTCGAGAGGGAACGTGTCACCTCCGTGTGTGAAACAATATACACTGCCTTCTCCTGCCTTAATTTTTTACACAGGCAACTTAGACCAAATAGGAGTTTCGTGCTAAATTTTGGAATTATTCTGGGTTCGTTTGGCCTTTTTATACATTAATTGAATTTCTAGGCATTTAATGTGCATAATTCAAATTTGAATTAAAAGCACATGCTCTAGTGCACCAAAGTTGGTTAAAAATCACATGTGTGTCCTTGGGTGAATTTGTAGGTCACATGCAAGAAATGGGATAGAATTCAAACATCTGGGCGTCCTGGCTCGGCTGGAAATATTGAGAAACCTAGTTTTTTAATTCCTATAAATCCAAAACACGCATGAAAATCATGAAATTTGGCATGGTGTCATGACATGGCACCAACTTGTTGTGGTAAATTTTTTGGCCGAATCGGGATAAGCTTCTTGCAAACCGGAGCTTCTCTCAAAAAGGCTCGTGGTTCCGAGAGGGAACACGTCACCTCCGTGTGTGAAAGGACATACACTGCCTTCTCTCACCTTGATTTTTTTACACAGGCAGCTTAGACTAAATAGGAGTTTCGTGCTAAATTTTGGAATTATTCTAGGTTCTTTGGCCTTTTTTATACATCAATTGATTTTCCATGCATTTAATGCACATAATTCAAATTTTAAGTACAAGCGCATGCTCCAGTGCACAAAACTTAGTTGGAAAATTATTTATGTGTACTTGGGCGAATTTCTAGGTCCCATGCAAGAAGTGGGAATGGAATTCAAACATCTGGGCGTCTTGGCTTGGCCGGAAACATCGAGAAACCTGGTTTTAAATTCTCGTAAATCCAAAACTCGCCTGAAAATCATGAAACTTGGCATGATGTCATGACATGGCACCAACATGTTGTGGTAAATTTTTTGTCCGATTTGCGAAGGCGCACAAATTAACAATCAACAAAGTCATTTTGGAACAAGTGTTTTCATGTTACAAATCGGAAACACAAGTATTATTGAAACCGTGGGCGTTCTACTTACCATTTATGTTCCGCCACGGGAGGTGCCATGCGGAGTAGCTATTTAAGTACGGGAGGCGTGCGATCAGACCCCTGCGCGTGCTCATCGGGAGGAGAGCCCTTTGACCTCTATCCGCCGCCCACCTCCCTCCCAACGTCTCAATTAATGGCGCCCGAGCTCCTGTTTCATGGTGTGGCTATGTCTCACTTGATGTAGGGTGGAGCCCTAGACGGCCGATCTTTCACGAAAGGAACGGATCCCAACGATGAACACGAAGAACACGGGAGAGAAAATGAGGGGAAACACAAGAGAATCACTCAAACCCAACAAGAACAAGTCACACATGTGCTAGATCCTTGGGTACATAGAACGATACACGAATCCACGGACAACTAAGGACGATACAAAAGGGTAGTCGGTTCTTCTCCGAGAGGAGGTCTTGAATCCACAAGGGGATCTTCCCGTAAAGGGGTCTTGAATCCAAGGTGGATCTTCTCCGTAGAGGGGTCGCGGTCTCTCTCGTGGAATAGATCCGATATGGATGAGCAATGCTCTATCTCTCAATGAGCTAAACCAATGCTAACCCTCGAAAGTTGTACAGGATAGAGTATATATAGTCTAGGTAATGAAAGGGGTACACGGGCCTCGGCCCAAGTGGCTGCGCGCAGGTAGGGCCGGAAGTTCCGGGCTAGGCCAAAAGTTCCGGGCGCCGGAGGTTCCGGGGAGGGTCCGGCCTAACCAGAGAGTTGGCGCGGTGGAGCTGTGCTAGCATCCGGGGGCTGGAAGGTCTGGGCAGGCCGGATGTTCCGGGCGCCGGAAGGTCCGGGGCAGGGTCCGGGCTAACCCGAGAGTTGGTACGCCTGGGCTGGTCGAAGTCGTCGGCGGCCGGAAGCTCCGGGTCGGCCGGAAGGTCCGGGGGCTGGAAGTTCTGGGCTCTGGCCGGAAGTTCCGGGCTCTGGCCGGAAGTTCCGGGCTCTGGCCGGAAGTTCCGGGCTGTCCAGAGTGTTGACGCCTGTCTCTTCTTCTACAGTCCTCAGCTCCGAGTCTTGAGCGTTGTACCTGGTGACACATAGTATCTCGGACTTAGGCAGTAGCCATGTCTCACTTGAAGAGGGGGCAAACTCAAGTAGGAGTGATGTCACCTCGGATTGAATAGCACGTGCCCTAGCCCTTGTCATTGGTCCACTTGGAGCTTGGATAGTTGAGGTGGCGTCCATGTGGATGGTCATGGGATGCTCCGCATCATCTCCCCTCCCTTGGGGAAGATCCGTCCTTGGATCGAGTTCTTCATCACCATGGAAGGGAGAGAGATCTTTGATGTTGAAGATGTCGCTCACGTTGTATTTGTCCCGTGGGATGTCGATCTTGTAAGCGTTGTCGTTGTAGCGTGCGAGCACCTTGAAGGGTCCATCGGCTCGAGGTTGAAGCTTAGACTTGCGTTCTTGTGGAAAGCGCTCCTTGCGAAGGTGTAGCCACACGAGATCACCGATGTTGAAGACCATAGGTTGCTTGTTGACGTTGAGCTTGGTCGCAAGGCGTTGTACTTGGCGCTCGATGGTGTTTCTTGTATCTTCATGCACGTTCTTGATATGGATCGCTCGTGCACTTGCGTCCAAATTGATTCGCTCTTGGAGTGGTAGAGGTAGAATATCCAATGGTGACAAAGGGTTGAATCCGTAGACGACCTCAAAAGGGGACTTGCCGGTTGTTGAGTGTCTTGCTCGGTTGTAGGAGAACTCGGTGATGGGTAGACACTCCTCCCACTCCTTGATGTTCTTCTTGATGAGTACTCGAAGTAGAGCAGAGAGTGTGCAGTTTGTCACCTCCGTTTGGCCGTCGGTTTGAGGATGGTATGCCATGGAGAAGAGTAGCTTGATTCTGAGCTTGGCGCATAGGGTCTTCCAAAAGTAGCTAAGGAACTTGACGTCGCGGTCCGAGACGATAGTCTTTGGCACACCATGTAGAGGCAATATTTCCCTACAAAAGAGATTAGCCACATGTGAAGCATCTTCTATCTTGTTACAAGGAATAAAGTGTGCCATTTTTGAGAAACGGTCCACAACGACAAATATGGAATCTTTCCCATTGCGAGTCCTAGGCAAACCAAGTACAAAGTCCATGCTAATGTCTTCCCAAGGTTGGTTTGGAATCGGTAAAGGCATATAGAGACCATGAGATTGAGCTTTGGACTTAGCTTTGCGACATGTAGAACACCGGTTAGTGAAGCGATTGACGTCCCGAAACATCTTTGGCCAAAAGTAGCTCTTCGAGAGCGTGGCGAACGTCTTGTCGCGTCCGAAGTGTCCCATTAAGCCTCCTCCATGAGATTCCTGCAAAAGCAACAAACGAAGCGAGGACTCGGGAATGCAAAGTTTGTTAGCTCTCATAAGGTAGCCATCTTTGATGTAATAGCGTTCCCAAGATGTATTCGATAAACACTTGGCATAAGGAATGGAAAAAGTTGTATCATGCTCATATAAGTCTTTGATATGCTCAAAACCAATGACATCTAACTCAAGTTGCGTGACAAGCATGCAAATGCGGGAAAGAGCATCTGCTACTATGTTTTCTTTACCTTTGATGTACTTGATGACATATGGAAAAGACTCGATAAATTCACTCCATTTAGCATGACGCTTGTTCAACTTAGTTTGTCCCTTAAGATACTTGAGAGTCTCATGATCGGTATGAATGATAAACTCATGGGGACGAAGGTAGTGTTCCCATTCATGCAAAACGCGGACTAAAGCATATAGCTCTTTGTCATAGATGGGGTAGTTGAGTTGCGCTCCGGAAAGTTTCTCACTAAAGTAAGCTATGGGGCGCTTCTCTTGCGTTAACACACCTCCTATGCCATTACCACGAGCATCGCAATGAATTTCAAAAGGTTTGTCGAAGTTGGGTAAAGCAAGCACGGGAGCATGAGTAAGCAGATTCTTAAGCTCATTGAATGCGGTATCTTGGGATGGTCCCCAAACAAAAGGCGCATTCTTCTTGCTCAAAGCATGCAAAGGCGAAGGAATGGTGCTAAAATCCTTTACAAAGGGACGATAGAAACCCGCAAGGCCAAGGAAACTACGCACTTGATGCAAGTTGGTTGGTTGCGGTCAAGTCTTAATAGGATTGACCTTGGACTCATCTACATGAACACCCTTAGAAGAGACAACAAATCCTAAGAAAACGAGCTTATCAACACCAAAAAGGCATTTCTCCATATTAGCATAGAGACGCTCTTTCCTAAGAGTTTGCAAAACGGTGCGGACATGGGTGACATGCTCTTGGATAGATTTGCTAAACACAAGAATATCATCAAAGTAGACCACAACAAATATACCAATGTAAGGGCGAAAGACATGATTCATGAAGCGCATAAAAGTGCCTGGTGCTTCCGAAAGACCCATATGCATGACTAACCACTCATACAAACCAAACTTGGTTTTGAAGGCGGTTTTCCATTCATCACCCTCTTGTATGCGGATTTGATAGTAACCACTCTTAAGATCAATTTTGGAAAATATAGTGGCACCGCTAAGCTCATCAAGCATATCATCTAGGCGTGGAATGGGATACCGATAACGAACGGTGATAGCATTGATAGGTCTACAATCGGAGCACATGCGAAAACTACCGTCACGTTTTGGCACAAGAATGACCGGAACGGCACAAGAGATCAAACTTTCACGCACATGTCCATGGTCTATGAGATGTTTTACTTGCCTTTGAATTTCTTTGGTTTCTTCGGGGTTGACGCGGTAGGGAGCTTTGTTTGGAAGTGGTGCTCCGGGGATGAGGTCAATTCGGTGCTCAATGCCTCATAGAGGGGGTAGTCCCGGAGGTAGCTCATCGAGAAAAACATCTTGAAATTCCTGCAAAAGAGAAGACAATACTAGAGGAAGAGTGTGAGAGGTGTTAGTTTGTGGTGCATTGTCCTTGCACACGATGACGTAGTGTAGGACACTAGATGGGTTCTCACACACTTCTCTCATCTCACGTTTGGTGGCAAATAGAACGAAGTTCTTATTTTTGCTCATCGTGGAGGCACTCAATTTGGGCTTGTGGCGCTCACTCTCTTTTTGGTGGCTCACTCTCTCACCATTCTCTCCACGATGGGTGGTATGCTTGTCGGTGATCACTTGACTTGGCGACATTGGACGGAGGATGTACTCCTTGCCCTTCATCTTGAAGATGTAGTGGTTCCTTCGATCGTTGTGGACGACTCCTCTATCGAATTGCCATGGCCGTCCAAGGAGAAGATGACAAACGGTCATTGGAACAACGTCGCACTCCAAGGTATCTTCGTATGTGCCGATCTTGAAGGAGACTTGTACTCGGTGCTCGACTTGGATGGTGCCGGAGTCACTAAGCCATTGCACTTTGTAAGGATGTGGATGCTTCGTCTTGGGCAATTGGAGCTTGGAGCAAAGTTCTTCACTTGCGAGATTGTGACAACTCCCTCCATCGATGATGACCTTGACGGATCGTCCATTGATGCCGGCCTTGGTGTGGAATATGGTGCATATTTGGTCTTCTTCTTGGTGATGTTGGAGAGTCAAGACTTTGGAGACAACAAGTGCGGGACTTGAGTCTTCATCACAAAAGACTTGTTCTTCTTCATTGTTCACTTGGCGGTGCATGGCGCTCAAGTGCTTCCATTTCACCTTCACTCATGGAGTCATAAGTGCCACCATCGTTGAAGACCATGGTCTGCTTGTTGGTGCACTCGTAGGACTTGTGGCCTCGGCCTCCGCAAGTGAAACACTTGAAGGAACTCGTCTTGGCGGTCTCATCGGTTGGGGTTGATGATGATGAAGCTCTCGGCTTGAAGTTGCTCGTAGGAGGATGACTTGTAGTTGACGAAGCTTTCTTGGAAGTCGGCTTGTCGATGTTGGAAGTAGACATTCTTGTAGTCGGTGTTGGAGTCGTTGAAGCTTGGTTATTGGAGAAGCCGTAGGACTTGGATGAGAACTTGGCGTACTTGAAGTCATCTTGCACTTGGTGTTCCGCTTTGGTAGCTTGGTGCACGAGCTCGATGATATTTGAGTATGGTTGGAAGTCGGCGATCTTCTTGATGGGATGATTGAGTCCATTCAAGAAACGTGCCATAGTTTGCTCATCATCTTCCATGACATTGGCTCGTATCATGGCAATCTCCATCTCCTTGTAGTACTCTTCAACGCTCTTGGTTCCTTGCTTGAGTTGTTGGAGTTTCTTGAAGAGGTCGCGGTTGTAGTAGGTAGGCACGAAGCATGCTCTCATGACATCCTTCATTTGTGCCCAAGTAGTGATGGGTGGTTCACCTCTTGCCTCACGGCGCTCTATGATTTGTTCCCACCAAATGAGGACATAGTCTTGGAACTCAAGGGATGCCATCGCGATCTTCTTCTCTTCTTCATAATTGTGCAAACGGAAGATCTTGTCAACTTTCAATGCCCATGAAAGGTATTCTTCGGGATCGTTGCTTCCGTTGAACTTAGGCATGGTGAACTTGAGCTTGCCGTAGCGTTGCTCTTCATTGTGTTGGGGTCGGGGATGATGACGCCCATGTTGTAGATGATTGTTCAACTCGTGGTGCTCTTGTCACGGAGGGTTGTCAACCTCGTGTTGCTCTTGTCGCAGAGGGTTGTCAACCTCATGTTGCTCTTGTCGCGGAGGGTTCCCATTATTTCCATGCTCTTGATGAACTTGATGGTCTTGGCGAGCTTGTGGAGGAGCGCGTCGAGCTCGAGGAGGAATTAGACGATGCATGCGATCTTGAAGTCGACGTTCGTGAATTTCTTCGCGAAGTGCTTCCTCTTCTTCACGGGCTTGACGGCCTTGGTCGGCAACGGCTCGACTCGCATCGCGTAGAGCTTGTTGCGCCTCAAGTGCTTGAGCGTCACGGAGTTGTTGTTCTTTACGTTGAGCCTCGTCATCTTGTGCATTTTGGTGTAGACACGCGCGTTCTTCCTCTTCATGTTGGCGTTGTTGTTGTCGTTCTCGAGCTAGCGCAAAGGCTTCTTCGGCTTGACGTCGTCGGTTCTCTTGAGAGTCGGTGTCCCGATGCGGATTGAGGTTTGCTTGACGGTCGGTGCGCGCGGCTCGACGAAGAGTGTTCGATGTAGGTGTACTTGAGTCGGAGAGGGTAAAGTAGGAATGGCGACTTGAACGGCTCCTTCTTGAAGTGGAAGAAGAGCGGTTGAGCAACAAAGCGTGAATCTCGTCCATCCTTGCGTCATTCTCTTGCTTGTGATCGTCGAGCTTGTGGTCAAAGTAGTCCCTTGTACGTTGCTCGGAAAGTCGTAAGTCGGCAGCAAGGTTGTCGATGCGTTCACTCATAGCTTGTTGCTCTTGATGCAAAGCACGTTGTGCACCAAAGAGGTGACTCTTGGTGACGAAGGAGTTCATGTCGTCGTCTTGCTCCATGAAGAGTGGGTTGGTAGAAGTACTTGGCCTATCCATCATTCCAAGACAAATGTGAGTGGTAGAAAGAGAAGAACGAGTACCAAATGTACCTTGACCGAAGTTGAAAGTGGATCGAGGATCACTCCAATGTAGGACAAGGAAATAGCACAATTGGTACAAGTTCTTGTCAGTTTCTCACACCTACACAAGTAAAAGCTTTTGGTGGAGCTTGGTTAGGATGGTGGCACAAAATTTGATGTAATTGTAAGTGAGCTTCAATAATGTTGGAAAAGATTCGCAAGATGCAATGTAACAAGTAGACCAAGCATATAAGGTACACGGAAACACACACGCAAAAATATAAGTGGGGTTGTGCAACCAAGGGTGAGCCAAAATGTGGAATCCACGAAAATGCTCTTGTTGCACAACACTAGAGAGACGCTAGCATGATTGCACGATAGGCGGATACAAGAACTTGTGCACAACCTACTTAGCAAAAATGTAACGACTTCTATCCCAAATACTTTGTATGCAAGGTGTTGTTATGATATGATCCAAGATGATCGAGTATGACAATCTTAATTTTGTATGATGCTATGGTTCTTGCTTAAAAGCTCTTTGCTTATCCTTCCTCTTTGCTTAAAAGCTTGTTTGTCTCTTTGATGTTTGAGCTCTTTTCTCATGCATTGCTTGACGAACCAAGATAGCAAGTGAGTATGCGATGACAACTTTGTGACATAAGAGATGATACCAATATAGGCAACAATGATGTATGTATGCTATGGGAAGTATGATCACTAATGTGCACAAGTCTTGTTGCCGGCAATACTCAATGGCTAGTCTCGATGGGTAAGCAACGCAAAGGAGTAAGGCTATGATGGCTATCAATGTAATGGCAAGAGTGATATGTCCAATACCAAGATGAGGTTACCGGTCTTGCTTCCGGTATGGTGTCAAAATGGTGGCACGAATACCAAGTCGTAGTCGAGGTGGTCGTTGTTGATGACACATCCGTGGCGAAAATGAGCAGCGTGATGTCTATGTCGAACCGTACCTAGATAGCCGAAACACAAAAGGATACGGTACCGCAACTCAAATTCTCAAACCTCAAAGTAGCAAATGTGTCGGAGAGCGTCCAAAAATAGTTGGATTATGCGGAAATGGTGGAGGTATGCGGAAGTATATATGGTATATGGTGAGCACCGGAACAAAATTTGGTGGAATTTGGGTGGAGATGTGGAAGTAGTGCAAATTTTCTATCGAAGCCGGAAGTTCCGGGCAAGGCGGAGGGTCCGGAGTCCGGAGGTTCCGGGGTGGACGGAATGTCCGGGCTGGACCAGAAGTTCCGGTGCTCGGGATTCTGCCAAGAACAGAGACTTGGGGATCGTGGATCGTGGATTTGGGCGGAAAAACTTGGGGAAAAGCCCAAATCCGAAGGGGAAAAGAAGAAATTGGAGGAAAAGAAGGTGGGGAGGCTAGATCTACGAGCCACACACAAACTTCACGGATCAAAACCAACAAAATCTCAACACACGAAAAAATCACAAAAAAAATTTGGGGCTATTTTTGGTGGGGATTTTCGGATTAGGACGAAAAACAACAAAATTAGGATAGAAACACAACGGGGAGGCTCTGAAATCGTGATCAACGTGGCTCTAGATACCAAGATGATGTAGGGTGGAACCCTAGACAGCCGATCTTTCACAAAAGGAGCGGATCCCAATGATGAACACGAAGAACACGGGACAGAAAACGAGGGGAAACACAAGAGAATCACTCAAACCAAACAAGAACAAGTCACACATGTGCTAGATCCTCGGGTACATAGAACGATACACGAATCCACGGACAACTAAGGACGATACAAAAGGGTAGCCGGTTCTTGTCCGAGAGGAGGTCTTGAATCCACAAGGGGATCTTCCCATAAAGGGGTCTTGAATCCAAGGTGGATCTTCTCCGTAGAGGGGCCGCGGTCTCTCTCGTGGAGTAGATCCAATATGGATGAGCAATGCTCTATCTCTCAATGAGCTAAACCAATGCTAACCCTCGAAAGTTGTACGGGATAGAGTATATATAGTCTAGGTAACGAAAGGGGTACACGGGCCTCAGCCCAAGTGGCTGCGCGCAGGCAGGGCCGGAAGTTCCGGGCTAGGCCGGAAGTTCCGGGCGCCGGAGGTTCCGGGGAGGGTCCGGCCTAACCAAAGAGTTGGCACGGTGGAGCTGTGCTGGCATCCGGGGGCCAGAAGGTCCAGGCAGGCCGGAAGTTCCGAGCGCCGGAAGGTCCGGGGCGGGGTCCGGGCTAACCCGAGAGTTGGCACGCCTGGGCTGGTCGAAGTCGTCGGTGGCCGGAAGCTCCGGGTCGGCCGGAAGGTCCGAGGGCCGGAAGTTCCGTGCTCTGGCCGGAAGTTCCGGGCTGTCCAGAGTGTTGACGCCTGTCTCTTCTTCTACAGTCCTCAGCTCCGAGTCTTGAGCGTTGTACCTGGTGACACATAGTATCTCGGACTTAGGCAGTAGCCATGTCTCACTTGAAGAGGAGGCAAACTCAAGTAGGAGTGATGTCACCTCGGATTGAATAGCACGTGCCCTAGCCGTTGTCATTGGTCCACTTGGAGCTTGGATAGTTGAGGTGGCGTCCATGTGGATGGTCGTGGGATGCTCCGCATCATCACTCGACTGAGATTTAAGAGAGATAAAAGAAAATCTGAAAAGAAATTTTTGCACGGATCATGATGTAAGATCCGATGGACCTATATAGCATCGACTGCGACTTATAGCAAGACTGATGAATATAAGGACGATGACAATGGATAATAATTGTCTTACATATTTAGTAACATAATTAAAAAGCCACATGCGGCAACGCCCGAAATACACAAGGGCAAAAGAAGAAGGAAGACAACGATCTGGCTCGCTGATCTCTACTTTCTTGATGCGTTGCTGCAGGCCATGGGAACTAGTCTCTGCGGCGAGCGGCGATGAGCTCTTTCATGTCCTCAAGACACTGCTTGAGAGCATCCACGGATTCCTCCAACAGCTTTTGGCGCTCGATGCGGAGCATGGCATTCTCGTCCATAAGTTTCTTGATGATGACGTTGGTCCTCTGCAACAAGGCAGTGGTCTCCTCATGTTGCTTCGTTGTTCCAGCGATCTTTGCCCTCGGTAGGTCGCGCTCGGTGTGGATCTTCGCCTTGTCCTCCCCTAGTCCCCGGATGACGCTGGTAGCATTTTCAAACGAGGCATGCATCTCGTCCTGCTGCTTCATCCAGTCGGAGATCCGACCCATCACGTCATCGAGCATAGCGCGCATGCACCTGTGAGAGTCCTCCCCGGCCCGCGAGACATTTTCCCAGGCCACCGCAGTGCGGGAGGACATCTCTGCTGCATTCGTGGCATGGCGGGACATCTCTGATGCTTCCACGGCGCGGCCAGACCGGTCTGCTGCATCGATATTGCGGCGGGACCTCTATGCTGCTTCGGCAGCGTGGCGGGACCTCTGTGCTGCTATGGCCGCGCGGCGGGACATGTCGGCTTCTTTCGCGGTGAGGCGGGACATCTCTCATGCTTTCACTTCCATGCTCTCCTCTCCCTGGTAGTAATCTCTTGACCCAGAACTCACGCTGGCCATGGAAGATGCAAGGGAACAACGATGAATAACTCGTTTATTTTTGTGGATGAGGAGTTGAGGAGGAATGTGTAGTCATCTTGGAGTAGTAGTATTTATAACCGAGTGCTAATACGCTCCTAAGTGGGAAACCGTTTAGGTTTTGATCGGTGTGAACAGGTTTGCAATTAAATACAGCATGGTAGTAATTTGGAATGTGACAGAACGCAGGCTCAAAATTTATTGACGGTTCTATAATTTCTAAGTGCGCCACTATTCCCGGACGGCGTAACGTGGGCACGCTTTCTCGGCTGTGTACGTGGCATTTGCACCAGAGGGTGCAATGCAATAGGCGATGTCAGCACACATCTTGTTCCAACAACCGTGCGCGCTCGTTATTATCATCGCGCACGCTTATTTTAATAATATGTGTGCCCTCTAGCGCACACACGTTGATCTGTCTAACCATTTCTGTTTGTTGTGGCTAATCGCAAACAATTCATCCGTGTAAACTGTATGCCGTCAATCGCAGACACGTTGATCTAGCTGACCGTTTATGTTGTGTTGCCTAATCCCAAACAGTCCATTCGTCTGAAGTGTATTACCTCAATCGCTCATACCTTCATCTGGCTGCCCGTTTCTATTGTTCCGCCTCATCACAAACACTTAATCCGACTGAACTGTATGACGTACATCGCACATGCCTTCATTTGGCTGCCCATTTCTATTCTTCTGCCTCATCGCAAACAGTTCATTGGACAGAACCATATGCCCCGCATCGCACACGCAACTAAAATCTGAACCGTGTTTGATGTATCCACCATCGCAAACGTTTTGCATCTTTTTTGATGGTTACATCATCATTTGTGATTAATGCATCGCACACAATTTCGTCGAAGGGTCTCTGATCGTAGTGTCGCGTTAGTAGCATAATGCAGCAGTGTGGGTGGGCATGAATTATTATTGTTGACATCACCCTTGAGGTGAATACGCTAGGAGGTGAAACTATAAACCCCTATCTTTCTATGTGCCCGGTTGGAACTTTTTGCTCATGTGTATGCGGTGTTATCAATCATAGAAGACTATATGATGGTTGAGTATGTGGACTTGCCAAAAGGCTCTGATACGTGACCCTTTCTAAAAGGATGATGAATTGTAGTTGCAAAGATGACTCAGAACATAGTTTGTTGATTTTCAATAAGGTTTATGCTTTATACTTCGATGTTGTGATGAATTTTTACTTGCTCATGAGAAGTTATATGATAGAAGTTATAGGATAAAAGTTATGTGATAAAGTTTTATGATAAAGTTTATTGCTGTTATAATAATATGCATGATGCTTCTATGTCTGTATTTTGTTTTTATCGACACCTCTCTCTCTCTCTCTAAGCATGTGGACATGTTTTTTTATTTTGGTTTTCGCTTGAGGACAAGCGAGGTCTAAGCTTGGGGAAGTTGATACGTCCATTTTGCATCATGTTTTCCTACTATTATTTATAATGTTTTTATGCATAATAATGCCTTTTGGAGTATTTATAATGCATTTTCTCTCATAATATGCAAGGTTTACACAAAGAGGGAGAATGCCGCCAGCTGGAATTCTGGACCTAGAAAAGCTACGTCAGAGTTGCCTATTCTGCACATCTCCAAATGAGTTGAAAATTTACGGAGAATTATTTTGCAATATATAAAAAATATTGGAGCAAATAACTACCAGAGGGGGCCCACCGGATGGGCACAACCCACCCGGGCATGCCAGGGAGCCCAAGCGCGCCCTGGTGGGTTGTTCCCTCCTCGGCCCACCTCTGGTGCCCATCTTCTGGTATATAGGTCATTTTGACCTAGAAAAAATAAGAAGGGGACTTTTGGGACGAAGCGCCGCCATCTCGAGGCGAAACTTGGGCAGGAACACTTTTGCCCTCCGGTGGAGCGATTCCGCCCGGTGACTTCCCTCCCAGAGGAGGAAATCATCGTCATCATCATCACAAACAACTCTCCCATCTTGGAGAGAGCAATCTCCATCAACATATTAAACAACACCATCTCCTCTCAAACCCTAGTTCATCTCTTGTGTTCAATCTTTGTACAAGAACCTTAGATTGGTACTTGTGGGTGACTAGTAGTGTTGATTACATCTTATAGTTGATTACTATATGGTTTATCTGGTGGAAGATTATATGTTCAGATCCATTATTCTATTTAATACCCCTCTGATCTTGAGCATGATTATCATTTGTGAGTAGTTACTTTTGTTCTTGAGGTCACGAGAGAAATCTTGTTGCAAGTAATCATGTGAACTTGATATGTGTTCTATATTTTGATGATATGTATGTTGTGATTCCCTTAATGGTGTCATGTGAACGTCGACTACATGGCACTTCACCTTATTAAGGCCTAAGGGAATGCATTGTGGAGTAGTTATTAGATGATGGGTTGCTAGAGTGACGGAAGTTTAAACTCTAGTTTATGCGCTACTTTGTAAGGGACTGATTTGGATCCAAAAGTTTAATGTTATGGTTACATTGTATCTTAATACTTTTCCCGTAGTTGCGGATGCTTGCGAGGGTGTTAATCATAAGTAGGGGGTTTGTTCAAGTAAGAACAACACCTAAGCACTGGTCCACCCACATATCAAATTATCAAAGTAGCGAACACGAATCAAACCAACATGATGAAAGTGACTAGATGAAATTCCCGTGTACCCTCAAGAATACTTTGCTTATCAGGCCTGTCCTTTGCCACCAAAGGATTGGGCTACCTTGTTGCTCTTTATTTACCATTACCGTTACTTGCTCGTTACAAATTATCTTGCTATCAAACTACTCGTTACCGATAATTTCAGTGCTTGCAGAGGTTACCTTGCTGAAAACGACTTGTCATTTCCTTCTACTCCTCGTTGGGTTCGTCACTCTTACTTATCGAAAGAACTAAGATTGATCCCCTATACTTGTGGGTCATCACTTCTTCTCTCTCTTTGATCTTCAATACAATGTTCTCCTCGATGTTCTTGGAGATCTATTTGATGTAATCTTTTTTGCGGTGCGTTTGTTGAGATCCGGTGAATTGTGAAGTTATGATCAGATTATCTATGAATATTATTTGAGTCTTCTCTGTACTCTTTTATGCATGATTGAGATAGCTTTGTATTTCTCTCAGATATATCAATTTGGTTTGGCCTACTAGACTGATTTTTCTTGCAATGGGAGAGGTGCTTTGTCATGGGTTCAATCTTGCGGTGTCCTCACCCAGTGACAGTAGGGGTAGTGAGGCACGTATTGTATTGTTGCCATTAAGGATAAAAATATGTTTTTTACCATATTGATTGGATCTATCCCTCCACATAATGTCATCTTGCTTAAGGCGTTACTCTATTCTTATGAACTTAATACTCTAGATGCAGGCAGGAGTCGGTCGATGTGTGGAGTAATAGTAGTAGATGCAGACAGGAGTCGGTCGATGTGTGGAGTAATAGTAGTAGATGCAGACAGGAGTCGGTCTACTTGTCACGGACGTGATGCCTATATTCATGATCATTGCCTTAGATATCTTCATAACTTTGCTTTTTTCTATCAATTGCTCAACGGTAATTTGTTTACCCACTGTATGCTTTCTTCAAGAGAGAATCTTCTAGTGAAATCTATGGCCCTGGGGTCTATTTTTCATCATATATTTTCAGATCTATGAACCAAAAATCCAAAAATACCTTGCTACACTTTTATTTATATTTACTTTATTTTGCCTTTACTTATATTTTATATCTATCTCTATTAGATCTCACTCTTGCAAGTGACCGTGAAGGGATTGGCAACCCCTTTTCGCGTTGTGTGCAAGTGTTTATTAGTTTGTGCAGGTGCATATATCGGGGACTTTCTTGTGCCTCCTACTAGATTGATACCTTGGTTCTTAACCGAGAAAATTACTTATTTCTACTTTGCTGCATCACCCTTTTCTCTTCAAGAAAAAAACAACGCAAGCTCAAGAAGTAGCACACCACTAGATCCATGGTTCTCGGCCGCGAACCATCATGGGATCGCGATGCCCATCAACCATGCCCGTGTAAGATGTCGTCACCGATGACGCCTACCGTTACATCCGTACAAGTCATCATACAACCATCGAAAGAGTCATCGCAGCGTAGGATCGCTTGGGCCGCCGAGAGTGTAACGCCCCGGACACACCCCACCGGTGGTCGTTACTCCTGGCGTGATCTAGACTGGCCCCAAAGATCAATACTAGCCTTTTCTGCACACTTTGTCCTTACTCGTGCGCACCCGGGAGCAATTTTCTGGTCGGTCACCCATCCTAAAACTACTCCAAGCTGAGCATGCTTAACTTTGGAGTTTTGTCCAAATGGGCTCCTGAAAAAGAAGGAATTTCTTATTGATATGAGTAGTCTATCATCCCTAATAAGCCAGACTATCACATACATCCCCACTCAGAGGAACCAACGTCCTCGTCGGGCCACAAGAATGTTCCCTCTTGGCACATACGTCTGTGCATCCAGTCCGGTACATGTGCCATGTCGTGTGCCACGACGGGTCACAAACGTCATGAACAACATGACAGCGCACCTGTCCGCAAACATCCGTGTAACCGCGAGGGTCGGCTCTGATACCAACTTGTAACGCTCCGGACACACCCGCCGGTGGTCTTTAGTCCTGGCGGGATCTAGACTGGCCCCAAAGATCAATACTAGCCTTTTCTGCGCACTTTGTCCTTACTCGTGCGCACCCCGGGAGCAACTTCCCGATAAGTCACCCATCCTGAAACTACTCCAAGCTGAGCACGCTTAACTTTGGAATTTTGTCCGAATGGGCTCCCGGAAAAGAAGGAGTTCCTTATTGATGTGAGTAGTCTATCATCCCTAATAAGCCAGGGTATCACACAGAGCTCACATGGGCTAGCCGCCGGTGAACAGCTCCATGCCCCTAGAGATGCCTAGTGAGCCACGTTCATCCTTGCAAGCATCTCGTACCTTCTTACGTCTTTGACACATGCGAATGATATGCTTTGTTCACCCATAAGCTGGACGTCCCTAGTCTGCCAGCCGCCAGAGGCATCGCACGTGAAGCTCCGACATGGAGCCACTGATCGACCACTTGATCCGGAGGGAAGGCCCCGACAAGAATCAGCAGCCCCGTGTAGCTCACATTGCCGGCGAGGCTGGCCAACCGCGCAGCACATCGGCTACAACCACACCCCGCTTCACGGCCGCCGCTGCAGGTAGATCATGTGCAGTCAACCAAAGCCACCGCTAAAACGCCGCAACCGCTGCCTAAGTTGGAAAGAAAAATGAGTACTCGTCGTCTCCGTCGGCCGCACGGGCTTTGCCCGTGACTTCCTCTGGCGATGACGAGGGGAGCAAACTTAAAGTCGGTGGAGGAAGGACGAGAAGGCGGCCACCCATGTCTACTTTATTCATCACCAAGGTGCACAATAAGTTATTGTTCACCCGAGGTAATCTTATGATCATTTCATAAATAAACTATATTTGAAATACAAATAGTTACATTTATATTGATTAACTGCGCAAAATTTGGCATAAGAGAAAAATATAGGTCATACCACCAGAAAAATCGTATTTTATGTACATTTTACACTGTGTTTTTACATTTATAATTTTACGTAACATAAAATAATTTTTAGACGATTATATATTTTTCTTACGTTCTCTCTCTATATATATAGGGATTGACTATTCGTCACTCTGGATGAGGAATAGTTAATCTTCACACCCCCCCTCCCCTCGCCCCCCCCCCCCTCCCCTCTATTTTAACATCAATGCACCGTAATTTTACGTTTCATAAATTTGTGTTATTTCAGACGTAAATTTTGTCTTATTTTAACATCAATTCTTCTATAGAACCTTCTATAGCACGCCTGTTTGGGCCAACCCATGTCCGGGCGGCCGGTTTTTTATTTCTCGTTTTGCTTTTATGTTTTTGTCTTTTCTACTTTAAATAATTTGAGACTTCAAAAAGTTCTAAAAATTAAAAAATGCGAAATTTGAGATAAAGTGTTTAATAATTCGTACATGTTTGTGGATTCAGAGAACGTTCGTGATTTTCAAAAATATTTGCTTATTCAGAAAATGTTGCAATTTTGTAACAAATGATTGGAAATAAAAAATGATTATGCTTTTTTTAAAAAATTGTGTATTAAAAAATATTAATGAACTCGAACAAATTTTCGTGAATTGTTCACCAATTGAAAAATATCCGAAAAATTCAAAACAATTTCATGAGAAAAAATGTTCGCTGATTCAAAATATGATCATGCATTTCAAAAAATGTTTGTTCAATGAAAAAATGTTCATGAATTTCAAAAATTGTTTCACAAATTTCCAAATTTTGTTTGTCGATTCTTGAAATGTGTGCCTACTCAAGCAAAATATTTTAAATTTTTCAAAAAATAATAATTTATTTTTGCCAATAGTATAAAAATGTTTATGAATTCAAAAAATGTTCATGATTTTAGAAAATGTTCGAAATCAGTAAAAATGTTTGAGAATTTAAAAAAATGTGTATGATTTTAAATATGTTCACGAGTTTATATAAATGTTCATGAATTTCAAAAAATGTGCATGATTTAACAAAATGAGATTGATAGTGTATCTCCGTGATGCAGCAAAATGTAGTCATGACTATTGGAGAATACGAATTTTTTTCCTCCTGTTGCAACGCACGGGCCGTTGTGCTAGTGATAATAAAATGGTCTATTGTTTTTGTCGATACGTCATGGGAAAGGCCCACAAAGCTGCAAAATATCGCCCATCAATGCCACCAATAAGTGATTAAAAAACATTTTACACCGGGGAATCCCCCACCTGGGCCGGCCCATGCGGTAGACACCTCCTATAGTGCGCTCTGCCCGCTGGAAGAAGACGCGGAGCACCCATTTGGGCGGGCCTATTTTTAAAATTTCGTTTTTAGTTTTTTAGTTTTTTTTCACTTTAAATAATCTGGGACTTCAGTAAATTTCTGAAAACTAAAAAATGGGAATTTTTAAATACAATGTTTAATAAACCATAAAATGTTTGATGATTCAAAAAATATTCGTGATTTTGTAAAAAATTATTTGCTTATTCAAAATATGTTCGGAATTTTGAACACAAAATTTCCAGAAATCAAAAAATGTTCATGATTTTTTAAAAGTTCATGCATTAAAAAGTATTAATGAAATTGAACAAAATTTTGCCAATTCAAAAAAATTTCATGAATGGAAAAATATCTTAAAAATTTAAAAACTGCTCATGACTTATAAATAGTTTATTTATTCATAAAATGCTCGCTGATTCAAAAAATGATCATGCATTTCAAAAAATGTTCGTTAAATCAGAAAAATGTTCATGAATTTCAAAAATTGTTCCACCAATTTTCAGAAAATTGTTCGCATATTCAAGAAAATTTCTTAACAATATTTTCACAATTTTAATAAATGATTGCAAATAGTATAAAATGTTCATGAATTCAAAAGTGTTATTGATTTTAGAAAATGTTTGAAATTTTGTAAAAGTGTTCAAGAATTTGAAAAATATTTAGGATTTCAAATATGTTCAGGACTTTAAAAAATGTTCTTAATTGCAAAAATTGTTCATGATTTCATAAAATTGAGAGTGATAGTCTATCTCGGTGATGCAGCAAAATGTGGTGATGTCCATTGAAGATTATGATTTTTTTTTGTTCCATTGCAACGCGCGGGCCCTTTTGCTAGTATGGACCTAAATGGTTACTTCGGAAACTTGGACAGTCAAACTTGTTTTTTTTTGCGAGAGAAAATTTAAATATATTCATCAATCATGGCAGTACAGAGAACACTTGAGGTAATAAAAATTACAACCAGGTATATGGACCACCTAGCGACGACTACAAGCACTGTATTTAACACGTGATTTACCATATTTTCCTCTACTTTTGGTGAACAACTTAACATCTCTACTTGGTTGATAGTGTGTTCTGTTGTTTCAACTGGAAGACTTTGATTATAGTTGATCTTTTTTTTCTGTTTGTAATAGAAAGCTTCATCTTTGTTTACAAGTTTTGCTGGTGTTGTTTTCTGCATGATGCCTTAATTCGAATAGACACAAGGCTAGGAGAGTAACTTTAACTTCTCAGTATGTATGTGCATTTCCATTTCCTTGAAGATGTTTCCAATGTTTTGCTGACTTATATTCTGCTATCTGTGCTCTTTGTCAACTGGAACATAACAGAACAAGAGTACACACCGCGAGTTGATTAGAAAGACTAATAGAACATAGGTGATCTTTTTCCTGCTCGGTGAGATGTTGATGAGGATATGGATACTACAATTACACCCACAACCCCTACTACTATACCTATCGGACCAATTACTAGAGCCCACACACGCCTGTTAAATTATCAGGTACTTTCGTTTCTTAGTAATGTTTCTAATGTTCATGAGAATGTGATGCTGCCTAACTTGGATACATTTGTGGTGCTTACAATTGAAGGGCATAGCACGGACAAGAAGGATGGGTATTGGAGCATGATCAAGCACGGAGATGAAGGCGTGTGCGAAGAGAACAAGAACGAAGGTTCTAGTGGAGATTTCCGAACTTTGAAGCCACCATGATGGCATACAAGAAGATGGATGAAATATACAAGATGGCCTTTAATAAATTTCATCCATAGCTTATTGGTGTTGTGCTATCTTATTTTTGGGC
Organism: Triticum urartu; assembly: GCF_056163025.1. NCBI lineage: Eukaryota > Viridiplantae > Streptophyta > Magnoliopsida > Poales > Poaceae > Triticum > Triticum urartu. The sequence goes on from NC_141873.1 coordinate 294,370,667, forward strand.
CAGGTTCATGTAATCTATTTTTAGAGTCCGTATTGTAGGGGAAACGACTTAGAAGGTGTTTTAGTCCCACCTTGCCAAGGGTGGATGAAATCCCTTCCCTTTTCCCTTATAAATACAGCCCTTAAGGCACCATTTAGACTAGGGTTCTATTTAGTTAAAAGTTAGCCATTGCTGCAATTTCATGTACTTCGTTTGTGTCCAACGACCAGACCAAGGCCACTTATGAAACCCCACTTTTATCAATACTTCATCCATATTCGCAATATTCAGATTGCTTAATCATATTCTTATTTGTTCTTCGATTGCTAGCAGGAATGGACATTCGTGGTCAGGTTGATCGTGCTCCGGTGTGGTCAATAACCTCTCGGAGTTGGTTTAGCGATTGCTAAGGCGCAGCGTCGTTGCACGTCTGTAGTCAGATCGTCAAAGTCGTCTCCACTAAATCGATAGTTATCATCTCATCGAAAGATCGAGCCCCTCGCCTCTATCAGATGTGTTTAATCGGTTATTGCTTACTGCTGTCAATGGATGGACGTTTGCATCATCATCAGAATGTTTGCTTTTGAACCACCTTATTGTATGGATAAGTCGGGCGACATTTTCCTATCTGTAGCTCTGTATTTCCGACCTATTTAGTTTGTGATCAGTTATAGGTGAACTGGGAGCCCCTTCTACTCTTTAAACTCAGGTGTAGTGGTTTCGTCGGTGTTACAACAGCACGACATTCGGTTGCGAGAGGAGGAAGATGGTAAACTAGAAAGCTATGACAAAACATGACCAAGGGCTGCAATGCTGTCTTTTCAGGGGCAGGATTATCTTTTGTTCGGGGTCTGTGGTGATAAGAGTATAGCATGATGATCTACTACTAACTTGCAATATTATCTTGACAATGAAGGAAATATGCCCTAGAGGCAATAATAAAGTTATTATTTATTTCCTTATATATCATGATAAAAGTTTATTATTCATGCTAGAATTGTATTAACCGGAAACATAATACATGTGTGAATACATAGACAAACAGAGTGTCACTAGTATGCCTCTAATAGACTAGCTTGTTAATCAAAGATGGTTATGTTTCCTAACCATGGACAAAGATTTGTCATTTGATTAACAAGATCACATCATTAGATGAATGATCTGATTGACATGACCCATTCCATTATCTTAGCACCCGATCGTTTAGTATGTTGCTATTGCTTTCTTCATGACTTATACATGTTCCTATGACTATGAGATTATGCAACTCCCGTTTGCCGGAGGAACACTTTGTGTGCTACCAAACGTCACAACGTAACTGGGTGCTTATAAAGGAGCTCTATAGGTGTCTCCAAAGGTACATGTTGGGTTGGCGTATTTCGAGATTAGGATTTGTCACTCCGATTGTCGGAGAGGTATCTCTGGGCCCTCTCGGTAATGCACATCACATAAGCCTTGCAAGCATTGCAACTAATGAGTTAGTTGTGAGATGATGTATTACGGAACGAGTAAAGAGACTTGCCGGTAACGAGATTGAACTAGGTATGGGATACCGACGATCGAATCTCGGGCAAGTAACATACCGATGACAAAGGGAACAACGTATGTTGTTATGCGGTCTGACCGATAAAGATCTTCGTAGAATATATAGGAGCCAATATGAGCATCCAGGTTCCGCTATTGGTTATTAACCGGAGACGTGTCTCGGTCATGTCTACATTGTTCTCGAACCCGTAGGGTCCGCACGCTTAAGGTTTCGATGGCAGTTATATTATGAGTTTATGAGTTTTGATGTACCGAAGTTAGTTCGGAGTCCCGGATGTGATCACGTACATGACGAGGAGTCTCGAAATGGTCGAGACATAAAGATTGATATATTGAACGGCTATATTCGGACACCGGAAGTGTTCCGGGTGATTTCGGAGAAAACCGGAGAGCCGGAGGGTTACCGGAACCCCCCCCCCGGGAGAAGTAATGGGCCTTATTGGAGAGAGAGAGAGGGGCAGCCAAAGGTGGGCCGCGCGCCTCCTCCCCCCTGGTCCAAATTGGACTAGGAGAGGGGGGCGGCGCCCCCCCTTTTCCCTCTCCCTCCCCACTTCTTTCCCCCTCCTAGTAGGAGTCCTACTCCTACTAGGAGGAGGACTCCTCCTTGGCGCGCCTATAGGGCCGGCCGGCCTCCTCCCCTTGCTCCTTTATATACGGGGGCAGGGGGCACCCCTAGACACACAAGTTGATCCACGTGATCATATTCTTAGCCGACGTGCTGACGGAACTCTTCCCCGACACTTTGCTGGATCGGAGTCCGGGGATCGTCATCGAGCTGAACGTGTGCTAGAACTCGGAGGTGCCGTAGTTTCGGTGCTTGATCGGTCGGGCCGTGGAGACGTACGACTACATCAACCAAACGCTTCCGTTGCGATCTACAAGGGTACGTAGATCACACTCTCCCCCTCTCGTTGCTGTACATCACCATGATCTTGCGTGTGCGTAGGAAATTTTTTGAAATGACTACGAAACCCAACAGTGGCATCCGAGCCTAGGTTTTATATGTTGATGTTATATGCACGAGTAGAACACAAGTGACTTGTGGGCGATATAAGTCATACTGCTTACCAGCATGTCATACTTTGGTTCGGCGGTATTGTTGGACGAAGCGGCCCGGACCGACATTACGCGTACGCTTACGCGAGACCGGTTCTCCCGACGTGCTTTGCACATAGGTGGCTTGCGGGTGACAGTTTCTCCAACTTTAGTTGAACCGAGTGTGGCTACGTACGGTCCTTGCGAAGGTTAAAACAACACCAACTTGACAAACTATCGTTGTGGTTTTGATGCGTAGGTAAGATTGGTTCTTGCTTAAGCCCGTAGCAGCCACATAAAACTTGCAACAACAAAGTAGAGGACGTCTAACTTGTTTTTGCAGGGCATGTTGTGATGTGATATGGTCAAGACATGATGCTAAATTTTATTGTATGAGATGATCATGTTTTGTAACCGAGTTATCGGCAACTGCCAGGAGCCATATGGTTGTCGCTTTATTGTATGCAATGCAATCGCCCTGTAATGCTTTACTTTATCACTAAGCGGTAGCGATAGTCGTAGAAGCATAAGATTGGTGAGACGACAACGATGCTACGATGGAGATCAAGGTGTCGCGCCGGTGACGATGGTGATCACGATGGTGCTTCAAGGATGAAGATCACAAGCACAAGATGATGATGGCCATATCATATCACTTATATTGATTGCATGTGATGTTTATCTTTTATGCATCTTATCTTGCTTTGATTGACGGTAGCATTATAAGATGATCTCTCACTAAATTTCAAGATAAAAGTGTTCTCCCTGAGTATGCACCGTTGCCAAAGTTCGTCGTGCCCAGACACCACGTGATGATCGGGTGTGATAAGCTCTACGTCCATCTACAACGGGTGCAAGCCAGTTTTGCACACGCAGAATACTCAGGTTAAACTTGACGAGCCTAGCATATGCAGATATGGCCTCGGAACACTGAGATCGAAAGATCGAGCGTGAATCATATAGTAGATATGATCAACATAGCGATGTTCACCATTGAAAACTACTCCATTTCACGTGATGATCGGTTATGGTTTAGTTGATTTGGATCACGTGATCACTTAGATGATTAGAGGGATGTCTATCTAAGTGGGAGTTCTTGAGTAATATGATTAATTGAACTTAAATTTATCATGAACTTAGTCCCTGATAGTATCTTGCTTGTTTATGTTAATTGTAGATAAATGGCCCGTGCTGTTGTTCCGTTAAATTTTAATGCGTTCCTTGAGAAAGCAAAGTTGAAAGATGATGGTAGCAATTACACGGACTATGTCCGTAACTTGAGGATTATCCTCATTGCTGCACAGAAGAATTACGTCCTGGAAGCACCGCTGGGTGCCAGGCCTGCTGCTGGAGCAACACCAGATGTTATGAATGTCTGGCAGAGCAAAGCTGATGACTACTCGATAGTTTAGTGTGCCATGCTTTACGGCTTAGAATCGGGACTTCAACGATGTTTTGAACGTCATGGAGCATATGAGATGTTCCAGGAGTTGAAGTTAATATTTCAAGCAAATGCCCGGATTGAGAGATATGAAGTCTCCAATAAGTTCTATAGCTGCAAGATGGAGGAGAACAGTTCTGTCAGTGAGCATATACTCAAAATGTCTGGGTATAATAATCACTTGATTCAGATGGGAGTTAATCTTCCAGATGATTGCGTCATTGACAGAATTCTCCAATCACTGCCACCAAGCTATAAGAGCTTTGTGATGAACTATAATATGCAAGGGATGAATAAGACTATTCCCGAGCTCTTCGCAATGCTGAAAGCTGCGGAGGTAGAAATCAAGAAGGAGCATCAAGTGTTGATAGTCAACAAGACCACTAGTTTCAAGAAAAAGGGCAAAGGGAAGAAGAAGGGGAACTTCAAGAAGAAAAGCAAGCAAGTTGCTGATCAGGAGAAGAAACCCAAGTCTGGACCTAAACCTGAAACTAAGTGCTTCTACTGCAAGCAGACTGGTCACTGTAAGCGGAACTGCCCCAAGTATTTGGCGGATAAGAAGGATGGCAAGGTGAACAAAGGTATATGTGATATACATGTTATTGATGTGTACCTTACTAGAGCTCGCAGTAGCACCTGGGTATTTGATGCTGGTTCTGTTGCTAATATTTGCAACTCAAAACAGGGACTACGGATTAAGCGAACACTAGCAAAGGACGAGGTGACGATGTGCGTGGGAAATGGTTCTAAAGTCGATGTGATCGCGGTCGGCACGCTACCTCTACATCTACCTTCGGGATTAATATTAGACCTAAATAATTGTTATTTGGTGCCAGCGTTGAGCATGAACATTATATCTGGATCTTGTTTAATGCGAGACGGTTATTCATTTAAATCAGAGAATAATGGTTGTTCTATTTATATGAGTAATATCTTTTATGGTCATGCACCTTTGAAGAGTGGTCTATTTTTGATGAATCTCGATAGTAGTAACACACATATTCATAATGTTGAAGCCAAAAAGATGCAGAGTTGATAATGATAGTGCAACTTATTTGTGGCACTGCCGTTTAGGTCATATCGGTGTAAAGCGCATGAAGAAACTCCATACCGATGGACTTTTGGAACCTCTTGATTATGAATCACTTGGTACTTGCGAACCGTGCCTTATGGGCAAGATGACTAAAACACCGTTCTCCGGTACAATGGAGAGAGCAACAGATTTGTTGGAAATCATACATACAGATGTATGTGGTTCGATGAATGTTGAGGCTCGTGGCGGATATTGTTATTTTCTCACCTTCACAGATGATTTAAGCAGATATGGGTATATCTACTTAATGAAGCATAAGTCTGAAACATTTGAAAAGTTCAAAGAATTTCATAGTGAAGTTGAAAATCATCATAACAAGAAAATAAAGTTTCTGCGATCTGATCGTGGAGGAGAATATTTGAGTTACGAGTTTGGTCTACATCTGAAACAATGCGGAATAGTTTCGCAACTCACGCCACCCAAAACACCTCAGCGTAATGGTGTGTCCGAACGTCGTAATCGTACTTTACTTGATATGGTGCGATCTATGATGTCTCTTACAAATTTACCGCTATCATTTTGGGGTTATGCTTTAGAGACGGCCACATTCACATTAAATAGGGCACCATCAAAATCCGTTGAGACGACACCTTATGAACTATGGTTTGGCAAGAAACCAAAGTTACCGTTTCTTAAAGTTTGGGGCGGCGATGCTTATGTGAAAAAGCTTCAACCTGATAAGCTCGAACCCAAATCAGAGAAATGTGTCTTCATAGGATACCCAAAGGAGACTGTTGGGTACACCTTCTATCACAGATCCGAAGGCAAGACATCCGTTGCTAAGAATGGATCCTTTCTAGAGAAGGAGTTTCTCTCGAAAGAAGTGAGTAGGAGGAAAGTAGAACTTGACGAGGTAACTGTACCTGCTCCCTTATTGGAAAGTAGTACATCACAGAAACCTGTTTCTGCGACACCTACACCAATTAGTGAGGAAGCTAATGATAATGATCATGAAACTTCAGAACAAGATACTACTGAACCTCGTAGATCAACCAGAGTAAGATCTGCACCAAAGTGGTACGGTAATCCTGTTCTGGAAGTCATGCTACTAGATCATGATGAACCTACGAACTATGAAGAAGCGATGGTGAGCCCAGATTCTGAAAAATGGCTTGAAGCCATGAAATCTGAGATGGGATCCATGTATGAGAACAAAGTATGTACTTTGGTTGACTTGCCCGATGATCGGCAAGCAATTGAGAATAAATGGATCTTCAAGAAGAAGACTGACGCTGACGGTAATATTACTGTCTACAAAGCTCGACTTGTCGCAAAAGGTTTTCGACAAGTTTAAGGGGTTGACTACGATGAGACCTTCTCACACGTAGCGATGCTTAAGTCTGTCTGAATCATGTTAGCAATTGCCGCATTTTATGATTATGAAATTTGGCAGATGGATGTCAAAACTGCATTCCTGAATGGATTTCTGGAAGAAGAGTTGTATATGATGCAACCGGAAGGTTTTGTCGATCCAAAGGGAGCTAACAAAGTGTGCAAGCTCCAGCGATCCATTTATGGACTGGTGCAAGCCTCCCGGAGTTGGAATAAACGCTTTGATAGTGTGATCAAAGCATTTGATTTTATACAGACCTTTGGAGAAGCCTGTATTTACAAGAAAGTGAGTGGGAGCTCTGTAGCATTTCTGATATTATATGTGGATGACATATTACTGATTGGAAATGATATAGAATTTCTGAATAGCATAAAGGGATACTTGAATAAGAGTTTTTCAATGAAAGACCTCGGTGAAGCTGCTTACATATTAGGCATAAAGATCTATAGAGATAGATCAAGACGCTTAATTGGACTTTCACAAAGCACATACCTTGACAAGATTTTGAAGAAGTTCAAAATGGATCAAGCAAAGAAAGGGTTCTTGCCTGTGTTACAAGGTGTGAAGTTGAGTCAGACTCAATGCCCGACCACTGCAGAAGATAGAGAGAAAATGAAAGATGTTCCCTATGCGTCAGCCATAGGCTCTATCATGTATGCAATGCTGTGTACCAGACCTGATGTGTGCCTTGCTATAAGTCTAGCAGGGAGGTACCAAAGTAATCCAGGAGTGGATCACTGGACAGCGGTCAAGAACATCCTGAAGTACCTGAAAAGGACTAAGGATATGTTTCTCGTATATGGAGGTGACAAAGAGCTCATCGTAAACGGTTACGTTGATGCAAGCTTTGACACTGATTTGGACGATTCTAAATCGCAAACCGGATACGTGTTTACATTAAACGGTGGAGCTGTCAGTTGGTGCAGTTCTAAACAGAGCGTCGTGGCGGGATCTACGTGTGAAGCGAAATACATAGCTGCTTCGGAAGCAGTGAATGAAGGAGTCTGGATGAAGGAGTTCATATCCGATCTAGGTGTCATACCTAGTGCATCGGGTCCAATGAAAATCTTTTGTGACAATACTGGTGCAATTGCCTTGGCAAAGGAATCCAGATTTCACAAGAGAACCAAGCACATCAAGAGACGCTTCAATTCCATCCGGGATCTAGTCCAGGTGGGAGACATAGAGATTTGCAAGATACACATGGACCTGAATGTAGCAGACCCGTTGACTAAGCCTCTTCCACGAGCAAAACATGATCAGCACCAAGGCTCCATGGGTGTTAGAATCATTACTGTGTAATCTAGATTATTGACTCTAGTGCAAGTGGGAGACTGAAGGAAATATGCCCTAGAGGCAATAATAAAGTTATTATTTATTTCCTTATATATCATGATAAAAGTTTATTATTCATGCTAGAATTGTATTAACCGGAAACATAATACATGTGTGAATACATAGACAAACAGAGTGTCACTAGTATGCCTCTAATAGACTAGCTTGTTAATCAAAGATGGTTATGTTTCCTAACCATGGACAAAGAGTTGTCATTTGATTAACAGGATCACATCATTAGATGAATGATCTGATTGACATGACCCATTCCATTAGCTTAGCACCCGATCGTTTAGTATGTTGCTATTGCTTTCTTCATGACTTATACATGTTCCTATGACTATGAGATTATGCAACTCCCGTTTGCCGGAGGAACACTTTGTGTGCTACCAAACGTCACAACGTAACTGGGTGATTATAAAGGAGCTCTACAGGTGTCTCCAAAGGTACATGTTGGGTTGGCGTATTTCGAGATTAGGATTTGTCACTCCGATTGTCGGAGAGGTATCTCTGGGCCCTCTCGGTAATGCACATCACATAAGCCTTGCAAGCATTGCAACTAATGAGTTAGTTGTGAGATGATGTATTATGGAACGAGTAAAGAGACTTGCCGGTAACGAGATTGAACTAGGTATGGGATACCGACGATCGAATCTCGGGCAAGTAACATACCGATGACAAAGGGAACAACGTATGTTGTTATGCGGTCTGACCGATAAAGATCTTCGTAGAATATGTAGGAGCCAATATGAGCATCCAGGTTCCGCTATTGGTTATTGACTGGAGACGTGTCTCGGTCATGTCTACATTGTTCTCGAACCCGTAGGGTCCGCACGCTTAAGGTTTCGATGACAGTTATATTATGAGTTTATGAGTTTTGATGTACCGAAGTTAGTTCGGAGTCCCGGATGTGATCACGGACATGACGAGGAGTCTCGAAATGGTCGAGACATAAAGATTGATATATTGAACGGCTATATTCGGACACCGGAAGTGTTCCGGGTGATTTCGGAGAAAACCGGAGAGCCGGAGGGTTACCGGAACCCCCCCGTGAGAAGTAATGGGCCATATGGGCCTTATTGGAGAGAGAGAGAGAGGGGCAGCCAAAGGTGGGCCGCGCGCCTCCTGCCCCCTGGTCCGAATTGGACTAGGAGAGGGGGGCGGCGCCCCCCCTTTTCCCTCTCCCTCCCCACTTCTTTCCCCCTCCTAGTAGGAGTCCTACTCCTACTAGGAGGAGGACTCCTCCTTGGCGCGCCTATAGGGCCGACCGGCCTCCTCCCCTTGCTCCTTTATATACGGGGGCAGGGGGCACCCCTAGACACACAAGTTGATCCACGTGATTATATTCTTAGCCGTGTGCGGTGCCCCCTTCCATCATAGTCCTCGATAATATTGTAGCGGTGCTTAGGCGAAGCCCTGCGACGGTAGTGCGTCATGATCGTCACCACGCCGTCGTGCTGACGGAACTCTTCCCCGACACTTTGCTGGATCGGAGTCCGGGGATCGTCATCGAGCTGAACGTGTGCTAGAACTCGGAGGTGTCGTAGTTTCGGTGCTTGATCGGTCGGGCCGTGGAGACGTACGATTACATCAACCAAATGCTTCCGTTGCGATCTACAAGGGTACGTAGATCACACTCTCCCCCTCTCGTTGTTGTACATCACCATGATCTTGCGTGTGCGTAGAAATTTTTTTGAAATTACTACGAAACCCAACAGACAACACATCTACAAGGATCACACTGATTTCAAGAATGCAACAATCAAAATTATAAAGCGTCTAGCGGGTGGCCGTTGGCCCGCTAGCGCTCCGGAGTGGCCGGCCGAAAAAGGAAATATTATCTTCCTAATCTATAAATGGTAATAGTTGGTCCCCTAATTCATATTAGAAAAAATGAACGGATATGAATATGTGTGAACAAAAAAAGTAAGAAATAATTGCAAAGCACCCCGTGAACAGGTATGAACGCATTTAATTCGGTTTTTCAAAATTTTAAAAGACCATAACTTTCAAACCGTGCATCAAAATTAAGATCTGTTTTCACTGTTGAAACCCTCGCGACGTTCTTTTCGAAACTATATCACGCATGGGTATGTTTCGACGAATTTTTTTGTGCAATTTTGGCCCCGTTTTGTGCAACTGCCTAGCCGTCAATGTGCAACTACCTGAGAGTGGATGTGCAACTTTTCTCCTACCCTATAGACGTGCAATTTTCAACGATGGTACCTCCGTCCCCGAACTACCTCCTTCCGATGAGATATGCAACTTTGTCTGTTACCCAGACCAACTGCATAGTAGTTGATGTGCAACTTGCCCACTGTCTATGGATGTGCTTTCACTGTTTATTGCATCAGCCAACAGCCTAACAGTGGATGTGCAACTTCGGATACTACCATGGGCAACTGTCTAACAGTGATGTGCATCTTTCTCTCGTACCCTCCGTGAATGTGTAGTTTCCCTACTAGCACCTGGCCCAAACCACCCCTTTTAGTGAGATGTGCAACCTTACGCACTGTTTATATGCAACTTTTCACTACCCTCATGAATATGCAACTTTTCATTATCCTCATGAATGTCAAATTTTCACCATTCAAGTATCCCTGCGTGTGACATTTGCAACTTTGTATGCTGCCCTGAACAACTACCTAGCAGACTATGTGCAACTCTGTTTATGGTCCCCGCCAACTGAAAATACATATCCACAAGTAAGGAGGGGAGGGAGTTGCACATTGACTAATAGGTAGTTGGCTTGAACAACACACTAAAGTTGCATATATCCCTAATAGAGGAGGTGGGGTAGGGTGTGTCAACGGTGAAAAATTACACATCCACGAATAGAGAGAGGGGTTGCACATCGACTACTAGGTAGTTGGCCGGGGCAGTAGACTAGTTGTACATCAAAGTTGTTATGGTTGTTAGGTTGCAACATCATAGAAAGTTGAATCATGCAGCTCCAAAAAAAGGTTTTGAAAAAAATTACACGATGTAGTACTAAAATTGCACAATAGAGTAGTTGGCATCGGAAAAATTTGTACGGGCAATGTGAGCGCGAGTCGTCGTCTCGTCAACTGAGTATCACTGTGTTGTGCAACTTACCAATGGTCATATTCAATTAAGAACTATATATGCAATTACAACTACTTAGGATGCCAACAGAAAATGTGACTAGCAAAATTAGATTAATTTAAACAAAAACATCATCTAGCCAGCTTATATCGTCGTGTTGTGCAACTTTTCAATGATCGTATCCAACTTGAGCTACTACCATAACCAACTTAGTACACACTATGTTATACGAAAGCCCTCCTCTTCGAGCTCCTCCACATATCTTAGCCGAATGTTCTAGTTGGAGCAGAGTGCTCCATGCATCAAATCATACGGGGTGTGAATATAGATCATAGTAGAGAAAGCCAGCAATTAATATACTCCCATTATTAAACAAAGCTTTCTTACATCGGTTAGTTTCAGTCTTTCAGAGTTCATCTCTTTTATACAAGAGCGTACATCTTATACCATGCTGCTACATTTCCACACAACCTGTAGTTGGTGTGGTGTGAACTCTTATCGCCACAACAACATGTAGACCCAAAAAAATCTTCTCAAAAGTTGTAGTTGGAGCAGAGTGCTCAATCACTTGAGTATGAGCAGCGAACCAGAAATCACAAAGGGGCCTAAATTTCCAGAACAGAAGGAGCCCCGCACTGCGTGCCTTCGATTGGAAGGAAACAGCAGGAGCAGAAATACTGGGCTCTCAAGTGCGAGCCCAGCCGCGCCCGAAGTAACCCTCCCGAGGCAGGATCACTGACGAACCAACAGAAAGGGAAACCTCCACAGATTAGAGAGACCGGTAGCACGGCCATGGCGACGTCGAGGTGGGGAGGGGCTCCCCTCATCGTGGATCCCAGGCTCCCCTCGACGGAGAGGAGCACGGCCCGTGGATCTGGTGGTCGTACGAGTGTGGGCTAGGCCTCCACTGCAGCTCGGGGACGGGAGATGGTGGTGGCTGGCGCCGTCAAGGAGGAAGGCCGGTGAGGATCTATTCCAGATTTGTGGTGGCGGGGGAGAGAGAGAAGAAATACTGCAGGGAGCACCCACACGTCCTCCATGTCGCCGGATTGTAGTGGGGAGGTTGTGGACCGCACCAGCGGCTGGGAGGAGCCGGGAGGGGGAGCTCGGGGACGAGCCAGAGGAGGAGGCTCGGCCGGCTGGGTGGGGTGGGAGATGACGGATGGTTGGGCAGCCGACCAGGTGGCACCTGAAGTCGGACGCACGTGCCGACCAGGTGGCACCTCGTGCGGTTCCAGCCGGCCGCTCGATCGCGTAAAATCGTGCGTGTGCACTTTTTAAATTTTAGGAATTATAAATAGCGTAGGAATTATAAATAGCGTCCAAGGAGCTAAACACTTGAAGCACAAAGACATAAGAGCAACTTCAACGGGCCGATCTAAACGGACGGCGTTTTTGTTCGTTTTTTGTTCGTTTGGGTTGGCCGCCCGCCCGCTATCCGTTCTCTTTTAGTTTTGGGTCGGCAGTGCGCTTAACGGGCTGACCCATTTTCATGACCGCGCGCGTTTAACATCGTGCCGTCGCCCTGATTTTGACGCTCCAGCACGCGGGAATGGTTCGCGCGCGCTGGTTTTGGCGCTCCAGCGCGCGGGAAAGGTTCACGCGCGCGCCGTGGCCGGCGCTCGCTATAAAAGAAGGCGCTCCCTCCACACTCTGTCGGCCGCCCACTCTCGCCGCCTCTGCGCCACCATGTCGATCCGCCGCCTACGCGCTTCGGATTTTCGCGGAGTCCGCGAGCGCCGCTCCGGCGCCTTCTCCGCCGAGATCTGATTTCGCGAGAAACGTCTCGTCCTCGGCACCTTCGACACTGCAGAGGAGGCGGCCTGCGCGCACGACGCGGCGGCGTGGTGCCTCCTGAGGCCTCGTCGTGATATGAATTTTCCCAACGTGTCGAGCCAGCGGGCGCAGGATCTGGCGCCTCTCCCGTGGCTTTTCACCGACGAGGATCGTCATGTCCATCGGAGGCGGCAGCGTGGCCTCGCCATCGCAGAGAAGGACGTGGAAGCCTTGGTGCTGTGGCGAGGAGGCTACCTGCAGGACATCGTCGACGAGCGCCAGTTCTATAAGCAATTGAGATCGGAGAGGGACGCGAGGAGGGAGCGAGCCGCCTATCGGGAGGACAAGCGTTCGCGGAAGCAGACAGCTCAATTGAAACTGAAGCTACAAGAAACATCGGGTTGGGACTTTGAAGACGAGCAGCTTGCTGACGCCTACCTTCAAACGTTGGAGGAGGACATTACCGAGTCGGAGTCAGAAAGCGACGAGTAATGGTCTTTTTCTTTTATCTATGTATACTAGAACTATCTATGTATCCATTTTAATCTGAAAAAATGGCCGGTGGCATCGGCGACGTAGCAGGCGGGCGAGTGTGTGAATCCAATGTGCCACCGACCAGCGGGGCCAGTGAGGAAAGAGGGCGAGCGCGCGCGCGTCCGTCTTGTGTCCGCGCCAACGCAAATCAGCCTAAAAAATGGACTGGAAATGGGTCGGCAGGTAGACGAAAACGGACGCGCATTCGTTTGGGTCAGCGCGTTGGGCCGGCTTTTTTGTCCGCGCCAATCCAAACGGACGGCCGCGGACAAAATGAGTCGCTCCATTGGAGTTGCTCTAAGGACATTGACATGGATATAGCTCTGATTTTATTGCTAAATGGATTTTAACAAAGACATTTGCCTCACAAAATTTATCTGGAAGCTCAATCTAGAGAAAACAAATGCCCCTATTTTTGCTCAAATGTACACTCACATAAGCTGATTCTGAGCTCAACAATGACCAAAACCGTCAAAACAACTGGAAAGGCATCTATCCAGCATCGCAATTGAGGAACTTCCACTGTAAAGAGCAGAAATATAAATCAAAATAAATATGGTTTTAATCATCTGTGGAAGCTAAACCTGTGGTTCTTTACCTGAACCTAAACACAGTCAAGATCATCAAAGGTAAGATGACAATGACATCACAGGCAGTACCAAACATCTTCAACTTGAAGGCAAGAACATTACTACTCCCTCCGTCCCAAAATATAAGAACGTTTTTAACACTAGCATGGTGTCAAAAACGTTCTTATATTCCGGGACAGAGGGAGTACTATACAAATGACCAACATTATTCTCCCCCCAAAAGGAAAAGAAAAGCGACTTGTTATCCTACCAAAACAATATAATTTACACGTGGACTAAAACGCCGCAGGACAATAGTTACAGGCCATGCACATGCGTGGAACCAGCTAATCGGCATAACAATGCTCCCAGGCTGCTAGCGTATGCACTTCAGCACTTCAACTTTGCTCTAGTCAAGAAAAAAGGCCACCATATCTTTCAGGCTGCTCTTCTTTTTCGCCACAGGTGCCCCCTGCACTTGTGCTACAGTCTTCTGCCAGTCGTTTTTCCGCTGCGGCGCAAGATTCACGTTCACGGTCCTTGGTACCACAGCCTCGGGTTTATTTTCATAGGCTGCAGGCTCACTATTCCACAGGGGTCCGAGCAATATGTTCATCATATCCTCAGCAACATCACCGGTCATTTTGATACGTGGTGGACACTCTGGTTCTTCATGTCTCTTGTTCTTGTCTACTCTGCACTCGCTTGGAGTTTCATCTGTGGTAGTAGCTGCCGTGCACTGCATCAACCCCTTTGTTGACCAAGTGCTTGATACTGATCCTCCTGTATCAGTAGGAGTAGACACTGGAGGCCGTGGAGGACGCTCTTCATAGCGGGATGTCTTTGTGGTCCGTATATCTTGTAGCTTCTCTTTATCAGCATTTACAATCTGCATCATGTAAATGCATCAGAATACCTTCAGTGGTATACTTAGTTACTCAAAGCAAAACTTCGAACAGGATTGCTGGTTTGCTAGGCAGCCAGAAAATGTAAAAAGGGGGCGAAAAGTTGGTAAATTATTTTCTGTCACAGAATGAAATTAGGGCCTCAATTCAATGGAGAAGATGTCATTAGCACTCAGAACAAGTCTCCTATTATCATGCTTACTCATGTCTTCAAACTAATGATAGGACTGGACTGAAAAGAGTTTGCCTACACCATGCATGTTTGTCTCTTGAGAGTTGCATGCACAAATATAATCAAGGTGCAAGCCAGATCGGTCCATGATAAGTATTCACTAGGGTCACTCCTAGGCATAATGGGGCCATTGCCTATTGGCAAAGGTCACTTTTTTCCAATTATTTCTATAAAATAAGTAATGAGTTGTACTAGACCTGCCTGCGTCAATCAACAATAAAGCCAATAAATTGGGAAGCACTGCATAATTCCCAGATGTTCAGTGAAGTAATGAACAGGAACTAGCGTATTTAAGGGGAATTGCATAACAACACCAGAAGATGTGTCAAACCTGAAGACAAGTAAAATAACAAAACTGCAATAAGAATTATGGTTTACCTCTTCAGCTATGCTCACAAGATCTTCCACAGTAAGCTCTATCTCATCATCAGTTGTACCTGATGATAATGCTTCTGATCCAACATTATCCGGCTTTTGTTTCTTGCTATTCTTCGGAGCAGCTCTGCCAGTCACTTTTGTGACATTCTTACGAGTTGTTTTCTCAATTTCTTCAAGTTCATCTTTGGCAGAATAATCAGCACTGTCACGCTTTCTTCTGGTCTTTTCTCTACCCTGACATCGTTGCAAAGCTCTGGAATTGCCAGCACTAAGCTCCATCTCATCATCAGTTATTCCTGATGACGATGCATCTGATCCCACATCCTCCAGCATCCGTTTCCTGCTATTCTTCGGAGCAGCTCTTCCACTAACTTTCCTCTCATTCTTACAAGTTATTTTCTCGATTTCGTCAAATTCATCTGTGACAGCACGATCAGCATCCTTGCTCTTTCTCCTGGGCTTCTCTTTACCCTGGCATCGCTGCAACGCCTTCAGCCCACCGGCATCCTCTGGATCCACAATTTTTTTCTGCCTTCTGGTGGGCTTAGCCTGATATAGAGCCCCTGACCCCTTATCAGATTCTGCCGACTGCTTATTCCGATGCTCAGTCTTTGACACCTCATTACTCGTGCAGGGTTTCATCATCCAAGGAGGTAGGCATCGCCGACTATCAGGGCATGCTTCAGCCATCCTCAAAGACAGGCCAACAGAATATACACAATGCCCTGAATTTGACTACCCAGTCTCAGTAGCAAAACAAATCAAGAAACTGATCGCAATTGAGCGAGACGATCTGAAACAATCAGCCACCTGCACAAGAATTAGAGCTTGAATAAACTATGTCGAATTTTCTCATCGTAAACAAACTCCCGTCGCCCCTCAAACTTGAGACTACACCGCAACCCCAAGAAAGAAAGAAAGAAGGCGAAATAAAAGGAAGGGGGCCCTAGCCCGATCCAACCCTAGAATCCAAGAAGCACCAATTTTCCCCGCTCTCAAGGCCCCAAGATCTGATCTTTCCGACGGGGCGACGCCGGAGGATTCACCGGCATCTGACCCCGCCCCACCTTCTTCCTAGCTGGTTGAGGGGAGAGGGGAGAGGGGAAGCGAGGAAAAGTCGGGTGTGCCGCGTGGCCGTGGCCGTGGGATTACCTCAATCAATGAGCCTACGTGGCCAACGGTGCGGTATGGGATTGCCGCAGTGGTTGGTAGGAGCTCCGGTCAGTGACGCCCTACGGCGGGGCGGAGCGGCTCGCTCAAGGCCGGCTGAGGACGAGACGACGGATTGGGATTTGGAAACTGTTTATGTTGCCTTGACCAGAGACTTCGAGAAAGGAAGGGGTTCATGGATAACTTGAAAGTCGGAGTAATTAAAAAGGCCCCAACGGCTCGTTGTACCGTTCGTATTGGTGAACTTTTCTAAGGTTAAATCTTTTTAGGGTTTAAAAATTTCTGCATTACCTTTTTTTCTTTGCGGAAATTTCTACATCTAGATCATTTCTTTGGGCGGCTTAAAAAATAAGCCGCCTCTCCCCAACTTAAAAAATAAGCCGCTCTGAAAATTTGTTGAGAGGCGGCTTACGAGAAAAGCTGGGAAGAAGGCGGTTTATCTTTTAAGCTACCAAAAGAACTGGCCCCTAACGTTATCTTTTGTAATTCAACATTTACTCACTTACGGTTAAAAGAAGTATTGAACTCATCCGCAAAAAAATATATTAAACTACAAGAACATCCTATATATTTAAGTTATGGAGTAGTATCATATTTTGTATAGTCCAAATAATCAGTGGTTCTAAATGTTCACGATGCCATTTTTCTATTCTTTTTGTTTTCCAGAGCATGTATCTTTTTACATATTATAATATACTCTCTCCGTCCCATAATATAATACGTCTTTTGAGTTTAATAGTATTTTTTACGGGTGAGTTCAATACTTATATTATGGGACGGAGTAGTAGAAAAGAAAAAGATATAGGCATTTTGAACATTTTTGGTCTGAGATTCTATAACTTTTTATCAGTTCAACACTTTAATATATGTGCATCCAACATTACAAAATATCTACACCTTCAAGGATTTGTTCCATAAATAGATAACTATTATACTGGACTACCGATCAACAAGCGGGTCCAATTTGATTGTGTCAAATTGCCAAACATCAAATGTCAGTGAAGCACCAAACAAAGCTTAAGATATATGACAATGCCTTATATATCATGGAGTTGTTGGCGAAAGAGTATTTTGGAGTTGCCAGAAAAGTACCAATGGCTATGTGGTTCTTTCTTTTCCTCTGCTCCAAGGTTCTGACCGAAACCCTAGCCTCCGCGAGGGCGCATCACCGAGTAAAGCCCATGCAACATCGGACTGATGGAGATGTTGATTGGGGGCGGCCTGGTTGTGGAGGAGTTGGGGGCTGTTGTAGGATGGCAAACGATATCGGTTACACTATAAGAGAATTGCTCTGAATTACTATACATGAAAGTGCATTTATCAGTTAATGGTATTTTGGTGTGATGACAACGTGGTTAGTGAAACCAACGACAACTGCTAAGATTTATCTTAGGTCAATGGTTTTGTGGATATTTATTATGGAGATGTTGACCCCTCACTTCAAAAATATCAAAATGCGTGGTTTTTCGGTGACTTCGGTTTGATTTGAGTCATAAGATTACCATACTTTCAAGAAGGTCAAGGTGAAAGATTGACGGTGTGGGAACACACAAAACTCATGCACTTGCCTTCCTACACCTACCACCTATAACGGAGCTTGCTATCCATTTTTTCAATTTCCTCCCAGTACTCATAGGGAATGCCTATAGCCTATGGACATCCCCGTGTGGACGGACTAGTTTGATCCTATGGGCATGGGGTACTGCACTCACTTCTGGACACCGCGTGCACACTGGTCTGATAGAGGCGAAGGTGTCCCAATCTTTTGATGAGGGGTAACTATTGTTTTGAGTGGGGTAGACTTTGACGATCCGACTACTAACGTGCGAAGATGACACAACTTAGCAGTCTTAAACCAACTCCATGATGTTATTGACCATGCTAGTGTTGGGAACACAGTAATTTCAAAAATTTCCTACGCACACACAAGATCATGGCGATGCATAGCAACGAGAGGGGAGAATGTCGTCCATGTACCCTCGTAGACCGTAAACGGAAGCGTGATGAGAACGCGGTTGATATAGTTGTACGTCTTCACGATCCGACCGATCCAAGTACCGAACGTACGACACCTCCGAGTTCAGCACACGTTCAGCTCGGTGACGTCCCACGAACTCCGATCCAGCAGAGCTTCGAGGGAGAGTTCCATCAGCACGACGGCATGATGATGGTGATGATGCTACCGACGCAGGGCTTCGCCTAAGCACCGCTACAATATGACCAAGGTGGATTGTGGTGGAGGGGGGCACCGCACACAGCTAAAAGATCAACTGATCAACTTGTGTGTTCATGGGGTGCCCCCCTCCCCCGTATATAAAGGAGTGGAGGAGGGGGAGGGCCGGCCCTCTACTATGGCACGCCCTGGGGAGTCCTACTCCCACCGGGAGTAGGATTCCCCCCTTCCATGTAGTAGGAGTAGGAGAGAAGGAAAGGGAAAAGAGAAGATAAGGAAGGAGGGGGCGCCGCCCCTCCCCCTAGCCCCATTCGGACTAGGACTTGGGGGCGCGCGCAGCCTCCCCTCTCTCTTTCCCCTAAAGCCGAATAAGGCTCGTATACTCCCCGACGAATTCCCGTAACTCTCCGGTACTCCGATAAATACCCGAACCACTCAGAACCTTTCCGATGCCCGAATATAGCCTTCCAATATATCGATCTTTACGTCTCGAACATTTCGAGACTCCTCATCATGTCCTTGATCTCATCTGGGACTCCGAACAACCTTCGGTACATCAAAACACATAAACTCATAATATCGATCGTCACCGAACGTTAAGCATGCAGACCCTACGAGTTCGAGAACTATGTAGACATGACCGAGACTCATCTCCGGTCAATAACCAATAGCGGAACCTGGATGCTCATATTGGCTCCTACATATTCTACGAAGATCTTTATCGGTCAAACCGCATAACGGTATGCGTTGTTCCCTTTGTCATCGGTATGTTACTTGCCCGAGATTCGATCGTCGGTATCTCAATACCTAGTTCAATCTCGTTACCGGCAAGTCTCTTTACTCGTTCCATAATGCATCATCCCGCAACTAAATCATTAGTCACATTGCTTGCAAGGCTTATAGTGATGTGCATTACCGAGAGGGCCCAGAGATACCTCTTCGACAATCGGAGTGACAAATCCTAATCTTGACCTATGCCAACTCAACAAGTACCATCAGCGACACCTGTAGAGAACATTTATAATCACCTAGTTACATTGTGAGGTTTGGTAGCACACAAAGTGTTCCTCTGGTATTCGGGAGTTGCATAATCTCATAGTCAGAGGAACATGTATAAGTCATGAAGAAAGCAGTAGCAACAAACCAAACGATCATCGTGCTAAGCTAACGGAATGGGTCAAGTCAATCACATCATTCTCTAATGATGTGATCCTGTTAATCACATGACAACTCATGTCTATGGCTAGGAAACTTAACCATCTTTGATTCAACGAGCTAGTCAAGTAGAGGCATACTAGTGACACTCTGTTTGTCTATGTATTCACACATGTACTAAGTTTCCGGTTAATACAATTCTAGCATGAATAATAAGCATTTTAGGATCGAGAAGAGGTGTCTAGAGGGGGGGTGAATAGACTCTTAGCAAGAAAGGTTGCGGTTTTTAATTTCTTTAAGTTGAAGTGGAGTTTTAGCACAAGTTTGAACATTCACAATACATATCAAGCAAGCATGTCAAGAGCATATGAGCAGCGGAAAGTAAATCATGCAAGTTGCAAGAATGTAAAGGGATGCGATTGGAGTGTGCAAACGCAAATGGAGACACTGAGATTTTTGGCGTGGTTCTGATAGGTGGTGCTATCGCACATCCACGTTGATGGAGACTTCAACCCACGAAGGGTAATGGTTGCACGAGTCCACGGAGGGCTCCACCCACGAAGGGTCCACGAAGAAGCAACCTTGTCTATCCCACCATGGCCGTCGCCCACGAAGGACTTGCCTCACTAGGGTAGATCTTCACGAAGTAGGCGATCTCCTTGCCCGCACAAACTCCTTGGTTCAACTCCACAATCTTGACGGAGGCTCCCAAGTGACACCTAGCCAATCTAGGAGACACCACTCTCCAAGAGGTAACAAATGGTGTGTTGATGATGAACTCCTTGATCTTGTGCTTCAAATGATAGTCTCCCCAACACTCAACTCTCTCTCATAGGATAGGATTTTGTGGAAAGATGATTTGAGTGGAAAGCAACTTGGGGAAGGCTAGAGATCAAGACTTATGTGATTGGAATGAAGTATCTTGACCTCAACACAAGTGTAGGTGGTTCTCTCTCAGAAAATGTATGTTGGAAGTGTAGGCATGTTCTGATGGCTCTCTCTTATAATGAAGAGTGGGTGGAGGGGTATATATAGCCTCCACACAAAATCTAACCGTTACACACAAATCACCAAACTCAGTGGGACCGACTTGATCAACTCAGTGGGACCGATGTGCTAGGGTTAGGGTAAAGCCTCATCTCGGTTTGACCGATTACACAAACTCGGTGGGACCGATTTGGGTAATAAGCGAAACAGAGAGTTGGCCAAGCAAACTCGGTGGGACCGATTTCATACCTCGGTGGGACCGAAATTATTGCAATAGGCAACAGAGAGTTTGCAAGCCCATCTCGGTGAGACCGAGATCCCATCGGTGAGACCGAATTGATTAGGGTTTATGGCAGTGGCTGTGTCAAGAGAACTCAGTGGCGCCGGATAGATCAAATGGGTGGGGCTGAGTTTGACTTTTGGTTTGGGACATATTTGTGGATGTGAGAAAGTAGTTGAGGGTTTTTGGAGCATATCACTAAGCACTTTGAGCAAGAAACTCATTAAGCAACACCTCATCCCCTCTTAATAGTATTGGATTTTCCTATGGACTCAATGTGATCTTGGATCACTTTAAAATAAAAAATGTAGAGTCCTGAGCTTTGAGCTTGAGCCAATCCTTTGTCCTTAGCATTTTGAGGGATCCTCTTTCTAATCTATGCCACTCCATTGTTGAACTTATCTGAAACATACTAGATAGAAGCATTAGTCCAAGAAGAGATATGTTGACATTAATTACCAAAATCACCCAGGGAGAAAGACATGTAACATGCATAGGCTCCCCCTACATGTATGCAATCATGTAAATATAGAATATAGGAGCATGTGAATGCATAAACATGACAGAGTAAGTAATGTGTTACATGTATCTTGGCTATATGCATCAGAGCAAATGATGTGAATATAGGGAATGTACCTTCATGCTCATGAGTCCTTCTTGCAAACAGTATGTACATCAGCAAGAAGTCCTCATACGCATGACTGTGATGCATGTACTTACCTTGTGGTCTTGAGTTGGCTTAGGAAGGAATGAACCTGAGTAAACAAGGTTAGATAACACAGATACACCTACTAGCCAGAGCAAACAAAAGAAACCACAAGAGTAACAAGACTGGGATGACATGTAGAGAGTGAGTACTGAGTACCCCATTGGATATAGCCATGTCCCAAAAGGTAAAGATGTGCAATGAATTCAAGGATTTCCTTCCCTTAGATGTCTTGCTCCCCCTGAATCTAGCATGGGATACTAGGAGAAGATAGGGAACAGAAAATCAGAGCAAATGAAAAGAGACAGAGCTCTAATGCAAACAATCACATATGAACATGTCTTTCCCCTCTTAAAGACATGTGACTTCTCTCCTCTTGAACACCAAGCATCTGGGGTTTCTTACACTCTCCCCTGAGTATTCTCCCCCCTATAGAAATGATTAGGCTTTGATGTGATCTCTCTCTCTCCCCCTTTGACATCAATTTCCAAGAAGGGTTCTTCTGGATTTTGGTACAAATGGGTTTGGTCCTTGAGTCACAAAGCAAAGCGGCAAGTCGAATGTGACGCTGGTAGAGGACAAGAATCATTGAGTGGAGCTGGAGCAAAAATAATGCAGGAACAAGTGGCAAGTTGTCTTTCCTGCAGTGAACTCGGTAGCACCGAGGTGTGTGCTTCGGTGGCGCCGAAAGGATTCGGTTGGACCGAAGGAAACAAACCGGTGTGACCGAGTTCATCACAGTGAAAACACTTGTCACCTCAGCTCACTAGGCAGGTAAAATCTCACAAGGATTTGCAAGGAATTTGCTGAAAGATTTGCAATGAATTGGATGCAGGGAATGCAGAACAAAACAAGGAAATGAAAATCTGGATGAAGTAAAAAAAAGAAAACACGAGAGAACTTCATCTAGAGTTGGGCGGTGACAAAGTCACCTATGTTAGAGTATATTGACTAAGGAGTCAAGTAAGAACACTTGATCGTAGGTCATACTCATAAGCTCAAAATGGGGTTACCATTTTTCGTTTAAGCATTTGATGTATTCACATCTTGTTGAGTTTCTTTGACCTATCACTTGAGGTTAAGCTTCTCTAAGATGGAATGACATACCTTGGGTGGTGGTGTTGATCCTAGTCATGTAGTCGACCTTGTGTGAGTTGCTCGAGGTTGATGTAGTTCATCAAGAGTTTATAGCACCACTTGTAATTTGAGTTCATCTACCTATATGGGTTAGTTTTGCAAGGAAGAGCACTTGTGTATCCAAAATGACAATCATGAAATTTGATACATATAATTTGTCAAAGGATATGTTGAAGGCTCTCGTGCTTCCTTGTCATCAACCACCGTTTTGTAGAGACTGAGAGTTGCAATCTCATAGATTTGGATTCATCCAAGTACCTACAAGGGTTAGATAGCATGCAAGGGTGCAAATATATCGAGGACATATAAATAGCAACATGAAAGAAATAACAAGGATTAGTCAAAGGCTCATGCCTTGCATGTATCCAAATGGAGTTCCTACTCCATGTTTGAAGCATCAATGATGTTCAATTCACCTCTCAAACGACAAAAGACTTTCTCATCAAGCGGTTTGGTAAATATATGCGACAATTGCTTATCGGTGCGAACATGCTTAAGATCAATGTCCCGTTTAGCAACATGATCTCGAATGAAATGATGACGAACTTCAATATGCTTAGTTCGAGAATGTTGCACAAGATTGTGAGCAATCTTAATAGCACTCTCATTGTCACAAAGCAATGGAACATGTTTCACATTGATCGCATATTCTTTAAGAGTTTGGGTCATCGAAAGTAATTGAGCACAACATGAACCGGCGGCAATGTATTCTGCTTCGGCGGTGGATAAGGATACCGAGTTATGTTTCTTGGAAGACCAAGACACAAGAGATCTACCAAGAAATTGACAAGTACCCGAAGTGGACTTTCTATCAACCTTGTCTCCGGCATAGTCCGAGTCGGAATAGCCAACAAGATCAAAAGACGACCTCTTAGGATACCAAATGCCAAAATTTGGTGTATGTATTAAGTATCTCACTATTCTTTTCACAGCCTTAAGATGGCATTCTTTGGGGGCCTCTTGATATCATGCACACATGCACACACTTAGCATAATATCGGGATGAGAGGCACATAGATATAACAATGAACCGATCATGGAGCGGTAAACTTTTTGATCAACCGGTTCACCGTCCTTAGTCAAGTCAAGATGTCCACTAGTAGGCATGGGAGTTTTCATACCTTTGCTTTCTTGGATGTTGAACTTCTTGAATAAGTCCTTGGTGTACTTAGTTTGAGAGACAAAGGTGCCTTCCTTAGTTTGCTTGATTTGCAAACCAAGAAAGAACTTGAGTTCACTCATCATAGACATCTCAAACTTCTCCGACATTAGCTTTCCAAACTTCTCACTAAAATGAGGGTTAGTTGAGCCAAATATGATCTCATCAACATAAATTTGGCATACAAATAACTCACCATGAACCCTTTTAGTAAAAAGAGTAGAATCTATTTTTCCAATTTCAAAGCCTTTTTCAATAAGGAACTTGGTCAAGCATTTATACCACGCTCTAGGAGCTTGTTTAAAACCATAAAGAGCTTTGTGAAGTTTGTAAACATGATTAGGTTTCTTAGGATTGACAAAGCCGGGAGGTTGCTTAACATAAACTTCCTCCTCTATTTCACCATTTAGAAAAGCACTTTTAATGTCCATTTGGTACAGGGTGATATCATGGTGATTAGCATAGGCAAGTAAGATGCGGATGGACTCAAGTCTAGCAACGGGGGTGTATGTCTCACCATACGTAACATCCCAAATTTGCAATTTGGAATGTTATACACTAGATCATCATGCATAGCATATTTTCTTGCATTTTGGTCGATCCTAGAAATTTCACGCAACTCATGGACCCTCGGAGAGAGTTGGAGATTTTGTTATTTTCATATTTGAGAGTTTTCTCAAATTTTGAAAAGAGGATCATTTGATTTATTTATTTCATCTTCAATTATTTTTCCAATATCAAAAATATAAGAGAGGGAATAATATGACTTTCCCAAATTTAGGAAAAATGAAGATTTAATGAATAAATCAAACTTTGGTTTTGCCGGAGTTTCGTTTGCTTTTATTTGGATAGGGAAAAATGCGCGTTTTCAAAAATTGCATTCTAGGTCCGGAGTAAATTTCATTTTGTTCGACTCATTTTTAGGAGTCGGGGAAAATTTACTTTAGTAATTTTGGAGTTCGTTTAGTTTAGTTTTCTTTTGTTTTTTTGCACGCGAATCCAGTTAAAAAAAAGGGACCAAGGCCAGCCGGGCCAAAGGCCCAGCCAGCCGGCCGCCTCCCCAGCCAGCGCGCGCGCCAGGCGCAGCGCCAGGCCGCCGCCTCCCTCGCTCTAGGCCGAGTCCCAGAGGGACTCTAGGCCGGTTAGCCCCCCCTTTCCTTGTTTTGTTTTCCCTCTTTTGCTTGCCCCCTACCCCAAGTAATCCCCCCCACCTATATAAATACACCCCAACCCCCCCCTCTCCTCACATCAATCCCAAGCCCCTCTCCTCCTTAGCCGCGCCCCACCCCGCGCCCCTCACCCGCCGCCGCCGCCCTATAGCCGCCGTCGCCGCCGTTCGCCGGAGCCTCGCCGAGGTTGTCCCGCGCCGCGTCTCTTTTTCTCCCCTCGGTTCAGTTTTTCTTCTAAACCGTTCCGGTTCTTTCTTAACCGTTCCGGTTTTCTTTCGTTCTTTGTTTTGGTTTTCTTTTCCGAAAACCCTAGATCGGTTTTCGTTTTTCTTTCGGACCGTTCGTCTCAACGAACGTGATCACCGATTATTCCCCGGTTAACGACGCCCGTTCATTTAATCGTTCTTCTTTTTCTTTTCGTCGGATTTATTCCGCGATCGTGATCTCAGATCCGATCTTCGTTCTAGTCTTTCTTCTCGCTCGTTTATCGGAATCAGGTGATTCAAGCGCCTGGAGTTTCGTTTCGAAACCGCCGTTCCGTCTAATCAACTTAAACAAGTTTTTGCTACAGTAAAATTTGACCTAGTTTCAACTTGCTAGAACCGAGTTGTTTTCTTCCGCCGTTTGTTTTCTGTTTCTTTGTTCGGTTCGTTCTTTCTTTGCAACCGGAGTTCTTAAGTTGAACTTTCTAGTTCGTTCTCTTGTTCGAGTTTTACCTGTGCATTAGATGAGTTCTTATTGTGTGCTTGTTGTTTGTCTGCGATAGATCACCCGGATTGCGCCGCTTGTTACTTCGAAACCCTAGGTCTCGCGGATCATCAGCAAGGCAAGTAACACTTTGATCATACCTTTTCTACAACCCATGTTTTATTGCATTAGATCAATCCTCTCACATTGCATGATTAGGATCTAATTAAACTGTGGGATGGGAAGTAGATGAGGTAGTACCTATCACCTGTATTATTATGAAACCTTTGGGAGTTACTTCTACGTTTGCTTATTATGCCATGCTATGCTAGTAGACGTGGATTGGGTGAGTGATATCCATGACAGATGTGAGTTGATAATTTTAATGGTTTATCTAAGGTGGCAACTTAAACACACATCTGGGTGGATTGAGGCACCTGATGTCTATCAGGACTTGCCTGTTTTATTTTGGACCGCCACCCAGGCTCAAAGGGATCATAAGATCATTCATGCTAGAAACTTCCGTGTGCAGCCACATGCTACTATGGGCTCTGGCATAGTTGACTAAGTTGTGCGAACTCTTACGGGGTGGACTAGCAGATGTAGGGGTTGTAGGTGGTACGGTCTACCCCACATGTAAGGTGCTAGCGCTTCTGAAAGACTATGTCTCGGTCATCCGTTTCTCAAACACCATGTAGTGCGAGAAAACAAACGGAGGCGATCGAGTCATGTGGGGAAAAGTGCGCAAACCTCTGCAGAGTATACAAACTAATCATGATTAGCCGTGTCCCCGGTTATGGACAACTTGAGTATCTAGTACTTGAATATCATGTGAATCTCAACATGTTACTTCTAATTAATGTTGTTGGGTTTTAACTGTTCACTTAATTGGGATCGGAATGCTGTCAACCATTCTCGATGTTTCACAACTACCATGATAGTTAAATAAATTTATTCCTTTGCAGTAGGGAAAAACTGGCTTTACGCAAAACTGTAACCATAGAGCTTTCCACCAGCCATATATGCATGTAGTATAGCTGTTTCATTCCATTACTCTCTATGTGTTACATTGCCAGCATATTCCATGTGCTGACCCGTTTTCGGGCTGCAACTTCTCATGTTGCAGAATTTTCAGATGACGAGTAAGGTGTTTTTAGGTCATGGTTCTATACTCAGTGATGCCGTTGGAGTTGATGGACCCATTTATCTTCCGAGTCTTCCGCTATTTTTGACACTAGATGGCCTTAAGCCATATTTATTGTAATAAGTTCTCTTTGAGACAACGATGTAATAAGTGTGTGATTGCCACTCTGCTATAAATCCTTCGATGTACCGTGTGGTGTCAGCATTACTGATCCAGGGATGACACCGGAGCGTAGTAGACTTGATCCATTCGGGTCGGGTCGCCACACCATAGTCCATACCTTCGAATTGAGTGTAGCCTTGGGCGACTATACGAGCTTTGTTGCGGACGACTTGACCGTCTTCATCTTGCTTGTTGCGAAACACCCATTTGGTACCGATGATGTTGTGGTTGTTGTCAGGCTTCTCGACCAATGTACACACTTGATTTCTCTCAAAGTTGTGTAGTTCTTCATGCATGGCATTTATCCAATCCGGATCTTCCAATGCTTCTTCAACCTTCATAGGTTCAATGCTAGAGATGAATGAATAATGTTCACAAAAGTTAGCCAAATGAGTTTTAGAGCGAGTGATTCTCCCGGTTTCGATATCATTGTAGATTTGCTCGACGGGATGGTCTTTGGCGACTCTTGCTCGAACTCATGGAAGCTTTTGCTTGGGTCGGGGAGGAACATCTTCTTCATCATCATCTTCTTCTTCTTCTTCTTGGCCTTCTTCATTGTTGACGTTGCCATTCTCTTATCGTGGTGGAGAAGGAGGTTGATGAGGTTCATCTTGGTGTATGTCCTCGTTTTCTTCGTCTTGGTGTGTCCCACTCGTGGATGCTTCCGTATCAACTCTTGGTTCACCTTGTCGTGAGGTGGAAGCTTCCACTTGGACGGATGAGGTACTCTCCTTCACTTCTGTTGGACGAATCTTGCCAATAGACAAGTCTTGGATTGCTTCCAAAGGGTATTTGTCTCCTACATCAATTGGCGATTGCTCTACTTGCGAGCCGTTAGATTCATCAAACTTCACATCTACCGTCTCTTCAACCTTTCGGGTGAAATTGTTGTAGACACGGTAAGTGTGAGAGTTTGAGCCATAACCAAGTAGGAAACCTTCATGAGATTTAGGAGCAAATTTAGAACGACGATGCTTATCAAGAATGTAGCACTTTGAGCCGAATACTCGAAAGTATCCAACTTGGGGTTTGTTACCGGTGAGGAGCTCATATGCCGTCTTGCCGAGTAGCTTGTGAAGATACAAGCGATTTCTTGCATGACAAGCTGCCTCAACCGCTTCCGCCCAAAAGTGTTTTGGAGTCTTGTACTCATCAAGCATCGTTCTTGCCATCTCAATAAGAGTCCGGTTCTTCCTCTCAACAACTCCATTTTGTTGAGGTGTGTACGTAGCCGAGAACTCGTGTGAAATCCCCTCTTCGTCAAGAAAGGTATCCACATTTGCGTTCTTGAACTCTGTTCCGTTGTCACTCCGAACCTTCTTGATCTTCACTTCAAATTGATTTTGGGACTTCCTAGCAAAGTTCTTGAAGATCTTTTGGACCTGTGATTTATCATCAAGAAAGAACACCCACGTAAATCTTGAAAAATCATCAACTATAACCAGACCGAATGAGTTACCACCGAGACTTTTATAGGCATTGGGACCAAAGAGATCCATATGAAGTAGCTCGAGCGGTCTTCTTGTGGTCATAATGTTCTTCATGAGGTGACTTCCTCCAACTTGTTTTCCTGCTTGACAAGCACTACAAAGTCTATCCTTGTCAAATATAACATCTTTTACTCCAAGGATATGATCACCTTTAATAAGCTTATCAAGATTTCGCATGCCCACATGACCTAACCTTCTATGCCACAACCAGCCTTTAGAAGATTTAGCAATTAAGCAAGTTCTAGGTTGAGCCTTTTTAGTGAAATCAACAATGTAAAGATCACCTCTATGTATACCGGTAAATACCATTTTATGGTTATCTCTATGAAACACTTGGCAGTCTACTTCAGTAAATAGGACATTGAAACCAAAGTCAGCAAGTCTAGATACGGAAAGTAAATTGTAACCAAGAGATTCAACGAGCATAACATTTTGTATGGAGCTATCATGTGAGATGGCCACCTTACCAAGGCCAACCACCTTACCTTTGAGTTATCACCGAAACTGACATACTTTCGAGGGCCGATGTTTTCAGCAAGCTCACGAAACATATCTTTGTCTCCGGTCATATGATCAGTACATCCACTATCAAGGACCCATTCCTTTCCTCTAGCCATGTAGTCGCGAAGATTAGCCATAAGACCAAAGTGTGTCATCGCATCATCAAGATCATAGTCACTATCATCATCCTCATCATACTATCCATGTTCAACATCATCATGTAATGGATCAACTCCTAAAGAGGGTAATTCATTAGAAGCATGACCGTAACAATGTCATCTCTATGGATTCTAATGACTTAGGAAATGATATTGCTAATAATTCCAACATCTCCTTTTGCACTCATAAGATTAGTAAGCTCAAATAAGCAATCACCAAACTTGGGATCATTAGAACTCATCTTACTCAAGGCAATAGACTTATGAAGAATCTCATCTAGGATTTTCAAGGAATAATTTGGGAATCGTTCCTCAAGAAATCTCCATAAGATGTAGGCACAATCAAAAGTAGGCAAGCTAGCAAGCAAGTTTCTAGGCAAACCTCTAGTGATTAAATTGACCGTTCTAAGATTACGGATCATGTCAATAGACTCATCAAGGGTAGGATACAAAGGATCAACAATGCGAGCACAAGGAGTAGTAATGTACTTGGTCAAATGATATTCATTGAAGATCTCAAGCATCTCATTTTTCCATTCATGAAAATACTCTTCATCAAGAATAGGCACTCTACATCTAAGACTCCCCAACATAGACTCATCCATCTTCCTCCAAAGGTGTTTAAACCAAAGCAATGGAAACCAAGGCTCTGATACCAATTGCAGGATCGAGAAGAGGTGTCTAGAGGGGGGTGAATAGACTCTTAGCAAGAAAGGTTGCAGTTTTTAATTTCTTTGAGTTGAAGTGGAGTTTTGGCAGAAGTTTGAACATTCACAATACATATCAAGCAAGCATGTCAAGAGCATATGAGCAGCGGAAAGTAAATCATGCAAGTTGCAAGAATGTAAAGGGATGGGATTGGAGTGTGCAAACGCAAATGGAGACACGGAGATTTTTGGCGTGGTTCCGATAGGTGGTGCTATCGTACATCCACGTTGATGGAGACTTCAACCCACGAAGGGTAATGGTTGCGCGAGTCCACGGAGGGCTCCACCCACGAAGGGTCCACGAAGAAGCAGCCTTGTCTATCCTACCATGGCTGTCGCCCATGAAGGACTTGCCTCACTAGGGTAGATCTTCACGAAGTAGGCGATCTCCTTGCCCGTACAAACTCCTTGCTTCAACTCCACAATCTTGATGAAGGCTCCCAAGTGACACCTAGCCAATCTAGGAGACACCACTCTCCAAGAGGTAACAAATGGTGTGTTGATGATGAACTCCTTGATCTTGTGCTTCAAATGATAGTCTCCCCAACACTCAACTCTCTCTCATAGGATAGGATTTGGTGGAAAGATGATTTGAGTGGAAAGCAACTTGGGGAAAACTTGAGATCAAGATTTATGTGGTTGGAATGAAGTATCTTGATCTCAACACAAGTGTAGGTGGTTCTCTCTCAGAAAATTTATGTTGGAAGTGTAGGCATGTTCTGATGGCTCTCTCTTATAGTGAAGAGTGGGTGGAGGGTTATATATATATAGCCCCCACACAAAATCTAACTGTTACACACAAATCACCAAACTCGATTGGACTGAATCATACAACTCGGTCAAACTGATTTAGTTCATAATGTGACCGTTAGGGTTTTCGGTGGGACCGACTTAATCAACTCGGTGGGACCGATGTGCTAGGGTTAGGGTAAAGCCTCATCTCGGTTTTGACCTATTACACAAACTCGGTGGGACATATTCGGGTAATAAGCGAAACAAAGAGTTGGCCAAGCAAACTCGGTGGGACCGATTGCATACCTCGGTGGGACCGAAATTATTGCAATAGGCAACAAAGAGTTTGCAAGCCCATCTCGGTGAGACCGAGATCCCATCGGTGAGACCGAATTAATTAGGGTTTTTGGCACTGGTTGTGTCAAGAGAACACGGTGGCGCCAGATAGATAAAATGGGTGGGTCCGAGTTTGACTTTTGGTTTGGGACATATTTGTGGATGTGAGAAAGTAGTTGAGGGTTTTTGGAGCATATCACTAAGCACTTTAAGCAAGAAACTCATTAAGCAACACCTCATCCCCTCTTAATAGTATTGGCTTTTCCTATGGACTCAATGTGATCTTGGATCACTTCAAAATAAAAAATGTAGAGTCCTGAGCTTTGAGCTTGAGCCAATCCTTTGTATTTAGCATTTTGAGGGATCCACTTTCTAATCCATGCCACTCCATTGTTGAACTTATCTGAAACATACTAGGTAGAAGCATTAGTCCAACAAGAGATATGTTGACATTAATTACCAAAATCACCCAGGGAGCGCTTGTGCTTTCAATCTCCCCCTTTTTGGTAATTGATGACAACATACATCAAAGCTTTAGATAAAGATATAGAGAATAACAAGTAAATCTTTGGAAAGACATGTAACATGCATAGGGTCCCCCTACATGTATGCAATCATGTAAATATGGAATATAGGAGCATGTAAATGCATGAACATGACAGAGTAAGAATGTGTTACATGTATCTTGGCTATATGCATCAGAGCAAATGATGTGAATATAGGGAATGTACCTTCATGCTCATGAGTCCTTCTTGCAAACAGTATGTACATCAGCAAGAAGTCCTCATACGCATGACTGTGATGCATATACTTACCTTGTGGTCTTGAGTTGGCTTAGGAAGGAATGAACCTGAGTAAACAAGGTTAGATAATACAGATACACCTACTAGCCAGAGCAAACAAAAGAAACCACAAGAGTAACAAGACTGGGATGACATGTAGAGAGTGAGTACTGAGTACCCCATTGCATATAGACATGTCCCAAAAGGTAAAGATGTGCAATGAATTCAAGGATTTCGTTCCCTTAGATGTCTTGCTCCCCCTGAATCTAGCATGGGATACTGGGAGAAGATAGGGAACAGAAAATCAGAGCAAATGAAAAGAGATAGAGCTCTAATGCAAACAATCACATATGAATATGTCTTTCCCCTCTTAAAGACATGTGACTTCTCTCCTCTTGAACACCAAG
The DNA here is from genome assembly GCF_056163025.1 of Triticum urartu. Taxonomy (NCBI): domain Eukaryota; kingdom Viridiplantae; phylum Streptophyta; class Magnoliopsida; order Poales; family Poaceae; genus Triticum; species Triticum urartu. Next base: position 294,402,930 of record NC_141873.1, read on the forward strand.
CATCTGGGGTTTCTTACACTCTCCCCTGAGTATTCTCCCCCTATAGAAATGACTAGGCTTTGATGTGATCTCTCTCTCTCCCCCTTTGACATCAATTTCCAAGTAGAGTTCTTCTGGATTTTGGTACAAATGGGTTTGGTCCTTGAGTCACAAAGCAAAGCAGCAAGTCGAATGTGATGCTGGTAGAGGACAAGAATCATTGAGTGGAGATGGAGCAAAAAGAATGCAGGAACAAGTGACTTGTCTTTCCTGCAGTGAAATCGGTAGCACCGAGGTGTGTGCTTCGGTGGCGCCGAAAGGATTCGGTTGGACCGAAGGAAACAAACCGGTGTGACCGAGTTCATCATAGTGAAAACACTTGCCACCTCAGCTCACTAGGCAGGTAAAATCTCACAAGGATTTGCAAGGAATTTGCTGAAAGATTGGCAATGAATTGGATGCAGGGAATGCAGAACAAAACAAGGAAAAGAAAATCTGGATGAAGTAAAAAAAGAAAACATGAGAGAACTTCATCTAGAGTTGGGCGGTGACAAAGTCACCTATGTTAGTGTATATTGACTGAGGAGTCAAGTAAGAACACTTGATCATAGGTCATACTCATCATTTAAGCTCAAAATAGGGTTACCATTTTTCGTTTATGCATTTGATGGATTCACATCTTGTTGAGTTGCTTTGACCTATCACTTGAGGTTAAGCTTCTCTAAGATGGAATGACATACCTTGGGTGGTGGTGTTGATCCTAGTCATGTAGTCGAACTTGTGTGAGTTGCTCGTGTCGGCGTTCTGGGAACGGGGGTCCCCAGATTTGCCTGCCTGCGGCCCGCGGCGTGGCTAAGCCAGCAGGCCGTACGGCCCATCTTCACCAACAAAGCATCCAAGACCCTCGCGAGGCGGACGATGCAAGACCTCCTCTAGAGTGGCCTAGCTAGGAAGGCTCACGAGGAGCGGAGATATCAAGGCGGGGCAAACCTCACAAGGCCCTCGTGACGTGAGCCATGACGCACGACGCCAGGCGGGCGCCAGCGCGCGCAGCGTCCTTGTTTCCTCTTTGGTGCTAAGGAGGCCAGTGCAGGCGAAGAGTACCGAGGCATCGGGCAAAGGTTACTATATTGGTGCAACGAGACCAAGACCAGGAGGACGGCAAGACGGAGGTCATAGTGGAGCCCAAGACGGCGTCACCACCAGAGCCTTTCACAGGCGAAGACCACTTTTGTCAGGATAGCTTGTACTAGCTCCCCCCTTCGAATTTGCCCGCCGTTGTTGGCTCCCTTCCCGCTCGATATTTGGGAAGAGGACTAGGGCCTATATAAGTAGAGCTAGCTACCATAGTAGAGGAGGGCCGAGCTGATCGCATCTCATCTCATCTTAGCTTGACCCAACCCGATCGAGAGCCTACTCACAAGAACACCTCAACCTCAGGAGGTTGTTCTTCCCTTGTACTGTTCATCATCAGCCCTAGAGGCAATCCACCACCACCACACTGGAGTAGGGTATTACACCATAATGGTGGGCCGAACCAGTATAAACCCCGTGTCTTTCTATGTTACGAGTTCATCGAGTTCGTCCGCGAGATCTTAGCGAGCTAGGGCATAGATTGGTGGGAAGGGAAGACTTCGCGCGCACCCCAATGTTCGAACCTTAGGGGTTTGCCAGAACCCCACATCTGACATTTGGCGCGCCAGGTAGGGGTGCACCGTAGCTTCCCTTCCATCAGTTCGTCGCTCCATTGTCTCCATGGCGGACGCTCGTCGTGCTCGAGCTTAGCGTCGAGCTGCCCTCACCGCCCGTGTCGCTCAGACGGCTCCCGTCGGCGGGCCACATCGCCGTTCTCCGTCTCCCGCCGCCAACGCTGCCACCGGCCCGGCGGGGAATGAGCAGCAGGCATCCTCGCTGCATCCTTCGGTGCGGCAGGACGGCCGCACCGCCACTCCATCGCTGACCCCTGCCAGTTCTTCGTCTCACACGCACCACACTCCCATGGAGGCACGGGCCGCGCTCCTCGCGGCGAATGAGCTCCTGCGCTACCGCCCCGTCGACGACCTCTATGAGGAGTGGCTCGACCGCGTCGCCGAGCTCGTCCGCGCCGCAGGGGGCTCTCCGGCGCCGTCCCACTCTCTGCCTCCTCCTCAACCAGCCGCAGGCGATGGGGCTCATGGCGTGCCTCCACCACCTCAGCCCCAAGACGGAGCCTTGGCACCAAGGTGCGCAGCTCTGCGACGTGATCCGCCGCGCCCGGCGCTCGCGCGCGAAGAAAGAAGCTGCCAAGAAATTCCGCGGTTGCGAGAAGCTGCACCTGCGCTCCCCACGCCACCTCGTCAAGACCGCGCACCGCCCGCAGCGGTGCAGCGCGGACCTCGTCAAGACCAAGCTCCACCTCTGAAGCGGGCCCCGGCAACCACGGCTGGCTGCCACGCCTTCACCTCCGAGCTGCGTAGCGTCGACTGGTCGGGCAAGTTCAAGTCGGATCTGCCTCCTCGCTATGACGGTACCGCCGACCCCGCGGAGTTCCTGCAACTCTATGAGCTGAGCATCGAAGCAGCCAACGGCGACGAAAAGGTCATGGCGAACTGGTTTCCCATGGCTCTCAAGGATGGAGCTCGCTCCTGGCTCCTGAACCTGCAGCACGGCTCGATCTCCTCCTGGGACGAGATGCGCGACCGCTTCGTCGCCAACTTCCAGGGCACTCGCGATCGCCCACCGGCCGTGGGTGATCTACGCCGCATCAGGCACCAACCAGGAGAGACCCTCCAGAAGTACATCCAGCACTTCAACAACACCCGCCTCAAGATCCCCAAGGTCACGAACAAGGCCATCATCTCCGCGTTCTCCGACGGCGTCCGTGATGTCAAGATGAAGGAAGAGCTCGCCATCCACGAGGAGCTCTGCACATCTCAGGAGTTGTTCAACCTGGCGACCAAGTGCGCAAGAGCTGAGGAAGGGTGCCTCTCTCTCCTTGAGCTGCCAGCTGTGGGCGCGGAGGAGAAGAAGGCCAAGGCCAAGGACGTGCAGTGCAAGGAGGCAGCTGTGCTCGCAGCGGAGCCCGACGTCAAGCAGGGCAGAGATCAGCCCGAGTCATCCAAGAACGGACGACCGTTCTGCGCCTTCCACAACCTGAACACCCACAACACCAGTGACTGTCAAGAGCTCAGAGCCATACGAGAAGGACGCTACGGTCGACGCCCCGAGCGCAACGACCGGGGCTACGACCGCGGAGGAGGACGTGGAGGCGGACACTAGGACGACCGTGGCCCGCGCCAGGAGTGGCGCGACCAGCCTCGTGAGGACCCCTGGCAAGACCAGCCTCGCGAGGGCGCCTGGAGGGACCCGCCGCGTGAAGATCGCCCCCCAGGGCAACGCCGATCTTCCCCCGCTGCCGCCACCAAGAAGGGACGACGACCACCACCAGGACGAGGGGGATGGGGGCTTCCAGGAGCCGCCTGCGATCGCCTGCATCTTGGGCGGCGCCCAGGCCCCAGCCTCTCAGCGCACCTTCAAACAGTTCGCTCGCGAGGTGAACGCGGCGCTCCCCAAACTCGAGGCCACGCGCCCGCTCAGGTGGTCCCAATGCGCCGTCACTTTCAACTCGGCAGATCAGCTCAAGTGCGCAGCCACCTTCGGCGTGCCCCCCAAGTTCATGGCAGTCACTCATCACGGCTACAACATTCTCAAGATGCCAGGAAGCGGTGGAATCATCATGGTCCCATGTGAAGAGAGGGATGCGGTGTGCTCCCTCGAGCGCGCCTTTCAAGCCGCAGCGATCGATGACCCCGACAGCAGAAATGAAGGCCCTCTGGAGGCCATCCCCAAAAAGAAGCAGCCGCGCGGTGCAGGACGTCAGGAGGATGGCGTCACGGCAGGAGCCTCGTCAGGACCAGCGCCCGCTCCAGGGGCGCCTCCCTCCATCGCATAGGAAGGCGCGCCCGGCGCCCTCCTCGAGCAGGGCTTGGGGGCTCTCTTCTGGAGGGCCTCAGACCTTGCCAACCTCACGAGGGAGGCGCTTGGGCACCACTTGGAGGCGTGCTTCGCGACACGTGACCCTCAGGAGAGCACAGGGCAAGGAGTGCCCACCACCCAGGAGTTCATCACCAAGACCACCCAAGAACTGCAAGAAGCAAGAGCCATGCGTGGCGACAGCCGCCCACGAGGCGCAGCTCTGCATCCTGGCGAGGATGCTGGGCTGCGTGTCTGCATCGACGTCCCTGGGCTCAACAGGGTTGCATCTCAGGAGCGTTTCCGGCCTTCGCGTGTGGGCCACTACGAGGGCCCGCCGCACAACTATGTTCGTATGCCTTTTGGCTTGCCGAGCATGGCGTCGGCCTATCAGCGCAGCATGCGACGTGTCTTGGCAGCTCAGGAAGCCAAGTACCACGCCGTTCTAGAGGAGATGGAGACGGTCTTCAGGGAACCTCCCGAGCCCCAAGAGCCTCCCGAGGCTCAGGACTCTGGCAGCTCATGAGGAGTCATTTGTTCAACGCATGCCTTCAGCTGCACCAACTCTACTTCATCTACAGAACTAGGTGACATCTTCCAAGCTTGTTTAGCTGGGAGCGCCCCTCTGATACGTCTCCAACGTATCTATAATTTTTGATTGCTCCATGCTATATTATCTACTGTTTTGGACATTATTGGGCTTTATTATCCACTTTTATATTATTTTTGGGACTGACCTATTAACCGGAGGCCCAGCCAAGAATTCCTGTTTTTTGCCTGTTTTAGGGTTTCGAAGAAAAGGAATATCAAACGGAGTCCAAATGGAATGAAACCTTCGGGAATGTGATTTTCTCATCGAATACAACTCAGGAGACTTGGACCCTACGTCAAGCCACGTAACAGGAGGCCACAAGGTAGGGGGCACGCCTACCCCCCCAGGCGCGCCCTCCACCCTCGTGGCCCCCCTGTTGCTCCACCGACGTACTTCTTCCTCCTATATATACCCACGTACCCCCAAACGATCAGATACGGAGCCAAAACCCTAATTCCACCGCCGTAACTTTCTGTATCCACGAGATCCCATCTTGGGGCCTGTTCCGGAGCTCCGCCGGAGGGGGCATCGATCACGGAGGGCTTCTACATCAACACCATAGCCTCTCCGATGAAGTGTGAGTAGTTTACTTCAGACCTACGGGTCCATAGTTAGTAGCTAGATGGATTCTTCTCTCTTTTTGGATCTCAATACAACGTTCTCCCCCTCTCTTGTGGAGATCTATTCGATGTAATCTTCTTTTTGCGGTGTGTTTGTTGAGAACGATGAATTGTGGGTTTATGATCAAGTCTATCTATGAATAATATTTGAATCTTCTCTGAATTCTTTTATGTATGATTGGTTATCTTTGCAAGTCTCTTCGAATTATCAGTTTGGTTTGGCCTACTAGATTGATCTTTCTTGCAATGGGAGAAGTGCTTAGCTTTGGGTTCAATCTTGCAGTGTCCTTTCCCGGTGATAGTAAAGGTAGCAAGGCACGTATTGTATTGTTGCCATCGAGGATAACAAGATGGGGTTTTCTTCATATTGCATGAGTCTATCCCTCTACATCATGTCATCTTGCTTAAGGCGTTACTCTGTTTTTAACTTAATACTCTAGATGCATGCTGAATAGCGGTCGATGAGTGGAGTAATAGTAGTAGATGCAGGCAGGAGTCGGTCTACTTGTCTCGGACGTGATGCCTATATACATGATCATACCTAGATATTCTCATAACTATGCTCAATTCTTTCAATTGCTCAACAGTAATTTGTTCACCCACCGTAGAATACTTATGCTTTCGAAAGAAGCCACTAGTGAAACCTATGGCCCTAGGGTCTATCTTTATCATATCAATCTCCTACTACTTAGTTATTTACTTTTCCATTTACTTTGCCTTTATTTTACTTTGCATCTTTATCATAAAAATACCAAAAATATTATCTTATCATATCTATCAGATCTCACTCTCGTAAGTGCCCCTATAGGGATTGACAACCCCTATTTGCGTTGGTTGCGAGGATTTATTTGTTTTGTGCAAGTGCGAGGGACTCGCGCGTAGCCTCCTACTGGATTGATACCTTGGTTCTCAAAAACTGAGGGAAATACTTACGCTACTTTGCTGCATCATCCCTTCCTCTTCGGGGAAAACCAACGCAGTGCTAAAAGAGGTAGCAAGAAGGATTTCTGGCGCCGTTGCCGGGGAGGTCTACGCAAAAGTCAACATACCAAGTAACCATCACATACCCTTATCTCCCGCATTACATTATTTGCCATTTGCCTCTCGTTTTCCTCTCCCCCACTTCACCCTTGCCGTTTTATTTGCCCTCTCTCTCTCTCTCCTTCCTCCCTCTTTATTTGCCTCTTTTTGCCCGCTTGCTTTCTGCTTGCTTGTGTGTTAGTTTGCTTGCTTGTCGCGATGACTCTACCAAAATTTGGTAACCTTCACCTTAAAAGGTTAGAATAAATCGAAAATAATGTTAGGAGTTTCATGGTTTTGCAATTTGAACATAATAGTTTCTTCAGAAATGAGCTTAAAGAACAGAAAAGTTTTATGAGTTTTATGAATAAAGAGCTTGATGATATGTCTAAAGAATTCGATGGTTTAAGTTGCTCATCTTGAGAAATTAACTGCTGAAATTTCGGATAAGCAGGCTACCCTAGTTAATAAGATGGCCGCTAAACCGAGTTGCTATGAAAATAATGATGAAGATCTAAAAGTTATTGATGTGTCCCCTATTAAATCTTTGTTTTGCAATATGAATCTTGATAATGATGGGACTGAATATGATCCACCTTTACCTAATAGGCGTTCCATGAATTCTGAATCTTTTGATCTTGATGCTAAATTCGATAAAAGTGGGATTGAAGAAATTAAAACCCTAGATGTTGCTAAACCCACTATTATGGATTTAAATGAATTTAACTATGAAAATTGCTCTTTTATTGATTGTATTTCCTTGTTGCAATCCGTGCTAAATTCTCCTCATGCTTATAGTCAAAATAAAGCGTTTACTAAACATATCGTTGATGCCTTGATGCAATATTATGAAGAAAAACTTGAATTGGAAGTTTCTATCCCTAGAAAACTTTATGATGAGTGGTAACCAACTATTAAAATTAAAATTAAAGATCATGAATGCTATGCTTTATGTGATTTGGGTGCTAGTGTTTCCACGATTTCAAAGACTTTGTGTGATTTGTTAGGTTTCCGTGATTTTGATGATTGCTCTCTAAACTTGCACCTTGCGGATTCCACTATTAAGAAACTTATGGGAAGAATTAATGATTTTCTTATTGTTGCAAATAGGAATTATGTGCCCGTAGATTTTATCGTTCTTGACATAGATTGCAATCCTTCATGTCCTATTATTCTTGGTAGACCTTTCCTTAGAACGATTGGTGCAATTATTGATATGAAGGAAGGAAATATTAGATTCCAATTTCCATTAAGGAAAGGCATGGAACACTTTCCTAGAAAGAAAATTAAATTACCTTATGAATCTATTATGAGAGCCACTTATGGATTGCCTACCAAAGATGGCAATACCTAGATCTATTCTTGCTTGTTATGCCTAGCTAAGGGCGTTAAACGATAGCGCTTGTTGGGAGGCAACAAAATTTTATTCTTATTCCTTGCTATTTGCTCCTGTTTAGTAATAAATAAATTATCTATCCTCTTTTTTGGTTGTGTTTTTTGTGTTTAATTAGTGTTTGTGCCAAGTAGAACCGTTGGGAAGACTTGGGGAAAGTCTTGTTGAACTTGCTGTAAAAAACAGAAACTTTAGCGCTCACGAGAACTGCTGTCATTTTTATTTGGAGAGTTATATTTAGTTAATTCTTTTTTAATATGATTAATAGATAAATTCCTCACGTTCAGCAATTTATTTTAGAATTTTTTGGGTTCCAGATCTTGCGCTAGCTACAGATTACTACATACTGTTCTGTTTTTGACAGATTCTGTTTTTCGTGTGTTGTTTGCTTATTTTGATGAATCTATGGCTAGTAAAATAGTTTATAAACCATAGAGAAGTTGGAATACAGTAGGTATAACACCCATATAAATAAAGAATGAGTTCATTACAGTACCTTGAAGTGGCCTTTTGTTTTCTTTCGCTAACGGAGCTCACGAGATTTTCTACTTTAAGTTTTGTGTTGTGAAGTTTTCAAGTTTTGGGTAAAGATTTGATGAATTATGGAACAAGGAGTGGCAAGAGCCTAAGCTTGGGGATGCCCATGGAACCCCCAAGATAATATAATGACACCTAAAAGCCAAAGCTTGGGGATGCCCGGAAGGCATTCCCTCTTTCGTCTACTTCTATCGGTAACTTTACCTGGAGCTATATTTTTATTCGCCACATGATATGTGTTTTGCTTGGAGCGTCTTGTATGATTTGAGTCTTTGCCTTTTAGTTTACCACAATCATCCTTGCAGTACACACCTTTTGAGAGAGCCATATATGATTTGGAATTTTTTAGAATACTCTATATGCTTCGCTTATATCTTTTGAGTTATATAATTTTGCTCTAGTGCTTCACTTATATCTTTTAGAGCACAGTGGTGGATTTGTTTTATAGAAACTATTGATCTCTCATGCTTCACTTAGATTATTTTTAGAGTCTTAATATCATGGTAATTTGCTTAAAATCCTAATATGCTTGGTATGCAAGATTAATAATAAAACTTTCTTATGAGTGTGTTGAATACTATGATAAGTTTGATACTTGATAATTGTTTTGAGATATGGAGATGGTGATATTAAAGTCATGCTAGTCGAGTAGTTGTGAATTTGAGAAATACTTGTGTTGAAGTTTGTGATTCCCGTAGCATGCACGTATGGTGAACCGTTATGTGATGAAGTCGGAGCATGAATTATTTATTGATTGTCTTCCTTATGAGTGGCGGTCGGGGACAAGCGATGGTCTTTTCCTACCAATCTATCCCCCTAGGAGCATGCGCGTAATACTTTGCTTTGATAACTTGTAGATTTTTGCAATAAGTATATGAGTTCTTTATGACTAATGTTGAGTCCATGGATTATACGCACTCTCACCCTTCCACTCTTGCTAGCCTCTCTAATACCACGCACCTTTCGCTGGTATCATACACCCACCATATACCTTCCTCAAAACAGCCACCATACCTACCTATTATGGCATTTCCATAGCCATTTCAAGATATATTGCCATGGAACTTTCCATCATTCCGTTTATTATGACACACTCCATCATTGTCATATTGCTTAGCATGATCATGTAGTTGGAATAGTATTTGCGGCAAAGCCACAGTTCGTAATTCTTTCATACTTGTCACTCATGCATCATTGCATATCCCGGTACACCACCGGAGGCATTCACATAGAGTCATATTTTGTTCTAAGTATCGAGTTGTAATTGTTGAGTTGTAAGAAAAATAAAAGTGTGATGATCATCATTACTAGAGCATTGTCCCAGTGAGGAAAGCATGATGGAGACTATGATTCCCCCACAAGTCGGGATGAGACTCCGGACGAAAAATAAATAAAAGAGGCCAAAGAAACCCAAATAAAAAAAGGGAGAAAGAAAAGAGGTCATAAAAAAAGAGAAAATTCCCAAATAAATAAAGAAATGAGAGAAAAAGAGAGAAGGGACAATGTTACTATCATTTTACCACACTTGTGCTTCAAAGTAGCACCATGATCTTCATAGTAGAGAGTCTCTCATGCTATAACTTTCATATACTAGTGGGAATCTTTCATTATAGAACTTGTCTTGTATATTCCAATGATGGGCTTCCTCAAATTTCCCTAGGTCTTCATGAGCAAGAAAGTTTGATGCACACCCACTTAGTTTCTTTTTGAGCTTTCATATACTTATAGCTCTAGTGCATCCGTTGCATGGCAATCCCTACTCACTCACATTGATATCTATTGATGGGCATCTCCATAGCCCGTTGATACGCCTAGTTGATGTGATACTATCTTCTCCCTTTTTGTCTTCTCCATAACCACTACTCTATTCCACCTATAGTGCTATATCCATGGCTCATGCTCATGTATTGCGTGAAAATTGAAAAAGTTTCCAGAATGTCAAAAGTATGAAACAATTGCTTGGCTTGTCATCGGGGTTGTGCATGATTTAAATATTTTGTGTGGTGAAGATAGAGCATAGCCAGACTATATGATTTTGTAGGGATAACTTTCTTTAGCCATGTTATTTTGAGAAGACATAATTGCTTTGTTAGTATGCTTGAAGTATTATTATTTTTATGTCAATATGAACTTTTGTCTTGAATCTTTCAGATCTGAATATTCATACCACAATTAAGAAGAATTACACTAAAATCATGCCAAGTAGCACTCCGCATCAAAAATTCTGTTTTTATCATTAACCTACTCGAGGATGAGCAGGAATTAAGCTTGGGGATGCTTGATACGTCTCCAACGTATCTATAATTTTTGATTGCTCCATGCTATAGTATCTACTGTTTTGGACATTATTGGGCTTTATTATCCACTTTTATATTATTTTTGGGACTAACCTATTAACCGGAGGCCCAGCCCAGAATTGCTGTTTTTTGCCTGTTTTAGGGTTTCGAAGAAAAGGAATATCAAACGGAGTCCAAACGGAATGAAACCTTCGGGGACGTGATTTTCTCATTGAATACAACTCAGGAGACTTGGACCCTACGTCAAGCCACGTAACAGGAGGCCACGAGGTAGGGGGGCGCGCCTACCCCCCCAGGCGCGCCCTCCACCCTCGTGAGCCCCCTGTTGCTCCACCGACGTACTTCTTCCTCCTATATATATACCCACGTACCCCCAAACGATCAGATACGGAGCAAAAACCCTAATTCCACCACCGTAACATTCTGTATCCATGAGATCCCATCTTGGGGCCTGTTCCGGAGCTCCGCCAGAGGGAGCTCGATCACGGAGGGCTTCTACATCATCATCCAAGTCCCTCCAATGAAGTGTGAGTAGTTTACTTCAGACCTACGGGTCCATAGTTAGTAGCTAGATGGCGTCTTCTCTCTTTCTGGATCTCAATACAATGTTCTCCCCCTCTCTTGTGGAGATCTATTCGATGTAATCTTCTTTTTGCGGTGTGTTTGTTGAGACCGATGAAATGTGGGTTTATGATCAAGTCTATCTATGAATAATATTTGAATCTTCTCTGAATTCTTTTATGTATGATTGGTTATCTTTGCAAGTCTCTTCGAATTATCAGTTTGGTTTGGCCTACTAGATTGATCTTTCTTGCAATGGGAGAAGTGCTTAGCTTTGGGTTCAATCTTGCAGTGTCCTTTCCCGGTGACAGTAATGGCAGCAAGGCACGTATTGTATTGTTGCCATCGAGGATAACAAGATGGGGTTTTCTTCATATTCCATGAGTCTATCCCTCTACATCATGTCATCTTTCTTAAGGCGTTACTCTATTTTTAACTTAATACTCTAGATGCATGCTGGATAGCGGTTGATGAGTGGAGTAATAGTAGTAGATGCAGGCAGGAGTCGGTCTACTTGTCTCGGACGTGATGCCTATATACATGATCATACCTAGATATTCTCATAACCATGCTCAATTCTGTCAATAGCTCAACAGTCATTTGTTCACCCACCATAGAATACTTATGCTCTCGAGAGAAGCCACTAGTGAAACCTATGGCCCCCGGGTCTATTTTTATCATATCAATCTCCTACTACTTAGTTATTTACTTTGCCATTTACTTTGCCTTTATTTTACTTTGCATCTTTGTCATAAAAATACCAAAAATATTATCTTGTCATATCTATCAGATCTCACTCTCGTAAGTGGCCCTATAGGGATTGACAACCCCTATTTGCGTTGGTTGCGAGGATTTATTTGTTTTGTGCAGGTGCGAGGGACTCGCGCGTAGCCTCCTACTGGATTGATACCTTGGTTCTCAAAAACTGAGGGAAATACTTACGCTACTTTGCTGCATCATCCCTTCCTCTTCGGGGAAAACCAACGCAGTGCTAAAAGAGGTAGCACCCTCGGGCTGCATTATTCCCAAGCCGCGTGGGTCCGTCCCTACGGCATGTATCCCTTTTGCTTATGTCGTTAGCTTATCTTGCCGGGGGCGCCCCGCGGGCTGCATCATCCCCAGGCCGCTCGGGCCGGATCCAGTGGCATGTATCTTCCTGCATTTACCCAAGCTGATTTGCCTTCCCTGCTTAACCTACCTACGGTTATCACCTGCTCGATCATCGCCTCCCACGGGGTCTCCTCACAGGCACGACGCTGGTGCATGGGTCCGTCGCTGCCACATCGACAAACCTGAGCGGTCGAGCTCTGGCTCACGGCACGCCCCGTGCACGTCACCTCACCAGGCCCTCTGTCGGTGTCGAAACCGGCGGATCTCGGGTAGGGGGTCCCGAACTGTGCGTCTAGGCCGGATGGTAACAGGAGGTAGGGTACACGATGTTTTACCCAGGTTCGAGCCCTCTTGATGGAGGTAAAATCCTACGTCCTGCTTGATTAATATTGATGATATGGGTAGTACAAGAGTAGATCTACCACGAGATCAGAGAGGCTAAACCCTAGAAGCTAGCCTATGGTATGATTGTATGTTATGGTTGTTGTCCTACGGACTAAAAACCCTTCGGTTTATATAGACACCGAAGAGGGTTAGGGTTACACAAGGTCGGTTACCAAGGAGGAGATATCCATATACGTATTGCCTAGCTTGCCTTCCACGCCAAGTAGAGTCCCATCCGGACACGATACGAAGTCTTCAATCTTGTATCTTCATAGTCCAACAGTCCGGCCAAAGGATATAGTCAGGCTATCCGGAGACCCCCTGATCCAGGACTCCCTCAGTAGCCCCTGAACCAGGTTTCAATGATGATGAGTCCGGCGCGCAGTATTGTCTTCGGCATTGCAAGGCGGGTTCCTTCTCCGAATACATCACAGAAGAACTTGAGAACGAGGATAGTGTCCGACCCTGCAAAATAAGTTCCACGTACCACCGTAGAGAGAATAGTATTTCCGCAGATCTAATTTTCTGGCTTTTTTTGGCAGCATGACGTTACGTCATGGCCCGGTGATTATTCGAACCGTTTCTTTTAACCAGTCCCGCACATAACGCGAGGCAGTTTTTTGACACGTCTTGTCAAAGCAGAGATCGTGTCCCCTTATTACAGCATTCTCATCAATACGGGCGTGAGTAACCCAACCGCGCCATCAATTGCGGCGCTTGGGGGATAAGCGAGTTTTACCAGGCAAGTGGGGACGCTTAGCTTCGTCCGCCCATATAAAGGGATAAGGATTCACCTTTCTATCCACGCCTTCTTCCTCCTTTGCTCATCCGTTTTCGCACACTCGAGCTCTAGCGCCCAAGCCCACACTTCCGCCTCAACCCTCTCCAACTATGTCCGGAGCGGGAGGCAAGTGGATGGTCTCCTCCGTCACGGAGGGAGACATCAAGAAACTGAGGAGAGCCGGATACCTGCCCGACGACATCGTGCACCGGCTCCCCGATGAGGGGCAGCTCATCCCCACCCCCAGGCCCCATGAGAGGGTAGTATTCCTCACCCATTTCCTCCGCGGATTGGGATTCCCTCTCCATCCCTTCGTCCGGGGGCTCATGTTTTATTACGGCCTGCATTTCCACGATCTGGCCCCGAACTTCATCCTCAACATCTCGGCGTTTATCGTCGTGTGCGAGGCCTTCCTCCGCATCAAGCCCCACTCCGGCTTATGGCTGAAGACCTTCAATGTCAAGCCAAAGGTGGTGGGCGGCTGCCAGGTGGAGTGCGGAGGCGCCATGGTGGGCAAGATGCCCAACATAACATGGCTCGAGGGCTCCTTTGTGGAAACCATAAAGGGGTGGCAATCGGGGTGGTTCTATATCACCGAGCCGCGTGACCCTGCATGGGCAGTGGCCCCCGAGTTTCGATCTGGCATTCCCACGCGGCTCACCTCCTGGAAAGAGAAGGGCCTGTCCTGGGGTAATTCGAAAGAGCTTACCGGACTCCAAACATGTATTCAAAACATGGTGGACAAGAAGCTCAAGCTTGTAAACATAGTCCAAGTCATGCTCATCTGTCGGATACTCCCGTGCCAACAATGGGAGTTCAATCCGGCGCAGCACCGAACTCTGAATAGGCTCTTCGACATGACTCATGAAGACGCTTGGAGGGTGCTGTTCAAAAGTGCCGAGGTCCCCCCCTATTACGGAGGATCGCGGATTCAGCGCGAAGCGCCAAGTCAGTGCGGTAAGCTACTCTACCTTTCACAGGATACTTTATTTTTTCATATAGATTGACTCTATGCGGGATCTAAACTCCCGTACCTTTGACAGGACTGGCAGAAGATGGCCGGACAGATCGACTGTCCGGCTCCTTTGCCCGAAGGCCCCGCAGATGCTCTTCTGGCGAAGATGTTGACTCCGGCCCCTTATAAGGTGCCGGAGAAGACCAAGAAGGCCACGGGAACTCGAAAGAGTTCCCGACGCCAGGCGTCATCGGACTCACCGTCTGATGACTCTGCGGCGCACTCTTCCCCCGAAGACGAGGAAGAAGAAGAAGAAGGTGCTCCCCCACCGACTGGGGGAGACAAGAAAAGGAAGGCCGCCCCAACTGGGGAGGCCGGAGGGTCCAAGAAGGGAAGGACTCTCCTTCCGGACAGCTCCACCGCCGCCGACGAAGGCGAAGACAAGTGGTTGCCCAGGGCCAAGCCCCCGGGGAGATCGTAAGTATTCAGATACCAAAGTAACCCATAGGATTCCTTTGTCGCACTGTTTTCCCTAACGCCGAACACAATTATGCAGGCCGCCCCGAGCCAGTATCGATGTATCGTCGGACGGCTCCTTGGGCTTGTCGGACATGGATAGCGATCCAGTCCTGACCGCCACCTCCCCTCATCCTGCCGATGATGCCGAGGTGTTATCTCAAGAGGCACCGAATCGAGGGGAGACAGTCCCGGAGGCGCCTCAAGGCGACCTTCCGGACTCTGGGAGCCGAGGGGACGGGGCCCCTAAGAGCTCTGACTTCGGCCCTCAGCCGAACACCGCGCCGGACCCTCCAGCGGTTTCGGGCTCGGGCAGGCAGCCTCCTTCTAAGAGGGGCAAGACGCCTGTGCCGGTGACCTCTGTCCATCCAGAGGCGCCGGACAATCTGCTGGAAGCGCTTCACAGCAGCGCTTCCATCGACGAGGAGCACCGCACTATCATGAGTGCGGTGATCCAGAAGGTTCAATCCGTCAAGAGTGGATTGACTGAAGCCTGTGCCAGCCTTCTAACAGGCTTCGAGGTAAGTATTTTTAAAATGTAGTAGAAATATTACTGCATAGACAGTAGCCCCTAATGCTTTGTTCGGTGTTCACAAAGAAAAGCCGAACAAAGGATCAAATAATATCACAGGAGTCTAATATAGGTGTGCCAATATGCGTATGTAGGCTTCGCTGCTGGCGTCCGCCGCACTGACTGCGGAGGTCGCCGTATTGAAGCAGGACCTCGAGGGGTCCAGGAAAGAGCTCGGCCTTGCCAAGAGGCAGCTCGAGGAGAACAAGGGTAAGTAATACCCCGTCTATAGATATGTAAAAAGGCCGCGATTGCAAAATGACAGGATCATCGTATGTTTGTCAGGGGCCACGACCGAGGTGGCGACCCTGAAGTAAGCCCTAACCGAGGCCGAAGATACAGCGGCCAAGGAGCGCATTGAGCGAGAGAAGCATGAGGCTTGGGTGGGCAAGGTGCAGAAAGAGCTCCAGGCTCTCGTGACAAAGCACGAGGCGTTGGAGCTTGACTCGAAGACGTGAGAGTCTGAGCTTGCCGCGGCCCTTGATAGCGCAAAGAGTGCCAAGGCCGTGGCCCAAAAGGTCCTCCAGGAGATCGACGCAATGAAGAAGATAATGGCGGGTAAGGCTTTCTATATGCAAAGCAAGCATGTAAAAGTAAATTGCCGATTACTTACCCGGATCCGGAGCTCTTCAGGAGCATTCGTAGATTTGCCCCGCAGTGTGTCCGATGCCGCACAATTTTACCAGGTCGAGGACGGAAGCTCGACGGAGAAGCTGTTCTGGTCTCAGTATGCTGAGGCCGAACATCCGGTGCCGATGAGCGACCAGCTGAAGCAGATGGTCGAGCTACATAAGGCGGCCGATCAGGCCATGAAGGGCTTTATAGTACGGTTGTGGCCTGGCTACGCCCTTCCGAACAACTTCTTCGGCCTGGTGAGGTGGCTTGTGGATGCCTGCCCACGGCTGGAGGTCGTCAAGCGATCCGTCTGCATTGAAGGTGCACGCCGGGCTTTCGCCCGTGTGAAATTGCAGTGGGTCAAGCTAGACGCCATGAAGCTGATCAAGGAGAGGCCGCCGGAGGGCAAGGAGCACCGCCACCCCGAGATGTACTATGAGAGTGTTCTGCCGGGTGCCCGTCTTATCGCGGATGAGTGTTCAAAAGATGTAATATTTGAGTAAACTCGCTCATTTTATCCTGTATTTATGAAACTTGTTTTATATGCGCTATGCAACGCTTGTTTGAATTTAAAATATTACCTTCTGTTTGGCTGTTTATCCAATCTGAGAGATGGCTAGTCCTCGGCTTCTGCCCCCATGCCACGAGTGCTAGGGTGTTCAGGATAAACCTGAGCACTCTTGTTCCCATATTTGGGTCCTTCGAGGGAGGTGCTCAGCATAACGAACAAGGCAACCGGACTAATAATGCTTTATCACTCTCACTTAGCCATAGAATTCTATAATTTTAAATTTCAGCGAAGCCCCTGATATTCGGAAGGCCAAATTCGGGGCGCGGTACACGCCTTTAAGCCAGACAGGGCCGGCCCCTCGCCCTAAGCGGCATAAGTCTTTAGGGACTCAAAAAACCTCGCCGAACAGCGACCAGTCTCTCGCCTTATCATGACAGTCAGTTTTAGCTTTCTCTACTGAGGTTCTCAGCCCGGCAGAACCGAGGCACAATCGCAGTAGTTCTCCTAGAGCTACCTTAGCCGATAGAGCGGAACGTAAGGTACCAAAACATAGGAGCCGGGGAAACCCAACATTTGACCAAAGATATGATTCGGAGCTGATGCATATAATGCTATAAGTTCGGGGTGGCGCACTTGTGAAAGTGTTCGGACTTTTCACACCGCATTGTGGGGTACGTGAACCCCTGGTGTATTGGCCATACCAAAGTGTACGGTTGCAAGGCGTCGTTAATGAACACAAACATATATATAACAAAAATGCAATAATAGTCGTAATGTCATGCATTGTTTATTAAAAAACTGCGTTAAAGCAGAGTGATACAGATAGTACGATAAGCAAAGAGTAGGACTAAGTCCCTTCCAAGGGCAAGCTGAGTAATGATATTAAATTGAATATTTCACTCGTTACTGTAATCAACCTGGGAATTCCGTGGTATGACGTAGCTGTCTGCCTCCTTGGTTGCTGCATCATGTGTTTGGCAATAGTGCTGCCGGACAATGTTTCCAGAGATTAAGGTCCTGAAAGAAAAAGAAAAATAACCGAACGGGAAGCCCCTAGTGCGGTTTAGGCCGCGTCTTGGGGCATGCCGTAGTTGTGCCCCCCTCCCACCTGTGCCCATGGTACTTTTAATGCGTAATTATGTACGCGCGACACAAGTTTTGCCACTGGGCTGGGATTGGGGTGGTCGCGGTATTGCTACGCGAGCTCAAATCACGCCAGGCGGTCTATTTGCCGATTTCCCCGAGCACGCTTGAAGGTGTCCGGGCTGTGAAGCGCCGAACTGGTTGATTGCCTTGAGAGGCTGCATTGCGCTTCTGCTACAAGGGCCGCGGTGTGCTCCTCTATTCTGAGAGAGCGCTCTGTGTTTCCATTGACTGTAATAACTCCGCGGGGTCCTGGCATCTTGAGCTTGAGGTATGCATAATGCGGTACCGCATTGAATCTAGCAAATGCGGTTTGCCCGAGCAGCGCGTGATAACCACTGTGGAACGGGACTATATCAAAGATTAACTCTTCGCTTCGGAAGTTATCGGGGGATCCGAAGACCACTTCCAGTGTAATTGAGCCTGTGCAATGGGCCTCTACACCTGGAATGACGCCCTTAAAGGTCGTTTTGGTGGGTTTGATCCTCGAGGGGTCTATACCCATTTTGCACACTGTGTCTTGATAAAGCAGGTTCAGGCTGCTGCCGCCGTCCATAAGGACTCGAGTGAGGTGAAATCCGTTGATGATTGGGTCTAGAACCAATGCGGCGAATCCGCGGTGACGGATACTAGTGGGGTGGTCCCTGCGATCGAAGGTGATCGGGTAGGAGGAACAAGGGTTGAACTTTGGGGCGACTGGCTCCAACGCATATACGTCCCTGAGCGCACGCTTCCGCTCCCTCTTGGGGATGTGGGTTGCGTATATCATGTTCACCGTCCACACCTGCGGGGGAAACCTCTTCTGTCCTCTAGTGTGCGGCTGCCGGGGTTCCTCCTCGTCATCGTTATGCGGCCCCTTGTCCTTGTTTTCGGCAATTAACTTGCCGGCCTGCTTGAACACCCAACAATCCCTGTTGGTGTGATTGGCTGGCTTGTCTGGGGTGCCGTGTATTTGACACGAGCGATCGAGTATGCAGTCCAAGCTGGACGGACCTGGCGTACTTTGTTTGAATGGCTTTTTCTGCTGATCGGGTTTAGAGCCTTTGAATCCGGCATTGACTGCCGTATCCTCAGTATTTTCGCTGTTAATGCAGTGCTTATGCTTGTTGCGACGTGACCTGCTATTGCCGTCCTTGGTATCTGAGGTACCATGGTTCGTTGATATGTTATTACTGCGAGCCAGCCAGCTGTCTTCTCCCACACAAAAGCGGGTCATGAGCGTCGTGAGAGCTGCCATAGATTTTGGCTTTTCCTGACCAAGGTGCCGGGCTAGCCACTCGTCTCGGATGTTGTGCTTGAAAGCCGCTAAGGCCTCCGCATCCGGACAGTCAACGATTTGATTTTTCTTTGTAAGGAACCGAGTCCAGAATTGCCTGGCCGACTCTTCTGGCTGCTGAATTATGTGGCTCAAGTCATCGGCGTCTGGTGGTCGAACATAAGTGCCCTGAAAGTTGTCGAGGAATGCGGCTTCCAGATCTTCCCAATAGCTAATGGAGTCCGCTGGCAAGCTGTTAAGCCAATGCCGCGCTAGTCCTTTAAGCTTTAGTGGGAGGTATTTGATGGCGTGTAAGTCATCACCATGGGCCATGTGGATGTGGAGGAGGAAGTCCTCAACCCATACTGCGGGATTTGTTGTGTCATCGTATGATTCAATGTTTACAGGTTTGAAACCTTCTGGGAATTGATGTTCCATTACTTCGTCTGTGAAGCATAAGGGGTGTGCGGCGCCTCTGTATTGGGCTATATCTCGACGCAGCTCGAATGGGTCGTGCCTGCTGTGTTCGGCCCGACCGGATTTGCTTTTACTGTATCCGGCGTGACGTATGTTGTCTTGCAGAGTGGTGCGCCCTCGTGATCCGTAGATCGATCTTGAATGCTTTGCCTTGTCCTCCAATATGTCTCGCAGGTCTGGCGTATCTCCCCATGCCTTTTTATTTGAATGGCGTTGGGGTGGAGGCTGAGCTTTTGGCTGGAATGCCTCTCTATCGCGGCCACGAGGTGGCCGATCAGCCGTATCATACACTTCTTCCTCCAGTCGGGGTAGTAACCTGCGCCTTGGGTAACTCTTGGAGGGGCGCTCGAGTTTATATTCCTCGGCCGCGAGGACTTCAGTCCATTTGTCAGCTAGCAGATCTTGGTCAGCTTGAAGCTGCTGCTGCTTTTTCTTCAGGCTATTTGTCGTGGCCATAAGCCTGCGCTTGAAGCGCTCTTGTTTGACGGGATCCTCTGGAACGGTGAATTCATCGTCGCCGAGGCTTGCCTCGTCTTCGGAGGGGGGGATGTAATTGTCATCCTCCTCCTCTCCATCTGCCGCTCTCTCAGGAGAGCTGGCTCCTTCATCCTCCTGCTCTAAATCTTGCTGGAGGGGATTGTTGTTGTCTTCGGCACTATCCGGAGTATTATTATCTCCTGTGCCGGTATCACCACTTTTGCTTTGGCGGGATTTAGAGTGGCGCCGCTGACGTTGGCGCTTGGGTTGCTTCTTGGAGGGGTCATCCTCCGCTATCCCGTCACCATTGCCTTCGTTGGGTGTATCCACCATGTATATGTCATATGACGAGGTGGCTTTCCAGTGCCCTATAGGTGCTGGTTCATGTTCGTCTCCTACATCGTCGTCCATACTGTCAATGTCTTCGGGGTCGAAGTTGAGCATGTCGGTTAAATCATCGATAGTGGCTATGAAATGGGTGGTGGGTGGGCGTCGAATTTCTTCGTCATCCGCATCCGAATCCTGTTGGCCATAATCCAGCCAGGGCTCTCCTGACAAAGAGAGAGACCTTAGTGAATTCAGAATGTCGCCGAAGGGCGAGTGTTGAAAGATATCCGGGGCGGTGAATTCCATGATCGGCGCCCAACCGGATTTGATTGGCAGGGGCGCGGATGGTTCGGAGTCCGGGAAAGAGTCTGGCACCTTGGAGTCACGGGCTGCGCAGAGGGTTAGGCAGGTGTTCGGCTCGACCGCCGTTGAGACTGCAGCCCCTGAGGCGGTGTCTAACCACCCATCCTTGATTTGCGCAGTTGGCTCCGAACTAAGGGTCGGAGCTGATGCGGGCGCGGCCTCTGGGGTACTGTTCGGCAGCAGAGCTAGGTCATACCCATCATGATAGTGCGGCGCGCCCGGCTGTGGCTCGAATCCGTCGAAGATCAAGTCTCCGCGGATGTCGGCCGTGTAGTTCAAACTTCCAAATCTGACCTGATGGCCAGGGGCGTAGCTTTCAATCTGCTCCAGATGGCCAAGCGAATTAGCCCGCAGTGCAAAGCCGCCGAATACGAAGATCTGTCCGGGGAGAAAAGTCTCACCCTGGACGGCATCGCTATCGATGATAGTAGGAGCCATCAAGCCTAACGGTGACGACACAGAGGAACTCTCAATGAAAGCACCAATGTCGGTGTCGAAACCGGTGGATCTCGGGTAGGGGGTCTCGAACTGTGCATCTAGGCCGGATGGTAACAGGAGGCAGGGGACATGATGTTTTACCCAGGTTCGGGCCCTCTTGATGGAGGTAAAACCCTACATCCTGCTTGATTAATATTGATGATATGGGTAGTACAAGAGTAGATCTACCACGAGATCAGAGAGGCTAAACCCTAGAAGCTAGCCTATGGTATGATTTTATGTTATGGTTGTTGTCCTACGGACTAAGAACCCTTCGGTTTATATAGACACTGGAGAGGGTTAGGGTTACACAAGGTCGGTTACCAAGGAGGATATATCCATATACGTATTGCCTAGCTTGCCTTCCACGCCAAGTAGAGTCCCATCCGGACACGAGATGAAGTCTTCAATCTTGTATCTTCATAGTCCAACAGTCCGGCCAAAGGATATAGTCCAGCTGTCCGGAGACCCCCTAATACAGGACTCCCTCACCCTCAGTGCCTTCACTTCATCCGGACTGTAACGCCCCGGACACACCCGCCGGTGGTCGTTACTCCTGGCCGGATCTAGACTGGCCCCACAAATCAATACTAGTCTTTTCTGCGCACTTTGTCCTCACTCATGCGCACCCGGGAGCAACTTCCCGGTCGGTCACCCATCCTGACACTACTCCAAGTTGAGCACGCTTAACTTTGGAGTTCTGTCCGAATGGGCTCCCAGAAAAGAAGGAATTCCTTATTGATATGAGTAGTCTATCATCCCTAATAAGCCAGGCTATCACATACACCCCCACTCAGAGGAACCGACGTCCTCGTCGGGCCACAGGAACGTTCCCTCTTGGCACATACGTCTGTGCATCCAGTCCGGTACATGTGCCATGCCGGGTGCCACGACGGGTCACAAACGTCATGAACAACATGACCGCGCACCTGTTCGCAACCATCCGTGTAACCGCGAGGGTCGGCTCTGATACCAAACTTGTAACGCCCCGGACACACCCGTCGGTGGTCGTTACTCCTGGCGGGATCTAGACTGGCCCCACAAATCAATACTAGTCTTTTCTGCGCACTTTGTCCTCACTCATGCGCACCAGGGAGCAACTTCCCGGTCGGTCACCCATCCTGACACTACTCCAAGCTGAGCACGCTTAACTTTGGAGTTCTGTCCGAATGGGCTCCCGGAAAAGAAGGAATTCCTTATTGATATGAGTAGTCTATCATCCCTAATAAGCCAGGCTATCACACGGACCAACCAGCGGCGGGCTGACGGCTGTAACGGCAAACCATGTTCTTCTTGTGCCTGTTCACAGGGACCTCGCGGGGAGAATGGTAGGCGGCACCGCGAGTCTCCTTTCTCTCGTGCAATTCGCTTGCGTGTTAAAAGGGGGGCTCTTGAGCATCGCGACTCAGGATCTCTTACTGGCTCTCCAGCCCTCACCCCCTGGCCTTGACCATGGCATCACGACCTGGCATACCAGCGGTGGCTGAGCTCGCTCGAGGGCCGGGACTTGAGGACGTAGAGCACTAAGGAGAGCATGAGGGGAGGGAAACTCGTATGGGCTGGCCTAGCTATGCCGCACGAATAGGCGCGCAGCCCTAGCACAGCGTCAGGAGTCGCCACGAGATCAACAAGATAAGTCCCGCACTCGGATCGGCTAAATGTTTGGGCCTATTGGTCACTCACGCCTTGCCGCAACCCCGTTGCGGCCACGTCAACTCCCTTTCTCACCTTACCATGGCTGCTTGAGCGCTAAGGGGGACCTCCTGAGCATCGCGCCTCAGGGGCTCTGACTGGACCTCGGGCCGCACACCTCCTGGCCTTGACCACGGCACACGACCTGGCATACCAGCGACGGCTGTAGCCTGCCTGGGGACCGGGACCTGTCAGTATAGAGCAACAAGCTATCGCGAGGAAAGAAAGAGGGGACCGAGCCTTAACGGGACATGCGTTCACCAAATTCTCATAACAGGGAAGATAAGCACAAAAGACATTACGAACCCTTACATTCCCCCACGGGGTAATTCATGATTCTTCGCAGGAAACAAAAGCTGATACTAAGGGGAATCCTATCTACATCCTTCCGTGGTGGATAGCATCATCAACAGTGGGCCACGGGAGGCCGGCGCCAACCCCATCCAGATCAGCGGCGGTGACGGCCGGACTCCACAGCTCTGCTCCGAGCGCGGCGAGAGCTCGGGGGCACGTAGCTATCGTCGCTCGTCTCCGGAATCTCGTAGAGCAGGGGAGCTGCTGGACTCCCAAGGGCTGCTGCTGCTAGAGTGGTCGCGAGCGGAGCGCGCGTCAGCCTCACGCTCCTCTCCGGAGCATCACTCCAGGCGGTGGCCCTCGACATCGAAGACCTTGAAGAAGAGCATGGAGACGCCGTCGTACTCAAAGTGGATCGCGAGGGCGCCCCTCGCACGGCAGACCCACGCGATCTCGCCCCAGCCGCGAGTCATGAAGATCTTATCGGTGGGGACCGCTTCGATCTCCACTCCAGTCGCCGGAGTGCTGCAGTCGGCGTGCTACAGCCAGAGCTCGAGAGGCCCCCTCGGTGGCATCAGGTCGGAGAAGAACCGCGGGAAGCGGATCCAGGAGCTTGGAGGCATCGGCGCCCACAGCACCAACTCATGCGAGGAGTCCGCGACGTGAACCCAGGGGTGACGGCGCGCGCCGCCGTGGCGCGGCGACCCCGGATGCGGCGTGGGCGGCGCTGTTCATCACTTCGTCCTCCCGAGCCCTCGGCTCGGGCGTACAAGGGCAGCGGGTACCCCGGAGGAGGCCGCTCGCACCAAGGCCTCAACACCACCTGCATCGCCGCTTCATCACGGCGATGGATCGACCTTTTCTTCGGCGGAAGAGGCCCCGGATCATCACGGGGGGCCTTTCCTTTCTCTTCAGTAGAAAACTTTCTGATGGGCGCCATTGTTGTCAGCAGTGGAGCAAGGAGGAAGAAGCAAGAAAGCGAGAAGAGGTGGGTGACGGGGGATCCGCCCCCTCCCCATTTATAGCAAGAGAAGGCCAACTAACATCTCCCACGATCGCAGGTAATGATAGCTTTCCTTGCATATCGCATGAACTTGTCAAGTCGTGCAGTTGCCGAGGCAGCATGGGGAAGCGGAGACGCCCACGTCCAATCAACCGCCATGCGTCAACCAAGGCCGCAGGCTTTTGGGGGCCAGCGGTGCTCCGAACTTGACCCTTGGCTTCGCCGTGAAGCCAAACCCGAGCACACCTTGGGCCCGGGGGCTACTGTCGGCGTTCTAGGAACGGGGGTCCCTAGACTTGCCAGCCTGCGGCCCGCGGCGTGGCTAAGCCAGCAGGCCGTACGGCTCATATTCACCAACAAAGCATCCAAGACCCTCACGAGGGTCCAAGCCTCGTGAGGCGGACGACGCAAGACCTCCTCTGGAGTGGCCTAGCTAGGCAGGCTCACGAGGAACGGAGATATCAAGGCGGGGCAAACCTCACGAGGCCCTCGTGACGTGAGCTATGACGCACGACGCCAGGCGGGCGCCAGCGCGCGCAGCGTCCTTGTTTCCTCTTTGGTGCTAAGGAGGCCAGTGCAGGCGAAGAGTACCGAGGCATCAGGCAAAGGTTGCTATATTGGTGCAATGAGACCAAGACCAGGAGGACGGCAAGATGGAGGTCATCGTGGAGCCCAAGACGGCGTCACCACCAGAGCCTTTCACGGGCGAAGACCACTTTTGTCAGGATAGCTTGTACTAGCTCTCCCCCTTCAAATTTGCCCACCGTTGTTGGCTCCCTTCCCGCTCGATATTTGGGAAGAGGACCAGGGCCTATATAAGTAGAGCTACCCACCATAGTAGAGGAGGGCCGAGCTGATCGCATCTCATCTCATCTCATCTTAGCTTGACCCAACCCGATCGAGAGCCTACTCACAAGAACACCTCAACCTCAGGAGGTTGTTCTTCCCTTGTAATGTTCATCATCAGCCTAGAGGCAATCCACCACCACCACACTGGAGTAGGGTATTACACCACAACGGTGGCCCGACCAGTATAAACCCCGTGTCTTTTTGTGTTGCGAGTTCTTCGAGTTCGTCCGCGAGATCTTAGCGAGCTAGGGCGTAGATTGGTGGGAAGGGAAGACTTCGCACGCACCCCAGTGTTCGAACCTTAGGGGTTTGCTGGAACCCCACATCCGACAGCTCGAGGTTGATGTAGTTCGTCAAGAGTTGATCTACCTACACGGGTTCATTTACCTACACGAGTTAGTTTTGCAAGGAAGAGCACTGATGTATCCAAAATGACAATCATGAAATTTGATACATATAATTTGTCAAAGGATATGTTGAAGGGTCTCGTGCTTCCTTGTCATCAACCACCTTCTTGTAGAGACTTGGTGATGTAGAGATTGCTCAGGATGTGGGAGAGTTGCAATCTCATAGATTTGGATTCATCCAAGTACCTACAAGGGTTAGATAGCATGCAAGGGTGCAAATATATCCAGGACATATAAATAGCAACATGAAAGAAATAACAAGGATTAGTCAAAGGCTCATGCCTTGCATGTATCCAAATGGAGTTCCTACTCCAAGTTTGAAGCATCAATGATGTTCAATTCACCTCTCAAACGACAAAAGACTTTCTCATCAAGCGGTTTGGTAAATATATCCGCCAATTGCTTATCGGTGCGAACATGCTTAAGATCAATGTCCCCTTTAGCAACATGATCTCGAATGAAATGATGATGAACTTCAATATGCTTAGTTCGAGAATGTTGCACAGGATTGTGAGAAATCTTAATAGCACTCTCATTGTCACAAAGCAATGGAACATGTTTCACATTGATCGCATATTCTTTAAGAGTTTGGGTCATCGAAAGTAATTGAGCACAACATGAACTGGCGGCAATGTATTCCGCTTCGGCGGTGGATGAGGATACCGAGTTTTGTTTCTTGGTAGACCAAGACACAAGAGATCTACCAAGAAATTGACAAGTACCCGAAGTGGACTTTCTATCAACCTTGTCTCCGGCATAGTCCGAGTCGGAATAGCCAACAAGATCAAAAGACGACCTGTTAGGATACCAAATGCCAAAATTTGGTGTATGTATTTAAGTATCTCACTATTCTTTTCACAGCCTTAAGATGACATTCTTTGGGGGCCGCTTGATATCATGCACACACTTAGCATAATATCAGGATGAGAGACACATAGATATAACAATGAACCGATCATGGAGCGGTAAACTTTTTGATCAACTGGTTCACCATCCTTAGTCAAGTCAACTGTCCACTAGTAGGCATGGGAGTTTTCATACCTTTGCTTTCTTGCATGTTGAACTTCTTGAATAAGTCCTTGGTGTACTTAGTTTGAGAGACAAAGGTGCCTTCCTTAGTTTGCTTGATTTGTAAACCAAGAAAGAACTTGAGTTCACTCATCATAGACATCTCAAACTTCTCTGACATTAGCTTTCCAAACTTCTCACTAAAATGAGGGTTAGTTGAGCCAAATATGATATCATCAACATAAATTTGGCATACAAATAACTCACCATTAACCCTTTTAGTAAAAAGAGTAGAATCTATTTTTCCAATTTCAAAGCCTTTTTCAATAAGGAACTTGGTCAAGCATTTATACCATGCTCTAGGAGCTTGTTTAAGACCATAAAGAGCTTTGTGAAGTTTGTAAACATGATTAGGTTTCTTAGGATTGACAAAGCCGGGAGGTTACTTAACATAAACTTCCTCGTGGACAGGGTGTGGCCCCCCTGACGTGGACCTTTTCGCCAATATTTTTTATATATTCCAGAAATAATCTCCGTTGATTTTCAGGTCATTCCGAGAACTTTTATTTATGCACAAAAATAACACCATGGCAATTCTGCTGAAAACAACGCCAGTCCGGGTTAGTTCCATTCAAATCATGCAAGTTGGAGTCCAAAACAAGGGCAAAATTGTTTGGAAAAGTAGATACGACGGAGAGGTATCAACTCCCCCAAGCTTAAGCCTTTGCTTGTCCTCAAGCAATTCAATTGATAAACTGAAAGTGATAAAGAAAAACTTTTACAAACTCTGTTTGCTCTTGTTGTTGTAAATATGTAAAGCCAGCATTTAAGTTTTCAGGAAAGATTATGAACTAACCACATTCGCAATAACATTTAGGTCTCATGTTTACTCATATGAATGGCATAATCAACTAGCGAGCAAGAATAGTAAATCTCGGATGACAACACTTTCTCAAAACAATCATAATATGATATAACAAGATGGTATCTCGCTATCCCTTTCTGAGACCGCAAAACATAAATGTAGAGCACCTTTAAAGATCAAGGACTGACTAGACATTGTAATTCATGGTAAAAGAGATCCATTCAAGTCATACTCAATGTAAACTAACAGTAATGGATGCAAATGACAGCGGTGCTCTCCAACTGGTGCTTATTAATAAGAGGATGATGACGCAACATAAAAGTAAATAGATAGGCCCTTCGTAGAGGGAAGCAGGGATTTGTAGAGGTGCCAGAGCTCGGTTTTGAAATAGATATGAATAATATTTTGAGCGGTATACTTTCATTCTACATAACAATCGAGAGATCTCAATATCTTCCATGCTACACACATTATAGGCGGTTCCCAAACAGAATGGTAAAGTTTATACTCCCCCTCCACCAACAAGCATCAATCCATGGCTTGCTCGAAACAACGAGTGCCTCCAACTAACAAGAGTCCCGAGGGAGTTTTGTTTGCAGTTATTTTGATTTGATTTGCATAAAGCATGGGACTGGGCATCCCGGTGACCAGCCATTTTCTCGTGAGTGAGGAGCGGAGTCCACTTCTCTTGAGAATAACCCGCCTAGCATGGAAGATACAAACAACGCTAGTTGATACATGAGCTATTCGAGCATACAAAACAGAATGTTTATTTGAAAGTTTAGAGTTTGGCACATAGAAATTTACTTGGAACGACAGGTAGATACCGTATATAGGTAGGTATGGTAGATCCATATGGAATAACTTTGGGGTTTATGGGATTGGATGCACAAGCAGTATTCCCGCTTAGTACAAGTGAAGGCTAGAAAAAGACTGGGAAGCGACCAGCTAGAGAGCGACAACAGTCATGAACATGCATTAAAATTAATCAACACCGAATGCAAGCATGAGTAGGATATAATGCACCTTGAACATAAATATCGTAGAGGCTATGTTGATTTTGTTTCAACTACATGCGTGAACATGTGCCAAGTCAAGCCACTCGAATCATTCAAAAGAGGATACCACCCTATCATACCACATCACAACCATTTTAATAGCATGTTGGCACGCAAGGTAAGCCATTATAAACTCCTAGCTAATTAAGCATGACATAAGAAACTAAAATCTCTAATTGTCATTGCAAACATGTTTCTTCCATAATAGGCTGAATCAGGAACGATGAACTAATCATATTTACAAAAACAAGAGAGGTCGAGTTCATACCAGCTTTTCTCATCTCAATAAGTTCATCATATATCGTCATTATTCCCTTTCACTTGCACGACCGAATAGTGTGGATAATAATAATAGTGCACGTGCATTGGACTAAGATGGAATCTACAAGCATTCAATTCAAGAGAGAAGACAAGGTAATATGGGCCCTTTGTTAGATCAACAATAATGCATAAACGAGCCACTCAACATTTTCATTATGGTCGTCTCTTCTCGACCCCCAAAGAAAAGAAAAGAAACAAAACTATTTACACGGGAAAGCTCCCAACAAGCAAAAGAAGAACGAGAAATATTTTTTGGTTTTCTTTTAATTATTACTACTACATGCATAGAAAGTAAACTAGCTTAAAAGCTACAACTAATTTTTTTGGTTTTTCTTAAGGTTTATCAAACACACAAGAAGAAAGCATATAAAGGGAGATAAACTAGCATGGATATTACAATGAAAAAGTATGAGCACCGACAACTAGCATGAGTGTGTGAACATGAATGTAATGTCGGTGAGAAATACGTACTCCCCCAAGCTTAGGCTTTTGGCCTAAGTTGGTCTATGGCTACGGCTGGCCTGGCGGATATCCAAAGTTATAGTTGGGTCGTACTGAGATGCAGCGGCAATTGCCTGATGAGCTGCAGCATGGAGGCGGGCTGCCTCCGCCATCCTCTCATACTCGGTCGCCTCCTCCCTGGTTATAACATATCTCCCCTTTGCCTGAAGGTCAAAGAAAGCGGGAGCAGGGAGAGCGACGTGATAGGTGCGTCGTCTATCAAAGATTAGTCGGTACTGGAGGGACTGGTCGTCTCTCAACAAACTGATGACGAACCATAGCATCATAATCTAGATAAGAAGGAGGCAACTCAATATCATCTCCACGTATGGGTATCTCAAGAAAGTTAGCTATACGAGTTGCATAAATTCCACAAAAGAAATCTCCATGAATAGTATTATTATGCAACCTACGTGCAACTATAGCCCCCAAGTTGTATTGTTTATCTCCTAGAACAACGCTCTTGAGAACACTAAGATCTGGCACACACATGTGACATGCCTCATCCTTACCATTTATGCATCTTCCTATGAAGAGAGCAAAATAATGTATAGCAGGAAAATGAATGCTCCCTATGGTGGCTTGTGTTACATCTCTAGATTCCCCCACAGTTATAATAGCAAGAAAATCTCTATATTCAGATTTGCGAGGTTCACTAACATTACCCCACTGTGGGAGTTTACAAGTAGTGTTAAAATCTTCTAAGTCCATGGTGTAAGATTTATCATAAAGATCAAACATGACAGTTTGAGAATTGCGTGATGATGAAAATTCAAACCTTCTCACAAAGGAATCAGTGAGGTAGTGGTACTGGCGGCACTTATCTGCCGTGAAGCTCTCAATATCGGCATTACGCACATATGCTTCAAATTCCTCCTTGATTCCTGATCAAACCATAAAGTCCTCTGACGGCCATTCACAAGGCCGCACTTGAGCATCCCTCGGTGGTTCATAGTCCGCATTGCGTATTGCGGGTCTGGGTCCTTGCTTCCTTGAAGAACCACCTTGGTACATTTTCCTAAACATATTTCTTCCTCTGAAAAATTTCTGATTTTTTTAGTAACTTCAAAATAAAAGTGTACCAAACTCAACAAAATTAATAGCAACTACTCCTACCAGTGCCTAGAGGATATACCATGCATTAAAACTACTTTTAACCATATAAATTTTACATGCAAGCTCAAGAACAGGGTCACCTAAGCAGCAAAAAATTGCAACGAATAAAGCACTAGAACAAAAACTAATTGGATCATTGGAGGAGTCACATGCAGTTTTGTGAATGGAGCTTTGAGCTAGGAGATCGAAAATGGCAGCAAGATGAGTAAGAACTCGGGTTTGAGTTGGCTAGTGATGTTTTTGGAAGGAAGGAGTGTGTGGTAGCTGGACTAAGTGGAGGAGAGCCACCATGGGCCCACGAGGTAGGGAAAGCGCCCATGGGGTGGGTTCGTCCTGGACCCTCGTGGCCAGGTGCTTGCTCCCCCTGGTGTGTTCTCAGTGCTAGATATTCTCAAATATTCTAGAAAAAAAATCATATTTAAATTTCAGGGCATTTGGAGAACTTTTATTTTTGGGGTATTTTTTATTGCATGAATAATTCAGAAAACAAATAGAAATACTATTTTTGCTTTATTTAATATGAATAACAGAAAGTAAAAAGAGGGTACATGGAGTTGTGTTTTCTAAATTCATCCATCTCATGCTCATCAAAAGGAATCCACTAACAAGGTTGATCAGGTCTTGTTAACAAACTCATTTCGAATAACATGAAACCGGAGAATTTTCGAATAGCACTAGGTTACATCAACGGGGATATGCATGTCCCCAACAATAAGAATATCATATTTCTTCTTACAGTAGGAAGAGGAAATTCAAAAACTCCAATAGTGATTGTTGAATTTTTTTCCAATAGAACTGATACTATGGACTTGAGGTTGTTTCCTTGGAAAGTGTACCGTATACTCATTACCATTAACATGAAAAGTGACATTGCCTTTGGTGCAATCAATAACGGCCCGTGCAATATTCAAAAAGGGTCTTCCAAGAATAATAGACATACTATCCTTCTCAGGAATATCAAGAATAACAAAGTCCTTCAAGATAGTAACGTTTGCAACCACAACAGGCACATCCTCACAAATACCGACAGGTATAGCAGTTGATTTATCAGCCATTTGCAAAGATATTTCAGTAGGTGTCAACTTACTCAAATCAAGTCTACGATATAAAGAGAGAGGCATAACACTAACACCGCTCCAAGATCACATAAAGCAGTTTTAACATAGTTTCTTTTAATGGAGCATGGTATAGTTAGTACTCCTGGATCTCCAAGTTTCTTTGGTATTCCACCTTTAAAAGTATAATTAGCAAGCATGGTGGAAATTTCAGCTTCTGGTATCTTTCTTTTATTAGTAACAATTTCCTTCATATACTTAGCATAAGGGTTCATTTTAAGCATATCAGTCAAACACATACGCAAAAAGATAGGTCTAATCATTTCGGCAAAGCGCTCAAAATCCTCATCATCCTTTTTCTTGGATGGTTTAGGATGAAAAGGCATGGGTTTCTGAACCCATGGTTCTCTTTCTTTACCGTGCTTCCTAGCAACAAAGTCTCTCTTATCATAACGTTGATTCTTTGATTGTGGGTTATCAAGATCAATAGCAGGTTCAATTTCTACATCATTATCATTACTAGGTTGAGCATTGGCATGAACATCATCATTAACATTATCACTAGGTTCATGTTTATTACCAGATTGTGTTTCGACATCAGAAATAGAAATATCATTGGGATTCTCAGGTGTGTCGATAACAGGTTCACTAGAAGCATGCAAAGTCCTATCATTTTTTTTCTTCCTTTTAGAAGGACTAAGTACATCTACATTAGCTCTTTGAGAATCTTGCTCAATTCTCTTAGGGTGGCCTTCAGGATACAAAGGTTCCTGAGTCATTTTACCACCTCTAGTCATAACTCTAACAACATTATCATTATTCTTACTATTCAATTCATTGAGAAAATCATTATGAGCTTTAAGTACTTGTTCTACTTGAGTGGTAACCATAGAAGCATGTTTACTAATAAGTTTAAGTTCACCTTTAACACTAGCCATATAATCACTCAAGTGTTCAATCATATAAGCATTATGTTTCAATTTTCTACCAAAATAAGCACTGCAATCTTCTTGTTTAACAATAAAATTATCAAATTCATCCAAACATTGGCTAGCAAACTTAGCAGGAGGGATTTCAGCTTGATCATATCTATAGAGAGAATTTACCTTTACTACCTGTGTCGGGTTATCAAGAGCGTGTGTTTCTTCAATAGGTGATGAATTAAGACCATGTATTTCTTCAACAGGAGGTAAATTATTAACATCTTCAGCTTTAATACCTTTTTCTTTCATAGATTTCTTTGCCTCTTGCATATCTTCAGGACTGAGAAATAGAATACCCCTTTTCTTCGGAGTTGGCTTAGGAGTTGGTTCAGGAAGTGCCCAATTATTTTCATTAGTCAAACTATTATTCAATAGCAATTCATCTTGATCAACAGTTCTTTCCCTGAAAACACAACCAGGACAACTATCCAGGTAATCTCTGGAAGCATCGGTTAGTCCATTATAAAAGATATCAAGTATTTAATTTTTCTTGAGAGGATGATCAGGCACATTAAGTAATTGGAGAAGCCTCCCCCAAGCTTGTGGGAGACTCTCTTCCTCAATTTGCACAGAATTATATATTTCCCTTAAAGCAGCTTGTTTCTTATGAGCGGGGAAATATTTAGCAGAGAAGTAATAAATCATATCCTAGGGACTACGCACACAACCAGGATCAAGAGAATTAAACCATATATTAGCATCACCCTTTAATGAGAACGGAAACAATTTAAGGATATAATAGTAGCGAGTTTTCTCATCATTAGTGAACATGGTAGCTATATCATTTAATTTAGTAAGATGTGCCACAATAGTTTCAGATTCATAGCCATAGAAAGCATCAAATTCAATCAAAGTAATTATATCAGGATCAACAGAGAAATCATAATCCTTATCAGTAATAAAGATAGGTGAAGTAGCATAAGCAGGATCATATTTCAATCTAGCATTCAGAGATTTTTCTTTAAGCTTAGCTAATAATTTCTTAAGATAACTTCTATCATTGCAGGCAAGAAAGTCTCTAGCAGTTTCTTCATCCATACCATAACCCTCAAGAACAACATGCAATTCATATCTAGGGGGTGAATCTTCATCATCACTTTCATCAATATTATCAGTTTCAATAATTTCATTCTCTCTAGCCCTAGCAAGTTGGTCATCAAGAAATTCACCAAGTGGCACAGTAGTATCAAGCATAGAAGTAGTTTCATCATAAGTATCATGCATAGCAGAAGTGGCATCATCAATAACATGCGACATATCAGAATTAATAGCAGAAGCAGGTTTAGGTGTCGCAAGCTTACTCAAAATAGAAGGTGAATCAAGTGCAGAGCTAGATGACAGTTCCTTACCTACCCTTGTAGTTGAGGGATAAATCTTGGTTCTTTGATCTTTCAAGTTCTTCATAATGATAAGCAGATATAAATCCCAAGTGACTCAAAGAATAGAGCTATGCTCCCCGTCAACGGCGCCAGCAAATGGTCTTGATAACCCACAAGTATAGGGGATCGCAACAGTTTTCGAGGGTAGAGTACTCAACCCAAATTTATTGATTCGACACAAGGGGAGTGCTGCCTCTTGAGCACTGTGTTGGATTTGCCCGAAGAGGAGAGGATGATGCAGCAAAGTAGCATAAGTATTTCCCTCAGTTTTTGAGAAGCAAGGTATCAATCCAGTAGGAGGCTACGCGCGAGTCCCTCGTACCTACACAAAAACAATAGCTCAACGCAACCAACGCGCTTAGGGGTTGTCAATCCCTTCACGGTCACTTACGAAAGTGAGATCTGATAGAGATGATAAATAATATTTTTGGTATTTTTGGTATAGAGATGCAAAGTAAAAAGTAAAAGGCAAAGTAAAAGCAAAGCAATAATAAAGTGATGGAGATTGATATGATGAGAAAGAGACCCGGGGGCCATAGGTTTCACTAGTGGCTTCTCTCAAGAACATAAGTATTCTACGGTGGGTGAACAAATTACTGTTGAGCAATTGACAGAATTGAGCATAGTTATGGGAATATCTAGGTATGATCATGTATATAGGCATTACGTCCGAGACAAGTAGACTGACTCCTGCCTGCATCTACTACTATTACTCCACTCATCGACCGCTATCCAGCATGCATCTAGAGTATTAAGTTAAAAACAGAGTAACGCCTTAAGCAAGATGACATGATGTAGAGGGATAGTTTCATGCAATATGATAAAAACCCCATCTTGTTATCCTCGATGGCAACAATACAATACGTGCCTTGCTGCCCCTTCTGTCACTAGGAAAGGACACCGTAAGATCGAACCCAAAGCTAAGCACTTCTCCCATGGCAAGAACAACCAATCTAGTAGGCCAAACCAAACTGATAATTCGAAGAGACTTGCAAAGATAACCAATCATACATAAAAGAATTCAGAGAAGATTCAAATATTATTCATAGATAGACTTGATCATAAACCCACAATTCATCGGTCTCAATAAACACACCGCAAAAAGAAGATTACATCGAATATATCTCCACGAGAGAGGGGGAGAACATTGTATTGAGATCCAAAAAGAGTGAAGAAGCCATCTAGCTACTAACTATGGACCCATAGGTCTGAAATAAACTACTCACTTTTCATCGGAGGGACTTGGATGATGATGTAGAAGCCCTCCGTGATCGATTCCCCCTCCGGCGGAGCTCCGGAACAGGCCCCAAGATGGGATATCGTGGATACAGAAAGTTGCGGCGGTGGAATTAGGTTTTTGGCTTCGTCTCTGATCGTTTGGAGGTACGTGGATATATATAGGAGGAATAAGTACGTCGGTGGAGCAACAGGGGGCCCACGAGGGTGGAGGGCGCGCCTGGGGGGGCAGGCGCGCCCCCCTACCTCGTGGCCTCCTGTTAATTGGCTTGACGTAGGGTCCAAGTCTCCTGAGTTGTATTCGTTGAGAAAATCACGTTCCCGAAGGTTTCATTCCGTTTGGACTCCGTTTGATATTCCTTTTCTTCGAAACCCTAAAATAGGCAAAAAAACAACAATTCTGGGTTGGGCCTCCGGTTAATAGGTTAGTCCCAAAAATAATATAAAACTGGATAATAAAGCCCAATAATGTCCAAAATAGTAGATAATATAGCATGGAGGAATCAAAAATTATAGATACGTTGGAGATGTATCAGGGAGCCAAAGAGTATTCTCAAGTATTAGCAGCTGAGTTGTCAATTCAACCACACCTGGAAACTTAATATCTACAGCAAAGTAATATGATAGTAGTGGTAACAGTAGCAAAAGTAATATTTTTGGGTTTTATAGTGATGGTAACAGTAGCAACGGAAAAGTAAATAAGCGAAGAACAATATATGAAAAGCTCGTAGGCATTGGATCGGTGATGGAGAATTATGTCGGATGCGATCGATCATGTAACAGTCATAACATAGGGTGACACAGAACTAGCTCCAGTTCATCAATGTAATGTAGGCATGTATCCCGAATATAGTCATACGTGCTTATGGAAAAGAACTTGCATGCCATCTTTTGTCCTACCCTCCCGTGGCATCGGGGTCCTATTGGAAACTAAGGGATATTAAGGCCTCCTTTTAATAGAGTACCATACCAAAGCATTAACACTCAGTGAATACATGAACTCCTCAAACTACGGTCATCACCGGGAGTGGTCCCGATTATTGTCACTTCGGGGTTAACGGATCATAACACATAATAGGTGACTAGACTTGCAAGATAGGATCAGGAACTCTCATATATTGATGAAAACATAATAGGTTCAGATCTGAAATCATGGCACTCGGGCCCTAGTGACAAGCATTAAGCATAGCAAAGTCATACCAACATCAATCTCAGAACATAATGGATACTAGGGATCAAACCCTAACAAAACTAACTCGATTACATGATAAATCTCATCCAACCCATCACCGTCCAGCAAGTCTACGATGGAATTACTCACACACGGCGGTGAGCATCATGAAATTGGTGATGGAGGAAGGTTGATGATGACGATGGCGACGGATTCCCCTCTCCGAAGCCCCGAACGAACTCTAGATCAGCCCTCTCAAGAGAGATTAGCTCTTGGCGACGGCTCCGTATCATAAAACGCGATGAATCCTTCTCTCTGATTTTTTCTCCCCGAAAGTGAATATATGGAGTCAAGTTTGAGGTCGGTGGAGCGTCAAGGGGCCCACGAGGCAGGGGGGCGCGCCCGGGGGGTAGGGCGCACCCCCACCCCCGTGGACAGGGTGTGGGCCCCCTGATGTGGATCTTTTCGCCAATATTTTTTATATATTCCAGAAATAATCTCCATTGATTTTCAGGTCATTCCGAGAACTTTTACTTCTGCACAAAAATAACACCATTCCAATTCTGTTGAAAACAGCGTCAGTCCGGGTTAGTTCCATTCAAATCATGCAAGTTAGAGTCCAAAACAAGGGCAAAAGTGTTTGGAAAAGTAGATACGATGGAGACGTATCATTTACTAGAGACAATAATCTAGTTCACATTGCTATGTGATTAACACCCAAAGAGTGATCATGTTTTGCTTGTGAGAGAAGTTTAGTCTACAGGTCTGCAACATTCAGATCCGCATGTATTTCGCAAATTTCTATGTCTACAATGCTCTGCACGGAGCTACTCTAGCTAATTGCTCCCACTTTCAATATGTATCCAGATCGAGACTTAGAGTCATCTAGATCGATGTAAAAAGCTTGCATCGACGTAACTCTTTACGACAAAATCTTTTATCACCTCCATAACCGAGAACTATTTCCTTAGTCCTCTAAGGATAATTTTGACCGCTGTCCAGTGATCTACTCCTAGATTACTATTGTACTCCCTTGCCAGAATCATGTTAAGGTGTACAATAGGACTGGCAAACAACATAACATACTTTATAGAACCTGTGACTGAGGCATAGGGAATGAATTTTCATTCTCTTTCTATTTTCTGCTTTGGTCGGGTTTTGAGTCTTTACTCAACTTCACACCTTGCAACACAGGCAAGAACTCCTTCTTTGACTATTCCATTTTGAACTACTTCAAAATCTTGTCAAGGTATGTATTCATTGAAAAAACTTATCAAGCATCTTGATCTATCTCTATAGATCTTGATGCTCAATGTGTAAGCAGCTTTATCGAGGTCTTTCTTTGAAAAACTCTTTTTAGACACTCCTTTATGCTTTCTAGAAAATTCTACATTATTTCTGATCAGCAATATGTCATTCACATATACTTATCAGAGATGTTGTAGTGCTCCCACTCACTTTCTTGTAAATACAGGCTTCACCGTAAGTCTGTATAAAACCATATGCTTTGATCACTTTATCAAAGCATATATTCCAACTCCGAGATGCTTTCACCAGTCCATAGATGGATCGCTGGAGCTTGCTTACTTTGTTAGCACCTTTAGGATCGACAAAACCTTCGGGTTGCATCATATACAACTCTTCTTTAAGAAATCCATTAAGAAATGCAGTTTTGACATCCATTTGCTAGATTTCATAAAATGCGGCAACTGCTAACATGATTCAGACAGACTTTTAAGCATCGATACCTTGAACTTGTCGAAAACATTTTTGCGACAATTCGAGCTTTGTAGATAGTAACACTACTATCAGTGCCCGTCTTCCTCTTAAAGATCCATTTATTTTGTATGGTTTGCCAATCATTGGGCAAGTCAATCAAAGTCCATACTTTGTTCTCATACATGGATCCCATCTCAGATTTCATGGCCTCAAGCCATTTCGCGGAATCTAGGCTCTTCATCGCTTCCTCATAGTTCGTAGGTTTGTCATGGTCAAGTAACATGACATCCAGAATAGGATTACCATACCACTCTGGTGCGGATCTCACTCTGGTTGAACTACGAGGTTCAGTAGTAACTTGATCTGAAGTTACATGATCATCATCATTAGCTTCTTCAGTAATTGGTGTAGGAGTCACAGGAACAGATTTCTGTGATGAACTACTTTCCAATAAGGGAGCAAGTACAGTTACCTCATCAAGTTCTACTTTCCTCCCACTCACTTCTTTCGAGAAAAACTCCTTCTCTAGAAAGGATCCATTCTTAGCAACGAATGTCTTGCCTTTGGATCTGTGATAGAAGGTGTACCCAACTGTCTCCTTTGGGTATCCTATGAAGACACATTTCTTCGATTTGGGTTTGAGCTTATCAGGATGAAACTTTTTCACATAAGCATCGCAACCCCAAACTTTAAGAAATGACAACTTTGGTTTCTTGCCAAACCACAGTTCATATGGCATCGTCTCAACGGATTTAGATGGTGCCCTATTAATCGTGAATACATCTGTCTCTAATGCATAACCCCAAAACGATAGTGGTAAATCGGTAAGAGACATCATAGATTGCACCATATCTAATAAAGTACGGTTACAATGTTCTGACACACCATTACGTTGTGGTGTTCCAGGTGGCGTGAGTTGCGAAACTATTCCACATTATTTCAAATGAAGACCAAACTCGTAACTCAAATATTCTCCTCCATGATCAGATCGTAGAAACTTTATTTTCTTGTTACGATGATTTTCCACTTCACTCTGAAATTATTTGAACTTTTCAAATGTTTCAGATTTATGTTTCATCAAGAAGATATACCCATATCTTACTCAAATCATCTTTGAAGCTCAGAAAATAACGATACTTGCCACGAGCCTCAACACTCATCGGACTGCATACATCAGTATGTATTATTTCCAACAAGTCTGTTGCTCGCTCCATTGTTCCGGAGAATGGAGTCTTAGTCATCTTGCTCATGAGGCATGGTTCGCAAGAATCAAGTGATTCATAATCAAGTGATTCCAAAAGCCCATCAACATGGAGTCTCTTCATGCGCTTTACACCAATATGACCTAAACGGCAGTGCCACAAATAAGTTGCACTATCATCATTAACTTTGCATCTTTTGGCTTCAATATTATAAATATATGTAGCACTACGATCGAGGTTCAATAAACCATTCACCTTGGGTGTATGACCACAGAAGGTTTTATTCATGTAAATAGGATAACAATTATTCTTTGACTTAAATGAATAACCGTATTGAAATAAACATGATTCAATCATGTTATGCTCAACACAAACACCAAATAACATTTATTTTAGGTTCAACACTAACCCCGAAGGTAAAGGGAGTGTGCGATGGTGATCTTATCAACCTTGGAATTACTTCCAACACACATCGTCACCTCGCCCTCAACTAGTCTTTGTTTATTTTGCAACTCCCGTTTTGAGTTACTACTTTTAGCAACTGAACCAGTATCAAATATCGAGGGGTTTGCTATAAACACTAGTAAAGTACACATCAATAACATGTATATCAAATATTCCTTTGTTCACTTTGCCATCCTTCTTATCCGCCAAGTATCTAGGGCAGTTCCACTTCCACTGACCATTTCCTTTGCAGTAGAAGCACTCAGTTTCAGGCTTGGGTCTAGCTTTGGGCTTCTTCATGGGAGTGGCAACTTTCTTGCCATTCTTCTTGAAGTTCCATTTCTTTCCCTTGCCCTTTTACTTGAAACTAGTGGTCTTGTCAACCATCAACACTTGATGCTTTTCTTGATTTCTACCTTCGCCGATTTCAGCATCGCGAAGAGCTTGGGAATTACTTTCGTCATCCTTTGCATATTATAGTTCATCACAAAGTTCCAGTAACTTGGTGATAGTGACTAGAGAACTCTGTCAATCACTATATTATCAGGAAGATTAACTCCCACTTGATTAAAGTGATTGTAGTACTCAGACATTCTGAGCACATGCTCACTCGTTGAGCCATTCTCCTCCATCTTGTAGGCAAAGTACTGTCAGAGGTCTCATACCTCTTGACACGGGCATGAGTATGAGATACCAATTTCAACTCTTGGAACATCTTATATGCTCCGTGGCATTCAAAACATTTTTGAAGTCCCGGTTCTAAGCCGTAAAGCATGGTGCACAAAACTATCAAGTAGTCATCATACCGAGCTTGTCAAACGTTCATAACGCCTGCATATGCTCCTGCAATAGGTCTGTCACCTAGCGATGCATCAAGGACATAATTCTTCTGTGCAACAATGAGGATAATCCTCAGATCATGGACAAAGTCCGTACCATTTCTACTAACATCTTTCAACATAGTTTTTCTCTAGGAACATATCATAAATAAAACGGGGAAGTTATACGCGAGCATTTGATCTACAACATAGATATGCAAATACTACCAGGACTAAGTTCATGATAAATTTAAAGTTCAATTAATCATATTACTTAAGAACTTTCACTTAGATAGACATCTCTCTAGTCATCTAAATGATCACGTGATCCAAATCAACTAAACCATGTCCGATCATCACATGAGATGGAGTAGTTTTCAATGGTGAACATCACTCTGTTGATAATATCTACTATATGATTCACGCTCGACCTTTCGGTCTCTAGTGTTCCGAGGCCATATCTGCATATGCTAGGCTCGTCAAGTTTAACCCGAGTATTCTGCGTGTGCAAAACTAGTTTGCACCCATTGTATGTGAATGTAGAGCTTATCACACCCGATCATCACGTGGTGTCTCAGCACGAAGAACTATCGCAACAGAGCATACTCAGGGGGAACACTTTTACCTTGAAATTTAGTGAGAGATCATCTTATAATGCTACCGCCGAACTAAGCAAAATAAGATGCATAAAGGATAAACATCACATGCAATCAAAATATGTGACATGATATGGCCATGATCATCTTGCGCCTTTGATCTCCATCTCCAAAGTACCGTCATGATCTCTATCGTCACCGGCATGACACCTTAATCTCCATCATATTGATCTCTATCAACGTGTCATCATATGGTCGTCTCGCCAACTATTGCTGTTGCAACTATTGCTATC
This sequence comes from Triticum urartu, assembly GCF_056163025.1. Taxonomy (NCBI): domain Eukaryota; kingdom Viridiplantae; phylum Streptophyta; class Magnoliopsida; order Poales; family Poaceae; genus Triticum; species Triticum urartu. The sequence continues at coordinate 294,443,852 of NC_141873.1, forward strand.
ACATAGCGATAAAGTAAAGCAATTGTATGGCGCTTGCATCTTAAAAAATAAAGAGACAACCAATAGGCTTCTGCCAGTTGCCGATAACTTTAACAAAACATGATCATCTCATACAACATTTTCTATCTCATCACGTCTTGACCATATCACATCACAACATGCCCTGCAAAAACAAGTTAGATGTCCTCTACTTTGTTGTTGCAAGTTTTACGTGGCTGCTGCGGGCCGAGTAAGAACCGTTCTTACCTACGCATCAAAAACCACAACGCGGTATAGTGATTGCTTTTTGATCTTCAGAAAGAACCCTGTTCATTGAATCCGATTCAACTAAAGCTGGAGAAACAGACACCCACTAGCCACCTATGTGCGAAGCACGTCGGTAGAACCAGTCTCGCGTAAGCGTATGCGTAATGTCTGTCTGGGCCGCTTAATCCAACAATGCCACTGAATCAAGAATCAACTAGTGACGTCAAGAAATATGTGTATACCCACGCCCACAACTCCTTTGTGTTCTACTCGTGCATATGGCATCTACGCATAAACCTGGCTCGGATGCCACTGTTGGGGAACACAGTAATTTCAAAAATTTCCTACGCACACGCAAGATCATGGTGATGCATAGCAATGAGAGGGGAGAGTGTTGTCCACGTACCCTCGTAGACCGTAAGCGGAAGCGTTATGAGAACGCGGTTGATGTAGTCGTATGTCTTCACGATCCAACCGATCCAAACGTATGGCACCTCCGAGTTCAGCACACGTTCAACTCGGCGACGTCCCACGAACTCCGATGCAGCAGAGCTTTGAGAGAGAGTTCCGTCAGCACGACGGCATGATGATGGTGATGATGATGCTACCGACGCAGGGCTTCGCCTAAGCACCGCTACGATATGACCGAGGTGGATTATGGTGGAGGGGGGCACCGCAGACGGCTAAAAGATCAACTGATCAACTTGTGTGTTCATGGGGTGCCCCCTCCCCCGCATATAAAGGAGTGAGGGAGGGGGAGGGCCGGCCCTCTACTATGGCGCGCCCTGGGGAGTCCTACTCCCACCGGGAGTAAGATCCCCCCTTCCATGTAGTAGGAGTAGGAGAGAAGGAAAGGGAAAAGAGAAGAGAAGGAAGGAGGGGGCACCGCCCCTCCCCCTAGTCCAATTCGGACTAGGCCTTGGAGGTCACGCAGCCTCCCCTCTCTCTTTCCCCTAAAGCCCAATAAGGCCCATATACTCTCCGGCGAATTCCCGCAACTCTCCGGTACTCCGATAAATACCCGAACCACTCAGAACCTTTCCGATGTCCGAATATAGCCTTCCAATATATCGATCTTTATGTCTCGAACATTTAGAGACTCCTCGTCATGTCCCTGATCTCATCCGAGACTCCTAACAACCTTCGGTACATCAAAACACATAAACTCACAATACCAATCGTCACCGAACGTTAAGCGTGCGGACCCTACGGGTCCGAGAACTATGTAGACATGACCGAGACTCATCTCCGGTAAATAACCAATAGAGGAACCTGGATGCTCATATTGGCTCCTACATATTCTACGAAGATCTTTATCGGTCAAACCACATAACGATATACGTTGTTCCCTTTGTCATCGGTATGTTACTTGCCCGAGATTCGATCGTCGGTATCTCAATACCTAGTTCAATCTCGTTACCGACAAGTATCTTTACTCGTTCCGTAATGCGTCATCCCGCAACTAACTCATTAGTCACATTGCTTGCAAGGCTTATAGTGATGTGCATTACCGAGAGGGCCCAGAGATACCTCTCTGACAATCGGAGTGACAAATCCTAATCTCGATCTATGCCAACTCAACAAGTACCATCGGAGACACCTGTAGAGCACCTTTATAATCACCCAGTTACGTTGTGATGTTTGGTAGCACACAAAGTGTTCCTCCGGTATTCAGGAGTTGCATAATCTCATAGTCAGAGGAACATGTATAAGTCATGAAGAAAGCAGTAGCAACAAACTAAACGATCATCGTGCTAAGCTAACAGAATGGGTCAAGTCAATCACATCATTCTCTAATGATGTGATCCCGTTAATAAAATGACAACTCATGTCTATGGCTAGGAAACTTAACCATCTTTGATTCAATGAGCTAGTCAAGTAGATGCATACTAGTGACACTCTGTTTGTCTATGTATTCACACATGTACTAAGTTTCCGGTTAATACAATTCTAGCATGAATAATAAACATTTATCATGATATAAGGAAATAAATAATAACTTTATTATTGCCTCTAGGGCATATTTCCTTCAGCTAGAGCATGATCACCACAAAGGTCTAATTGTGGCACGCAAATGAAAAATAAGCAAGAACTAAAATTTGCAACATGAATATTGCGAAATAATATGAAAGCGTTATTGATGAAGTGGGGTATCGTTAACAACTTGGCCTAGTTGTTGGGGGAGTGACTAGTATAGAATCTGAGCTCCCAGTGCAAAAATAGAAAAAGCAACCTGAGCCACTGGATTAGAGATCAATGGTACAGATTCTGGTGGAGGGGCATGTTCCCACTTAATGTCCATTTCACGAAAACCCCCCTACCAACACTTGAATATAAAACATGACTTTTACAGTTACAACCTCAAGTCACTCGTCCATTTCCAAATTAGCACAACGTTGATGTCATCCCCCTAGAAGCTTGTCAATATTTCAGTACGTGAGAAAGTTGACCCATCCCCTTCAAGGTTCAAGCACAACTCAACGTACATGTTCTCTCTAAAAATTAAGAACTAAATGTACAGGCCAAACTTATGTTTAGTAAACAAAACAGATATGGCAGAAAGAAAACTGTCCCTCAAGGCAAAAATAATAATTTATTCCAGACTTGGTGAGCACCTTCTAAACTTATTACAAACTATATTTGCCAGTCTTGTTGCTTGATCTTCACAGCCAAGCAACAGAAATGCCGCAATGATCGAAATGATTGAAGTAAATACAATGAACATATATCTTGATAAATGTAGAGGGCTCTAGCAATTAAACAAGAAAACTACTAAATTCATTTATAACTATTATGCAACACTAAATTAAAGTCAACATTAAGCTTCTCTAGTAATAAACACCCACATCTCAATAGGATGGCGAAAATGAATTTCACAAGGTATTCTATACCTTGTCCACTCTGATCCATATACATGGCCTGATTAACATGACATGACCATTTATAGCACATGACCGACAACAAAGGATTTAAATTATCATGCAGACAAATGAGTTTTGCTCCTGCAATTGTAAGCAAGGGAAGCCTATGCTAAGCGCTTCTTCTCTCCATATGTACTCCTGATGCTTCTGGTTGTTAAAGCATCATCCATCTACAAATGAAGACAAATTAAGAAAAAAAATTATAGTTCACATCAGAAGGAAAGAAATTGAAAATAATTATGATCGTTGGTAGACTAAATGGTTGTAAGGGAGAAAAACAGAGCAAGCTGTAACAAGCATATATGTTGTACTTTAACCACTAGAATAGCACATTTAGGTGACTAGCATGAAAATTAAGTAAGATTGTCAGAACTGAAAACATTGACCAGAGTGCTACATCCTTTGCAAGTGAAATACCAACATCAGTAGAATAACCCAAAAGAATTGCCTGCAGCAGAGGTGTAGTGCTTAAAAAGTATTTAATATTAATAATACAAATTTCTAGGCTTGAATAACAGTTCATGTCCTAATCATGTGTGTGCTTCACAATTAAGAATGGGTGTTAAGTTTTTTTTCTAACTCGTAGATGAGGAAAATGTAACATCTTACAATAAATGAGTGGAGCCTTGTTAGAATGCTGCATCACAAAAATGTATGGCAGACCAGTGAAGAGAAAAGAACAAGAATACCATATGGCAAAATATATTCAAAGCTTAACAATGACCGATCACTTGTATCATCAGCAAAGTGAAGGTGTAATTTGATGTTGTTACAAGTTCCAACTCTTAATTGTTTTGTTCAATATCAAGTTCACCTGAATTCCAATCAACCAGAACAGTATGATTCAGGAATGCTCGTATAGAATAAGAAAATTGCAACCGAGCATTGATTTAAAGGCAAGTAACCCTCATCGCTCAAACTTATGAGCTGAAGAACATACTTTATGAATGTTTGACAGATGCAAATTATTATTCTAAATCAATAGTAAACAAATAATTTGATGGCGTGCATAAATGGTAGTCTTCAAAGCAAGAAGTGCAAACCTCCACTCTTGTGTTATATTATTCTTAGAGCATGTCCTTGCATCACGGAACACCGCTATCATACAAATGATGCATTTCCGTGGAGCATATAAAGCTAGAAGTCTATTGTCACATCTCATACATCCCAATATGACTTGCTTGTCAGACTTACTAGAGCATCAGCGCCAATTTTTAACAGAGTAATAACATTGTACTTGACCAAGATCAAAACTTGACTAATAAACATGGACAAGTATCTATTGTGTGAAGTATTGGTAGTTGGTACATATTCCCTTTCTGTATAGAAAATCAAGAGTTTGGGCATTGTTTAAGATGGTTAAAGGAGATGGTAATGATGGCCAATTTTAGTTTGTGTAATCTTTAGACCTGTGTGTTTTTTGATACAATATCACAACTTTCTTTTGAAGAAAAAAAGAGAGCCCCCTCTCTGGTTTCCTTTATATAAAACCAATGTCTTACTAGTTGCTACAGAGAAGGGAAAAACATCTAAAGAACTCTGGAAGTGTTTCGGTTTATTTAACAGTAGAGCAAGTCTAAATAACCCCTGGACTGGGGAAGCTCAAATTTCCATCACTTTGGCTGATTGGAAAGCAGTTCAATAGTGATACACCAAGCTTGTCATCAGCCAGTAGAATACACATTACCACAACTAAATCATGCACTAATCAGCATGCTATTGCTGGATCCGGAATGAATAGATCAAACATAGACATGCATACAGGAAGCTAACAATTAAAAAACTAAAAAATGTTATAAAATAGAAATTCAACGAACATAAGCATCATCTCATAATGAGTCCCTCACCATGGTGATCGAGGACCTGGCACATGCGGCCGTCGATCTGCGTCATCGCGAACACGTCCGTGATGTGGGACTTCCGACCAGTCACCAACCCGTCATATAGTCCAGCACGGTGAAGGTCGGGTGGTGCTCCTGTGGAGCAGACCGTGGCAGAGCTGGATGTGGCCGAGACGATGATGCGGAGCGCGACGTCGGGGTGTCCGGAGGTGGATCCAGACGGCCTGGGTGGCGGAGTAGTTAGGGGAGGGGCCACGCACGGCGGCGGCCTCCCGCCGGATCTGGATCGCCGCCACAGCCGGCAAAGAGAACGGAGATGTGCGAGAGGGTTCAGTCGTTTGCACATAATTATTCAGAATCGGGGGACCTTTCTGCACAAACTTTTGTGACCGTGAGTACAGATCCCACACTCCAGAATATGTGCCATCGATTTCTAATCCAACGGCCCATGTCACTTTTTTCTATTTTTGCACCTAATACCTAGATTCTATACTATTATAGAAAAAGGAAGCTGGATCGTTGGATTGAAGATGAGTGGCCCAGATCCAGGCGGAGCGATCTGTACTCACAACCGCATCCTTATTTGCAAAAACGTCCCTTTGCTTCTCATTATTGTTTCGCCTCCTTGTCCTTCAAACAAGATCCCCACTAGCCCATCTCCCTGTAGCTCGCCGACGGCGGCGGCGGTCAGATCCGGTGTTTGCGAGAGGACTACGCCCACCGCTCCTCCTCCAGGCGCCTCTCGACGCCATACTACGCATCATCGACCAGGACCCTGGCCGCCGCCGCCACAGTCTCCTCCTCCACTCGTGCATCTACCCAGGAATCCAGGAGGCATCACCTGGCCTTCTCTGTGCCGGATTCCGACAGGTTTGCGACCAAGCTGAAGAACCCTGGCACAGACTTGTTCGCGAAGACGCAACCCGATGGCCGCGCGCGCCAGGTGTTCTTCCTCGACCGGGACGGTGAGGAATTCATTCTTGGATGACGTTTATGTTCGTTGGATTCCTATTTTCTCAAAATTAATTTCAGAGTTCAGACTGCTTGCCCTTCAGAGTACGTATTAGGGAGTGTTGGAGATGTACTAGCACTACACCATGAAAAACTTCGGGGGCAATTAACTGCCGGGAAAGGTAAAGAATCTAAGTCAGCTACACTGCCGGGAAAGCTTTAACTGCCGGAAAAAAATATACAGGGCGTGCTATCTGCCGGCAATAGTTAACTTAGAAGGGCAATCTATGTGTCGGCATCTTTAGGGTCAGGCAATCTGCCCCGAAAAGCAAACGAGGGCGGACGCACTACCGGTATGCACGTTGGCAGGGGCGTAAATTTCAGGCCCAAAAGCCCACAAGACAGCCGCGGAGACGCGAATGGTAGAAGTCACTAGAAGCGCCACACAACCCTAATGTCTTTCCCCTTCCCTCAGCCGCCGCACTCACCATCACCATCGTCTCGCACAACAAGCAGTGCCGCCGCCTTGGATCCCCCACCTATGCCGCCGCCTCGGATCCCCCACCTATGCCGCCGCCCCAGATCCCCCACCTACGCCGCCGCCCAGTGCCTCGCCCCCATCTTCTTCATCCATACTACACCGCTCATCGTCGCCGCCCCATCCCTTCATCGCCCACGCCGCCGCCTAGTGCCGTCGCCCTCGCATCCCCCGCCCACGACGACGCCTCTGCATCCCCCATTGACGCCGCTGCCGTAGGTCAGTGGCAAGTTCGGAGGCGACCTCCACGAAACGCTTGACGATCTGGCCTCCATCCAGAGCACGCAGTCGATGTTGGCATCGGCAGATTCGTTCACCATGGTGGCAGCGCTGGCGTGGTGAGCCTGGCCTTGGGTGCCCTCTACCCGCCCTTCATCTCTCGTTGCCTATGGTGTGCCACTACCATCTCGGGCAAACCTGCAGGTCCAGAGTCCACAACCTCTATTCTGCTTTCCTCACCATGTGTTCCTCTGTTCCGTCTTCTACCTTTTTGTTCCTCTGTTCTGCTTCTTGCGATGCAAAAGGCCCTTTTGATTCTGGCATCATTGCCTTAGAACAAATAATCATTCTAGTTGTTCAAATATTTTGCTTGCAATTCTGCATATACAGGGAGCCAATAGAAGTGACAGAACATGGGCTTTTGTGGGTTGTGCAGTAATGCATTGCTCAGGTTTGCCCTGACTAGAAGCTGCTACTGGCAAATGCGTATGTAGCTAGATGCCATCGTGTCAATTGAGTTTGAGTCAGCTAGCATGAAGATTTTGCTCTCAAATGCGGTTCTTTAGTTATACTTAATCACACATTTTGTGCCCTGGTGTGTTTGCGAGATACTGAGATGTCTTGCTTCTTTCATTGCATTTCTAAGATGGTTGGGAGCTTGGAGAACTGCATGTCATATCTGATGTTTGTATATATGATATTGTTGCTCGCCCCCTCCCTGAAAGTACATGGTCTAATTGAATTATCTACATTTAACAAGACAAAGTTGGGAAATTGTGTAATGAATAGATTTGATTAGTACAGATAATAAGATATATTTATATGTCTCTATTAAGAGGTAATGAATAGATAACATGCATGCTTCTTAGACTGGGTTGTGTATTTTGCTTTTATGAACCTGATATACATGATTTTTGAGTGCTTGTATCTTGCTATTACGAAAGTGATGATGCTTTTTAATGATGTGATGCAGTTGTAGCGGTGTTAACATGTATTCATTTTAATATTTTCTTAGTTGTGGAGACTGGTTAGTATTTTGTGTTTCATGACTGTAGCTGGCCTTTTCTCCTAAAGTTTACATGTGGGTGAACAAATTGACCAGAATACCATGTGCCATAAATTCACCTTTTCTCCTAACAGAATTATACTTAGCCTATAATCTATTGATCTTTGTAGAGAAAACTTGATCGGTCCAAAGCTTTCGAGATGCATTGTGAATGATGGCTGAGATGTGGTGCAAAACAGAACGGAAAGAAACTTCTTGTGATTTCAGGGAGCAGAAGTGGATGTGATCGCCGGTCACCGTCAAGAGAGTGCTTCCTTGGCTTGCTACCAAAGGAAAATGGTGAGTTTGTTACTTGAGTAAAACTATCATCTTTGTTCTTAATTTTTATTGGCTCTATAATGAGTAGATACTACAATACTAGGTGGTGTAGTATCTTGGCACCTTGTTAGGATTAAGAAAGACATCTATTGGTTCTCTAATCAGTACATATAGTATTTGCTCTCTCTAAGAAATAGCTGAACAATGCCAAACTGCTTGGTACTCGTTCATTTATAGTTCTATATACAATATGCCAAAAACTGGTACTTCATGCTCTGGCTTGTAACATACGGAAACTTTATGCTGTTTGTCACTATGGAACAGCATGGGTACCTAACGCTTGTGCTCTGCTCATGCTCCTGGCAGATCCTTTTGGGTCAGAAAGCTTCTGTGTTCTGGTATGCTCCTTGGTAATTTTTATTTCGTAGTGGCTAGTTTCTACTCATTTCTGTTTTTGTCTTTTAAGAATAGTCTGCAAATATAAATGAGGATGTGTTACTTTGTGCAACATCTGTAAGCTATGTTGTTCAATATTGCTTCTTAAATTACTTCTGAGTTAGGTACTTTTTTCCCGGTGTATTGCTTTAAAGAAATAGGCCTTAAAGGGTGTGTTTTTTAAAACTCTACTAGTCATGTTGTACATGTACTAGTCTTGTTGCTGTTACTAGGCATTTTTAATACATTTATTTGATATTTAGAGAATAAGTGCTCCCTCCGTCCCATAATGTAAGACGTTTTTCGACACTAAAACGTCTTACATTATGGGACGGAGGGAGTAATTTATATGTATTATATGCTGGGCGAAAATATTTCCATATATAAACATGCCATGGCTAATTGGTAATCTTACTACATGTTGGATGCTTTTTTGACCTTCTGGGAGATATGATATACTCCCTCCGTCCCATAATATAAGAACGTTTTTGACACTACACTAGTGTCAAAAACGTTCTTATATTATGGGGTGGAGGGAGTATGAGCAAGTGTTTCAAACTTTTGACCCTTTCAGTTAAGTTTATATGTAAACTACTACCCTTTGAAGATATGAGAATGAATGCCATGTGATACAAGTTAACCTTGCGTACTGTACTGTGAACTGAACCTGCCTTTTGTCTCTTGGGATGATGTTGATATTTCACCAGTATATGTATCACAAGTCAAACTGAACTTGAGAGTTTCATCCATTGGACAAAATCTCTGACGAGAGCTTAGCTAATCACTAAAACTATGTTGTTCTTAAATTACTATCTAGTTGAAGCGATGTAGTCTAGTGACCAGGTTGTGCTTTGATTAAATACTTCTAAGATGCCGTAATTGGTTTGCTTCTTTTTTCAGGTCTGCTTTTGCACCCACAAGTTTATGGATCTGTGTTTTGTGATCTAAAAGGACCTCTTGCTAGAATCTAACTCGGTTTTTGGTTTTAATATCTATCTGATGAAGTTGCACTCTAGGATGGAATCACCTTGTAACTGAAACAAGATGTTATATTTAGTGATGTTATACTGGAGGCATGAACCTACAAATGCATGCATGTATACATGATGGATTGTTGTCCTTTTGGCTGTGATGTAGTACTGGACTTGTGAACCTGTATGTATGCTGTGATGCAGTACTACACTTGTGAACCTACAAATGTATACATATGTATGTATGCAGACACAATGTAATGTTGAGATATATATGTTATGATGCAATTTTAATTACACTACATGTGTGATGTTCTGTGTATATATTGTATTCTAGCTTATGGTACAATTGAGTGGAGAGAAATGATAGGTCAAATTCGAAGGGAATTTGTGCGTTGGCAGTGTACATATTTTAGGGCACATTCACTGCCAGGAATTCTTCTAACTGCCCTGTATTGTCAATCTGCCGGGAAAATCTAGGTGCCGGGAATAGTTCTAACTGCCGGCAAAAATCTTAGCAATGTAGGTCAGAGGTACTGCCGGGGTTTCTTGTAACTGCCGGGAATGGTATTTCCCGACGGGACTTTCAAGGGCAGTTTGTATTTGCCGGCAAAAGGCATTCCCGGCAGTTCTTCTGCCTCCACTAGTTGGTTTTCCCGGCAGATAAGGTGACCTCCTTATTTTTGTCATGGTGTAGTGTAGCATGCATGTGAAGTCTATTACATCTCTGGAATTTTCTTCGTAAGTTCCTGAATCACGCTTAGCAGTTAGTACACTGAGAGCATAAGGAGAAGAATCATTACGATTTTCTCAAATAGCTCTCTGCCATTTATTACATACTCCAGTACCATGTATATCTTCGCCTTGCTAGCGAAACTTGTAGAACAGGGGGGAATTGTATACTCCGGTTGGTCAAGGATAGGTTGAACGTGCACAACTATTACAGATTTTGTCAGATTGCTAAAAAGTTTCTTCTGAAATTTGGTACGACCTCCATTTTCTCTTGCAATTATATGTTTCAGGGAATCAAATTTTCAATGGAGGAAGATGGCCTCAGCTTTCTTGGTTGCTACTGTATCTCCAATAGATTGCAGTTCTGTCATCGATGAATAATTTAGTGATTTTAGGAACCAAATTTGGAGACTGTAGTTTCTCTCTGTATTGCATTTGCAGTATATGATACATGCAGTAAGCTCATGCTGTGCAAACTTTCATGTTCTCTTCACACACAAATGTAGCATTTGTAAGGAAGTGGTGTCCATGATGTAAGGGCATGCTCTTAAAAAAATAGAGGTTTGTTATTCTTCTTGCTTTGAAGCTACCACTTCGTCGTCTTGCTATAACTGCCATCGAATTCTTGTTATTGAAATCTGGTCAATGGGCTGACAACTGGACCTTGTGATTGAATGTATAATAATGTTTGCCCAACTATGTTAAAGTTGTGTTTGTCGAATATTACCTTAGGCTATCAATTTAGAAAAATGTCAGAATTGAAAAGTTATAACAGGAACGTACCAAAACTTTAAAGACAAGGACTTTATATGAAGCTGCAGTTCCTGTCCATATTCTCCTTTTCTGAGATTTAATATGAAGCTTCGGTTCCTATACTAAATACAGTTCATGTTTTCTTCTGCTACAGTTCCTGTCCATATGCATGTTGCTCTCCTATAGGTTGGTCCATTGACGAAACCATTTTCTCTTTGATGTTCCAAGTTTGGTGTCTAGAAAAGGAGATCCAGGTTTAGAGTTGTTAGAGGTCCTAATTAATCTACATAGGTTTGAGAAGGCATTGCTTTTTTACATGAATGTGCTTCCTTTTTATGTAGTGAAAAATAATTCCATGCTGCCACCTCATCTATGATAACCATCTATTTAGATTTATCTAATTATGCAAGAAACTAACTTTTCATAATTCCATATGCTTTCATTTTTGTGCAGGTAGATTTGACAACTGGATGCCCAGGCTTAGATAGGAACAGAGGACGTAGCAGCAGAAGAACAGATGCATTGGATAGCTTCTGCTATCGATTTTCCAGATCATTTCACTAGCACTTTGACTTATTGAGAGCGGCGAAGTGAAGGAAGCTCTGTGTGCGAAAATAACCACACCTTTATGTGTAAAAAGAGTGCTGATATATTTTCAGTGTAACTGGTGTTTCTGTTCACGCTTAAGAAGTGCTTCATATAATGGCCTAATTACAATTCAAGTTGAGCGTGTTATTCCGAAAATTCGGTTCTGAGCCCGGTCTCAGATGCTCCTGATATCCCGACCATCGCTACTCCTCGAGATTGCCCCAATCTCACGTATTTGTGTTTTGTATCTGGTGTGTATTTGGAAGGAAACTTTAACCGGCCCACCGCATTTATTGCTATTAGTTGAGGAAAGCGTCATCCCGGTCCATCGAACTAACGGCCCTGCTATTTTCCTGGGCCTTGCGGGGCATAGTTCACGCTGGATAACCAACGGATTATTTGGTTGTTAGTTACTGTTTTCCGCTTTTTTTGGTTGCCTACGCTAGCTACGCTGCATGTATTTCTGTTCGTGGCTCTAATACGACGTCAAACACCCTGAAATGCAACGGGCTTGGATGTTCGCAGGACGGTCGATGGGCTTGTGTTTCCTGTAGACACGTAGTTGCTCGCTGTGAAAGAGCAGCATGGCGAGGGCGGCCTGCGTGAGGGGACGAGGTGAGGAACTGGGAGAGAGGAAGACGACGAATGATAGGGTGAGGAAGACAAGACGATGGGGTTTAGGCAGCGTGGTTTGGCAAAAAGTATGGAGGCCCCTCCAGCTTCAAAGAGAAGAAGATTCCGACGAGTGGACTAGCAGAGCAGCGGCTTCTGCTCTACGCGCCGGCGCATGTATGATGCAAGCACGCGCAGCGTCCAGAACAGCAGTGTCGGTAGGCATTCGAGCGCTCGGGCCGTGGACGATGTGCACACTGTGCTCCTACAGCGGGCAGTGCAGAGCGAGCACCTCTGTCAGGTAGCATGCAACACAGCTGCGCCCTCCATACCACACACACCAGTGCACGTAATACGAAATATCATGAGTAATATCCATGGCCGCCATGTCCGCCACCACCGTTGTGGCCTCTCTCTGTCCCCGGTCGCCTCCTGAGGCCGCTCTGCGACCCTAGTCACCACAGACAGGACATGCGCGCGTCTGTGTAGAAGTCCATGAGAAGACCGCAACCGGGCTGACGAACCGCGGCGGCCATGGCGGCTGTGCTGGTGCCGAAGGAGGTCGCAGAGGCTGCTGGTCCAGGATTCCGCGTTGCTTAGGAACTCTCGTCTCAGTGGGAGCCTTGGGAGGTGCCGAGGACCGCACATGGCACTTGCACGGAAGGGTAGCTCGCATCTGGCGCCATAGCTAGCGAACGCCGGAGAATAACAGGACCAGTTACAAATAAACTTTCCTGCGCCACGGCCCAGAATCTCCGCCGCACGGAGAGGACCAGGAGATTTCGAATCCACACGGCACTCGCCTACCTGTCCCCTCTGTATGGAACTGTTCTCTACCGTATAGCTGTGTTAATTCCGTTTCCCACGGTTCACCTCGAACCACTAAATGCGACTTTCACGCATCCCAAAACAGGAAGGAACGACCAGGATTTCGGGACCATATGTGCCCGGGCACCAAATCGCCATGTCTTATATATAATAAATGGACTGTGATAACTAGCACCCGTGTGACAGATTGCAAAAGTACCATACCACCCCCTTCCTTCGATCCCGCCTCCTCTCTCGAGAGGACCCCTCCTGATTTTTGGGCATCCCGCCTCCTCTCTCGAAGGAACCCCTCCCTTCGATCCCATCCCTCTCGATTTTCTGTCGAACGAACCCCTCCCTTCGACCCTGCACCTCTGGAACGAACCCCCTCCCGATTTTCTGGGCCGCCTCCCGATTTTCTGGGCCGCCGGCAGTTTAAAAATAGACAGAAAAAATGGGACATTAGAGGATCGAACCCAGACCCTCCCATACTAAATGGGATGTAATTTCTAGCTGAGCTAGCAAACTTTTGTGATTAGACACAATGTACATGCTACTTGTATCTTCCTGAGACAAGATTGAACAAAAATAAAAGACTGTGATCATTGAAAATCCAAACTGGTAGCCTTACCAAAAAATTACCGTGGTGTCTGTACTTATGTTATCAGGTATGGATTTCGTATATTATCAGTTATCGGATATGTGGTTCGTATATTACTGTATTATTTTCACATAAGTTATCGGCGTATGTTTTTGAACAATATTTCCTCTTTTTGGTAAAAAATTACCGCAATGTTTGGATGTAAGTTATCGGGGATGTTGTTCGTATGTTAGCGTTCTATTTTCACATAAATTATCGAGGTATGTTTTCGACAACTTCTTTTCCTCCTTGGTCAAAATTAACACAATGTCTGTATGCAAGTTATCGGATATGCGATTCGTGTATTACGGTGTTATTTTCACATAAATTATCAGGGTTATGTTTTTCAACAAATTTCTCTTAGTCCAAGTTACCGCGCTGTTTGTACGTAAATTATCGGGTATGTACTTTGTATTTTATCATGCTATTTTCACGTAAGTTTTCGAGGGTGTTTTCCCTCGGTAAAACTTACCATGGTGTTGCACGTAATTTATGGGGCGTGTGGTGCATAAAATATCATATTATACACATAATAGTTACCGGGTATGTTTTAGTAAAAAAATCTAAGTCCAAAAGGTAATCAGGCATGGGCTATGTAAGTTACCGCTTGTGCGGTATCTAACTTACTGCACATGCGACACGTAAATTACCATGGTGTTTACACAGATGTTACCAGGACATGAAAATCTGAACTTTTTTCAAAGTTATCAACCTTTTGTTGGGGTCGAAAGTTATCGTCCGATACTAACAAAAGTCACCAATATTTTTCATATGTTGTTAGCAACAAAAATGTATAGCTAAAATGCTCTTATTTCATCAGTAGTTACCAAACGAGCAACAATTGTAATATCATATATAGCTAAACAAAACTCGCATTTCTTATGCCTTCAAAAACAAAACCAATCAGTTTCTTTGTAGCAGCGATGCAAAATTCAGCAGAACAAGGCCAACAAAGATCATCCTTTCTATAGAATAGAGGAACATAAGATACTACTGTACTTTTTTTAGTAGAAGAAAAACGATATGCTATTTTCTACGTATATTATTGGGTATGTGGGTCATACATTACCGTGCTATTTTCACATAAGTTATCAGGGTGTGTTTTTCAACAACTATTTTCCCCTTGGTCAAAGTTACTGCGCTGCTTTTACGTAAGTTATCGGGTATGAAGTTCATACATTACCGTGCTATTTTCACGTAAGTTGCCGTGGTATAGTTTTCAACAACCTTTTCCCCTCTTTGGTCAAAGTTACTGCATAAGTTATTGGGTATGTGGTTCGTATATTACCGCTATTTTCAAATAAATTTAGGGGGGGGGGGGTATGTTTCAACATTTTTTCTACTCGGGTTCCAATTTCCATGATGTTATCACCTAAATTATCAGGTCTGCGGTGCGTATATTATCATGCTATTTACACTTAATTTACCAGGTGTACCTTTTCGATAATTTTCTTTCCCATGGTCAAAGTTAACATGATGTTCGTACGTAGGTTATCACGTCTGTGGTGCCTATATTATCATGCTATTTACACAAAAATTACCGGGGTATATTTTCAACAATCCTCTCATGGTCATAGTTACTATGATGTTTATACGTAAATTATCAGGTATATGGTGCATATATACCATACTACTTACAAAGAATTTACGATGGGTATGTTTTCAATAACTTTTTCTTCGGGTCTAAAAATATCCCGGTGTTTGCACCTACATTACAGGTCTGCAATGCACATATTACCGTGTTATTTACACAAAAGTTACCCCGGTTATTTTTTCAACAAATAGAAATAGAATATGGATATGGTTAATATGGGCAACATATGTTCATGACACATCAACCAGAAATGAAATAAAATGTAATTTTGCTTGTTTAGAATGTCATGCTAAGATGTTAACCCAGGTCAAGTACTCTCACAACAAACATTCTGATGTGAGCATGTTACTTTATAGAAGGCTATTGGAGTTTCTGCATATGTACTAGATGAAAAATCTCACCAGGCAGCATTATATGGTTCCTTGAACTAGCAGCAGGATGGTCTAAGAAGGTCACATCCAGAACAGAGCTTGGACTTTCAGTTTCTTGTTCACAACATAAATATAACCCACCATATAAACTATGAGCTAATCATGTGCGCGTCGAAGACAATCAAAACTGTCAAGTATCGTATGAATGGCTCATGGCTGAACTGAATCATGTCCAGATGTGGAGAAGAAATCATACTCAATCAGACGAAACTATAAATTTTTGGAAAAAGAACAACGACAAATAATCTTGATTATGTCCTGTTCTGTCAAGGCAGATTAGCAATACATCATAATAATGTGGTTATGCCACTGATACATGTGCTACATCTGTGCATATATATCAATCATTTTTGCACACTGGGATCCAACACACTCAGGCGGCTTATTCTCTACTAGCTACTCTGCTAGTACATCAGAATTCAGAAAAGCACCCACCTAGAATTAGTTACTCTGCTAGTACAACAAAATTCAGAAAACTCACCTACCTAGAATTCAGATCTTACCTAGAATTTATATCTTACGGTTGATGTAATGGAGGGTTGCAGCCAGCACCCGGACCTATCAGTCCACGAAGGTGCTGTCTAGCTTCTGCACCTGCACCTTCAAACGAATGCTGCTATTGTATGGGACGAGCAGGGCAAGGACGACCTCGGACGTGTTTACAAGGAGGAGTTTCCTCGCTCACCTCAAAAGGAACAAGCAAAACAGGGACGAGCACATATGGGAACCAGAACAACGACGATCTCGGAGGTCAGCTTAGACGGGGAAAGCGGCCAAGCCGTCGGTGTACGAGCGGAGCGGCTGTGAGGTCGAGGACGAGCGGCGGAGTTGAGATCGAAGTCGAACGACTGGGCGTTGATGGAGAAGTCTACGGGGACGACCGGCCCGGCCGGCGGTGAGATTGAGGACGAGCTATGGGATCGAGGTGGAGGAATACAGAGTATTGGCGACGGCGGCGAACAGGGGTTGCATCTTATCGCGGCATGGTGAGAGAGGAAAGGAACCGCTTGACTTTGGTCGAATGAATCAGTACGCGTTCACTTCGCGGTGGCATGCATGCATAAATATGTCTCTACTCCATCTTCTCCGTTTCTAGCAACCCAGTGGCGAGATTGCGACCGTACGATCAAAAAACTGATGGCATCCAGCTCGTGCGTCGGATTTGAAATGGAGGGCATCCAGGTGGTGTGGCGTTTTTGCAATCTGTCACAGGGTTGCCAAATACATATTTCGATAATAAATTGGGTTTCGGAGTTGTGTGTCACTCCTTTTTTGACCAGTCTCTGTGAGAGTGTATTTGAGTTATGATTGTAGGGCTGTTTCTCTAGCGAGTCATCTCTCATGGCTGCAAAATAAAAATATAATTACTCTTATGATATAAACTGTGAACGATGACCTGCAAATGCCCAAGCAAAATAGACAATGCAAAATTCAAATGATAATACATATGTTCTTGTGCACTTTCTATTTTTTTCTCATGTTAGTTCAGATGTGTTGTGTTGATTTTGTAATCAAAGAAAGATGAAATTTGGTAACGCACGAACATATTGCATGCACATGATGCGGAATTACTCCTATATCTTTGCTAGAAACACCTAAAAAACAAGTTGATCTGTAAAGAGGAGACATCAGCGCCGTGATGTTTGAAAAATAGTCTTATTACCAAGGACACCACGATTGGTTGTGAGAAAGTCGAGGTGGTTATTGCAAAAGTCGAGTTTTACATCTTACTAGTATAGGGGGGTTTTCATGAAATGTACACTAAGTTGTCTGAGATGCCTCCACTAGAATCTGTACCATTCATGGTTGATTGATGGCCTAGATTGATTTTTTCTATTTTTCTATCACAACACCTGATTCTATACTAGTTGCTCCCAGTTGTTGGACACAAATGAAGTACGCGAGTTGCAACTATGACGAATTTCAATCTGACAAAATTCAAAGATAATTTAACTGGCGTGCGGGAGCTCTACTAATTGGTCCAATATGTGTAGCAGCAGGGGCAATGGGTGTAACTGTGGTAGCGTTGTCCTCATCAGGGTCTTTGAACCCCTGCGCACGGGGTACTACACTTGCCTTTGGACATCTCATGCGCACGGGCCAACTGTGCACGGGGTCCAACGGTTGGAAACGGCTATGTGGAGATTAACTCTATCTAAGCACCCTTATTCTACAAACCCTTGCACTTTAGGGCCCAACAAATATTAATCTAATAGGCACATCATATTAGCAGTGGATATGAGGAAGAAATAATGCACTTGAAAACAAAGAGGATGAGAGATTCAAAGGTTTGACATGCATGGATGTTGGAGTGGAATGCCTATTGAACTCACGCAAGACTTGGAACTCTCCCTTATAAGTGGATATTTGAATTGAAGCATTTAAGTGAGATGGTGGGATAGGTGAGGGTATATATAAACTAGACCCGGAATTCTAATCACACTTCTTAATATAATTTAGAGGCACTCGATGATCAATTTGAAGGATCAAAATCAACAACAAATCGGCAACTTTCAACTGGCTTAGAGGGTCCGACCTAAAGTCATCCGGATGCTCTGATTGACACTATTCCACATGTGCACACTATCATAGATGTTCGAATTATTCGACCAAGGTGGTTTGGAATTGTTGGTGGCTTGCACAAGTGCTTTTTGTGGCTTCAAATGGAGTTGTCTGGGAGGCTCCATACAAACTAGGATTTGCAACGACTATCTAATTGAATGGATTGGAGGGTCCTTATATACCCTACACATATCTATAATTCTTGTAGTTTTCATATTATAATCCTATCAAACATGTTTATCAATTATTTGGACTAACAATATAAAGTTTCAAAGTGCTAGTTGGTGTTTTTTGTGTTTTTGGTTACAGAAATATAGTCCCGCACTTAAAAAATAGAGAAAATTGAGCGGAAGTTTCTACGACGAAAGAAGATCATGCACCGTTGTTACTTGGAAAGATGCTATTACTTGTTTTTTTATCTATTTTTCCTGGTGAAAACAATCTTCTCTTTACTTTTATGTGTACTTTCATTTTTACAAAAAAATTCCATAATACAAAAAACACTTCAAACCATACGATACACGCGTAATTTATTGCAATTAGCAAACTAGTGAGATTGATAATTTCACTAGACTTGTTAGAAAATAGTTGATGGAATAACAACTATGCAGTATGAGAAAAAACAAATAAATGTTTGTTCGAACATACTGTGAAAAACTTGTTATCGATGTATTTAGTGACAAGCATAGCAGCTGGTATAAATAATGAAGAGTACAATATCCCAGCATGATTCTCCATCAAATACCACTCACACGACCTTGGTTGGTCTTTGCACGCAGGGGAAACCTAGAACCATGTCGCAAGGCAGTTCCCTTGAGCTTTATGCTGCTTACAAATACATTTCCGTTAAATTTGGCAATGGCGGTGTTGGCGCGTTGTTCCACCTCTAGAGATGTTGCTTTTGAAGAACCATTCTTGTAGTCCTAGTGTTGTCAAAGGTGATCGGTGTGGCTACTCGACGTGGATCATCATTGCTTTTCTTTAAATGCTTGTATGCATTCTTTGTTTTGAATAACTCTTGACATTGAGGTTGGGATGCAACTCATATCGTATTCATATTACTTTCTCCATTCTAAATATACTACGTATTGGTAGTTTCAATTGAACTACCAAAACTTCATATATTTAGCAACGGGGGAGTACTATATATGAAAAATAACATTGTGACATTCCACATGTGATATGATATAAGAGTAACGTGCTAATTTGTTTCAAAAAGACACGCACAACTAAGAGCATCATTCACCATGTTGGTCTCTTGGACCGTATGGAAAGAGAGAATCGAGGGTATTCCCCCACAAAAGCGCCCCACCACCGATTTTGCTTAACACAATCATATCGGACGCAAATTTGTGGATCACCGCGAGGCCAAAGCACATAGGGACGAAAAATTTGTGAGAATAATCATTTATGTCGTGTATTAAGGGCCACTTGTAAAACTCTATTCTTTTCTTAATTAATAGATGAGGTAAATCTTTTGTCTTTATTTCAAAAAAATGCCGAAAATGCCACCTGCACAACTTGAACGGCGTCTATGAAATTCTGGCGAACTGTATGTCAAACTCAAAAATGAGGCATGGCCAGCCGCAAGAAAAAAAATGAGGCATGACCACACGAAACAAACCCACACAATTCTCGTCTTCCACGGCTCCAACGGATCATCTCACGCGCTCACAGTCCCAGGTATCGTGTCGCTTTCCTGGGACCTCCGCTTCCATTCCATGACATCCTCGCTCACGACACGAGGCCCCACCAAGGACGACTTCTTGCAAGATTTTGCCCCGGTTTCGCCCTGAAAACGCCGATCAATCCGTTCAGATGACGCTGTCACGTTGCATTCCCGACGGCCTAATCGATTTCAGTACAGTATATATATGAGTATGTCTTGGCCGGCCAAGTAACCTATGTACTATGTAGCGTTGACAGTTGAATACAGTATATGCATGAAATGCAATAAGACGGCAGAGAAGTCAGATACCTTAGCAGCCTCACTTATTTTCCGCGGACAAGCCGCCACAGCGACGTTTACATATGACGAACATCATCGGTAGATGGGTGACATGACGGTCAATGTCCTGCAGCCGAATTTTGTTCTGGAAGCCACGGCAGTTTCGAGTGAATCGTACTATGTGCTTATCGACGGTGAGGTGTACATGACGACTTCCCAGTCGCTTACTTGGTTGCGTCTGGGTTTGTTTTGTTTTGTTGTTTTTTTCAACTGCAAACCGTAGAACAATTGCTCTGTGGTTTGCCGAACAATTGGCCCTCCACTATTAGGCCCTGTTTGGTACCAATAAGTCACCTGACTTATAAGTCAGGTGACTTAAAACCAGTGACTTATAATTCACGTCTGTTTGGTTGTCATCTGACTTATAAGTCACTTGACCACATCTTCTCACCTTATTTTTTAGAGAAAAGTATACCTTTTGTCCCTCAACTCTTGGTGAAGTCTAAATTTGGTCCTTCAACTTCAAAACCGGACAACTTGCACCTCTAACTACTGAAACCGGACAAGGTTCGTCCCCGGACTCGGTTTTGACCGGTTTTGGTGTTGACTCACCCCGGTTTTGACCCGTGCTCACTCATATTCCTGTATTTTTTTTTATATCCGTGAACTTTTTGAAATCCACATACACTTTTCAACTCCGCATAGTTTTTTCAAGGTCACATATTTTTTTCAAAAATAAACATACTTTTTTCAAATCAGCAAACTATTCTAAAATTCACATACTTTTTTCAAATCCGCGATTTTTTAACATTTACGTACCTTTTCCAAATCCCCGTATTTTTCCCAAGTTTGTGTAATTTTATCAAATCCAAGTATTTTTCAAAGCCATGAACTTTTTTTGAAATTCGCATACTTATTTCAAATCCACATGCTTTTCAAAGTCCGCATTTTTTTCAAATCCGTGTTCCATTTATAATCCATGAACTTTGTTTGAAATTCACATACTTGTTTCAAGATGAAACAATTTCTGAAATCCACATATTTTTGCGTAAAAGAAGTCCATATCCGCGTACTTTTTTCAAGTTCGCATAAAATTTTCAAATTCATGAACTCTTTCAATAAAATGTACTCAAATTTGAAAGTGTACATCAATTTTAAAAAATTAAATGAACTTAAAAAACTAAATGAACTTTAAAAAATACGCATATTTGAAAAAGTACATGAACTTGTAAAAAGTACGCAGATTTAAAAAAAGTACAAATTTTTTAAAAAGGTTCACGTATTTGAAAAAATAACCGAATTTGAAAACATCACGTGGACTTGGAAAAGGTATCCAAATTTGAGTCGGAACGGTCAAAACCGGGGTGGGACAGCACCAAAACCGGTCAAAACCGTTACCAGGGATGAATCTTGTCCGGTTTTAGAAGTTAAGGGTGCAAGTTGTCCGGTTTTGAAGTTGAGGGACCAAATCTAGACTCCGTCAAGAATTGAGGGACGAAAAATATACTTTTCTCTATTTTTTATGTAAAGATGGCGAGACCCATGTAAAAGGAGGTGACTTATAAGTTTTAAGTTGGGGTGAAGCAACTTATGACTTATAAGTTGGGGTGACTTATAAGTTAGGTCTGTTTGGTAAAATAAGTCACTTTTTTACTTTTCGACTTATAAGTTGGTGACTTATTTGAAACCAAACAGGGCTTTATTTCGCGGGACAACACGAGATGGCTGCGGGGCGGCGAGGTGTCTGGGCGGCGCGGGGACGCGCGCGCACCAGCGTGGTTCACAGCTGCGGCGGTGCTCCGTGGGCAGGTGCCGAGCCTGATCTGGGTTCGCCACAAGACTGCAACCATATTTTTTTTGCGAGGGAAGACCGCAACCAGATTTGGTTGCCCAGGGGTGGCGTGGGTTCCCTGTAGTGGGCGTCTGCGGCTGCTGCGTGTTGACCGCGACTAGGATGACTAGGGTACACCGTTGCAGTGGCTCCCCTGGTTGGCGGGCGTCCGACTCTGGCAGTGCATTTTGGTGGGGTTTTCGTCCCGTTCTGGTGTGTTGACGTCCGGAGGCCCGACGGAGGTTCGGCCAGCTGCTAGTTCGCAAGTGGATTGTGTGGGGCTTCTTGACGGATTGGTGGTATGCAATGGTGTCGGTTTTGTATGGCCCTTTCTGGGTGCATCTGGACTTGCACCATTGGTGGTGCTCTGGCCAAATCTATGCGATGCAACATGTGGTAGGTGCTGCTCTAGGCTGATGGCGGTGTGTTGTGGTCGTTGGCCCTGACATAGATGTTCAGTTCTTTGGGTGAAAGTTCTGCTCGACTTCGGTCGAGCTGGTGGCGAACCATGCCTTTGGGTATGATCTCCGCCAACGTCAAGGCTTGCTCCCAGTGAAAACCGTGATTCCTTTGTTCGATCGGTGATGGTGGCGCCCGTGGTCTCATTACTTTGTTGGAAGCATAAATTTGGAGTCAAATCTTGTGTTGGAAGTGCTAAATCAGAAGAGCCAGGGCAGTGTTTTGGTGAGCATGGAGCTATTGTGGTGCATCCATTTGGGACTGGTCTCTTGGTTGATGGTGGTGAGCAGCAGAAGCACCCTCAACATACAAGGAGCGTCAGGAGAGTCATGTTTGCCAACCTCATGGGATCGGAGCAGCATATGTTCGCTCTGTTGGAAATATGCCCTAGAGGCAATAATAAATTAGTTATTATTATATTTCCTTGTTCATGATAATCGTTTATTATCCATGCTATAATTGTATTGATAGGAAACTCAGATACATGTGTGGATACATAGACAACACCATGTCCCTAGTAAGCCTCTAGTTGACTAGCTCGTTGATCAATAGATGGTTACGGTTTCCTGACCATGGACATTGGATGTCGTTGATAACGGGATCACATCATTAGGAGAATGATGTGATGGACAAGACCCAATCCTAAGCTTAGCTCAAAGATCGTGTAGTTCGTATGCTAAAGCTTTTCTAATGTCAAGTATCATTTCCTTAGACCATGAGATTGTGCAACTCCCGGATACCATAGGAATGCTTTGGGTGTATCAAACGTCACAACGTAACTGGGTGACTATAAAGGTGCACTACAGGTATCTCCGAAAGTGTGTGTTGGGTTGGCACGAATCGAGACTGGGATTTGTCACTCCGTGTAAGCGGAGAGGTATCTCTGGGCCCACTCGGTAGGACATCATCATAAGGTGCACAATGTGATCAAGGAGTTGATCACGGGATGATGTGTTACGGAACGAGTAAAGAGACTTGCCGGTAACGAGATTGAACAAGGTATCAGGATACCGACGATCGAATCTCGGGCAAGTATCGTACCGATAGACAAAGGGAATTGTATACGGGATTGATTGAGTCCTTGACATCGTGGTTCATTCGATGAGATCATCGTGGAACATGTGGGAGCCAACATGGGTATCCAGATCCCGCTGTTGGTTATTGACCGGAGAACGTCTCGGTCATGTTTGCATGTCTCCCGAACCCGTAGGGTCTACACACTTAAGGTTCGATGACGCTAGGGTTATAAAGGAAGCTTGTTTGTGGTTACCGAATGTTGTTCGGAGTCCCGGATGAGATCCCGGACGTCACGAGGAGTTCCGGAATGGTCCGGAGGTAAAGATTTATATATAGGAAGTCCTATTTCGGCCATCAGGACAAGTTTCGGGGTCATCGGTATTGTACCGGGACCACCGGAAGGGTCCCGGGGGCCCACCGGGTGGGGCCACCTATCCCGGAGGGTCCCATGGGCTGGAGTGGGAAGGGATCCAGCCCAAAGTGGGCTGGGGCGCCACTTCCCTTATGGCTCATGCGGCTAGGGTGAAGGGGAACCCTAAGAAAGAGTCCCAAGGAGGGAAGGCACCTCCTAGGTGCCTTGGGGGGGAGGGAAACCTCCCCTGGCCGCCGCCCCCAAGGAGATTGGATCTCCTAGGGCTGGCGCACCCCCCCTTGGGCTCCCTATATATAGTGAGGGTAGGAGGGCCTCTAGAGACACCCCTTATGCCTTTGGTGCAGCCCTCCCTCTTCCCCAAGTTCTTCTCCTCTCCCGTGGTGCTTGGCGAAGCCCTGCAGGATTGCCACGCTCATCCATCACCACCACGCCGTTGTGCTGCTGCTGGATGGAGTCTTCCTCAACCTCTCCCTCTCTCCTTGCTGGATCAAGGCATGGGAGACGTCACCGGGCTGTACGTGTGTTGAACGCGGAGGTGCCGTCCGTTCGGCACTAGGATCATCGGTGATCTGAATCAGGACGAGTACGACTCCATCAACCCCATTCACTTGAACGCTTCCGCTTAGCGATCTACAAGGGTATGTAGATGCACTCTTCTTCCCCTCGTTGCTGGTCTCTCCATAGATAGATCTTGGTGACACGTAGGAAAATTTTGAATTTCTGCTACGTTCCCCAACAGTGGCATCATGAGCTAGGTCTATTGCGTAGATTCTATGCACAAGTAGAACACAAAGTAGTTGTGGGCGTTGATTTTGTTCAATATGCTTGCCGTTACTAGTCTTATCTTGATTCAGCGGCATCGTGGGATGAAGCGGCCCGGACCGACCTTACACGTACTCTTACGTGAGACTGGTTCCACCAACTGACATGCACTAGATGCATAAGGTGGCTAGTGGGTGCCTGTCTCTCCCACTTTAGTCGGATCGGATTCGATGAACAGGGTCCTTATGAAGGGTAAATAGCAATTGGCATATCACGTTGTGGTCTTTGCGTACGTAAGAAACGTTCTTGCTAGAAACCCATAGCAGCCACGTAAAACATGCAAACAACAATTAGAGGACGTCTAACTTGTTTTTGCAGGGTATGCTATGTGATGTGATATGGCCAAAAGGATGTGATGAATGATATATGTGATGTATGAGATTGATCATGTTCTTGTAATAGGAATCACGACTTGCATGTCAATAAGTATGACAACCGGCAGGAGCCATAGGAGTTGTCTTTATTTATTTATGACCTGCGTGTCAACTTAAACGTCATGTAATTACTTTAGTTTATTGCTAACCGTTAGCTGTAGCAGTAGAAGTAATAGATGACGTGACAACTTCAAGAAGACACGATGATGGAGATCATGGTGTCATGCCGGTGACAAGATGATCATGGAGCCCCAAGATGGAGATCAAAGGAGCTATATGATATTGGCCATATCATGTCACTATTTGATTGCATGTGATGTTTATCATGTTTATACATCTTATTTGCTTAGAACGACGCTAGTAAATAAGATGATCCCTCATTAAAATTTCAAGAAGTGTTCTCCCCTAACTGTGCACCGTTGCTACAGTTCGTCGTTTCGAAGCACGCCGTGATGATCGGGTGTGATAGATCCTTACGTTCACATACAACGGGTGTAAGACAGTTTTACACATGCAAAACACTTAGGGTTAACTTGACGAGCCTAGCATGTACAGACATGGCCTCGGAACACAGAAGACCGAAAGGTCGAGCATGAGTCGTATAGAAGATACGATCAACATAAAGATGTTCACCGACGTTGACTAGTCCGTCTCACGTGATGATCGGACACGGCCTAGTTGGCTCGGATCATGTAATCACTTAGATGACTAGAGGGATGTCTATCTAAGTGGGAGTTCATAAGATGAACTTAATTATCCTGAACATAGTCAAAAGGTCTTCGCAAATTATGTCGTAGCTCGCGCTTCAGTTCTACTGTTTAGATATGTTCCTAGAGAAAAATTAGTTGAAAGTTGATAGTAGCAATTATGCGGACTAGGTCCGTAAACTGAGGATTGTCCTCATTGCTTCATAGAAGGCTTATGTCCTTAATGCACCGCTCAGTATGCTGAACCTCGAACGTTGTCTATGGATGTTGCGAACATCTGACATACACATTTTGATAACTACGTGATAATTCAGTTAAACGGTTTAGAGTTGAGGCACCAAAGACGTTTTGAAACGTCGCGAAACATATGAGATGTTTCGAGAGCTGAAATTGGGATTTCAGGCTCGTGCCCACGTCAAGAGGTATAAGACCTCCGACGATTTTCTTAGCCTACAAACTAAGGGAGAAAAGCTCAATTGTTGAGCTTGTGCTCAGATTGTCTGAGTACAAAAATCGCTTGAATCAAGTGGGAGTTGATCTTCCAGATGAGATAGTGATGTTTCTCCAAAGTCATTACCACCAAGCTGCTAGAGCTTCGTGATGAACTACAATATATCGGGGACATGTATGATGATCCTTGAGATGTTCGTGATGTTTGACACCATAAAAGTAGAAATCAAGAAGGAGTATCAATTGTTGATGGTTGGTGAAACCACTAGTTTCAAGAAGGGCAAGGGCACGAAGGGATACTTCATAAAACGGCAATTCAGCTGCTGCTCTAGTGAAGAAACCCAAGGTTGAACCCAAACCCGAGACTAAGTGCTTCTGTAATAAAGGGAACAGCCACTGGAGCAGAATTACCCTAGATACTTGGTAGATTAGAAGGCTGGCAAGGTCGATAGAAGTATATTGGATATACATTATGTTAATGTGTACTTTACTAGTACTCGTAGTAGCACCAGGGTATTAGATACCGGTTCGGTTGCTAAGTGTTAGTAACTCGAAATAAAAGCTACGGAATAAACGGAGACTAGCTAAAGGTGAGCTGACGATATGTGTTGGAAGTGTTCTCAATGTTGATATGATCAAGCATCGCACGCTCCCCCTACCATCGAGATTGGTGTTTGTGTTGAGCATAGACATGATTGGATTATGTCTATCGCAATACGGTTATTCATTTAAAGAGAATAACGGTTACTCTGTTTATTTGAATAATACCTTCAAATGGTCTTACACCTAAAATGAATGGTTTATTGAACCTCGATCGTAGTGATACACATGTTCATGCCAAAAGATAGTAATGATAATACCACCTACTTGTGGCACTGCCACGTAAGTCATATCGGTATAAAACGCATGAAGAAGCTTCATGTTGATGGATCTTTGGGCTCACTCGTTTTTCAAAAGTTTGGGACATGCGAACCATGTCTATTGGTATATATGCATGAAGAAACTCCATGCAAATGGACCGTTTTGTACTCGCTTGATTTTGAATCACTTGAGACATGCAAATCATACCACATGGGCAAGATGACTGAAAGCCTCGTTTTCAGTAAAATGGAACAAGAAAGCAACTTGTTGGAAGTAATACATTTTTGATGTGTGCAGTACATTGAGTGCTGAGGCATGTAGTGGATATCGTTATGTTCTTACTTCACAGATGATTTGAGTAGATGTTGAGTATATTTACTTGATGAATCACGAGTCTGAATTATTGAAAGGTTCAAGTAATTTCAGGGTGAAGTTGAAAGATCGTCGTGACAAGAGGATAAAATATCTATGATATGATCATAAAGATGAATATCTGAATTACGAGTTTGGCACAGAATTAAGACATTGTGGAAATTGTTTCACAACTGATACAGCCTGGAACACCATAGTGTGATGGTGTGTCCGAACATCATAACTGCACCCTATTGGATATGATGCATACCATGATGTCTCTTATCAAATTACCACAATAGTTTATGGGTTAGGCATTAGAGACAACCACATTCACTTTAAATAGGGCACCA
Organism: Triticum urartu; assembly: GCF_056163025.1. Classification (NCBI taxonomy): domain Eukaryota; kingdom Viridiplantae; phylum Streptophyta; class Magnoliopsida; order Poales; family Poaceae; genus Triticum; species Triticum urartu. The sequence goes on from NC_141873.1 coordinate 294,471,563, forward strand.
CGTAATTCCGATGAGATGACACCGTATGAACTATGGTTTAGAGAAACCTAAGCTGTCATTTCTTAAAAGTTTGGGGCTGCGACGCTTATGTGAAAAAGTTTCAGGCTGATAAGCTCGAACCCAAAGCGGATAAATGCATCTTCATAGGACACCCAAAACAGTTGGGTATACCTCCTGTCTCAGATCCGAAAGCAATAAGGGATTGTTTCTAGAATCGGGTCCTTTCTCGAGGAAAAGTTTCTCTCGAAAGAATTGAGTGGGAGGATGGTGGAGACTTGATGAGGTTATTGAACCGTCTCTTCAACTAGTGTGTGGCAGGGCACAGGAAGTTGTTCCTGTGGCACCTACACCAATTGAAGTGGAAGCTTATGATAGTGATCATGAAACTTCAGATCAAGTCACTACCAAACCTCGTGGGATGACAAGGGTGCGTACTACTTCAGAGTGGTACGTAATCCTGTCTTGGAAGTCATGGAGAAGCGATGGTGGGCCTGGATTCCGATAAATGGCTCGAGGCCATAAAATCCGAGAGAGGATCCATGTATGAAAACAAAGTGTAGACTTTGGCAGAATGGCTCGATGGTCGTAAGGCTGTTGAGTACAGATGGATTTTAAAAGGAAGACGGACAATGATGGTAAATGTCACCATTAAGAAAGCTCGACTTGTCGTTAAGATGTTTTCTGACAAGTTCAAGGAGTTGACTACGGTGAGATTTTCTCACTCGTAGCGATGCTAAGAGTCTATTAGAATTATGTTAGCGATCACTGCATTATTTATGAAATCTTGCAGATAGGATGTCAAAACATTGTTTCCTCGATGATTTTTGAGGAAAGGTTGTATGTGATACAACCGGAAGGTTTTGTCAATCCTGAAAGATGCTAATAAGTATGCAAAGCTCCAGCAATCCTTCTAAGGACTGGAGTAAGCATCTCGGAGTTGGAATATACGCTTTGATGAGATGATCAAAGATTTTGGGTTTATACAAAGTTTATGAGAAACTTGTATTTCCAAAGAAGTGAGTGGGAGCAGTATAGAATTTCTGATGAGTATATGTTGTTGACATATTGTTGATCAGAAATGACGTAGAATTTCTGGAAAGCATATAGGGTTATTTGGAAAGTGTTTTTCAATGGAAAGCCTGGATTAAGCTACTTGAACATTGAGCATCAAGATCTATAAGGATAGATCAAAACGCTTAATGGTACTTTCAAATGAGCACATACCTTGATATGATCTTGAAGGTGTTCAAGATGGATCAGTCAAAGAAGGAGTTCTTGCCTGAGTTGTAAGGTATGAAGTTAAGACTTAAAGCTCGACCACGGCAGAATAGAGAGAAAGGACGAAGGTCGTCCCCTATGCTTAAGACATAGGCTCTACAGTATGCTATGCTGTGTACCGCACCTGAAGTGTGTCTTGCCATGAGTCAGTCAAGGGGTACAAGAGTGATCCAAGAATGGATCACAGCACAGCGGTTAAAGTTATCCTTAGTAACTAGTGGACTAAGGAATTTTCTCGATTATGGAGGTGATAAAGAGTTCGACGTAAAGAGTTATGTCGATGCAAGCTTAAACACCTATCCGGATAGCTCTGAGTAGAGATGTCGGATACGTATAATGGAGCAACAATTTAGAATAGCTCCAAGTAGAACAGTTATTTGGAATAGCTCCAAATAGAACATGGTAGCTACATCTAGGAGATGACATAGAGATTTGTAAAGCACACACGGATCTGAAAGGTTCAGACCCGTTGACTAAAACCTCTCTCACAAGCAACATGATCAAAGCTAAAACTCATTGAGTGTTAATCACATAGTGATGTGAACTAGACTACTGACTCTAGTAAACTCTTGGGTGTTAGTCACATGGCGATGTGACCTGTGAGTGTTAATCACATGGCGATGTGAACTAGATTATTGACTCTAGTGCAAGTGGGAGACTGTTGGAAATATGCCCTAGAGGCAATAATAAATTAGTTATTATTATATTTCCTTGTTCATGATAATCGTTTATTATCCATGCTATAATTGTATTGATAGGAAACTCAGATACATGTGTGGATACATAGACAACACCATGTCCCTAGTAAGCCTCTAGTTGACTAGCTCGTTGATCAATAGATGGTTATGGTTTCCTGACCATGGACATTGGATGTCGTTGATAACGGGATCACATCATTAGGAGAATGATGTGATGGACAAGACCCAATCCTAAGCTTAGCTCAAAGATCGTGTAGTTCGTATGCTAAAGCTTTTCTAATGTCAAGTATCATTTCCTTAGACCATGAGATTGTGCAACTCCCGGATACCGTAGGAATGCTTTGGGTGTATCAAATGTCACAACGTAACTGGGTGACTATAAAGGTGCACTACAGGTATCTCCGAAAGTGTCTGTTGGGTTGGCACGAATCGAGACTGGGATTTGTCACTCCGTGTAAGCGGAGAGGTATCTCTGGGCCCACTCGGTAGGACATCATCATAATGTGCACAATGTGATCAAGGATTTGATCATGGGATGATGTGTTACGGAACGAGTAAAGAGACTTGCCGGTAACGAGATTGAACAAGGTATCGGGATACCGACGATCGAATCTCGGGCAAGTATCGTACCGATAGACAAAGGGAATTGTATACGGGATTGATTGAGTCCTTGACATCGTGGTTCATCCGATGAGATCATCGTGGAACATGTGGGAGCCAACATGGGTATCCAGATCCCGCTGTTGGTTATTGACCGGAGAACGTCTCAGTCATGTCTGCATGTCTCCCGAACCCGTAGGGTCTACACACTTAAGGTTCGATGACGCTAGGGTTATAAAGGAAGCTTGTTTGTGGTTACCGAATGTTGTTCGGAGTCCCGGATGAGATCCCGGACGTCACGAGGAGTTCCGGAATGGTCCGGAGGTAAAGATTTATATATAGGAAGTCCTATTTCGGCCATCAGGACAAGTTTCGGGGTCATCGGTATTGTACCGGGACCACCGGAAGGGTCCCGGGGGCCCACCGGGTGGGGCCACCTATCCCGGAGGGTCCCATGGGCTGAAGTGGGAAGGGATCCAGCCCAAAGTGGGCTGGGGCGCCACTTCCCTTATGGCTCATGCGCCTAGGGTGAAGGGGAACCCTAAGGAAGAGTCCCAAGGAGGGAAGGCACCTCCTAGGTGCCTTGGGGGGGAGGGAAACCTCCCCTGGCCGCCGCCTCCTAGGAGATTGGATCTCCTAGGGCTGGCGCACCCCCCCTTGGGCTCCCTATATATAGTGAGGGTAGGAGGGCCTCTAGAGACACCCCTTATGCCTTTGGTGCAGCCCTCCCTCTTCCCCAAGTTCTTCTCCTCTCCCGTGGTGCTTGGCGAAGCCCTGCAGGATTGCCACGCTCATCCATCACCACCACGCCGTTGTGCTGCTGCTGGATGGAGTCTTCCTCAACCTCTCCCTCTCTCCTGGCTGGATCAAGGCATGGGAGACGTCACCGGGCTGTACGTGTGTTGAACGCGGAGGTGCCGTCCGTTCGGCACTAGGATCATTGGTGATCTGAATCACGACGAGTACGACTCCATCAACCCCGTTCACTTGAACGCTTCCGCTTAGCGATCTACAAGGGTATGTAGATGCACTCTTCTTCCCCTCGTTGCTGGTCTCTCCATAGATAGATCTTGGTGACACGTAGGAAAATTTTGAATTTCTGCTACGTTCCCCAACACGCTCTATCGGACATACGGTTCCTCTCCGATGTCATCGAGCTTAGCAAACGTGCTTGTAGCATCCCGGTAGAATACGACATTTTTTGGTGTGCACTCTGGTAGCGACGAAGGCGCTCAAGTGCCCAACCGGGTTTGTTGTGGGGTGTTTGTTTTCTGGTGCTTTTGTATGTATTGTGTTGTGGGTTTCATTAGTTAGATGTGGCCTACCCGTTGGTTAGGTTCTCGCCCTGTTTTCCTTTAATAAAATGAGCAATTTGAATCCTTGTACCATATTCTTAATATAACAGCTCTCCTATTATCATTCAAAAAATTTATTCTATGGTGTTTTCTATTAATATGCTAATAGAAATACAATATTTACAGCAAGATTAAAAGAAAAAACAACAAAATAAAAAGGTTGGGTTCAACCTATGCCTGCTCTTGAGAATGTGGGATTATCTCCAGGTCAATCAAAGTGCAACAAGCATGATTTTTTATGGTAAGAGGCTATTGTTCAGCCTTAGAATAAGACCCTTACAAATAACATTGTATGCAGTACATGACAAGCACGTTTAGACAAAAATTAAAGTTGGTTTGATACAAAATCATCGATGACCCATCTCACATCGCAGCATTTACCAAGGCACGAATTGTTGACCCACAGCCAAGAACAAAAGTCACCCTAGCTCGTGTTAGACGTCCTTGATGCCTCGCGAAGTTGGGTACACCTGTTGCCGAGATTGTTGATGAAGGTGTCAAGCCGTGCATGGTCCTGTCGTTTCCCCGGAGCTCTCCAAAGCTGCAATAATATCTGAATTAGGCTGACCAGGTGTTTAAACACAACCCCTTCAATCAACACTTTATCGAGTGCATTCCATAACGCCCAAGACATGGTGCCCACGCCAATTTAGCATGCCTAGCCGACATGTTTCCGTGCTCTAACAACTTAAGATCTGTGCACTAACCCATCCTTTCAAAGTATTTAAGTGCTTTGCTTTGATTCTATGCTCTAACAACTTAAGATCTTCTTTGAGTCTGAATTTCCAACAACTGGCACTTTGAACTTTATTTATAAAAAGTTTACCATTTCTTTGGATGTTGAAAAGAAAATCAAGACTTTTTAGTTAGCACTTTAAATCATTCCAAGCTATGTAATCTTGCATACTTCTTCTTTAGTTATCTCTAATAACATAAGCTTATAGCAGGAAAGTACCCCCTCTGTTCCCAAATGTAAGTCTTTCTAGAGATTTCAATAAATGACTACATACGAAGTAAAATATGCGAATCTACACTCTAAAATATGTTTATATACATTTGTATATTGTAGTTCATTTGAAATGTCTAAATGGAGGAAGTTGCTTGCAGCAGGAGTGGAGGCCAGGTCATGCATGACCCACATATGCCAGGCGAATTGCACGACAACACTATATTATAAAGACAGGGTCGGCAGAAAAATAACTGCTACCCACAATTAGGTTAAAAGACATCCCTAGGTTAAATATTAGAGCAACTTCAGCACTCGCCAAAACGGGAATCGCCATCCGCTGTTGCCACTTGGAGCGTCTTTCGTAATGTTTTATTTTTACAGGAAGTCCTTCATAATGTTTCGAATGTTGTCAGCTCTATGTGTAAACGCGGAATCGCCAAAAGCCGGTTCCCATTTTTTCCCATTTTTTTTTTAAATTCGTAGTTTCAATTTAAGCGAAATCTAATCTAATCATACAGTGAAGAAACATCGTCAAGTACGATAGGGCATGTACAATGGTTGATAAGACAGTTTTATCTTAAGTTTTGCATGTAATTTAGAGATAATAAAAAAATATGTCTACAATGGGTTATATCTTAGCGTTATCTTCAATAACCAGCAATTGCATAAAACATGGTGAGACAAATTGTGGTAAGAGATAATATCTTGTCTTATCTTAAATAAATGAAGACAAGCCTTCTCTTATGAGTTCTTTCTCCTCCACCTCATAATTTAACCTACGTGGCACTTCTAAAATAGCACCATTGTACATGCCCTAACTTAATTAGCAATTACGCCCTTCGTTCCATAATATAGACGTTTTTTTTGCACCGACCATAATATAGACGTTTTACAAGCTACCATAGCTTGCAAATACGTATATTATGCTAACGGAGAAGTATATTAGGATCCAACATTCATCGCATTACATATATTTTCCAACTATTACTATGGTAATTAATTAATATGTAGTCGGAAGGGCTTGAGTTAACTAGTCAAAAGATGTCATAAAAGCATCTCCAACGCCGACCCTAAAACCTCCCGCATGTGTTCGGACCGCGTTCTTCGGACCACGAAAGCCATCCAACGTGGCCCTGTATCGGTCTGCGGCGTGACTCGGACGCATTTTCTCCCGCAAACCGGAGAGAAACATGGGGAGGTTTGTGGGAGTCCGGACCGCTGTCACGCCCTGGCCCACCCAAAACCCCTCCCCCACCCGCGCGCGCTTCCTGCCCGTCGTCCAACTGCCCGCATTCATGCCGCTATAGAACGCGCTGCTCCACATTGAAGGCGGCTCAGAGCGGACACGACCTCTCACTGCTTCCGTCATTGAAGCGACGCGCCGGCCGAGGGCGTCGTCCACTGCACGCCTGGCTGAACACGCTTCCTCGCCGCATTCAAACGCCTCCATTAAACCCGCGCGGAAGCCGATAAATCTATTTCGGCCACACGTCCAATCACGAGCGGGCCGACATTAAACGTAACGTCGGGCAAGCTCCTCCCCCCTGCCCTCTATTTAAATGAGTCCAGACATCGGGCAAGAATCACACTACTCTGCCGCTCCCCATCTCCTCCTTCATCATTTTCTCCACTCTTTCGATGGCACCCGACGAGCCGGAAAAGCAGTTCTCCGGCATAAAAGCCGGCTGGGTGGCCCACTGAGCACGCCGGATACGAGCGAGGCAGCTCGCCGCTCCACCTCTCTGGCCTAACCCGACGGAGCGAGTTATCGCCCCAAGTCGACGAGTGGTTTAGCAACTCGCCGCTCAAAGCCACCTCATGGAGGAGTGGCGAGTTGCTTCATCCCGGCTCAGCGGGGAGTATGGCGGCACGGGCATCTCCGCCTCCAGTACCTACGACCGCGCCCTCCGCCGTCGACGCGCGCGTAGCCGCGCCATGCACGCAGAGAAAGAAGCCGACTGCGTGTGAGGGAGTCCTGGACTAAGGGGTCCTCGGATGTCCGACCTATTAGACATGGGCCGGAGTGATGGGCTGTGAAGATACAAAGACCGAAGACTCTACCCGTGTCCGGATGGGACTCTCCTTGGCGTGGAAGGCAAGCTTGGCGACCAAATATGAAGATTCCTTTCTCTGTAACCGACCTTATGTAACCCTAGATCCCTCTGGTGTCTATATAAACCGGAGGGCTAGATCCGTAGAGGGATATATCCTCATAATCATAGTCAGACAGGCTAGACTTTTAGGGTTTAGCCACTACGATCTCGTGGTAGATCAACTCTTGTAATACTCATATTCATCAAGATCAATCAAGCAGGAAGTAGGGTATTACCTCTATAGAGAGAGCCCGAACCTGGGTAAACATTGTGTCCCCTGTCTCTTGTTACCATCGACCTTAGACACACAGTTCGGGACCCCCTACCCGAGATCCGCCGGTTTTGACACCGACATTGGTACTTTCATTGAGAGTTCCACTGTGCCGTCGTCAAAAGGTTTGATGGCTCCTTCGACCATCCACAACGACGCTGTCCAAGGGGAAGTCTTCCTCCCCGGACAGATCTTCATATTCGGCGGCTTCACACTGCGGGCCAACTCGCTTGGCCATCTGGAGTAGATCGAGAGCTACGCCCCTGGCCATCAGGTCAGATTTGGAAGCTTGAACTACATCGCGGATATCCGTGGAGACTTGATCTTCGACGGATTCGAGACCACGACAGCCGGTCCCTACCACCACGATGAACATGACGTAAATCTATCATCGGACCATACCCAAGAGATAGTACCTGTAGCTGCTCTAGCCCTAAATCCGGAGCAGATCGCGCCATCCGAAGACGGGAAGCTCAACCCTGCCGCGGAAGCCGCAGACTCAGCGGTGTTGGAGCCGCACACTGACCTAACTTCAAGTGACATCTATGTCACTGGAACCATGGACTCATCTCCGGCTACAGGTTCTGAACCTTGTGCGTCTGCATACGTCGAGCTTGATCGATCATCGATCATCGAATTCAGCTCCGCGGACATCTTCCGGCACTCGCCTTTGGGCGATGTGTTAAAGTCGTTAAGAGCACTATCCTTAGCGGGGGGCTCACAACCGAATTATATCCGTCTCGAACTGGAGGCTGATGACGGAGAATTTCGCTTCCCACCCACCGTCGACTTCATAGATACTATCGAAGACTTAACCAACATGCTCGATTACGGCTCCGACGACATCGACGGTATGGACGACGATGCCGGAGAAGAAGAGGCCCAAAACCCGCCGTTTACCGGACGCTAGATGGCCACTCCCTTGTATGAAGTATACATGGTGGATGCACCAAAGGAGAATAGCGGCGATGACAAGGAAGATCTGGTTGACGATAAACCTCCCGAGATACAACCAAAGCGCCAGCGTCAGCGGCACTGCTCTAAGTCATGCCGCAGCAAAGACAGCAACACCGGCACAGGAGAAGACAACACTACGGACGGTGCCGAAGACAATGAAGACCCTGTTCAGCCAACTTCCGAACAGGATGAACGGGAAGATGGGCAAGTTAGCCCTAGTAAACAGGCCACACATGAAGATTCAGAGGATAGTAATTATCTTCTTCTCTCCAAGGACGAGGCAAGCCTCGGCACCGAAGATTTTATCGTGCTTGAGGAACCTCTCGAACAGGAGCGCTTTAAGCGCCAGCTAATAGCCACTGCAAGGAGCCTGAAAAAGAAACAGCAGCAGCTTCAAGCTGATCAAGATCTGCTCAGCGATAGATGGACTGATGTCCTGGCAGCCGAGGAGCATGGCCTCAAGCGACCACTCAAAAATTACCCGAAGCACAAATTGCTACCTCAATTCGATGATGAGGCGTTGGAGCCCAGGCCGTCATTACACAATGCGGCTGACCGACCACCACGTGGTCGGGACAAAGCGGCAACACAAGCCGAACACCAGCCCGCCTTACCTCACCGCCATGGCAGAGACAAAACTGCTAAGGGATACATGTATGATCTCCGGCAGGGCCTGAAGAATAAAACAGGCCTGGCCAGATCGATCTACGGATCACGGGGGCGTGCCTTGACGCGCGACGACGGCTATCAAGCCGAGCATGACAAGCCTAGTCATGCACGGGCCGAAAACCACAGATGGACTCCATCGAAGCTACGTCGCGATGTGGCCCGATATAGAGGCACAGCACACCCTCTTTGCTTCACCGACGAAGTAATGGAGCATGAATTCCCAGAAGGGTTTAAACCCGTGAATATTGAATCATACGATGGAACAACTGATCCCGCGGTGTGGAATGAGGATTTTCTTCTCCATATCCATATGGCCCGCGGAGATGACCTCCACGCCATCAAATACCTCCCGCTAAAACTCAAAGGTCCAGCTCGACACTGGTTAAACAGTCTGCCCGAAAACTCTATTGGCACCTAGGAGGATTTAGAAGACGCCTTCCGCGACAACTTCCAAGGTACATATGTCCGGTCACCAGATGCCGATGACTTAAGCCATATAGTTCAACAGCCCGGAGAGTCAGCCTGGAAATTCTGGACTAGGTTTCTAACCAAAAAGAACCAAATTGTCGACTGTCCGGATGCCGAAGCCCTAGCGGCCTTTAAACACAGCATCCGCGACGAATGGCTAGCCCGCCACCTCAGCCAAGAAAAGCTGAAGTCCATGGCAGCCCTCATGACACTCATGACCCGTTTTTGTGCGTGTGAAGATAGTTGGCTGGCCCGTAGCAAAAACAATGCAAGCAACGCCGGCAACTATGAAGCTAGAAATAGCAACGACAAGTCCCGACGCAACAGACACAAGCGTCAAAACAACAATGACAACACCGATGATACGGCGGTCAATGCCGGATTCAGTGGCTCTAAGTCCGGTCAGCGGAAGAAGCCATTCAAAAAGAACAATTCGGGCTCATCTAGCTTGGACCGCATACTCGATCGTCCGTGCCAGATCCACGACACCCCAGAAAAACCACCCAATCATACCAACAGAGATTGTTGGGTTTGTAAACAGGCCGACAAGTTAAATGCCGAAAGCAAGGAGAAGGGATCGCAAAGCAAGGACGAAGACGAGGAGCCCTGGCCATTGAACACGATATACGCTACCCACATCCCTAAGAGGGAGCGCAAGCGCGCGCTCAGGGACGTCTACGCGATAGAGCCAGTCGCCCCAAAATTTAATCCATGGTCGTCATGCCCAATCACTTTTGATCGCCAGGACCATCTGACCAGTATCCGTCACGGCGGTTCAGCCGCACTGATCCTGGACCCAAAAATTGATGGGTTCCACCTGTCGCGAGTCCTGATGGATGGTGGCAGCAGCCTCAACCTACTCTATCAAGATACAGTGCGCAAAATGGGCATTAATCCATCACGGATCAAGCCCACAAATACTACCTTTAAAGGAGTCATACCAGGTGTAGAGGCCCGTTGTATGGGTTCAATCACACTATAGGTTGTCTTCGGATCTCCGGACAACTTCCGAAGCGAGGAGTTAATCTTCGATATCGTCCCTTTTCGCAGCGGTTATCACGCACTGCTTGGACGGACCACATTTGCTCGGTTCAACGCAGTGCCGCACTACGCTTATCTCAAGCTCAAGATTCCTGGACCACGCAGTGTCATAACAGTTAATGGAAAATCAGAACACTCCCTCCGCACTAAGGAGCACACCACTGCCTTAGCAGCAGAAGTACAGAGCGGCCTTTTCAACCAGAACCTTAATTCGGCGGTCGAGCTCCTGGACACTGTCAAAAGAGTCCGGATTATTCTGCAACAGGACAGCTCGGCTCGTTAAGAGCTCGACTAGCAATTCGGCCTCCGTCCCAGTCCCGATAAAGCGGTGGCATCCGTACCGTGCGTACATAACTACGCACTCAAAATACCATGGGCATAGACGGAGGCATAACTAGCTTGTGATCCACAATACGGCTCGACTGCTCCTGGGCACACATACTTTCACTGTTTCCCTTTTTCTCCTTTTCAGGTTTCTTTTTCACAGGCCTTCCCTGATGGCTTGACCATCGGCCCTTTACGAAGGACAAACACACCAAGACGGCAAGAAGCATGGACGTACTGGGGAATTTTTAGGTGTTTTCTTTAACGATCCCTCTACCTGTTTTCAGGACCCACACGTAGCTCTCCCTTGGTTAAGGCATATTAAATAGCCTTCTGCTTATTGCACTACTTGTATAAATGCGCTTTGACGCACTAATGAAATTATCATGGAAACAGTTTGCAGCCTAAATTTTACGGCTTTAGCTTACTACCCTTTCTTCTTTTTCTTTTTTGATAACTTTATCAAATAGCACCCGTACACTTTGGTATGTTTCAATTTGCCAGGGGCTTCATAGCACCCCACAATAAGGCAACAAAGTCCGAACACTTTTTACAGTATAGTTCGGCACCCCGAATTTAGCACTATATGCATTGGCTCCGAATCATGTCTTTGGTCAATAGTTGGGTTGCCCGACTCCTGTGCTTGCTACCTTACGTTCCGCTATATCGGCTAGGTTAGTAAAGGGAGAACTACTGTGATTGTGCCCTGGTTTACTCGGAGGAGCACCTTAGTAGAGAAAGCCAAAAAATGACTGTCATGCTGCGGCGAGAGCTGGTCAGCTCTTTGGAGGTTTCAAATCTTTAGAGATTTTTTCGCATTACGCGAGGGATCGGTACTTACTCGATCAGGTGTTTACAACATCCTAGTTCAGATACTAGGGGCTGCGCCTATATTTTTCTTGTCAAACTCCTATGGCTAAGTGAGGGTGGTAAAGCCGCATAGTCCAATTGCCTGGTTCGTTGCGCTAAACACCTCCTTCAAGGACCAAACAATTGGATCAAGAGTGTTTAGATTACATCCCGAACACCCCCGTACTGCCTACATGGGGGCAGAAGCCGACGACTGGCCAACTCTCAGATTTCACACAACACGGCCGCACAGGAGGTGAATTTTTTTAAATAACAAACATTATATTACATAATGACTTTGTTTCATCATACAAGGTAGAGACAACATGAATGCATTCATTCGAAAATAATGTCTTGCGCACATTGCGTTGCCACAATACGAGACCCCTCTAGGACGTCTTCAAAATACCGCTCGGGCGTGCGGTGCTCCTTACCCTATGGCGGTCCCCCGGTCGTAAGCTTGACGGCGTCCATCTTCGCCCACCACACCTTGACATGGGTGAAGGCCATGCACGCGCCCTCGATGCAGACCGGCCGCTTGACGACGTCCAGCCGAGGGCAGGCATTCACCAGCCGCTTCACGATCCCGAAGTAGCTGCCGGGCATAGCTTCGACAGACCATAGCCGGATGATCAAATCCTTCATGGCCAGTTTGACCACCCTATGCAGCTCGACCAGCTGTTTTAGCTGATCGCTAAAGGGCACTGGATGTTCTGGCGCAAGATATTGCGACCAGAACAGCTTCTCCGTTGAGCTCCCTTCTTCGGCTCAGAAGAACTCCGCAGCGTCCGACACAATACGCGGCAGATCTGCAAACGCCCCTGGAGAACTCCGAATCCAGGTTAGTAAGAGATACTTCTTCTTCACATACTTGCTTTGCATACTAAACGCCTTACCCACCGCAATTTTCCTGGCCTCCTGGATCTCCTGGAGGGCGCCATGGGCCTCAACCCGGGCCTCTTCCGCCCTTCGGCGATCCCTAGCGAGTTCGGTCTCTCGAGCTGAAACGTCACGCTCCAAGGATTCACATTTCTTCACTGCATCCTGGAGCTCTTGCTGGACCTCATCAAGCTTGGCCTCATGCTTCTCACGGGCAGCTTTTTCCTTGACAGCTCTCTCCTCGGCCTCGGCCATGGCCTGTTTAAGGACCTCGACCTCGGTCACCACTCCTACACATATCATGGCACTACGGTCAATATTCATCATTTATTCTTTCCGAATATACAGCAAGTCATTACATATCTTGCTTGTCTTCTAGCTGCTTCCTCGCTTGGCCGAGCTCCTCCTCAGCCCGCTCCAGTCTCTGCTTTAGTCCGGAGACTTTGGCAGTGTGTGAGGTCGCGGCCAGCAACGAGGCCTGCTTATTCATATAATACATATTTAGTTAGTTTCCTACGAAAATAAATTGATCCTCCATCCGGCTCTTCTTTCCGAACACCGGACAGTGCCTCAGGGGCTACTGTCTATATTAAGACTTTTTCTTTTGTGTCGCTTACCTCAAAGCCTGTCAGTAGGCTGCTGCAGGCTTCGGTTAGTCCGCTCTTGATGGACTGAACCCTCTCAATCACCGTACCCATAAGGATACGGTGTTCATCCACAATGGAAGCGCCTCGTAGATCTTCCAGCAGATTATCCGGTGCCTCTAGTTGGATAGAGGTCACCGGCGGAATAAGCACACCCCCTTCTTTCGAAGGAGGTTGCTCGCCGGATTCCTGAGCCATATAGGTCTCCAGACTTGTATTCGGCTGGGGGCCGAATTGAGCAAGGCCCCATCCCTAGTCGCCATGGGGGTCTGCCCCCCATGTGTCCGACAGCCGATGTTTCGCCCTCAGGCGTCACCCTGGCGGCCTCCTGAACCTCTCCCTGGCCTGGGAAGGTCCTTTGGGACAACACCTCGTCGTCGCCCTTGGCTGTGGGAGAGTGAGCGGCCGGCGGTGACTCGCTGGTCATCGCCTTAGAATCCAACGAACCTCTTGATGAGGATCGCTGGGAGCTGTCGTGGGCCTGACCGCAATGGCATCATTTAAACATATTAATATCATGAAGCAAGAGAGGCCGGATGTATGGACGTATGCGGGTTTTTAGTACTTATGATGCCGCTAGGGGCTTGTTTCGGGGGCGTCGCTCCGGGCTTCTGTCGACGTCCCACGCGGTGTTATCCGCAAGGGGACCCTCCCCCCTCTTGGGTGCCTCCGCTTCCAGATTTGTGGAGGCCGCCCTCTTCTTCCCCCCCATCAGGGGGAGAGGTGCTTTCTTCCTCCTCCTCGTCATCGTCTTCGGCGGCGGAGGAGTGAGTCTTGTCTTCGGATGACACGTCTGAAGCTTCGTTGCGGCAGGGGCCACTCCGGACCCCCTTGGCCTTCTTCTCCGGCGCCTTATAGGGCGCCAGTACCAGCATCTTCGCCAGGAGCGATATGACTGGTTCCTCGGGCAGCGGAGCCAAACATCGAATCCGCTCCGCTCTCTCTGTCCATACCTGAAAAAAATAAAGTTTAGATATCCTCCTTGAAACAAGCAAGTAGAGGATGCATCTAGAGATGTGAAAGGCTTACCTCATTGGCAGAATGGGTAATATCGTGCCCGCGGGGGAGTCTATGGCTGGCGGCGTCTCATTGCCCTTAAAGAGCAACTTCCAGGCATCTTCGTGAGTGGTTCCGAAGAGCCTTACCATGGTTTGGTGCTTCTTCGGGTCGAATTCCCATAAGGGGCAGCTTCAGCTTTGGCATGGGAGGATCCGGCGAACCAGCATCACCTGGATTACGTCGACGAGCTTGATGTTTTTATCCACCATGCTTTGAATGCGCGTTTGCAGCGCTATCGGATCGTCCGACGAAGACCAATTTGGGCCATTCTCTATCCAGGAGGTGAGCCGCATTGGAGCTCCAGACTAGAATTCAGAAGCCGCGACCCATGTGGCGTCGTGGGGCTCTGTGATATAGAACCACTGTTTCTGCCACTCCTTGACGGTCTCCACAAAAGTACCCTTGGGCCATGTGACATTGGGCATCTTGCTCACCATGGCGCCTCCGCACTTCGTGTGCTGGCCATCCACCACCTTCGGCTTCACGTTGAAAATCTTGAGCCACAGTCCGAAATGGGGTTGGATGCGGAGGAAGGCCTCACACACGTCAATGGATGCCGAGATGTTGAGGAAATAATTCGGGGCTAGGTCATGGAAGTCTAGCCCGTAATAGAACATAATCCCACGGACGAAAGGGTGGAGAGGAAACCCTAACCCATGGACAAAATGGGGGATGAACACCACCCTCTCATTGGGCTTCGGGGTGGGGACGATTTGACCCTTGGCTGGAAGCCGGTGGGTGATTTCTTTCGCTAGATACCCGGCCTCCCGAAGCTTGGTGATGTCCTTCTCCCTAACGGAGGAGGCCATCCACTTGCCTTGCCCTCCAGATCCGGACATGGCTGAGTGCTTCCTTGAGGCAGAAAGAATGAGAACTTGGGCGCTGGAGCTCAAGAATGGAAGGACAGAGAAAAAGAGAAGGCGTGGGTGAAGACAGGGAATCCTTATCTCCTTATAAAGGCAGTGAATATCAAGCGCCTCCCCACTCGCCTTAAAACTCGCCTGTTCCCAAGAGCTGTGTAACCGGCACGGTTATATTACCCACGCCCGTATTGATGAGAATCCCACAATAAGGGGAAACGATCTCTGCTTCGACAAGACATGCCTATTAAGACCACATCTCGAAACATGGAACGGCAGATGGAAAATGGTTTGAAATGATGACTAAGCAGACATGATGTCACATTACAAAAAGTTGTCAGCAGATTGGACTCATGCAATATTATATTCTCTACGATTGTGTGTGGTGCTTGTGTTGCAGATCCGGACACGTTCATTATGTCGGAAGACTATCTTGGAGTATTCGGAAAGGGGAACCCGCCCTGCAATGCCGAAGACAATCTGCACGTCGGACACCTCGTCATTGAAGCCTGGTTCAGGGGCTACTAAGGGAGTCCTGGACTAAGGGGTCCTCGGGCGTCTGACCTATTAGACATGGGCCGGACTGATGGGCTGTGAAGATACAAAGACCGAAGACTCTACCCGTGTCCGGATGGGACTCTCCTTGGCGTGGAAGGCAATCTTGGCGACCAAATATGAAGATTCCTTTCTTATAACCAACCTTATGTAACCCTAGATCCCTCCGGTGTCTATATAAACCGGAGGGATAGGTCCGTAGAGGGATATATCCTCATAATCATAGTCAGGCAGGCTAGACTTTTAGGGTTTATCCATTACGATCTTGTGGTAGATCAACTCTTGTAATACTCATATTCATCAAGATCAATCAAGTAGGAAGTAGGGTATTACCTCCATAGAGAGGGCCCGAACCTGGGTAAACATTGTGTTCCCTGTCTCCTGTTACCATCGACCTTAGACGTACAGTTCGGGACCCCCTACTCGAGATCCGCCGGTTTTGACACCGACAGCGTGGATGTCAATGAGGTGGCGGCCTACACATCCATGCCCGCCGCCATCATCGAGGAGAAGTAGAACACGGGAGTCTACCGCCGCTTGTATCCTATGGAGGCCACCGCTGGCGCATCGCCAGCTTGTACAACCAACAACCTATCCAGTCTTTATCTCAGGCCATCGTAGGCACACCCATCCGTGCTCCACGGAAGCACCTTCCCCTCCGGTTGAAGCACCCTCTTTGCCACTCCAATGAGAGGCATAGCCGGACATAGGGAATATACGGGGGAAGAATATGCCTCCTAGGCTGTCGGACATGGGGAAGACAAAGGGATCCGCCGCGGCAGGCCGTAGACTAGTGTAGTGTATCCCTGTCATGGGAGTGGAGCTCCGCGCGACTGTATGTGCACATAGGTTTACCTTGTTAGTTAAAACATGTCCAAAATGTAACCGTTTTCATCCGGTTTGTATGAAATCTATCATGTTTATATGAATCAGGCTGAGTTTGCATGAATTTCATCCGGTTTTGTTGAAAAAGAGTTTGAAATGTATGCGGCTAGTGTTGGATGGCAGCCTCCCGCATCCGTGTCCGCGGACTGGCCCCACTGTCCGTGAACGGATGCAGGAGGAAATTTGCGGGTTGCCGTTGGAGATGCCCTAAGGTCATACATGTCAATACTTGTCATTGTTGAAGTAAAACTGATTGTAAGGCGTGTAAGTTGAAGAACATTATAATTTATCACCTTTGTAGAATGGGCTGGGAAGCCTAGCGAACTTCGGTTCATAAAACTAACCCATTGGGGGTAGTCGGTCTCATGGTTAGCCGGTGTAGAGTGTAGACAATGAAGTATTAGTGTGAAGTTTTGAGTTATGAGTTGCGGTCTTCTTATGCACTTCCACATTTTGCTAGCCTCTTTGGTATCGTGCATTGCCAACTCTCACACCCAGAGGTGGAGCCAGGATTTCTCAAAGCCCAGGGCTCAAGCTAAGTGGCTATTATAGAGCATCTTCAATAGATGATGCAAATTTAGAGATGTAAAACTAGATGTTGTATAATTTACATCAACAAAAGCTGCTTTTTACATCTCTAAGAAAAAGCCAATTCCAACAGATGATGTATATTTGTGATCTAAAACTCCAACTCCAATAGATGATGTATTTGAAGATGTAAAACTAGTGCACTAAACCTACTATTGAAACTGTCAAAGCTCGCGCTCTCTCGCTGCAGCTCGCCGGGGCCGAGGGGGGGGGGGGCGAAGTCGCGGCGGGCCCGATGGTTGCCGAAGAAGGCATTTAGGCCAGCCGCAACAGTCACCTGAAAAGGTAATTATTTTTGCATGTACATATTCTATTGGAGATGCTCTTACAAGTACACAATGCGTATTAGAAGTACAACACATTCACAATTCGCAACAAACAAAAATTTCGTTATTACCATGATATAAATTCCACAACAAACATGTAAGCCATTTAACAAAGTGCATCATTTGCAGAAGCTGGTGCCAAATTAATGAAGACTTACTTCATTTGGGCCCGTTATTTTTTTCATCAGTATTAGTAGAAGGACGTGGAGTTGTAAAGATAAAATTCAGTGTACAAAATCAAGACACTAGACATAGGCAAAGCCAATTGTTCATAATTTCTAATTCATGTTGACAACATAATAAAACTGTCCGAACTTATAGGATTTGAAATCACAAAGTAACACTGATTTCATTGATTTAGAGAAGCTACACGGGGGATGGGGGGGGGAGTTAGGTGATACTGACTAACTGAGTAGAAATTACCTAGAGCCGGTTTGTCGTGAGAAGATCAGGGCACGGTAGGAGGTTCACATGCCATGAGATGATCCAAGCGCTGAGCTATATGGGGCTCTGGGGCAGCCGCAAAAGGCAAGATGCATCGATGCAGTGAGGGTTTCTATGATCGTGCAAGATGACGAGTGATTCTTTAAAGATTGTTTTCTTTTCTGTAGCAGCATGGGCTGGGTTTGCAGCTGTAAGTCAGGTAGAAATATCGTGAGGTGGAGTCGTGGACACTGGAGAGACTTATGGGCCTAGATCTTGGGGCCTGTACGCCTGGGGCTGGGTTTCTTAGAAGTCAAAAATTCTGAAAAATATACTATTGGGCTATAGATGTTAGTCGGGCCACGCCTGGTGTCGGTGTCAAAACCGGCCGATCTCGGATAGGGGGTCTCGAACTGTGCGTTTGAGGATCAAAGGTAACAAGGGACATAGGGAACACAATGTTTACCCAGGTTCGGGCCCTCTTAAAGGAGGTAAAACCCTACGTCCTTCTTGATTGTATTTGATGAGTATAGGGGTCACAAGAGTTGATCTACCTCGAGATCGTAATGGCTAAAACCCTAGATGTCTAGCCTATATGAATTCTGACGGTCTCTATGGACTATACCCTCCGGTTTATATAGGCACTGGAGGGGCCTAAGGTTGTATAGAGTAGGCTTGCAGAAGAAGGAAATTATACATCCAAGCACCAATATTGCCATCCACACACAGGAGAGTCATGTCCGGGCACAAGGGAAGGTCTTCTACCTTGTATCTTCACGACCCATCAGCCTGGCCCATATTACACAACCCGGACACTCGATGACCCCATAATCCAAGATTCCCTCAGTAGCCCCTGAACCGGTCTTCAATGACGATATGTTCGACACATAGCTTGTTTTCGGCATTGCAAGGCAGGTTCCTCCTCCCGAATACTTCAAAGCAATCTTCCAAATAAAAGAACTGTATCCGGCTTTGTATGACAGTCACAACCCTCAACCACGAAGGCAAAAATATTTAATCAAAATAATGCCTATCAACTGACAAATTTTCGGAGAAATGCCACATCTGGCCTCTTTAACATTTTGAACCATTTTTCGCCTCCTACTTCGCGTTTCGAGGTGCGGCCTCTATCGACACATCTTATCAAAACAGAGATCGTGTCCGCTTATCGCGGCATCCTCATCAATACGGGTGTGGGTAATCCAACCATGCCATTCGCATGACCCCTTGGGAACAGGCGAGTTTTTAGGCTCAAGGCGGGGGGGGGGGGGGGGCGCTTGATATTCACTGCCTATATAAGTGGATAAAGATCCCTTTTTCCTCCCCATGCCTTCTTCCCATCCTCAAGCTCCAGCGCCCAAGCTTCAATCTTTCCCAGCGCCACCAACCTCACCAGCCATGTCTGGATCCGGCTTGAAGGGCAAGTGGGAGTCCTCCTCCATCACGGAGAAGGGCGTCAAGGAGCTCCGGGAGGCGGGGTACTTGTCCGCGGACATCGCACATAGGCTCCCTGCCAAGAAGCAGGTTATCGCAACCCCGGAGCCCGGCGAAAGGGTTGTGTTCATTCCTCACTTCCTCCGCGGACTAGGGTTTCCCCTCCACCCCTTTGTTCGCGGCCTCATGTTCTACTACGGGCTAGAATTCCATGATCTAGCCCCAAATTCTATCCTCAACATCTCGGCATTTATCTTCATGTGCGAGGCGCTACTCCGCATCCCCCCACACTTCGGCCTATGGCTAAAAGTCTTCAATGTGAAGCCGAAGGTGGTCGACGGGCAGCATGCGGACTACGCCGCCGCCATGGTGAGCAAGCTCCCCAACACCACTTGGCCTAAAGGGGCCTTCATGGAGACCGTCAAGGTGTGGTAGCAGGAGTGGTTCTACATCACCGAACCCCACAGCGCCAGATGGGCGGCCAGTCCTGAGTTTAGATCCAGACCCCCTACGCGGCTCGCGTCGTGGACCAACAAGGGTCTGGACTGGGGGTCGACCGCGGAAGTACTGACGCTGCAAAAGCGCATCAAAAACATGATAAGCAAAAACACCAGTCTCACTGATGTGATTTAGGTGATACTCTTCCGCGGGATTCTCCCTTGCCAACTCCGGCCTCTTCATATGTGGGAGTTCAATCCGTAAGGTCCCCGGACCCTGTAGCGCTTCTTCGGCACCACACACGAAGATATCTGGAAGTTACTCTTCAAGGCCCAGAAGACGTGGCCGAAGAAGACCAATGACATCGGCCTTGACAGCAAGAATCCAGCCACTCCGGTAAGTGTATTATTCCCAAACATACCTTTGGTCCATAAATCCTTAGGCATAATGAGGTTTTCATCCCTTGCACAAGGCTGGATAGCGAAGGCGGAGCGGATCAAGTGTCCGACTCTGCTGCCTGAAGATCTGCCCACTCCCCAGCTAACGAAGCTGCCGGTCCCGGTGCCCTATCAGGCACCGGAGAAGAAGGCCAAGAAGAAGGGCAAGGAGGCCAAGGGCGGCCCCCGCCGTAAGGGTACTTCGGACGCGGTGCCCGGAGAAACCGAAATCCCCTCCTCCCACGAGGGAGATGAAGAAAAAGAGGAGGAGGAGGAGGCGGAAAGTGACTCTCCCCTCAAGGGGAGGAAAAAGAAAAGAGCAGCCTCCACAGACCCGGAGGAGGGGTGTCCAGGAGGGGGAAGATAACCCTCTTGGATGGTTCGGATTCGGATGCCGAACACATCCTCAAGAGGTACCCCAGGGCGAAGCCCTTGTCCGAATCGTAAGTACCAAAGGATTCATTACAAGTATTCGGTCCTCTATGCTGTTAATATAACATATTATGTTGTGTGTATTTCAGCCCTGCTCGCGACCTCCCCAACCATTCATTATCTGAGGGGAGCTCTCTGCCGCCTGAGATGGCGGAGAGCGAGACGCCTCCAGGAGCTTCTCCGCCTACCGCCGCGGATGACACCGAGGTACTGTCCCGAAGGACCTCTCCAGGCCACGGAGGGGTGAGCGAGGCTGCCACGATGGCACCCGAGGGTGAGGCCTCGGCTGCCGAGAACACGGCGGGTGCAACCCCCATGGAGACCGACGGCCGGGGCCCTGACCAGTCCGGCCCCCAGCCGAACACTATCCCGGAGACCCATATGGCTCCGGAATCGAGCGAGCAACCCCGTTTGAAGGAGGGGGGAGCATCGACTCCGATGACGACCTCCACTAATCCGGAGGCGCCGAATACTCTGGTGGAAGCACTACGACGTGCCGCCATTGTGGAGGAGCACTGCACCCTGATGGGTGCGGTGGTTGAGAAGGTTCAATCCGGAAAGAGCGGGCTGAACGAAGCCTTCACCAGCCTACTAATAGGCTTCGAGGTATGCGACATAATACTCTTAGACGCTTTTCATATGAAGGAAATATGCTTTTATATAGATAGTAGCCCCTGAGACTCTGTTCGGCTTTGAAAAAGGCCGAACAGAGGATCGAGCAGCAATCGCAGGATGTGACGTACTTGTCTATCGGATAACAGGCTTCCCTGTTGGCGGCGATCGCCCAGGCCGCTGAAGTTTCCAAACTCAATCGAAAGCTGAAGCTGGCTGATGATGAGATCGACTGCATTAACAAGCGGTTCGATGAGGCGCAAGGTATGTGTGTACTTTTAAAAGAGTTTAATCATATATCTCAAGTAATATGCAAATTCAGATTGTAACTCATGCACTTCTGTAATTATGGGTGCAGGTAGCACAGCCGAGGTCGAGGCCCTTGCCCAAGCCGAGGAGGATGCGAAAATGAGCAAAGCAGTCACTTTAGTCATCGGTTCAAATCTGATAAAGAGCTTTTTAAATTAGTGGTAGAGTAATCTTGTGCTAAGACGTAAGTCATTGGTTCGAATTTGATAGAGTACTTTTCTACTAAATTGATTCACTTTTTTTCTATGTCGGGAGCACGAAGAGAGGGTGGCCGAAGTGGAGCAGGAGCTGAAATACGCCATCAGTAAATGCGAGGCTTTGGAGGAGAAGACTTCGGCCCAAGCGGCCGAACTCGCCAAAGCCCTCAATGAGGCCAAGAGGCGCGGACCGAGTCCTGGGTGGCTCGGGAGGAGATCCGGCAGACCGAACAGATAGTGGCTGATAAGCCATTTCTTTTGCAGAGTGTATTTGGTGGTCAAAGATATGCCTTGCTCACTCGACTGTGGAGTTCTCAAGACGCCTTTGCAGATCTTCCAAAGAGTGTTGCTGGAGTCGCGCAGTTCTTCCGGGCCCAGGAGGGGAACACCACGGAGAAGCTCCCCTGGTCACAATTCCTAGAGCCGGAGCGTCCGGCACTATTGAACAACCAGATGATGCAGCTGGCGGAGCTGCATAGGATGTCTGTCGGCGTTCTGGGAACGGGGGTCCCCAAACTTGCCTGCCTGCGGCCTGTGCCGTGGCTCCACTGGCGGCCCTGTACGGCCCATCTTCACCAGCAAACATTCAAGACCCTCGCGAGGGGCCAAGCCTCGCGAGGCGGATGACGCAAGACCTCCTCAGGGGCGGCCTCACGAGGCCGGCTCGCGAGGGGCAGAGAGATCAAGGCAAGGGATACCTCGCGAGGTTTGCATGATGCAAGCCATGACGACTGGAGCCAGGCGGGCAACAGCGCGCGCAGCGTCCTCGTTTCCTCTTTGGTGCTAAAGAGGCAAGCGCAGGCGAGGAGTCCCGAGGCATCAGGAAAAGGTTTCCATATTGGTGCAACAAGACCAAGACTAGCAGGACAGCAGGACGGAGGTCACCCTGGAGCCCAAGACGGCGTCACCACCAGAGCCTTTGGCAGGCGAAGACTACTTTTGTCAGGATAGCTTGTACTAGTTGTCTCCCTTCGAATTTGACTATTGTGGGATCACTTCCTGCTCAACATTTGGGAAGAGGACCCGGGCCTCTATAAATAGGACTAGCCACCACCATAGCAAGGGGGATCGGATCGACTGATCTAGAGAGAGAGAATCCTCAACCACACAAACACAAGAACACTTCTCCTCAGGAGGCTGTTCTTCCCTTGTAACTGTTCATCCCCAGCCCAAGAGGCAATCCACCACACCACACTGGAGTAGGGTATTACACCACAACGGTGGCCTGAACCAGTATAAATCCTGTGTCTCTCGTTCTTTGGGTTCGTCGAGCTAGGCCGTGAGATCATACGGAGTGCGAGCTAGAGAGGGGAAGAGATCTTTGTGCGCACCCCAGTGTTCGAACCTCAAGGGTTTTGAGGGAACACGAAATCCGACATTTGGCGTGCCAGGTAGGGGCGCGCTTAAGCTTTCCTCTTCGTCGATCCGCGCTTCGCCACTCCACCAAGCTCATGGCCGACGGTCTCCAGGCTCGCACTGAGCACCGGGCCGCCCTCGCCACCCGTGTCGCTCAAACAACCCCTGTCGGCGGGCCTCCCCGTCGTTCTCCATCACCCGCCGCTAACGCCGCCACCAGCCCGGCAGCAAACGAGCAGCAAGCCACTTCACTGCACCCCTCCGTGCGTCGTGACGGCCACACCGTCACCCCGTCGCTGACTCCGGCCGACTCATCGTCTCACACTCGCCGCGCACCCACGGACGCACATGCCGCGCTACTCATGGCACGCGAGCTCCTGCGCTACCGCCCGGTCGACGACCTCTACAAGGACTGGTTGGACTACATCGCCAAGCTCGTCAGCGCCACAGGGGGCTCTCCTGCACCATCCCTCTCACTGCCTCGCCCGCCCCCAGCTGCGGGCGATGTGGCTCACGGAGCGCCTCCACCCCCTCCGCACCAAGATGGGACCCTCGCGCCGAGGCGTGCGGCTCATGGATTGCCCCCGCCTCCTCCGTGTCCAGATGGAATCCACCGCGCGGTGTGCCCGCGCACGAAGAAAGAAGCTGCCAAGAGATCCCCCGTTCGCAGAAAACGCTCCACCGCTCCCTGCACCGCCATGTCAGGATCGCTTGCTGCGGCAGGGCCATGCACCACTTGCCATGGCGGTGCAGGGACACCAAGATCAAGCTCCGCCTCCACGACGGGCCCCAGTGGCCACAGCAGGCTGCCGCACCTTCACTACCAAACTACGTAGCGTCGTCCGGCCAGGCAAGTTCAAGCCAGATCTGCCTCCTTGCTACGACGGCACCCTCGACCCTGCGCAGTTCTTGCAGCTCTATGAGCTGAGCATCGAGGCGACCAACGGCGATGAAAAGGTCATGGCGAACTGGTTTCCCATGGCTCTCAAGGATGGCGCTCGCTGATGGCTCCTGAACCTGTCCCCAGGCTCGATCTCCTCCTAGGATGAGATGCACGACCCCTTCCTCGCCAACTTCCAGGGCACTCGCGACCGCCCCCCGGCCGCGGGTGACCTACGCCGCATCAAGAAACAGCCAAGGGGAGACCCTGCAGAAGTACATCTAGCGCTTCAACAGCGTGCGCATGAAGATCCCCAAGGTGACAGACGAGGCCATCATCTTAGCGTTTTCCGACAGTGTCCGCGATATCAAGATGAAGGAGGAGCTCGCCATCCATGAGGAGCTGTGCACGACTTTGGAGCTGTTCAACATAGTAGCCAAGTGTGCAAGAGCTGAGGAGGGGCATCTCTCCCTCCTCGAGCTCCCCGCTGCAGATCCAGAGGAGAAGAATGCCAAGGTCAAGGACGTGAAGCACAAAGGGGTGTCCGTACTCACGGCAGAACCGGACACCAAGCGCGGTCGAGATCTTCACGAGTCGTCCAAGGGCAGCCATACGTTCTGCACCTTCCACAACGTGCACACCCACAACACCAACGATTGTCAAGAGATCAGGGCCATTCGAGATGGACGCTTCGGTCGACGCCCCGAGCACAACGACCGGGGCTACGACCGATGAGGTGGACGAGGTGGAGGACGTTGGGATGACCGCGGGCCCTGCCAGGAGTGGCGCGACCAGCCTCGCGAGGATCATTGGCAGGACCAGCCTCATGATGGCTCCTAGAGGGACCAGCCTCGCGAGGACCGTCCTCAGGGCAACCCTGGTCTCCCTCCGCTGCCGCCGCCAAGGAGGAACGACGACCATCAACAGGACGAAGGGGCTGGGGGCTTCCAGGAGCCACGCGCCATCGCCTGCATCTTGGGTGGCGCTCAGGCCCCAGCCTCCCAGCGCATCTTCAAGCAGTTCTCTCGCGAGGTGAATGCAGACCTTCCCAAGCTCGAGGCCATGTGCCCGCTCAGATGGTCCATGTACGCCATCACCTTTAGCTCGGCGGACCAGCTCAAGTGTGCGGCAACTGCCGGCGTTCTCCTGATGCTCTGTTCACCCGTCATCAGCAATGTCCATGTCACCAAGACCCTCATCGATGGTGGCGTAGGGCTCAGTGTCCTGTTCGTCGAGACATTCGACAGCCTTCAAGTGCCATACGACCAGCTCCAGCCCACCAGGCCTTTCTCAGGAGTGACTAATGGCTCCACCACCCCGATAGGGCAAGTTCGTCTCCCTGTCACCTTCGGTCAGCGCGACAACTACCACACTGAGCTCATCAACTTCGATGTTGCCCACATCCGCCTGCCGTACAATGCCATCCTCGGGTACCCAGCGCTAGCCAAATTCATGGCAGTCACCCACCATGGGTACAATGTCCTCAAGATGTCGGAAAGTGGCAGAATCATCATGGTCCCCTGCGAAGAAAGAGACACGGTGTGCTCCCTCGAGCACGCCTTCCAAGCTGCATCAATCGAAGACCCTGATAGTGCGAGTGCGCAGTACCCTCCTGAAGCCAACCCCAAGAAGAAGAAGCATCTACTCCGCCCTGGGCCTCAAGGGAGCGGCGCCTCCAGTGGCGCCACCTCAGGATCTGCGCCCGCGCCTGGGGCGCCTTCCTCCCTCGCATAGGAAGGCGTGCCCGGCGCCATCCTCGGGCAGGGCTCGGGGGCTCTCTTCTGGAGGGCCTCTGACCTAGCCAACGTCATGAGGGAGGCGCTCGGGCACCACGTGGAGGCATGCTTCGCAGCACATTTCCCTCAGGAGAGCACCGGGCGAGGAGTGCCCGGCGCTTAGGAGTTCATCGTCAAGACCACTCAGGAGCTTCAGGAATCAAGAGCCATACGAGGCGACCGCCGCCCACCTGGCACTGCTCCCCACCTAGGTGAGGGTGGTGAGCTACACGTCTGCATCGACATCCCAGGGCTCAACAGGGCCGCATCTCAGGAGCGCTTCTGGCCTTCGCATGCTGGCCGGTGTGAGGGTCCACCTCACAGCTACGTTCTCATGCCGTTCGGCCTGCCGAGCGTGGTGGCCGCCTTCCAGCGCAATCTGCGGAGCATCCTGGCAGGTCAGGAGGCCAGGCATCACGCAGTCCCGGCGGAGATGGAAATGGTCCTCAGGAGGCCACCAGAGCCTCCCGAGGCTTCGGGCCTCGACGGCTCGTGAGGAGCGACTTCTTCGCTACGTGTCTTCAGCTACCCCAAAACTCCTTCAACAACCAAACCAGGTGACATTTTCCAAGTTCATTCAGCTGGGAGCGCCCCCTGTGCTGCATCATTCCCAGGCCGCGTGGGTCAGTCCCTGTGGCATGTATCCGCTTGCATCTTTAGTTCACCCTGCCGGGGGCGCCCCTCAGGCTGCATCATCCCCAGGCCGCTCGGGTCCGACCCAGTGGCATGTATCGTTATCGCATTTACCTAAGCCAGTTTGCTTCTCATGCATAATCTATCTACGATTATCACCTGCTTGATTGTCACCCACCATGGGAGCCGCGCGCCGATCATATTTCTTCAGGATCCTTCGCATAAGAAGTCTAGGCACGACGTCTGTGCTCGGGCCCATCCCGGCAGCGCCGATAAATCCAACGGCTAAGCTCTATCTGTCGGGCCGGCCCGGTTCACATCACCTCCTGGGGTCGTTGGTGCTTGGCCTTCTCGTGTGATAACCTCAGGAAAGTCATTTGGCGCAGGTTGTCTAACCATTTCGCAGGAACGCCACAGCAATCAAGAACGAAGACCAGGCACAACCCATCTTGAGGTAGGGCCTCGTGAGTCCTGCGCTGGCTCACGAGTGCCCAAACAGACCTCGTCTAGCCCTGCCGTGCAAGCCATGTGTCAGGGCAGGGCTGTACACGCCCCGGGGGTTGTCCGCAGTAGGAAATCCCCTCCCACATGCCAGTGGAAGCACCATGCTCCGCGCTGGCAGTCGACACTTCCGAGGAGTGGCTATGCCCATGCAAGTGAGGAAGCACTATGCTCCACGCTGGTGATAAACAACTGAGGGCGGCCTCACGACCGTATCAACCTCAGGGAGCTTCCGAGCTTGGTGTCTGGCCCCATCGCAACACCTCCCCTCGGGAGAGTCGCGCGAGGGGGCTGGGTACGGGGGCTGCGCTTGGGTCACACCCAAACATACGCCACCTGCCAGGTCCCTCATACCTGGGCGTCGCACGCCCTCCCAAGCGGAGCCAAGGTACGGAGGTCGTTTGAACGTCAAGGGGGACTCCTGAGCATCGCGACTCAGGAGCCTAACTGTAACACCCCGGATGTAACTTTCCCTAATTGTACTCCAACTCTTGCCGTTTCTGGCGTTAAGTTATATTTATTCCCTCGGGTTCGGGTCTTTGTCCCCGTGTGTTGTTTTCATTTTCATGCATCTCATTTCATGTCATCATGTGCATTGCATTCGCATACATGTTCGTCTCATGCATTCAAGCATTTTCCCCGTTGTCCGTTTTGCATTCCGGCGCTTCGTTCTCCTCCGGTGGCCATTTCTAGCTTTCTATCGTGTGTGGGGATTAAACATTTCTGGATTGGACCGAGACTTGCCAAGCGGCCTTGGTTTACCACCGGTAGACCGCCTGTCAAGTTTCGTATCAATTGGACTTCGTTTGATACTCCAACGGTTAACCGAGGGACCGGAAAGGCCTCGTGTGTGTTGCAGCCCAACACCCCTCCATTTTGGCCCAAAACCCACCAAACTCAGCTCCATCATCTAGAGCGTTCGATCACGATCGCGTGGCCGAAAACCGCACCTCATTTGGACTCTCCTAGCTCCTCTTATGCCTATAAATAGCCCCCCCGTTTTCGGATCTCGGATCTCTCCCCGTCCAACCCTAAAAAAAAGCATCTCCACCGACGGACACGTCCGCCCCGGCCGGACGTGTCCGCCGTCGCGCCCCCGCCAGTCCCGAGCTGCCATGTGGCAGTGCCCACCGCCGCCGCCAGCCGGCCCGGCTGACCCGAAGCCGGCCCGCGCCGCCGCCCGAGCGGGCCACTCCCTCCGCCGCCTCCTCGCCCGCAGGACGACGCCACCGCATCCGCCGGCCGCCGCCGCCCTGTTCGCCGTCCACAGCCGCCGCCACGTCCGCCGCCAGCCGCCGCCGCCTCACCTCGTCGCCGGCCGCCGCCGAGCCGGGCGCCACGCCGCCCCGCCTCTCGGACCTCGGCCACCACCGACTCCGGCCTCTCCCCGCTGCTCCGGCCTCCTTCCTCGTCTCCGGCGAATGACTCCGGCCGTCCTCGAAGTCCGTGCTCCGGCGTGAACAGTGCAGCCCCGATCTGGACCTGGATCTGAAAACCCTAACGGTTGACTTTTCCCTCTCCCCCCTAAACTTTTATGCATACTTTGACTGGCCGTATCTCCGCATCCGTACCTCCGATTTGGGCATATAATATATCAAAATGTTCGTATCGACGAGTACATCATTTCATTCCATTGCATCATTTTCATTTGAGCTCATCTTGATGCCCGAAATGCTGTTAGAAGGAGGCTTCGTGAGTTAATTGTCAGATCTGCTAGTTCATCTTAGACTTTTGTCATTTTTGCCATGATTATTGTGTGCATGCTATGCCTGTGAGTCCTTCATATGTTTTGTTAAGCATTTTGTCTTCTTTACAGAGGTGCAACCCATGCATTTTTAGGATGTGTGTGGTGACTTGTGCAAGCTTGCAAAGTGAGGCACCCGGGAAATCTGTTTTCAGAGACTTAGCAGTTTTCACTAAGTCTGGGATTATTTAGTTCATGATGCCATATGTTCAGCTTGTTTCCTAGTGATCCGTGCCTCTTTTGAGGATGATCAGTTAAGGAGTTTTGTTCATCAAGGTATGCTCTATCCATACATGTCCTTGTTTGCAATTATGGTACACCCTAGCTTGAGTCAATCGAGCTCTACTTTTGCTTCGTGGTGAATCTTGGCAGATCATCAACTCGTTTGCGATTTTGCCGATGTTATTGTAGTTGATCCGTGCATGATATGCCATTTTTCTTGCCATGTCTAGCTAGCATTTTGTGCCTTCTTAATGGTTGTATGCTTGCCTTGCCATGACTTGCACCATAGTGAGTGCATCGAGCTCGTTTACATGCCTTCGTGAGTTATATTTCAGCATGTCTCAGTTTTCACTAAGTCTGAAAACTGATTGTGTTTTAGCTATGTTCGTGTGCCCGTTAGTATATTTTGTGATCCCTTTTGGCCCCAGGTCACTTTGGGACTTTTGTTAATCTTGTTGAGTAGCTCCATGCCATGTTCTTACTTGTATTAATCAGGTCATGTATCATGTTTTTTTGCTGCTCCGAAAAGGGCTTCGTGATCTGAAATTTCAGACAAGTGTTAATTTCACTAAGTCTGGAATCTATTTTGCATTTGCGTTTTTGCCATGCTTGTTTGAACCTCTTAATGGATGAATTGGGCATGGCTCAGTGCTAGTCCTTTGTTAAGCATCTTGTGTGCATCCCTGCCATGTATTTTTTTGTCATGTTTGGTGGCTGTAGCATGTTTATTTCGTTGCATTTAGATGCCTACTTGCTGTAAATTGCAGACCGGTGTCATTCTTAAAACGCTTGCCATTTCCAAACCGTAACTCCGATTCCGATGATCTTTATATCGTTTTCAAGCGACTTCATCTCATCTTTCCAGTGGCACCCTTGGAATTCCAAGTTGAGGCCAGGTTCATGCATTTCCTGTCACATCTTGCATTTTGCATCCCGCATCGCATCCCGCATAGCATATCTTCATTTCATCATATTGCTTGGTCTTGCACGTGGTTGATTGTATCCTTGTTGCTTGTTTGTCTTGTTTGGGTAGAGCCGGGAGACGAGTTCACTACCGAGGAGACCGTTGAGTTTGCTTGTGAGGATCCGGTCAACTCTGACAACTGTGTAGGCAAGATGATCATACCCTCGAAATCACTACTATCTTTGCTATGCTAGTTTGCTCGCTCTTGCTATGCCAATGCTACGATGCCTACCTTTTGCTTGTCAGCCTCCCAATCGCCATGTCAAAACCTCTAACCCACCTTGTCCTAGCAAACCGTTGATTGGCTATGTTACCGCTTTGCTCAGCCCCTCTTATAGCGTTGCTAGTTGCAGGTGAAGATTGGAGGCTGTTCCTTGTTGGAACATCATTTATTTACTTGTTGGGATATCATTATATTGCTATGTTATCTTAATGCATCTATATACTTGGTAAAGGGTGGAAGGCTCGGCCTCTCGCCTAGTGTTTTGTTTCACTCTTGCCGCCCTAGTTTCCGTCATATCGGTGTTATGTTCCCGTATTTTTTTGCGTTCCTTACGCGGTTGGGTTATAATGGGAACCCCTTGATATTTCGCCTTGATTAAAGCTTTTCCAGCAATGCCCAACCTTGGTTTTACCATTTGCCACCTAGCCTTTTCTTTCCCTTGGGTTCTGCAGACTCAAGGGTCATCTTATTTTACCCCCCCGGGCCAGTGCTCCTCTGAGTGTTGGTCCACCTGTCAGCTACCGGTGGCCACCAGGGGCAACTCTGGGCTGGCCTACCCGTACCTAGGACAATCTGAGTGTGCCCTGAGAAAGAGATATGTGCAGCTCCTATTGGGATTTGTCGGCACATTCAGGCGGTGTTGCTGGTCTTGTTTTAACCTGTCGAAGTGTCTTGAATTACCGAGATACCGAGTCTGATCGGAACGTCTTGGGAGGAGGTCTATTCCTTCGTTGACCGTGAGAGCTTGTCATGGGCTAAGTTGGGACTCCCCTGCAGGGATTGAACTTTCGAAAGCCGTGCCCGCGGTTATGGGCAGATGGGAATTTGTTAATGTCCGGTTGTAGATAACTTGAACCTTAATTAATTAAAATGAGTCAACTGAGTGTGTTACCGTGATGGCCTCTTCTCGGCGGAATCCGGGAAGTGGACACGGTGTTGGAGTTATGCTTGTGCAGGTTGTTCCTCTAGATTCTCGCTCGTGCTTTGCCTCCTCTTCTCGCTCTCTTTTGCGGATAAGTTAGCCACCATATATGCTAGTCGCTTGCTGCAGCTCCACATACATTTGCCTTATCCTTCCTATAAGCTTAAATAGTCTTGATCGCGAGGGTGCGAGATTGCTGAGTCCCTGTGGCTCACAGATACTATAACTCCAGATGCAGGTCCAGGTGATTCCGCTCCAGGTGACGAGTACGAGCTCAAGTGGGAGTTCGACGAGGACTCTCAGCGTTACTACGTGTCTTTTCCGGATGATCAGTAGTGGTGCCTAGTTGGGGTTTGCTTCGGGGCCTTGTCGCATGTTGGGTTTTCTTCTATTTTGGCGCCGTAGTCGGGACATGAGTGTTTGCATGATGGATGTTATTTATGCACTCTGATGTGACATGGCGAGTGTAAGCCAACTATGTATCTCCCCCTTTTATTATATATTACATGGGATGTTGTAATGATTGCCTGACTTGCGACATTGCTTTCAATGCGGTTATGTCTCTAAGTCGTGCCTCGACACGTGGGAGCTATAGCCGCATCGAGGGCGTTACAAGTTGGTAATCAGAGCCTTCCCCGACCTTAGGAGCCCCATTGCTTGATCGTTTTTAGCAGCCGAGTTGTGTCTAGAAAAATGTTTTGAGTCACTTAGGAATTATATATCGGAGAGTTTAGGAATTCTTTTTACTTCCCAGTCTCCTCATCGCTCTGGTAAGGCATCCTGACGTAGAGTTTTGACTCTTCTCTTCTCAAATTTCACAAATTTTTTTTTAGGATCACGCGAGTATCTTGGAATCGTTCCGATGGCTTATGATGAGAATACTGTCTTGGTGCCTCCTGTCAGGGGTTTAGTGGAAGTGTCCCGGGGAGTTGAGCTCTGAGGTGTTGTCATCATAATTTTATCGTTGCAATTCTGGAATACTTGAGATATGTTCGCCGACATCGAAAATCTCTTTTATGCAGTTCGTTGGTGAGATAACCTCGACGCCACCCAGTACTGGGGCGGGAGTTCGGGAGTATCGCCATAACTTGTATAACAGTTTATTTTCGAAGGTTGAGGTAGATGGTTTCCGAAGTTTTCTTGGTTATGTGTTGAAGGATGGATACAGCTGGATGTAGGATTTGCTAGTTTGGGTGAGATATTATGCTTCCCCTGTATCCCCAACACCTGATTGCATAACCGGAAAAGTTCGGGAGTTTCATAGGTGGGAATTCTAGTAGCTCTAGTTCTTCTTCCACGGATATTGGTTTGAGATTGGGATTTCTTACCGATTATTCGTTCTTGATCCGTACCTTGTTGATTTATTTCTCTACCTTAATTCTACGTGGCTTCTCAATTTATGGATATGTGACCATTTGAAGAGGAATGCATTCGTTCATTTTGTTCGGATGTGAAGACTATATGTTGCAATTTTCATTCCATTGGATTCAGCTTCAATATTTATCTGTCAATGTGCTAACGGTGGTCAACCTCTTCAGGATGGCTCCCGCTAAGAGCACCAGTCAGAACCAGAATCAAGATCCACCACCACCTCCACCTCCTCCAGAGGCATGGCAAGCTGTGATGGCCGCAACCAATGCAAACACACAGCTGATCATGCAAATTCTCCAAGAGCGCAATCAAGGCAGTCAAGGGAATCAAGGCAGCAATCAGAGTCACTTTGCTACACTCAACCAGTTCCTTGCTAACGGGCCAAAGACTTTCAGCAATTGTGTTGAGGCAACCGATGCTGACGATTGGCTTGTGGATCTGTGTAAGCATTTCGAGTGCAGCAACGTCAGGCCTGAGGACTTTGTGAAGTTCGCTTCCTTCCAACTCAAAGATCAAGCTGCAGAATGGTTCCAGCAGTACAAGGATTCCAGAGGTGGACGTGTTATCACTTGGGATGATTTTCGTCGAGATTTCCGAGCTCATCATATTCCGCAGAGCGTGGTTGAAAGCAAGCGTGAGGAATTCCGCAATCTGAAGCAAGGCTCTTTGTCTGTCTATGACTACAACAAATTGTTCCAGAAGCTTGCCCGCTTTGCCAAGCAGGACGTGCCTGATGAGAAGAGCATGATATATCAGTTCAGGGGTGGTCTCAGAGAAGATATTCAGCTCGCTCTTGTTCTCTTCGAGCCCTTGAGATACGATGAGCTCTACAACATGGCACTGAAGCAAGAGGCTGCTCAGTTGAGGTGTTATGCTTTCAGGAAGCGAGTCAGAGATGTTACTCCTTCTTCCTCTACTCAAGTGACCAAGCAGCAGAAGTTTTGGCTTCCTCCTCCTCCGTTCCGTCAGCCGTTTCAGCAGAAGAGCAAAGGTGGCAGTGGCTCTTCCCACCCACCCAACCCTGGCTTTCAGAACAAGACTTCGTCTCAAGCTCCAAGATCGAGTGCTCCGTATCACCGTCCGCTTTCTGAGGTCACGTGCAACAAGTGCCAACAGAAGGGTCACTATGCCAACAAGTGTTTCAACCAGAGGCGTCTTCCTCCTCCCCCTCCTGTCAGATCGGCAAGTACAGCTGTGGTCAAGCATAACCCCAAGCATGCCAAGGTCAATTTGATGAATGCAGCTCAGGCAGAGGACTCGTCAGATGTGATCATGGGTAACCTTCCTGTTAATGATATTCCTGCAAAAGTTCTTTTTGACACGGGTGCATCGCATTGCTTCATCTCGAGACCATTTACAAATAGGCATGAATTGGTTTCAAAAGTTTTGCCTAGTCCTTTAGCAGTTGTCTCTCCCGGTAAGCGCATGCAGGCTAACTCCATTGTTCCGGATGTTTCTATCACTTTGGGTGACTACAAGTTCTTGGCTTCTCCTACAGTTGTTGGTGACTCGGATATTGATCTTATTCTCGGAATGGATTGGCTTTCTAAGCACAAGGCACATCTTGATTGTGCTGCCAGGCAGATTCAATTGACCATTCGTCTGAGGATGTAATTGTCTTTGCCGCTCGTGATGATACTATCCGTCTGTTTTCTCTCAATGAGAATGGTGAATTGGATGCCATCTCGCAAATTCCTGTCGTTTGCGAATATCAAGACGTCTTTCCAGAAGAGCTCCCAGGAATGCCTCTGCACCGGCCAGTGGAATTCGTTATTGAACTTGAGCCTGGCACGGAACCTGTGTGCAAACGTCCTTACAAGCTCGGACCTGAAGAGTTGAAGGAGCTGAAGAAGCAACTTGATGAGCAAGAAAGGATGGGTCTCATCCGGCCTAGTACTTCTCCGTGGGGTTGTGGTGTTCTTTTTGTGAAGAAGAAGGATGGAACGGACCAACTTTGTGTTGATTACCGTCCAGTGAACAAGAAGACCATCAAGAA
Source organism: Triticum urartu (assembly GCF_056163025.1). Taxonomy (NCBI): domain Eukaryota; kingdom Viridiplantae; phylum Streptophyta; class Magnoliopsida; order Poales; family Poaceae; genus Triticum; species Triticum urartu. The sequence goes on from NC_141873.1 coordinate 294,505,780, forward strand.
CAAATACCCACTTCCCAACATCAATGAGCTGTTCGAACAACTCAAAGGTGCTCAAGTATTCTCCAAGCTTGATCTCCATATGGGTTATCACCAGATTCGCATTCGTGAAGAAGATATTCCCAAGACAGCATTCAGAACAAGCTTTGGTTCATACGAATACACTGTCATGTCTTTTGGCCTCGCCAACGCTCCTCCGACGTTCTCTCGCATGATGAACTTCATCTTCAATGCCTACACCAATGACTTCGTTTTGGTCTATCTCGACGACATTCTGGTTTTCTCGAAGAACAAGGAAGAACATGCCAAGCACTTGCGTTTGGTTCTTGATAAGCTCAGGGAACATCAGTTCTATGCCAAGTTCTCCAAGTGTGAATTTTGGCTCGATGAGGTTCTTTATCTTGGTCATATCATCTCTGCCAAGGGCATTTCCGTGAATCCCGAGAAGGTATCCGCAATTGTGAATTGGGAACCTCCTCAGAACGTGAAGCAACTCCGCAGTTTTCTCGGTCTCGCAAGCTATTGCCAAAGATTCGTTGAAAACTTTTCTAAGATCGCGAAGCCTCTCTCTAATCTTCTTCAGAAGCACGTCAAGTACGTTTGGTCTCCGGAGTGTGATATTGCTTTCAACACTTTGAAAGAGAAATTGATCACTGCTCCAGTTCTGACTCCGCCTGATGAATCCAAGCCGTACGAGGTCTTTTGTGATGCCTCTCTCCAAGGTCTTGGCGCAATATTGATGCAAGAGAAGAAAGTTGTTGCTTATACATCTCGCCAGTTGAAGCCTAGTGAGAAGAACTACCCCACTCATGATCTCGAGTTGGCGGCAGTTGTGCATGCTCTCTTGACTTCGAGACATCTTCTATTGGGAAGAAAAGTGGACATTTTCACTGATCACAAGAGTCTCAAGTACATCTTCACTCAGCCTAATCTCAACCTAAGGCAAACTCGATGGGTCGAGATGATTCAAGAGTATAATCCGAGTATTGAGTATACTCCAGGCAAGGCCAATGTGATTGCTGATGCTTTGAGCAGAAAGGCCTACTGCAATAGTCTGATTCTCAAGCCTTATCAACCCGATCTTTGTGAAGCTTTCCGCAAACTTAATCTGCAAGTTGTTCCTCAAGGTTTCCTCGCCAACCTTCAAGTCTCTCCTACCTTAGAAGACCAGATTCGCCAAGCCCAGCTTCTTGATGCTATGGTGAAAAAGGTGAAGATTGGGATTGCCAAGACTCAGTCCAAGTACAAGTGCTACCGCCTTGATGACAAGGACACTCTCTTCTTCGAGGATCGTATTGTTGTGCCCAAAGGTGAACTTCGTAAAGTGATCATGAATGAGGCTCACAATTCTCTCCTCTCCATCCACCCTGGGAGCACAAAGATGTATCAGGAGCTTAAGCAAGCTTATTGGTGGACCCGAATGAAGCGCGAGATCGCTCAATTCGTGAATGAATGTGATGTCTGCAGAAGAGTGAAGGCAGAACACCAAAGGCCAGCTGGTCTCCTCCAACCTCTTGCCATTCCAGAATGGAAGTTTGACCACATTGAAATGGACTTCGTGACTGGGTTTCCAAAGTCCAAGCGTGGCAATGATGCTATATTCGTTGTCATCGACAAGCTCACCAAAGTGGCTCACTTTCTGCCTATCAAAGAGTCGATCACTGCAGCTCAATTGGCGGAACTCTATACCTCTCGCATTGTCTCTCTGCACGGTATTCCTCAAGTGATATCTTCAGACCGTGGCAGCATCTTTACCTCCAAGTTTTGGGATTCTTTCCAGAAGGCCATGGGCACTAACATCCGCTTCAGCACAGCTTTCCATCCTCAAACAAGCGGTCAAGTCGAGCGTGTCAACCAGATCCTTGAAGATATGCTCAGGGCCTGTGTGATCTCCTTCGGCATGAAGTGGGAGGATTGTCTTCCTTATGCTAAATTCTCCTATAACAACAGTTTCCAAGCAAGTTCGGGCAAGGCCCCTTTTGAAATTTTGTATGGCAGGAAGTGCTGTACCCCTCTCAACTGGTCTGAAACCGGTGAACGTCAGCTGCTGGGTAATGACTTAATCACAGAAGCAAAAGAAATGTGCAAAGTCATTCGTGATAACCTCAAAGCAGCCCAATCCCACCAGAAGAGCTACTATGATAGTAAGCACCGCGATTTGGCTTTAGAGATCGGAGATCGTGTTTACCTCCGTGTCTCTCCTATGAAAGGTACTCGTCGCTTCGGTATCAAAGGGAAGCTTGCCCCTAGATACGTGGGACCTTTCAAGATTGTCAGCAAGAGAGGCGACCTCGCCTATCAACTCGAGCTTCCTTCAAACTTTGCAAATGTTCATGATGTGTTCCATGTCTCTTAGCTTCGAAAGTGCTTCAAGACTCCCGACCGCACCGTCAACTTCGAGGACATTGAGCTCCAAGAAGATCTCTCTTATCGTGAGCACCCAGTTGCTATTCTTGAAGAGACTGAACGCAAGACTCGCAACAAGTCAATCAAATTTCTCAAAGTCAAGTGGTCACACCATTCCGACCGTGAAGCTACCTGGGAACGCGAGGATCACCTCCGTTCTGAGTACCTCGAGTTCTTTCAGTCCTAGATCTCGGGACGAGATCTTTTCATAGTGGTGGAGTGTTGTAACACCCCGGATGTAACTTTCCCTAATTGTACTCCAACTCTTGCCGTTTCCGGCGTTAAGTTATATTTATTCCCTCGGGTTCGGGTCTTTGTCCCCGTGTGTTGTTTTCGTTTTCATGCATCTCATTTCATGTCATCATGTGCATTGCATTCTCATACGTGTGCGTATCATGCATTCAAGCATTTTCCCCGTTGTCCCTTTTGCATTCCGGCGCTTCGTTCTGCTCCGGTGGCCATTTCTAGCTTTCTTTCGTGTGTGGGGATTAAACATTTCCGGATTGGACCGAGACTTGCCAAGCAGCCTTGGTTTACCACCGGTAGACTGCCTGTCAAGTTTCGTATCAATTGGACTTCGTTTGATACTCCAACGGTTAACCGAGGGACCGGAAAGGCCTCGTGTGTGTTGCAGCCCAACACCCCTCCATTTTGGCCCAAAACCCACCAAACTCAGCACCATCATCGAGAGCGTTCGATCACGATCGCGTGTCCAAAAACCGCACCTCATTTGGACTCTCCTAGCTCCTCTTATGCCTATAAATAGCCCCCCGTTTTCGGATCTCGGATCTCTCCCCGTCCAACCCTAAAAAAAAGCATCTCCACCGACGGACACGTCCGCCCCGGCCGGACGCGTCCGCCGTCGCGCCCTCGCCAGTCCCGAGCTGCCACGTGGCAGTGCCCACCGCCGCCGCCAGCCGGCCCGGCTGACCCGAAGCCGGCCCGTGCCGCCGCCCGAGCGGGCCACTCCCTCCGCCGCCTCCTCGCCCGCAGGCCGCCGCCACCGCATCCGCCGGCCGCCGCCGCCCTGTTCGCCGTCCGCCGCCGCCGCCACGTCCGCCGCCAGCCGCCGCCGCCTCGCCTCGTCGCCGGCCGCTGCCGAGCCGGGCGCCGCGCCGCCCCGCCTCTTCGACCTCGGCCACCACCGGCTCCGGCCTCTCCCCGCTGCTCCGGCCTCCTTCCTCGTCTCCGGCGAATGACTCCGGCCGTCCTCGAAGTCCGTGCTCCGGCGTGAACAGTGCAGCCGCGATCTGGACCTGGATCTGAAAGCCCTAACGGTTGACTTTTCCCTCTCCCCCCTAAACTTTTATGCATACTTTGACTGGCCGTATCTCCGCATCCGCACCTCCGATTTGGGCATATAATATATCAAAATGTTCGTATCGACGAGTACATCATTCCATTCCATTGCATCATTTTCATTTGAGCTCATCTTGATGCCCGAAATGCTGTTAAAAGGAGGCTTCATGAGTTAATTGTCAGATCTGCTAGTTCATCTTAGACTTTTGTCATTTTTGCCATGATTATTGCGTGCATGCTATGCCTATGAGTCCTTCATATGTTTTGTTAAGTATTTTGTCTTCTTTACAGAGGTGCAACCCATGCATTTTTAGGATGTGTGTGGTGACTTGTGCAAGCTTGCAAAGTGAGGCACCCGGGAAATCTGTTTTTAGAGACTTAGTAGTTTTCACTAAGTCTGGGATTATTTAGTTCTTGATGCCATATGTTCAGCTTGTTTCCTAGTGATCCGTGTCTCTTTTGAGGATGATCAGTTAAGGAGTTTTGTTCATCAAGGTATGCTCTATCCATACATGTCCTTTTTTGCAATTATGGTGCACCCTAGCTTGAGTCAATCGAGCTCTACTTTTGCTTCGTGGTGAATCTTGGCAGATCGTCAACTCGTTTGCGATTTTGCCGATGTTATTGTAGTTGATCCGTGCATGCTATGCCATTGTTCTTGCCATGTCTAGCTAGCATTTTGTGCCTTCTTAATGGATGTATGCTTGCCTTGCCATGACTTGCACCATAGTGAGTGCATCGAGCTCGTTTACATGCCTTCGTGAGTTATATTTCAGCATGTCTCAGTTTTCACTAAGTCTGAAAACTGATTGTGTTTTAGCTATGTCCGTGTGCCTGTTAGTATATTTTGTGATCCCTTTTGGCCCCAGGTCACTTTGGGACTTTTGTTAATATTGTTGAGTAGCTCCATTCCATGTTCTTACTTGTCTTAATCAGGTCATGTATCATGTTGTTTTGCTGCTCCGAAGAGGGCTTCGTGATCTGAAATTTCAGACAAGTGTTAATTTCACTAAGTCTGGAATCTGTTTTGCATTTGTGTTTTTGCCATGCTTGTTTGAACCTATTAATGGATGAATTGGGCGTGGCTCAGTGCTAGTCTTTTGTTAAGCATCTTGTGTGCATCCCTGCCATGTATTTTGTTGTCATGTTTGGTGGTTGTAGCATGTTTATTTCGTTGCATTTAGATGCCTACTTGCTGTAAATTGCAGACCGGTGTCATTCTTAAAACGCTTGCCATTTCCAAACCGTAACTCCGATTCCAATGATCTTTATATCGTTTTCAAGCGATTTCGTCCCCTCTATCCAGTGGCACCCTTGGAATTCCATGTTGAGGCCAGGTTCATGCATTTCCTGTCATATCCTACATTTTGCATCCCGCATCGCATCCCGCATAGCATATCATCATTTCATCATATTGCTTGGTCTTGCACGTGGTTGATTGTATCCTTGTTGCTTGTTTGTCTTGTTTGGGTAGAGCCGGGAGACGAGTTCGCTACCGAGGAGCCCGTTGAGTTTTCTTGTGAGGATCCGGTCAACTCTGACAACTGTGTAGGCAAGATGATCATACCCTCGAAATCACTACTATCTTTGCTATGCTAGTTTGCTCGCTCTTGCTATGCCAATGCTACGATGCCTACCTTTTGCTTGTCAGCCTCCCAATCGCCATGTCAAAACCTCTAACCCACCTTGTCCTAGCAAACCGTTGATTGGCTATGTTACCGCTTTGCTCAGCCCCTCTTATAGCGTTGCTAGTTGCAGGTGAAGATTGGAGGCTGTTCCTTGTTGGAACATCATTTATTTACTTGTTGGGATATCATTATATTGCTATGTTATCTTAATGCATCTATATACTTGGTAAAGGGTGGAAGGCTTGGCCTCTCGCCTAGTGTTTTGTTCCACTCTTGCCGCCCTAGTTTCCGTCATATCGGTGTTATGTTCCCGGATTTTTTTGCGTTCCTTACGCGGTTGGGTTATAATGGGAACCCCTTGATATTTCGCCTTGATTAAAGCTTTTCCAGCAATGCCCAACCTTGGTTTTACCATTTGCCACCTAGCCTTTTCTTTCCCTTGGGTTCTGCAGACTCAAGGGTCATCTTATTTTACCCCCCCGGGCGAGTGCTCCTCTGAGTGTTGGTCCACCTGTCAGCTACCGGTGGCCACCAGGGGAACCTCTGGGCTGGCCTACCCGTACCTAGGACAATCTGAGTGTGCCCTGAGAAAGAGATATGTGCAGCTCCTATTGGGATTTGTTGGCACATTCAGGCGGTGTTGCTGGTCTTGTTTTAACCTGTCGAAGTGTCTTGAATTACCGAGATACCGAGTCTGATCGGAACGTCTTGGGAGGAGGTCTATTCCTTCGTTGACCGTGAGAGCTTGTCATGGGCTAAGTTGGGACTCCCCTGCAGGGATTGAACTTTCGAAAGCCGTGCCCGCGGTTATGGGCAGATGGGAATTTGTTAATGTCCGGTTGTAGATAACTTGAACCTTAATTAATTAAAATGAGTCAACTGAGTGTGTTACCGTGATGGCCTCTTCTCGGCGGAATCCGGGAAGTGGACACGGTGTTGGAGTTATGCTTGTGCAGGTTGTTCCTCTAGATTCTCGCTCGTGCTTTGCCTCCTCTTCTCGCTCTCTTTTGCGGATAAGTTAGCCACCATATATGCTAGTCGCTTGCTGCAGCTCCACATACATTTGCCTTATCCTTCCTATAAGCTTAAATAGTCTTGATCGCGAGGGTGCGAGATTGCTGAGTCCCTGTGGCTCACAGATACTATAACTCCAGATGCAGGTCCAGGTGATTCCGCTCCAGGTGACGAGTACGAGCTCAAGTGGGAGTTCGACGAGGACTCTCAGCGTTACTACGTGTCTTTTCCGGATGATCAGTAGTGGTGCCTAGTTGGGGTTTGCTTCGGGGCCTTGTCGCATGTTGGGTTTTCTTCTATTTTGGCGCCGTAGTCGGGACATGAGTGTTTGCATGATGGATGTTATTTATGCACTCTGATGTGACATGGCGAGTGTAAGCCAACTATGTATCTCCCCCTTTTATTATATATTACATGGGATGTTGTAATGATTGCCTGACTTGCGACATTGCTTTCAATGCGGTTATGTCTCTAAGTCGTGCCTCGACACGTGGGAGCTATAGCCGCATCGAGGGCGTTACAAGTTGGTAATCAGAGCCTTCCCCGACCTTAGGAGCCCCATTGCTTGATCGTTTTTAGCAGCCGAGTTGTGTCTAGAAAAATGTTTTGAGTCACTTAGGAATTATATATCGGAGAGTTTAGGAATTCTTTTTACTTCCCAGTCTCCTCATCGCTCTGGTAAGGCATCCTGACGTAGAGTTTTGACTCTTCTCTTCTCAAATTTCACAAATTTTTTTTTAGGATCACGCGAGTATCTTGGAATCGTTCCGATGGCTTATGATGAGAATACTGTCTTGGTGCCTCCTGTCAGGGGTTTAGTGGAAGTGTCCCGGGGAGTTGAGCTCTGAGGTGTTGTCATCATAATTTTATCGTTGCAATTCTGGAATACTTGAGATATGTTCGCCGACATCGAAAATCTCTTTTATGCAGTTCGTTGGTGAGATAACCTCGACGCCACCCAGTACTGGGGCGGGAGTTCGGGAGTATCGCCATAACTTGTATAACAGTTTATTTTCGAAGGTTGAGGTAGATGGTTTCCGAAGTTTTCTTGGTTATGTGTTGAAGGATGGATACAGCTGGATGTAGGATTTGCTAGTTTGGGTGAGATATTATGCTTCCCCTGTATCCCCAACACCTGATTGCATAACCGGAAAAGTTCGGGAGTTTCATAGGTGGGAATTCTAGTAGCTCTAGTTCTTCTTCCACGGATATTGGTTTGAGATTGGGATTTCTTACCGATTATTCGTTCTTGATCCGTACCTTGTTGATTTATTTCTCTACCTTAATTCTACGTGGCTTCTCAATTTATGGATATGTGACCATTTGAAGAGGAATGCATTCGTTCATTTTGTTCGGATGTGAAGACTATATGTTGCAATTTTCATTCCATTGGATTCAGCTTCAATATTTATCTGTCAATGTGCTAACGGTGGTCAACCTCTTCAGGATGGCTCCCGCTAAGAGCACCAGTCAGAACCAGAATCAAGATCCACCACCACCTCCACCTCCTCCAGAGGCATGGCAAGCTGTGATGGCCGCAACCAATGCAAACACACAGCTGATCATGCAAATTCTCCAAGAGCGCAATCAAGGCAGTCAAGGGAATCAAGGCAGCAATCAGAGTCACTTTGCTACACTCAACCAGTTCCTTGCTAACGGGCCAAAGACTTTCAGCAATTGTGTTGAGGCAACCGATGCTGACGATTGGCTTGTGGATCTGTGTAAGCATTTCGAGTGCAGCAACGTCAGGCCTGAGGACTTTGTGAAGTTCGCTTCCTTCCAACTCAAAGATCAAGCTGCAGAATGGTTCCAGCAGTACAAGGATTCCAGAGGTGGACGTGTTATCACTTGGGATGATTTTCGTCGAGATTTCCGAGCTCATCATATTCCGCAGAGCATGGTTGAAAGCAAGCGTGAGGAATTCCGCAATCTGAAGCAAGGCTCTTTGTCTGTCTATGACTACAACAAATTGTTCCAGAAGCTTGCCCGCTTTGCCAAGCAGGACGTGCCTGATGAGAAGAGCATGATATATCAGTTCAGGGGTGGTCTCAGAGAAGATATTCAGCTCGCTCTTGTTCTCTTCGAGCCCTTGAGATACGATGAGCTCTACAACATGGCACTGAAGCAAGAGGCTGCTCAGTTGAGGTGTGATGCTTCCAGGAAGCGAGTCAGAGATGTTACTCCTTCTTCCTCTACTCAAGTGACCAAGCAGCAGAAGTTTTGGCTTCCTCCTCCTCCGTTCCGTCAGCCGTTTCAGCAGAAGAGCAAAGGTGGCAGTGGCTCTTCCCACCCACCCAACCCTGGCTTTCAGAACAAGACTTCGTCTCAAGCTCCAAGATCGAGTGCTCCGTATCACCGTCCGCTTTCTGAGGTCACGTGCAACAAGTGCCAACAGAAGGGTCACTATGCCAAAAGGTGTTTCAACCAGAGGCGTCTTCCTCCTCCTCCTCCTGTCAGATCGGCAAGTACAGCTGTGGTCAAGCATAACCCCAAGCATGCCAAGGTCAATTTGATGAATGCAGCTCAGGCAGAGGACTCGTCAGATGTGATCATGGGTAACCTTCCTGTTAATGATATTCCTGCAAAAGTTCTTTTTGACTCGTCAGATGTGATCATGGGTAACACTCATATTCATCAAGATCAATCGAGCAGGACGTAGGGTATTACCTCCATAGAGAGGGACCGAACCTGGGTAAACATCGTGTCCCCCGTCTCCTGTTACCATCGATCCTAGACGCACAGTTTGGGACCCCCTACCCGAGATCCACTGGTTTTGACACCGACATTGGTGCTTTCATTCTGAGTTCCACTGTGCCGTCAACGAAAGGTTCGATGGCCCCTTCAATCGTCTATAGAGACGCTGTCCAAGGAGAAACCTTCCTCCCCGAACAGATTTTCGTGTTCGGCGGCTTCGTACTATGGGCCAACTCACTCGGCCATCTGGAGCAGATCGATAGCTACGCCCCTGGCCACCAGGTCAGATTTGGAAGCTTGAACTACATTGCGGATATCCGTGGAGACTTGATCTTTGATGGATTTGAGACCGCAGCGACCGCTCCCCCTCGCCCCGATGAACATGACTTAAATCTGTCATCGGACCGGATTCAGGAGATGGCTCCTGTTGCTGCAATGGCCCCAGAGCTAGAGCAGATCGTGCCATCCGAGGCCACAGAGTCCGCGGTGCTAGAGACGCATGCATACTCGACACCCTGCAATATTTGCGCCAACGGAACTCCGGACTCGTCTCCGGCTATAAGTTCCGGACCATGTACGATTGCAGACACTGAGATAGATCTGTTATCGATCTTCGAATTCAGTGTCGCAGACGTTTTTCAGCACTCACCTTTGGGTGATGTGCTAAACTCTTTGAAGAACCTGTCATTCATGGGAGACTCACAGCCGAACTATGTCCGGTTCAAACTAGGGGCTGACGGCGGAGAATTTTGTTTCCCACCCGCCACCCACTTCATAGCCACTGTCGAGGACTTAACCGACATGCCCACTCCTGGCTCCGCAGACACCGACGGTATAGACAACGATGCAGATAAGGAGCAAGGCCAAGACCCACCAGTTATCAGGCGCGAGACAGCCACCCCTTCACATGACGTGTACATGATCGATACACTTAAAAAGCCTCGCGGCAAAGACAAGGGAGATCCAGTTAAAACTCCTGAGTCACAGTCTAAGTTCCGGCGCCCCAAATGCCGCCCCAGGTCACACCGCAAGAACAATGGAACTGGAGAAAATAGTACTCCGGACGGCGTCGAAAGCAATGAAGACCCCGTGGGAGCAACATCCGAGCAGGAGGAACAGGAAAACAGGCAAGCCAGCCCCGACGAACAGGCCCTACCCAGCGACAGTTCGGAGGACGACAACTACCTTCCGCTCTACGAAGATGAGGTAAGCCTTGGCGACGAAGACTTCATCGTACCCGAAGAGCCCCTCGAATACGAGCGCTTCAAGCGCAGGCTGATAGCTACGGTAAGGAGCCTGAAAAAGAAGTAGCAGCAGCTTCAAGCAGACCAAAAGCTACTCAATGACAGATGGACCGAAGTCCTGGTCGCCGAAGAATACGTCGTCAGTGGCCTAGCCAAAAGCTACCCAAAGCGCAGATTGCTATACCAGTCCGATGATGGGGCGTTGGAGCCCATACCATCGTCACACAATGCGGCAGGTCACCGGCAACTCTGTTCGGATAAAGAGGCAACTCAAGCCGAACACCAGACCGCCCACCTCACCGTAAAGATAGGAACACCGTAGGTCGCGATTACCCAGACAACCTGCAGAGGAACTTGGACAATAGAGCAAGACACGCAAGACCGATCTATGGATCGCGAAAGCATGCTTCGACACGCGACGATGGCTACCTATTCGGACGTGTCACACCTTGCCACGACCAAGCCGAAAACCGCAGGGGGACTCCTTTGGAGTTACGTCGCAGTGTGGCCCAACATAGAGGCTCCACACACCCACTTTGCTTCAATGATGAAGTAATGGATCATGAATTCCCCGAAGGATTCAAACCCGTCAATATTGAATCATACCACGTGACAACCGATCCTGCGCTATGGATAGAGGATTTTATCCTCCACATCCATATGGCCCGTGGGGACGACCTCCACCCCATTAAATACCTCCCACTAAAACTAAAAGGACCAGCTTGGTACTGGTTAAACAGCCTGCCTGAAAACTCCATAGGCAGCTAGGGGGACTTGGAAGAGGCCTTCCTCGATAACTTCCGAGGAACACATGTCCGACCACCGAATGCCGATGACCTAGGTCACATTGTCCAACAGCCCGGAGAATCAGCCAGGGAGCTCTGGACTCGGTTCTTAGTCAAAAAGAACCAAATCGTTGACTGTCCGGACGAGCGAAGCCCTTGCGGCTTTCAGACACAGCATCTGAGATGAATGGCTTGCACGCCACCTCGGCCAAGAAGGACCTAAATCCATGACAGCCCTCACTGCTCTGATGACCCGCTTTTGCGTGGGAGAAGACAGCTGGCTCGCTCGTAGAAGCAATAGTGCCAGCAACCAGGGCACCTCCGAAATCCGAGACGGCAACGGCAAGCCACGATCAAGCAAAAACAACAGTTGCAATGACAATGAAAGATCAGGCGACACAACGGTCAACGCCGGATTCAGCAACCCCAAGCCCGGTCAGCGGAAAAAGCCATTCAAGGTGAATCGATACAAACCATCCAACCTGGACAGGATATTGGACCGATCCTGCCAGATTCATGGCCACCCCGATAAACCAGCTAATCATACCAACAGAAACTGCTGGGTCTTTAAACAGGCCGGCAAGCTCAACGCCGAACACAGGGGGAGGAGGCCGCCAATAGGGGAGGAGGCCACCAAGCGACAGGGATGACGGAAAGGTTCACCAACGAAATACCGGGGGTTAGAAGCAGTCTCCACCCGAGGATCAACTACTCCTAGAACGGAAATAGCAACCCGGCTTCCGCCACCCACTCCATATACCTACAAAGTTTGTACCGCGCATACATCATTACACGCTCAAGATACCATGGGCATTGGTGGAAGCACAATACAGACAAACCTGCAAGCACTCCAGTAACTTTTATTATTATTATTTATTTTCTTTTTATTTCTTCCTTCGCTACCCTTTAAAAAACAGGCGACGAACAGGATAAAAATCGAAAACTGGCTCTATAGGAGTCCGGATCCGTACACTCACCTAAGGGGCTATTTCCGTCAAGGATTCCCCCCACCGAGGACTGGCGGAGTAGACGTGCGACAGGAGGTCCAAAATAACTTTTTGTAGACCGCACTCTCTATTTCTCGAGCCTGTACTATGCCTGTTCCTCCGCCTCCAACCCTGAGCATGTCAAATAGCCGAGGGGATGGCTTATATATATCATAAGTAATCATTGGCATATCGCTCAGTTACCAGTAAACAATATCCGAACTAATCATCCATATGGTTTTCCTGACAAATATGGCTCCTACGGTTACTTCAATGAAATACCTTGGCCTAACCTGCCGGGGGCTCGGTGTGGGAACAAATGAGTTGCCAGTAAAAGTCCAAACAACTCTATGGCATACTTCGGCGTTGCAAGTTTGGCCTTATATGCATCAGCTCCGAATCATTGTCTTGGGTCAATAGTTGGGTTGCCCGGCTCCTGTGCTTGCTACCCTATGTTCCTCTCTATCGGCTAGGGTAGTAAAGGGAGAACTACTGCGATTGTGCCCTGGTCTAAACCGGACGAGCACCTCAGTAGAGAAAGCCGAAAACTGACTGTCATGATGCGACGTGAGCTGGTCAACCACTTGACAACTTATTGGAATCTTTAGCGATTCTTCGTGTCACACGAGGGATCTTTTTCAGATCAAATATGTAAGGCACCATATGCCGCATACATACTAGGGGCTATGTCGTAGCCCCACCATAAAACTCCTATGGCTAAGTAAAAGTGTTAACACCTTATAGTCCGATTGCCTGGTTCGCCGCATTATCACCTCCTTCATGGACCAAGACGTTGGATAAAGAGTGATTAAATGATTTTCCAAACACCCCCGTACTTCCTACGAGGGGGCTGAAGCTGATGACTGGAAAACTTTCAGATTATATCAAAACGACCGCACAGGAGGAATTCAAGCTTTCAAAGCAAAACATAAATAGATTAATTATAAAATTGTCTTTTACAATTTTCATACACCTCATTCGAACATTATGTATTTTGAGCACTGACCCTCTATATAGCAGGCGGCCTCTAGGACGTCTTCAAAATAATGCTCCGATTTCGGACGGTCCTTGCCTTTGGGTGGACCCTTCGTCGCAACATCGATGGCCTTCATCTTCCCCCAGAACGTCTTGACTCGGGCAAAAGCCATCCGTGCACCCTCAACGCACGTTGATCGCTTCACAGCGTCGATACGCGGCACCGCGTCAACAAGCATTTGCACCAAACCAAAATAGCTATTCAGAACAGGCTCGGTTGGCCACAACCGGATTACGACGTCCTTCATGGCAGCACCGGATATCCTATGAAGTTCTGCCCATTGGGACATCTGTTCATTGAGCAACAGAGGGCGCTTTGATGCGCCAAACTGCGACCAAAAAAGCTTCTCCGTTGAATATCCATCCCGCGCTTGGTAATTCTGCGCCGCATCGGCAGAACTCTCCGGCAAGTCCAAGAACTCATCCAGAGAACTCAATACTTGGTTAAGCTGGGCATAGTTCGGGTCACCGAACTTCGTTTGCAGCAGAAACGGCTTTCCAGCCGCAATCTCCCTCGCCCATCGAACCTCCTCACAGGCTGCTTTGCATTCCGACCGCGCTTCTCTCGCCTCTTGTAAGGCCTTCTCCAGATCAGCCGTTAAAGCTTCACTCTCCTTCTCCAGAAATTCACAGCGGCCGGTAGCATTCTCCAGTTCGAGCGTCATCGTGGATATCTTCTCCTCATTTTGGCACCGTGTAGCTTGTTCGGCTTTCAATTCAGCCGATGCCTTTTCAGCAGCAGCATTGCTACGCCGGGCCTGATCCTTGGCCCGGGCCAGTTCCGCTCTAAGAACTTCAACGGCGGCAACACCATCTACAGCCAAATCTTAGCATCACGCTTATACCACAAAAAATGTATGAGGATTGCCTCGAATACATACCTTGCGACTCGTCAAGACGCATATTGATTAAAGCAAGATCATCCCCTGCCACATCAAGCTTCCGTTGCAAATTGGCAATTTCCAAAGTCCGGGAAGCGGCCAAGGGAGAAGAATCCCGTGTTCAAAGTTGATCGGGTTAGTCCTCAAACGATCCTTTTCGATCCTCCGTTTTGCTTCCCAGCGGAAGCCAACCTGAGTATCAGGGGCTACTACCTATACACAGGCGCATATTTGCAAAATGAAACATAGCTGAAAACATTATGTCACAAACCTCGAAGCCCTTCAGTAGGCTCATGAAGGCTTCATTTAATTCGCTCTTCACGGACGAAATCGTCTCAATCACTATACCCATCAAGGTACGCTGTTCCCCCGAGACAGATGCTTTCTGCAACATGTCCCGCAATATATCCGGACTCTCCGGGTTTCCTGAAGTTGCTCCAGGAGCACAATCATCCTTTGAAGGAATCCACTCATCCGTCTCCAGGATCGCTGTCGGCTGTGGACTAGTCAGTCTGGGACCTTTGTTATCATCAGCCCCGAAATCCTGGATGATCGGTTCTCCACCTTCGGGTACTGCCTCTTCTGTCCCCTGCATAACTTGTTGGTCAAAAGGGACCCTCGGCGATGACACTTCAGAGTCATCCGCCTTCTTGGGCGAGGAGGTTGGAGGAGGCGTCTCGCTCTCCATCATCTCTGGGAGGAGACTCCCCGAAGAAGTGGATTGCCCAGAAAAACTCTGTGCCGACCTGTAAAAATGCATGAATGCGTTACGCACATCTTCGGTAACAGCAATGGAGCGGGACGCTATCAAAGTACTCTAGATTCTCTTATGGTTTGGCCGAGGGCTTGTCCCTTTGTTGGAGCTGCTCAACGACGTCACTTTCCAAACCCAAGCCGGTCGACGGCGGCATCTTGCCCTTCTTGAAAGACTGCCCCTCACAATATTTGGAGGCGGCCCTTTTCCTCCTGTTTGGAGAAGGGATACTGGGTCCTTTTCCGCCTCCGTCTTCGGGCGAGGAAAGGTTGATTTCTCTGGACTCAGTATCCGACTTACCTCCGGAACCAAGGTCATCTTGGATCTTTTCGCCCTCCCCTGCTGGTGCCTGGTATGACACCGAGGTCAGCATCCTTGTTAACACAGGAGTAGCTGAGTCTTCGGGAAGCGGAGCCGGACACCTAATCAATTCCACCTTATTTATCCAACCCTGAAAAAGGATGATACTGTTGGTATCTTGCCACTGGGTATCTGATTATGAGGTATTCGGTAAACGGGTACTTACCGGGGTGTCCGGATGGTTACAGTCTAGGCCGACATCTTCGATGGTGTCCGGCCATTGCCTTTGTTTCCCAAAGAATAATCTCCACATTCCTTCGTGCGTTGTGCCGAAGAAGTGCTGAAGAGTCCGCGACCCTTCTGGATTGAACTCCCATAGGCGGAGAGGCCGTCGCTGGCACGACAGGGTCTGACGAACTAGCATTACATGAACAATGTTGGCTATGTCGATGTCCCTCTCAATGAGGCTTCGGATGCGACTTTGCAGAGTTCGCACATCATTCGTTGATCCCCAATCTAGCCCCTTGTTAATCCACGATGCAAGCTGAGTTGGAGGGCTGGATCGGAATGCGGGCGCGGTTGCCCACTTGGAGCTGTGAGGCTCGGTGATATAGGACCACCCCTGCTGCCACAGATCGGAAGACTTGGCGAAGGATCCTTTCAGCCAAACGCGCTAGCAAGCTTGCTCACTGTGGTGCCGCCGCACTCGGCCTGCTCCCCCTCTACCACTTGCGGCTTCACATCAAAGGTCTTGAGCCACAAGCCGAAGTGCGGAGAAGTTCGGAGGAGGCTTTCGCATGTGACGATAAATGTCGAGATAAGAAGAATAGAGTTCGGGGCCAAATCGTGGAAGTCTAGCCCGTAATAGAACATGATCCCTCGGAAGAAGGGGTTAAGTGCAAACCCCAACCCGCAGAGGAAGTGGGACACAAACACGACCCTCTCACCGGATCTAGGGGTGGGAATAACCTGCCCCTCGGCGGGAAGCCAATGATCGATTTCAGCGGTCAGATACCTCGTCGCCCGAAGCTTTGCAATGTCTTCCTCCGTAACAGAAGAAGCTACCCACCGGCCTTGACGGCTAGATCCGGACATGATTGGGGCTGGTGGCGACCGAAACCCGGGTGTTGGAACTCAGGGTAGCAGGGGTTGAGGAAGAGGCAAGCATGGTAGAAAAATACGGGTCTGTACCCCTATATAAAGGCTGCAAATATCAAACGTCTCCTCTCGGGCCTCAAAATCTTGCTTGTTTCCAAGGAGTTGTACCCAAGAGACGGTTGGGTTACTCACATCCGGGTCGACAAGAATCCCTTAAAAAAGGGAGGCACGATCTCCGCTTGGATAAGATGTGCCAATAAGGCCATGTCCTGGGACGTCGGGCGACGGGCCGGCTAAAACGGTTCACGAGTGGTGGCCGGGCAGGCGTGGTGTCATATTACCAAAAAGTGGTCGGTGGGTCGAACCCATGAAATATTATGTCCCCTGCGGTTGTGTATAAAAGTCCGGATACAATCATCCCATCTGAAGATCAACTAGGAGTTCGGAAGGGGGAACCCGTCTTGCAATGCCGAAGACAATCTGTGCACCGGAGTCCTCGTCATTGAAGCCAGGTTCAGGGGCTACTGAGGGAGTCCTAGACTAAGGGGTCCTCGGGCGTCTGGCCTGTTATCCATGGGCCGGACTGATGGGCTGTGAAGGCATGAAGACCGAAGACTGTACCCGTGTCCAGATTGGACTCTCCTTGGCGTGGAAGGCAAGCTTGGCGACCGACTATGTAACCGACTCTATGTAAACCCTAGATCCGCCCGGCGTCTTTATAAATCACAGGGATTAGTCCGGAAAAGATATACTCATTACCATAGTCATATAGGCTAGGCTTCTAGGGTTTAGCCATTACGATCTCGTGGTAGATCAACTCTTGTAACACTCATATTCATTAAGATCAATCAAGCAGGACGTAGGGTATTACCTCCATAGAGAGGGCCCGAAACTGGGTAAACATCGTGTCCCCCGTCTCCTGTTACCATCGATCCTAGACGCACAGTTCGGGACCCCCTACCCGAGATCCGCCGGTTTTGACACCGACACCTACCGGCGTAGAACACTAGGCCTACTCCCAGATCTCTTTTCTATAGGTTGTTTGGGCATCAAGGGGGACTCCCGAGCATCGTGACTCAGGAGCCTAACTGACCACGTAGCCCCTCCCTCCTTGGTCGATCCCAGTGACCCGGTCGGCCCAATGGCGGCTGCGGTATGCACGGGGTCGGGCCCTGCCGACGTAGAACGTAAAACAAATGGAAAGGAAATCACAGAATTTCAAAGCAAATGTTACAAGACATATTGTTCTCCTGAAACCAAACACGAGTTTAACGCCTCCACGAGGCATGGTGCATGTTGCATAAACTGAAGCAGGAAAGGAGCCACCGGCAAGTTATCCCGTCATCCCTGGACGCCGTTGTCGCCTGCAAGGGATGCTTCTCCTCCAACGGCGTCGCCTTCACCTGTACCACCAGCCGGAGTTGCAGGATCAGCAGCACAGCCAGTCGGGGGCGCGGGGGCAAAGGAGCGGAACCTCTTCAGCAGTGCCTCCACCTGACCCTTCACGGCTGCAGTAGCGGCCGTGCAACGCTCATCGTCCATGGGCTCCAACAGCTTGTCAGGGCGGGCGGCATGATCGCGGAGATGGAGGTGGCTGAAGACGTGCGTCAGCGCGGCTGAGGAGAGAACGCGAGCTTATTCCTCCGCCATGGGGCCGATACCGATAGCGCGCCGACCAGATAAGGAAGCAGCTGGGTGGGGCCCTTGTCGTCGGCAGCTAGTGGCTCCTCCAAGCTCTTCTCATAGAGCGACTGCAGCACCGTCCGAGATCTCTCCTCAAGGAGCTTGAAGGCCACACGGTCCTCGACCAGGACCGTTGCCTTGGTGTCAAGATCGACCTTCTCCGCCTTCAGCTTCTGCTCCAGCTCCTCCAGCCGACTGCGCTCCGGGGCCTGTGCCTTCGCCAACTGCTCCAGTTCGGTGTCGCGGTCCTTGACGGCATCCTCTCGGGCCTTCATCTTCTCCTCCTCCGCCTTGTGGCCTCGGGCTTATTTTGTGTGCTCCCTCTGCATGGTCTCCAACTCGGCCTCCAGCGACCGGCAGTGGTCCTGGGCGGTCCCGGCATCCTCCAGTGCCGCCTCGCTGGCGGCCATAGCTTGGGCAACGGCCTCCCTATCCTTCTCAGAGTCGGCAGCAGCCTGGCTCAGCGCCGCCCGGACGGACACATCAGAGTGAAGCCAGCCAGAGACCAGCTCCAGGCGCCTGGCCACCAGGCGACGGTCGGTGCCTTGAAGATCTTCTCGCAACAGGGCCATCGCAGAAAGAGCACGCTCCAGGACATCAGGAGAGGTGGAAGGGCCCGGAGAGAGCAATGCGGCAGAAGGAGGAGGAGGCAACGACGTCACCATGGCCCGGGAAGCCAAAAGCTCCTGAGCTTCATGGACCCCAGCGCCCGAGCCAGACGTTGGCACCTTCCGAGCCGGCGGGGCCTCGGGGGCTAACTCCTCCCGAGGATGCACCTCCAGGCCTCACGAGGATGATCGGGCTGGAGAAGCACGAGCGCCGTTGCCGCCCTTATCCATGGAGAGGGGCGCAGCCGCAGGAGGCGATCTGGGCTCAAGCAGCACCATCTCGTCCCCCTTTCTCTTCTTCGCCGCGGGTGTCGGCCTGGTTGCACAATGAAGAAGAGTCAAGGATGAGCATCAGAAGCAAGAACAAGGCAGGACAATAACACTTACTAGTCCACCATGGCGTAGTCCCTCCGCTTCGTAAGCTTGAAACCGGAGAGCCTCGCAGCCTGAGGCGCAGGCGCGTGGGCTCCAGGAGTAGAAGCAGGGGCAACAGATGGACCGGAAGCAGCTCCAGGCGGTGCTGGGGCGGGAGCGTTGTCCCGGGAGAGCAGCGCCGACCTTCCCTTTGTCGGAACCACGGGCGGCTCCCCCCTCTCCGGGAGGACGTCGGCCTCGTCATCATCGTCAGGCAGGAGGCGAAGGATGTCATCCTTGCGCAAGGGGGAGGTCTCCCCCGTCCCCTCGGGGGTCGCCTCCGGGTCGTGCCCCTCTCCCTCCTCCTCTTCCCCATCCTCGCGGGAATCCCCGAAAGACACGTCCGCCGTCGCCGTCGCCATCAGGACCATAGGGGGCGCCAGTGACACTAGGCCGCACCCATCAAAGGTGGGTATGGCAGACACAACCTGCGCCCCGTCCTTCCGAAGGAACAAGGGAACATGGGCATTTCGCGGATACTCCTGGTCGTCCCCGACCAAGAGGCAGAGAGCCACAGCCAGCTCCTCTTCAGACAAGGCCTCCGGGCTCAAGCGAAGCTTGTCTTCTCTGTCCCCGAGCATCCACAAGGGGCGCGAGCACGCCTGGAGAGGAGCCACCCGCAACACCAGGAATTCCCTCAGGAGCATGGCCCCCGTCAGCTTTGCTGCCTTCGCGTTGCCCGGCCTCAAGTCGGCGGTCATCTTCTCCAGCACCATCTTCGCCCGGTCGTCAGTAAGCTTCGTGCGGGACCACCCCTTATTAGACTAGGGCATCTCCGTCGGCAACTTCAACCATGGGTGGACACACTTGGCATCCATCATGACCCACTTGCTCCTGAAGCCATCGGCCTTCTTTCGGGCCATCGAGATCGCGTTAGCCTTGCCGGCTGCAACGAAGTTGGTGCACCCCATGGTGTGGCCATCGTTGATTCGGAGAAAGAAGAAGTGGCGCAGTAATGCCACAGACGACATCACCCCGACATACGCCTCAATGTAGAAGGCAAAAATCGAGAAGAGAAGAACGGAGTTGGGATGGAGATGGAGGGCCTGCAACCTGTAATGTTGGAGGACAGAGAAGAAGAAGTCGGAGAAGGGGGGAACCAAGCCAGCGACGACGCTGCTCATGAAGAAGGGGTAGAAGGAGCTCTTTGAAGCCTCCGACATGGGGGAGCCAGCCCGGAGCTCGGTCTTCCCCTTCTCGTTGTTTGCCCCTGCCATCAGCAGGCGCGTGGCGGCGAGGTTCTTCTCCGAGAAATTGGGCGCGTCGAGAGCCGGCTCGTACCAGGCAGGCAGCGAAATGGCCTTGGGCTTTCGCGGCGCCATAAGACCGAAGCTCGGAAGGGGATTGGAGCATATCTGGAGATTTCGGAAGCAAGGAGCGAGAGAGGGGATCTGGA
The DNA here is from genome assembly GCF_056163025.1 of Triticum urartu. Lineage (NCBI taxonomy): Eukaryota > Viridiplantae > Streptophyta > Magnoliopsida > Poales > Poaceae > Triticum > Triticum urartu. The sequence continues at coordinate 294,526,002 of NC_141873.1, forward strand.
GCAAGACGAAGGAAAGCAATGAAGGCAAGCGTTGCCCGCTCCAGCCTTTTGTCAGATGAGCAGTTGCCGAGGTAGCGTGGGGAAGCAGAGACGCCCACATCCAATCAGTCGCCACACGCCAACCGTGGCCGTAGGCTATTGGGGCCCATGGCGCTCCGCACTTTCCCTTTGGCTTCGCCTCGAAGCCAAACCTGAGCGCACCTTGGGCCCGGGGGCTACTGTAGGCATTCTGGGAACGGGGGTCCCCAGACTTGCCTGCCTGTGGCCCGCGGCGTGGCTCCATCAGCGGCCCTGTACGGCCCATCTTCACCAGCAAACACTCAAGACCCTCGTGATGGGCCAAGCCTCGCGAGGTGGACGATGCAAGACCTCCTCAGGGGCGGCCTCACCAGGCTGGCTCGTGAGGGGCAGAGAGATCAAGGCAAGGGACACCTCGCGAGGTTTGTGTGACGCAAGCCATGACGACTGGAGCTAGGCGGGCGCCAGGCGGGCGCCGGCGCGCGCAGCGTCCTTGTTTCCTCTTTGGTGCTAAAGAGGCAAGCACAGGCGAGGAGTCCCGAGGCATTAGGCAAAGGTTTCCATATTGATGCAACAAGACCAAGACCAGCAGGACAACAAGACGGAGGTCACCATGGAGCCCAAGATGGCGTCACCACCAGAGCCTTTGGCAGGCGAAGACTACTTTTGTCAGGATAACTTATACTAGTTGTCTCCCTTCGAATTTGGCCGTTGTGGGATCCCTTCCCGCTCAACATTTGGGAAGAGGATCCGGGCCTCTATAAATAGGACTAGCCACCACCATAGCAAGGGGGATTGGATCGGCTGATCTAAAGAGAGAGAATCCTCAACCACAAAAACACAAGAAGACTTCTCCTCAGGAGGCTGTTCTTCCCTTGTAACTGTTCATCCTCAGCCCAAGAGGCAATCCACCACACCACACTGGAGTAGGGTATTACACCACAATGGTGGCCTGAACCAGTATAAATCTTGTGTCTCTCGTTCTTTGGGTTCGTCGAGCTAGGCCATGAGATCATACGAAGTGCGAGCTAGAGAGGGGGAGAGATCTTCGTGCGCACCCCAGTGTTCGAACCTCAAGGGTTTTGCCGGAACCCGAAATCCGACAATGTCGGCTTGGCCACGAAGGACGTCATAGTCCGGCTGTGGCCAACCGAACCCATTCCTAGCAGCTACTTTGGCCTGGTGAAGCGACTCGCCGACACACTGCCTTGAGTCGAAGCTGTAAAGCGCTCGTCGTGCATAGAGGGTGCGCGGATGGCCTTTGCCCGTGTCAAGATGCACTCGACGAAGATGAAGGCCACCATCGTGGCGACCGAGGGCCTACCTGAAGTTAAGGACCACCGCAAGCCGGAGCGATATTTTGACGATGTCCTGGAGGGTGCCCGAATAGTAGAGGGCCAATGCTCAAAGGATATCATGTTTCAGTGAATGTATCCGGGTTGTCCAGACTTTGTTTTATGAACCAAGGCTTTGTAATATATCTAGGCCTTTATCTGAAATTATTTTCCTCCTGGCGGCCGTTTAAATTCTGTAAGTTTGCTAGTTGTCGGCTTCAGCCCCCACGTAGATACTACGGGGGTGCTCGGGGTAGCGCACGATCACACTTGACCCAATGTCTTGGTTTGTAAAGGAGGTGTCTGCGCGGTGAACCAGGCAATCAGACTATGTGGCTTTACTACTTTCACCTAGCCATAGGAGTTGGACGGTGGGGATAAGTACTAGCCCCTGGTGCGTATGCGGCCATCTGAACTGGGATGCCTTAGGCGCGTGACTAGACGAAGGCCAGTCCTTCGTATAATACGGAAAAAATCGCAAGAGATTTATAGCAAGTCGCTGAATCGACGACCAGCTCTCGTCGTATCATAGCAGTCAGTTTTCGGCTTTCTCTACTGAGGTGTTTGACCGGACGAACTAGGAACACAATCGCAGTAATTCTCCCTTTACTACCCTAGCCGAACAAGCGGAACGTAAGGTAGTAATCACAGGAGCTGGGCAACCCAACTATTGACCACATACATGATTCGGAGCTGATGCATATAATGCAATGTTCGGGATGCTGAAGTATACTCTAGAAGTGTTCGTACTTTTTGGAAATATGTGTGGCCGAATAGAGCCCCTAGCATTTAAGTTGTACCAAAGTATATATGGCAATCTGACACAAAGAAGGAATACAGATTTTATGAAATAAACCAATACTGGACAGGGGTTGGTGAAAAACTGTTTCCATTATAATCTGATTGATACGTCAAAACATGCTATTACAGATAATGCCATAAAGATCAAGGCTATTTTAAATGCCGAGAGTTTGTACAAAAGGGGAAGCGGTATACAAGGCCAAAATATGAAAATGTATTCTTGAAGATTCCCTTGACAGCCTACCGCATGTCTGCGCCGCTATCGCCTTGGTGCCAAATCCTTTGAGAGGATAAATCGACGATCGTATGTATAGAAGGGGTTTGTGAAGGAGCCCTTGTGTGATCGTCAGGTGATGAGGTTTTAACGAACCTGTGATAGGAGGAGTAAAAAAATGAAGAAACACTGGTGCGCATCGGTCCGAAACAAACGGTTTTTAACCCCTTTCCGCGACGACATTTGGAACCGTCGCCAAGTGAGTCTGTGTGATAGGGTGTCCTTCGCACATGACCCAGAAATCGTCGGGGATAGGCCCTCCTAGGACCCAGGCTGGGGCCGTGTGCGACCGGGCGAGGCATCAAAACCCAATCATTTCCGTAGGTATGTACATCCCACACAGTAATCCGAGAAAATCATTTCCGTAGGCATGTACATCCCACACGGTGAATCCCAGAAAACATTTCCGTAGGTATGTATATCACACACAGTCACTCAAAGGAATACATTTCCGTTCTTATGTACATCCCATACAGTCAATCCAGGGAAAACGTTTCCGTTCGTATGTATATCCCATGCAGTTTTATGTGTAGGCTCGTGTGTGAAAGGTGTAACTATCACACACGGTTTGCCATGGTTAACTGTTTGCTTTTATCAACTATATCACACACGATTTGATGAAGAAAACTGTGTGGCATTAGGCTATCCATCGCAAGCGCTTTTTCTGCTAGAACCGTTTGCAAAGGTCCATGACACATTTAACACGTTCATTAGTTTACAATTAATAATTCCAGTATTACGCAAATTAGCGGGCTAATTGCTCTATTATTAATAATCCATTTACTAATCTAATTGACATTCATATGAAGCACATAATATATTCCATTTCCATATTAAGGAAGCAGGATTTCATAATTGAAATACATCGGAGTACAACTGATATAGCTTCAGCACTCAGCTACCCCATTACGCAACTGCACCAGCAGCAAGTTTCACATGCAACATCTAGAACCTTTCAAAATTAGCATCATAGATGGTACATAGAGAGATGCATCTCATCTAGAAAACTGCTGAAGCAGAAGGCGAATATTGAGCCTTCATTCATGTTGAAGGTCTTTGCAACTTTAGGCCAGTGCCTGTGGATGATTGACCGTCCATCCTTCGACCTCTTCAGGAACACTTCAATGTTGAACCGTGGGTGTTGAATGAAAACTTTCCTCGCCTCCTAACCACAGAGGTGGTTTGAGAGGTAATCATCAGTGAACCCTGAAAACAAGGATGTGCATAAATATCATCTCTATATTGGAAACGGGGCAAAGGAATAAAAAAGGCAAGGTATAATAGTTAGTACCATCTTGCAAACCTTAGTTCTTCCCATTGTTTCCTTGCAACACATATAAGGTAGTTAGTCATCAGGTTAAGTAAGAGTTCGCATGCTATTAGTAAAATATGTTGATGAAAAATAAGCACACTGCAGATTCATCAGATTAATTCAAGCCACATGGAAAACCCATTTATCCAGACCAAGCATGATTAAGAACTAGGAAATATAGCACTTGTATATGTTTCTCATGTATTAAGTGCAGCCAAATTCGATTTATTCCTCACATGGTATACAATACCAGAATGCAGCCACATCAATTGAACATCGCATTACAGAATTGAACCAAGAAGTTAACTAAACACAACAACAAATGATCAAACGTTAACTGAGCACCACATTGCACAATATAGCATACTCCTAATAGAAGATCAGATAGTTAACCAAACCAAGAACGCTTAACAACTTGGAAATATAGCAATTGTATTTGTTTCTCATGTATTTAGTACAACCAAATACAATTTATTCCTCACATGGTATACAATAACAGAATGCAGCCACAACAATTGAACATCACATTGCAGAATTGAGCCAAGCAGTTAACTAAACACCACAACAAATGAACCAAACGTTAACTGAGCACCACATTGCACAATATAACATACTCCTAATAGAAGATCAGACAGTTAACCAAACCAAGCATGCTTAACAACTTGGAAATATATCAATTGTATTTGTTTCTCATGTATTTAGTACAGCCAAATTCGATTTATTTCTCACATGGTATACAATAACAGAATGCAGCCACAACAATTGAACATCACATTGCAGAATTAAACCAAGCAGTTTATGGGCTTTATTATACACTTCTATATTATTTTTGGGACTAACTTATTAACCGGAGGCCCAGCCCAAATTGCTGTTTTCTTACCTATTTCACTGTTTCGAAGAAAAGTAATATCAAACGGAGTCCAAATGGAATGAAACCTTCAGGAGAGTTATTTTTGGAACAGAAGCAATCCAGGAGACTTGGAGTAGATGTCAGGGAAGCTTCGAGGAAGCCACGAGGCAGAGAGGTGCGCCCTACCCCTGGGCGCGCCCCCACCCTCGTGGGCCCCTCGTGGCTCCCCTGACCGACTTCTTTCGCTTATATATATCAATCTACCCTAAAAACATTAGAGAACACAATAGATCGGGAGTTCTGCCGCCAGAAGCCTCCATAGCCACCGAAAACCAATCTAGACTCGTTCCGGCACCCTGCCGGAGGGAGGGAATCCCTCTCCGGTGGCCATCTTCATCATCTCGGTGCTCTCCATGACGAGGAGGGAGTAGTTCACTCCCAGGGCTGAGGGTATGTACCAGTAGCTATGTGTTTGATCTCTCTCTCTCTCTCTCTCGTGTTCTTGAGGTGGTACGATCTTGATGTATTGCGAGCTTTGCTATTATAGTTGGATCTTATGATGTTTCTCCCCCTCTATCTCCTTGTGATGAATTGAGTTTTCCCTTTGAAGTTATCTTATCGGATAGAGTCTTTAAGGATTTGAGAACACTTGATGTATGTCTTGCACGTGCTTATCTGTGGTGACAATGGGATATCATGTGATCCACTTGATGTATGTTTTGGTGACCAACTTGCAAGTTCCATGACCTCGTGAACTTATGCATAGGGGTTGGCACATGTTTTCGTCTTGACTCTTCGGTAGAAACTTTGGGGCACTCTTTGAAGTTCTTTGTGTTGGTTGAATAGATGAATCTGAGATTGTGTGATGCATATCGTATAATCATACCCACGGATACTTGAGGTGACATTGGAGTATCTAGGTGACATTAGGGTTTTGGTTGATTTGTGTCTTAAGGTGTTATTCTAGTATGAACTCTTGAATAGATCGATAAAAATGATAACTTTGAGGTGGTTTCGTACCCTACCATAATCTCTTTGTTTGTTCTCCGCTATTAGTGACTTTGGAGTGACTCTTTGTTGCATGTTGAGGGATAGTTATATGATCCAATTATGTTATTATTGTTGGGAGAACTTGCACTAGTGAAATTATGAACCCTAGGCCTTGTTTCCTAGCATTGCAATACCGTTTGTGCTCACTTTTATCATTAGTTACCTTGCTGTTTTTATATTTTCAGATTACAAAAACCTATATCTACCATCCATATTGCACTTGTATCACCATCTCTTCACCGAACTAGTGCACCTATACAATTTACCATTGTATTGGGTGTGTTGGGGGCACAAGAGACTCTTTGTTAGTTGTTTGCAGGGTTGCTTGAGAGAGACCATCTTCATCCTATGGCTCCCACGGATTGATAAACCTTAGGTCATCCACTTGAGGGAAATTTGCTACTGTCCTACAAACCTCTGCACTTGGAGGCCCAACAACGTCTACAAGAAGAAGGTTGTGTAGTAGACATCAAGCTCTTTTCTAGCGCCATTGCCAGGGAGGTGAGTTCTTGAAGGTATATCTTTAGATCTTGCAATCGAATCTTTTTGTTTCTTGTTTTATCACTATTTTATTTTATAAAAAATGGAATTGAGTTTGCCTCATATGCTTCATCTTTTTAATATCTTTCGTGAGAATGATGGAAAGGAAAATTGTGCTCAAGTGCTAGAAGAAGGAGTCTATAAAATGTTTGGCACTAAATCTTTGAATGATGAGCATGATTGCAATGTTGTTAGTATGAATTCTTTGAATATCCACAGTACTAATGATGATTGCACTAGTCATGATGAAAATGTCTCTTATAAGCATGTCAATTTTTGTGGAGTGCATAGAGTTTGCAGGTACACACCAAATAGGGAAGATAGATTTTGCAAGAGGCATAAGTATTTGGAAACTAAATGGTTGCAAGAAAGGCTAGATGTTTGTTCTGAAAATTTAAAATTTCTTCACCATACTTGTGAACTTTGCAATGAACATGGTCATTTAAATCTCAAATGCAAATTGTTTCATGATTGTATCATGTCCAAAAATTGTGATGATTTGATTTCCCTTACACATCATAATGAACTTAGTTTGCTTTTGGGTTATGAAGAAATGAAACATATAACTTAGCATATTCTAGAATATAACCTTGAGAAATTCCTCGATATTGATCTAGAAGAAATTTTTATGTATTGTGCGGTGAATTGCATTGGAAATCCTTATATTGCGAATTACATAAAGAAAAGAAAACAAATAGAGGATGAAGAGAATACTAATGAAAGGGAAGATACTTCCCAATATTCTCCTATTATTTCTTATGATGAATCAGGTAACGAGGAGGAGCCTTCTATTCAACCAATCTCATCAATAAGGAGCTCCAAAAAGAGGTTTGAACCCACACATAATGTGAAGAAGAAAAAGAAAATACGAAGAAGCAAAGGTAAAAATGTATACCTCCCAAATGATGTTGCTCCTATTACTCATTGTGATGATGATAATTGTTATACTATTGGTTCTATCGATACTATTAATGATGAGAGTGATTATGCTTATGATATGAAAAGGCCCAAGCTTGGGGATGCTATGTTTGATGAGAATGACATGTTTGAGAATGTATTTGCTGCAATTGATGTTTGTCCCAAGCTTGGGGATGCTACGTTTGATGAAGATGATATTTTTAGCCTCCCAAGTTTTGATATGAAAATTTGTTATGATGATAGCATGCCTCCTACTTATGATGATTATATTGATGAAAGTGGGTTTGGAAGAGTGTCAACTTTAGGATGTAGTAATCCCACTATTTTGGAGGATGTTGAATCTTATTGTGATAATTATGAAAGTGGATTTGGAGAGGTCATGACTTTATTTAGTAATGATTCCACTATCTTGCAAGAGGTTTCAATTGATTATGATGAGAACAAAGTTGCTACTTATGATGATTATTGTGATGACACTTATGCTATAAAAAGTAGTGATGATTATATTTATAAAACTTGTCATGATTATGATTACCCTTTTTCTGAACATTACTCTTTTAATGTGAAACAATTTATAGCATTCGAGTTTCTTATGATACTCGCACTATTCCGAATGAGAAGAATTTTGCTTATGTGGAGAACAGTAAATTTTCTATTCTTGTAGATCATGAAAAGAATGCTTTATGTGATGGTTATATTGTTGAATTCATTCATTATTCTACTGAAAATTATTATGAGGAAGGAATATATGCTTGTAGGAATTGCAATAATATCAAGTTTCCTCTCTATGTGCTTAAAGTTTTAAAGTTATGCTTGTTTTGCCTTCCTATGCTAGTTGATTATTGTTCCCATTAATTGTTTGCTCATAAAATCCCTATGCATAGGAAGCAGGTTAGACTTAAATGTGCTAGTCATATTCTTCATGATGCTCTCTTTGTATTTCAATTCTTATCTTTTATGTGAGCATCATTGAAATCATCATGCCTAGCTAGGGGCGTTAAACGATAGCGCTTGTTGGGAGGCAACCCAATTTTATTTTTGTTCTTTGCTTTTTGCTCCTGTTTACTAATAACTAATTCATCTAGCCTATGTTTAGATGTGGTTTTATGCTTTTAATTAGTGTTTGTTCCAAGTAGAACCGTTGGGAAGACTTGGGAAAAGTCTTTTTGATCTTGCTGTAAAAACAGAAACTCTAGCACTCACGAGAATTGCTGCCATGTTTTATTGGAGAGTGATATTTAGTTAATTATTTTTGCAGATGATTAATAGATAAATTACTCACGTACAGCAATTTATTTTAGAATTTTTGGGGTTCCAGAAGTATATGTTTGATCCAGATTACTACAGACTGTTCTGTTTTTGACAGATTCTGTTTTCATTGTGTTGTTTGCTTATTTTGATGAATCTATGAGTAATACCGGAGTGTATGACCATAGAGAAGTTGGAATACAGTAGATATTACACCAATATGAATTTAGAATGAGTTCACAAAAGTACCTAAGTGGTGATTTATTTTCTTATACTAACGGAGCTTACAAATTTTCTTTTAAGTTTTCTATTGTGAAGTTTTCAAGTTTTGGGTAAGGATTTGATGGATTATGGAACAAGGAGTAGCAAGAGCCTAAGCTTGGGGATGCCCAAGGCACCCCAAGGTAAAATCCAAGGACAACAAAAAGCCTAAGCTTGGGGATGCCCCGGAAGGCATCCCCTCTTTTGTCTTTGTTCATCAGTAACTCTACTTGGAGCTATATTTTCATTCGCACTCGAAGCAGAGAGGAGCTAGGAGAGAGTTTGATTAGCTAGTGAGAAGATAGGAATCCCCGGCGCTCCCACGCTCTCTGCACCCCTGTGCCCCACACCCTCGCCTTCCGTCGGCGGCCACTCCGGCCCCGGCGTCCACCCATCTCGGCGGCGGTCGCTCTGACCCCGTCGACCACCCCTCCCCCTGCGGCGGCTGGCCGCTCACGCTCTGACCGATGGCTGGAGTCCGGCCCCTCGTCGGGAGACTTGGCTGGCCCCTCGCCCACCTCCTACAGGCAGGCACTCTGCAGGCCCGCGACCCTGGTGTCCCCCGCCCCCCTGTCGCCTGTGGCTTCCTCCTCGCCGTCGTCTGTGCGCCCCCGCGTCCGCTCTGAGATCTACCGGCCTCCGCCGGAGGAACGCGCGCGCGACGGCTGGCAGGTGGCCAGGGGCCGATAGCGGCCGCGCCAGCATGGCCCTCGCCGGCCGTGCCGCGGACCTGGTGAGCTCCCCAGCCAGTGACCCTCCTGGCTCAGGGACGGCGAGTGCCCGCGCTGCCTCCGCACCGGCCACCCCCGCTCCGAGTGCCGCAGTGACATCTGTTGTGCGCGGTGCCGCTTCTTCGGGCATAAGGCCAAGGACTGCACCGTTCCGATATCTCGCGCCTCCTCCTCTGACGGGTCCCTCCCGCCACCCCTCCACCACCGTGTTTCCTCCCTGGCTGGCTCCCCCCGGGTGACCATTCCGTGCTCTCCGGCTCCGCAGCCACCACGCGTTCCGCGTCTGGCCTGCTGACGCCCATGTCTCCTGGGCCGGCGCTGGCCCCGTCCCGCGCAAGCTCCAGCCTTGGCTCGCCTGTGTCCTCCAGGCCGCCATCTGGATCGACTTCCGTCCTTCTGCTGGTCCCCTCCAGCTTCAGCTATGACCAGTCCACGCTCGCGTCTTCCAAGCCGGCGACTGCGTTGCGCTCGACTTCCCCGGCGGCCTCGACATCGTAACTGGCCACCGCTCTGTCCGGCCACCCCTCGCGCCGCCCCACGGCTTCCGTCTGCTACCTCCCACGCTCCGCGGAAATCACCGCCGCTGAGCAGACCCTAGCTCGTGCCCTGCTCGCCACGGTCGTCGGCAGCCGCACCGGCGTCTCTTGCGAGGAGGTAGTTGCTCTGCTGCGTGCCAAGTTTGAGCTAAACGACCGTGATTTCTCGGTGCATCCCCACGCCCTTGAAGAATTTCTCATTCGGTTCTCTGACCCCGCGCTCTGGGCTCACGTGGCCATCGCTGGCAAGACCCACTGTCCTCGGTTCAGACTGCTGTTTCATCCATGGAGCAACTTTGCGGGTTCTGAACCGGTCACCGCCCTCTTCCTCATCGGCCTCGAGCTCTATGACATGCCGGATCACGCGTGGCACCGCTCTTCCATCGAGATCCTGCATTCCCCCTATTGCAAGGTGGAGCACCTCGCCCATGAGACGCGCAGCAGGGCGAACATGGCCGTATTCAAGCACACGGCTTGGACTACCAACCCGGACGCGATCCTGCGCTCCACCGAGCTGCTGCTCCCCGACGACGACGTGGTGGAGTTCGATGCTGACCCGGACCGTGCGGAGCGGCTGGCACTTCGCTTGGCGCGCTTCCTGGTCCGGATTCACCTGGCTGAGTGCGTGGACTACCGCCGGCCAGCGCCACCGTCGCCCTGCCCGGCAGCTGACGACCCCGGTGACTCCAGTCATGGATCCCCGCCCATCCCTCCTCGCTGGCCACAGCATCACTAGTTCCCGCCCACAAACCCTGCACCCCGGCCACCTCAGGCAAACGGTGGTCGTCGGCGCCACCACCACCGTGCGTGTGCGCCGCCCGCATGCCGTGGCTGGGAAGGCATCCTCGGGGCCCACCTCGGTGCTGTCTCTAGCACTAGCAGAGTCGCTGCCCTGCTGCGTGTTGGCCCCACCGCTTTGGATAAAGCAGGACCCCACCCTGACTCCGCCCCAGCGCGTGATCCCGCGGCCAATCAAAATGATCTGGAACCCTGCAATTCAAACAGGCTGACCATTCTCACCGTCTACCCAACCACCGCGCCTGTCACGCATGGGCCCTCGACCCCACCCGCCTTGGATCCGATGCCTCCGGTGCCTTCCACCCCGGTCACGTTGCGCCAGGTGGCTGGCGGGGGAGCGGGTTGCCCAAGTGTGCCCCCCCCCCCCGAATCTCCAGCATGGGGCCGCCCTTGACCGCTATCGCCCTTTGCGCGATCTCGGACGCGCGCTACCCGACAACCAAGGATCATGCGCCTGGCGCCCCAACCGATCCTTACCCTGTATCTTCCTCAGGCATCGTGCCACCTGATTCCCCCCGCCAGCACATGACCTGGCGGACCTGCAAAGCGCCTCTGGCACCGCCCCCACCGAGCCGCAGAGGATCCCATGCAGCCCCAGCCCCTGCATGCATGTAGATGCCCCCCTGCCCAGTCCCGGCCCTACGCATGGCACGGACCGCGACACCGCCATGCAGCTCCCGCGCACCTCTTCGGATCGTCAGCTCTCCACCACGCCTTGCATTGCTTCAAGTCAGCCAGCATTGCAAGTGTTCCTAGATGGCATCCATATGCACACGGCACCGATTCTCCCCACACCGACCACTCGTCGTCGACGCCTCGAGCTAGCCCCCAACTTCACTCCTCGACGCAGCGACCGTATTGCCAAGACGGACCGCGGTCTCAACTCCCAAGCCAAGGCAAAACGGGTGCTCCTCCGCTATTTGGGTATCATCAGGGACGATGAGGCTGTATCTGAGGAGGCACTCTAGCGCTATCACAAGCTTTTCGAGCATCCTCTGGCGGGAGACATAGTCCAGGCCTTCGTGGACTTCTATGGGTGGAACGTGCCCACCAACGTTGCGGATCTGCTCGCCCCGGAGCCACCGTTGGCTCAGTCTCGCCTCGTCGAGGTCTGACCAGGCTTGGTCTAGCACCACAACGCACCCCCACCCCTTTTCATGGATACACAGCTTAAAGTAGTTTTTTGGAATGTCCAAGGGCTCAATAGCCGGGCCAAACGCACTACCGTGCGCAGTGCGCTCTCCGCTGAATCCCCTTGTATTGTTTTCCTACTTGAAACTAAGATGAGTTTGATCTTGTTGCCAACCGTGGTCGAGACCTTGGGCCCGCAATTCCAAGATTTCTTCTTCCTGCCGGCGGATGGGACTAGGGGCAGTATTCTTCTGGCTTGGCAGCACAATCTCATAGCTTTGTCGCACCCATACATAGGCGAGCATCACATCACCACGCTGCGACCCCCCTGCGGGAAACCAACACTGGTGGCTCACCGGAGTCTATGGACCGCAGTACGACCTCGCGAAGATAGCTTTCCTCTCTGACTTGCAGGATGAGCGGGACACCTGTGCCAGCCCATGGCTTCTTGGGGGAGATTTCAATATGATCCTCTTGGCCAAGGACAAGAAGAATGATAGGCTCAACAGATGCATCATGAACCGCTTCCATCGCTTCACCTCTGATCTTGAGCTGCATGACATCTACCTTCATGGTCGACGGTACACTTGGTCGAATGAACAAAGGAGACCTACGCTTGTTTGCAATGACCGTGTTCTATGAACTTCAGACTGGGATTCGAGCCACCCGCACTGTGTTCTCTGATGCTTGGCATCTACTACTTCAGACCACTGCCTGCTTGTGCTCGATTGCATACCCAGCGCGCACGGCCGCCCGTGCTTCCAGTTCCAAAGCTTCTGGGTCAAATGGGATGGATTCCGTGACGTTGTCTCGGCTGCCTGGACGACATCTGCGAAGCTCAAGGTAAAGGTGTTGTACCTGAGCCTGACCCCTTTAGACGGGTATTTGCGAAGCTCAAGGCCACGGCGCGCAGCTTGCAAAGCTGGGGCGCGAAGTGACTCGGTGATGTCTTGACAGAGATTCTCCTCGCAAAGGAGATAATCGCACGCCTCGACGCCACTCAGGACGTCCGTCCCCTCTTCGACGCGGAGTCCTGGCTGCGCCGTAGACTGAAGGGAGCGTACCTTGGCCTTGAATCTCTTGAGAGGTCCATCACGCGTCAAAAAACCAGGTTCCGTTGGCTCCGGGATGGGGACACGAGAACCGCATTCCGAAGATCCATGCTGCACAACACCGGCAGAAAAATCATATCTTCCAGCTCAATGACAACGGCAACATCGTCTCCGATCACGCCGACATGGGCCACATGGCATTCGAGCACTTCTCCTCGATCTTTGGCTCCCATGAAGCACGCACCTCCTCCAATGACCTTCATGCCATCCAGCATCCTGCCTTCGACATGTCCGGCCTTGACGCACCATTCACCGAGTCCGAGATTTGGGCGGCCGTCAAGCGGTTACCGACGGGCAAGGCCCCGGGCCAGGATGGATTTACCGTGGAGTTTCTTCATGCGTGCTGGGACATAGTCAAGCACGACATCTGGGAGGTCTTCCAAAATCTCTATCTGATGAATGGATATGGCTTCCACAAACTCAATGAAGCACTTCTTACTCTGCTCCCGAAAAAGGCCGACGCCTCCTCCCTCTTCGACTACCGTCCCATCAGCCTGATTCACCTCCTGGTCAAGCTATTTGCGAAGGTGCTCTCCTTGTGGCTGCCCCCACCTTGGCAACATTGTGTCTTCCAATCAGAGCGCATTCATCGCTGGTCGTGGTGTGCACGACAACTTCATGCTCGTTCAGCAAATGGCGCACCTCCTCCACAACCTCAAGGCACCGCGGGTCCTCCTCAAGCTTGACATCGCCCGGGCTTTTGACACCGTCTCCTGGCCCTTCCTCTTTGAGGTCCTTCGCCACCTTGGCTTCGAGCGAAGGTGGTGCGCTTGGGTGGCGATCCTCCTCTCTACCTCCTCCACGAGAGTGCTTGTCAATGGAACACCCGGACGACCCATTGACCATGCTAGAGGACTTCGACAAGGCGACCCGGTTTCGCCCATGCTTTTCGTTCTAGTCATCGATGTGCTCAACACCTTGGTCCAGCATGCCACTAGCCGTGGCATTCTTCACCGCCTCACGAGTAGGCACGCCATACCCAGCATCTCATTATTTGCAAACGACGTCGTCTTCTTCTGTCACCCTGACGATCACGACCTCCAGGCGGTGCAGGGCATCCTAAAGGTGTTTGGCCAAAGCTTCAGGCCTCAAGACTAACTTCGCAAAGTGCTCCGGGACGCCGATCTGTTGCATGGACGAGTCGGCCACCAATGCCGGTGAGACGCTCCCTTGCCAGACCACGCTCTTCCCTATCTAGTATCTTGGACTTCCTCTCTCCACCAGGAAGGTTCCCACATCGGCGCTACTACCCCTTGTGGAGAAGATGGCCAAGCGCCTTGGTACCTGGCAGGCTTGCCTTCTGTCACGTGGAGAGCGTCTTAACCTTGTCCGTCATGTGCTGAGCGCCATGCCAGTTCACCTGCTATTGGCAATGGCCCTCTCGCCATCCATCCTGAAGCTCGTCAACTGGCTAATCCGCGATTTCCTATGGCATGGACGCAAAGAGGACTGCTCCAACAACTTCCTTGTTAACTGGAGAAGGTATGCCTCCCCTTGAGGTTGGGGCCTGAGGGAGTCCTGGATTAGGGGATCCTTGGACAGCCGGACTATATACTTTGGCCGGATTGTTGGACTATGAAGATACAAGATTGAAGACTTCGTCCCGTGTTCGGATGGGACTCTCCTTTGCGTGGAAGGCAAGCTTGGCGATTCGGATATGTAGATCTCCTCCCTTGTAACCGACTCTGTGTAACCCTAGCCCCTCTAGTGTCTATATAAACCGGAGGGTTTTAGTTCGTAGGACAACAACAATCATACCATAGGCTAGCTTCTAGGGTTTAGCCTCTCCGATCTCGTGGTAGATCAACTCTTGTAATACTCATATCATCAAGATCAATCAAGCAGGAAGTAGGGTATTACCTCCATCGAGAGGGCCCGAACCTGGGTAAACATTGTGTCCCCCGCCTCCTGTTACCATTTGCCTTAGACTCACAGTTCGGGACCCCCTACCCAAGATCCGCCGGTTTTGACACCGACATTGGTGCTTTCATTGAGAGTTCCACTGTGTCGTCATCATAAGTCTTGATGGCTCCTTCGATCATCGGCAACGATGCGATCTAGGGTGAGGTTTTCTTCCCCGAACAGATCTTCGTATTCGGCGGCTTCGTACTGCGGGCCAACTCACTCGGCCATCTGGAGCAGATCGAGAGCTACGCCCCTGGCCATCAGGTCAGGTTTGGAAGCTTGAACTATACCGCCGACATCCGCGGAGACTTGATCTTCGACGGCTTCGAACGCACATCAGGTACGCCGCACAGTCACGATGAGCATGATTTAGCTCTGCCATCGGACAATGTTCGAGAGATCACACCTGTAACTACTCCGTCCCTCAATCCGGAACAGATCGCTCCGTCCGAGGACGGGTGGATGGACCCCGCCACGGAGGCCGCACACTCAGCGGCGATAGAGGCGAATACTGACTTCACCTCCTATGAGACCTGTGTTGCCGGACACTCGGATTCGCCCCCGGCCACATACTCCAAACCGCTCGCGTCCGTGCCCATCCAATCTGATTGGGCACTGATCATGGAGTTCACCTCCGCGGATATCTTTCAGCACTCGCCCCTAGGCGACGTGCTAAACTCATTACGGTCTCTCTCCTTGTCAGGAGACCCTTGGCCGAACTATGTTCGGCTCGAGTGGGAAGCGGACGGCGAATAAATTCGTTCCCCACCCACCACCCACTTGGTAGCCACTGTCGACGACCGAACCGACATGCTCGACTTCTGCTCCGAAGACATCGAAGGTATGGACGACGATGCGGGAGACGAACAGGAACCACCACCCACAGGGCGCTGGACTGCCATCTCATCGTATGATATATATATATATATATATATATATACATGGTGGACACCCCCAAAGAAAGCGATGGCAATAAGGCAACATAGGATAATCCCCTCGAGAAGCAATCCAAGAACCAGCGTCATCGGCGCCGCTCTAAGCCCCGCCATAGCAAAAACATCGATACCGGCACAGGAGACAATAATGCTGCAAATAGCGCCGAAGACGAAGACAATCCCCTCCAGCCAGGCTTTGAGCAGGAGGATGTGCAAGCCATCCCCAAGGAACAGGCAGCAGATGGAGAATCAGAGGATGACAATTACATGCCTCTCTCCACAGATGAGGTGAGCCTCGGCGACGAAGAATTTATCGTTCCTAAGGATCCCGTTGAACAGGAGCGCTTCAAGCGCCGGCTTATTGCCACAGCAAAAAGCCTGAAGAAAAAGCAACAACAGCTTCAAGCTGAGCAAGATCTGCTAACAGATAGATAGATTGAGGTCCTGGCAGCCGAGGAACACGAACTCGAGTGCCCAATCAAAAGTTTCCCAAAGCGCAAGTTGCTACCCCAACATGAAGAGGAAGCATTAAAGCCTGCGCTTCCAGCATATGATGCGGCAGACCGGCCACCTCGTGGCCGAGACAAGGTGGCATATAAGCCCGAAGTCCAGCTCGCACCTCGTCGCCAGTCAAACAAAAACAACAAGGCCCGGGGTAACACACATGACCTGCGAGACGTATTGGAAAACAAAGCAGGACACAAAAGATCGATCTTCGGATCACGAGGGCGCGCCCCAACACACGACGATGACCGTCATGCCGGATATACCAAAAGCAAATCCGACCGGGCTGAACACAGTAGACAAGACTCTTACGAACTGCGTCGTGACATAGCCCGACACAGAGGCGCCGCACACCCCCTATGCTTCACGGATGACGTAATGGATCATGAATTCCCAGAAGGGTTTAAACCCATGAACATTGAATCATACGATGGTACTATTGATCCCGCGGTATGGATAGAGGATTTCTTCCTCCACATTCACATGGCCCGCGGGGATGATCTACCTGCCATCAAGTACCTCCCGTTAAGACTCAAAGGACCAGCTCGACATTGGCTAAATAGCTTGCCAGCAAACTCCATCGGAAGTTGGGAGAACCTGGCAGACGCATTCCTGGACAACTTCCAGGGCACTTATGTGCGACCACCGGATGCTGATGATTTAAGTCACATAACAAAACAGCCCGGAGATTCAGCCAGGAAATTTTGGACTTGGTTCCTAACCAAAAAGAACCAAATTGTGGACTGTCTAAATGCCGAAACCCTAGCGGCCTTTAAACATAACATCCGTGATGAGTGGCTCGCTAGACATCTCGGCCAAGAGAAGCCAAAGTCCATGGCAGCCCTAACAACACTCATCACCCGCTTCTGCGTGGGCGAGGACAGCTGGTTGGCCCATAGCAACAACACATCAAGCAACCCTGGCACATCAGAGGCCAGAGACAGCAACGGCAAGCCACGTCGCAACAGATACAAGCGCCGCAACAACGGCGATAACGCCGAAGACACGCCAGTCAATGCCGGATTCAGTGGCTCTAAATCCGGTCAGCGGAAAAACCGTTCAAAAGAAACAATCCGGGCCCGTCCAGTTTGGACCACATACTCGACTTCTCGTGTCAAATTCATGGCACCCCCGATAAGCCAGCCAACCACACCAACAGAGAATGCTGGGTGTTCAAACTGGCCGGCAACTTGAATGCCAAAAGCAAGGAAAATGGGCTACATAGCGACGACGAGGAGGAGCCCCGGCCGCCGAACATAGGAGGACATAAGAAATTTCCTCCCCAAGTGAAAACGCTGAACATGTTATACACAACCCATATCCCCAAGCAGGAACGAAAGCGTGCACTCAGGGACGTCTACGCGATGGAGCCAGTCGCCCCAAAGTTCAACCCATGGTCTTCTTGTCCAATCACTTTTGATTGCAAGGACCACCCCACTAGTATCCGTCATGGCGGTTCTGCCGCATTGGTCCTTAATCCTATCATTGACGGATTCCACCTCACTCGAGTCCTTATGGACGGTGGCAGCAGCCTGAACTTGCTTTATCAGGATACAGTTCGCAAAATGGGTATAGACCCCTTGAGGATCAATCCCACAAAAACCACCTTCAAAGGTGTCATACCAGGTGTAGAGGCCTGTTGCATGGGCTCAATCACACTGGAAGTGGTCTTCGGATCTCTGGATAACTTCTGAAGCGAAGAGTTAATCTTCGATATCGTCCCCTTCCGCAGTGGCTATCATGCACTACTCAGTCGAACTGCATTCGCTAGATTCAATGCGGTACCGCATTATGCATACCTCAAGCTCAAAATGCCAGGACCTCGCGGGGTTATAACAGTTAACAGAAACATAGAACGCTCGCTCCGCATGGAGAAGCACACTATGGCCCTTGCAGTAGAAATGCAAAGCAGTCTTTTGCGGCAAACCGCCAATTCGGCGACAAGGTCCACAGATACATTCTAGCGAGTCCGGAATAACCTGCAACAGAATCGCCAGGCGCGTTTAGAGCTCGCCTAGCAATTCGGCCTCCGTCCTAGTCCCAGTCAAGCGACGAAATTTACGCCAGCGTACATAACTATGCACTAAAGATACCATGGGTATAGGCGGAGGCACGACTATGGCACATCCCACAATGCGGTTCAACCACCTCAGGACCAGTATATCTTTATCATTTTCTTCCTTTCAGAACCCTATTCTCTGGAGGCCCTCTCCGATAGCTAGATCATCGGACTCATCACGGGAGGGAAGCACCAAGGGAGCAAGAAGCTTTGATGTACAAGGGAATACCCAGGTGGTCTCTCATACCGATTGTTATACCTGTTTTACATACCCACACGCAGCTCGCCCTTGGATCGGACATGTTAGATAGTCCTATTTTTGCTCATTGTACTACTTATACACATACGCTTTGACATATCCTATAAATAACAATGCACAACATCAACTTATTATTACATTTCTTCATCTTTTTTTTCTTCCTTGTTTGTCTATTCACGACAAGTTGCTCCTGTACATTCTGGTACGTTCAGTACGCCAGGGGCTTCAGTGTACCCCATAACACGGCAAGAAAAGCCTGAAAAGTTTCAGCAGTGCGGCACCCTGAACTTATAGCATTATATGAACCAGCTCCGAATCATGTCTTTGGTCAATAGTTGGGTTTGCCCGGCTCCCATGTTTTGGTGCCTTATGTTCTGCTATATCGGCTAAGGTAGCACTGGGAGAACTACTGCGATTGTTTCCTGGTTCTTTCGGACGAGCACCTCAGTAGAGAAAGCCGAAAACTGACTGTCATGATGCGGCGAGAGCTGGTCGCTGTTCGAGAGGTCCTAAATCCCTAAAGATTTTTTCCGCTTCAGGCGAAGAGTCGGCCTTGTCCGATTTAGGCGTTCATAGCGCCCCAAGTTTGGTCTTCCGAATACTAGGGGCTTCGCCAAAATTTAAAATTGTAGACTTCTACGGCTAAGTGAGAGTGATAAAGCCTTATAGTCCGATTGCCTGGTTCGTTGTGCTGAACACCTCCTTCGAAGGACCCAAAACTGGGATAAAGAGTGATCAGATTTATCCCGAACACCTCAGTACTAGCTACATTAGGGCAGAAGCCGACGACTGGCCAACTCTCAGATTTTATAAACGGCCGCACAGAAGGTAATATTTTAAATCAACAAGCGGTATATAGCGCAGACGAACTCATTTTCATATTACAGGATCACGTGAGTACATTCATTCAAATATTACATCCTTAGAACATTCCTCCACCAAAAGGCGGGCACCCTTCAGGACACTGTCATAAGACCTTTCGGGGCGGCGATGCTCCTTGCCCTTCGGCGGCCCCTCCTTCACCAGCTTCTCGGCATCCATCTTCGCCCAGTGCACTTTCGCTCGGGTATAGGCCCTGTGCGCACCCTCAATGCAGACGGACCGCTTTATGACTTCAAGCCGTGGGCAGGCATTCACAAGCCGCCTCACCAGGCCGAAGTAGCTACCAGGCAGGGGCTCGTCAGGACACATCCGGACTATGAGGCCCTTCATGGCCTATTCGGCCGCCTTGTGGAGCTCGACCAATTGCTTCAACTAGTCGCTCAAGGGCATCGGATGTTCGGTCCCAGTATACTAAGACCAGAGCAACTTCTCGCCGAGCTCCCTTCCTTGGCCCGGTAAAATCCCGCGGCATCAGACACACTGCGGGGAAGATCTGCGAACGCTCCTGGAGAGCTCCGAACCCGGGTAAGTAAAAGGAAAGTTTCCTTCACATGCTTGCTTTGCATAATGAATTCCTTACCCGCCGCTATCTTCTGGACCGCCTGAAGCTCCTGGAGGGCCTTGTGGGATTCGGCCTTGGCATTTTTTTGCGTTCTCAAGGGCCTTCGCAAGCTCAGACCCTTGCGTCTTAGAGTCACGCTCCAAGGACTCGTATTTTTTGATGAAATCCTGGAGCTCTTGCTGCACCTCACCGACTCGAGCCTCTTTCTTTTCGCGCTCGGTGCGCTCCTTGGCCGCTTTGACTTCGGCCTCGGACAGCGCCTCCTTTAGGGCCGCCACTTCAGTCGTGGCCCCTAGCAAAATTCATGATGATCCTGTGACTTAATAACCACATTCCTTTTTATTCCTTATCAATACACGGACGGGTATTACTTACCTTTGTTCTGTTCGAGCTGCCTCTTGGTAAGGCCGAGCTCTTTTTCGGACTGCTCAAGGTCCCGCTTCAGTGCGGAGACCTCCGCAGTGCGAGCGGCAGCGGCCAACAACGAAGCCTGCTTATTCACATAAGACACATTCTGATTAGACTCCTGCGATTATTATTTGATCCTCTATTCGGCCTTTCTTTGCGAACGCCAAACAAAGCATCAGGGGATACTGTCTATGCTATAACATTTTCTTATAAATTGATTACTTACCTCAAAGCCTGTTAAGAGGCTGGCATAGGCTTCAGTCAGTCCACTTTTAACGGACTGAACCTTCTCTACCACCGCACTCATGACAGTGCGGTGCTCTTCGTCAATGGAAGCGCCATGAAGCGCTTCCAGCAAGTTGTCCGGTGCCTCTGGATGGACAGAGGCCATCGGCACAGATGGCTTGCCCCCCTTTGTGAGGGGTTGCCCGACAGAGTCCGGAACCACGGAGGTTCCGGCGCAGTATTCGACCGGGGGCCGGACTTGCTGCCCCCATCATTAGGGAGGTCGCCTTGGGGAGCCCCTAGAACTACCTTCCCTTGGCTTGGTGCCCTTCAGGACAACACCTCGGCATCGTCCGTAGGGCGCGGGGAGGAGGCGGTCGGGAGCGAATCACTGCTTATCTCGGACAGGCCCAGAGACCCATGCGAAGAGGATATGTCGAGATGGTCCTTGGGTGGGCTGCATGATCATGTTCGGCATGATAAGAAACAATAAAACGAAATATACCAGAACTGTTATGGTATCCTGATACTTATGACTTTGTCAGGGGCTTGTCCATCGGCAACCACTCCTCGTCGTTGAACCCGGCCGTGGTGGAGTGGTCCGGATGTAGGGCTCTCCTCTTCTTGGACCCTTCGGCCTCCCCGGATGGGGCGGCCTTCCTTTTCTTATCCCCCCTAACTAGATGTGGAGAATTTTCCTCTTCCTCCTCCCCGTCTTCGTGGGAGGAGGGCGTCTCGGTGTTATCGGACGATGATTCTGATACAACCTTGCGCCAGAGACCTTTCCTGGCCCCCACGGCCTTCTTCTTAGCCTTCTTCTCCGGCGCCTCATAGGGTGCCGGAACCAGCATCTCTGTCAGGAGAGTACTTGCCAGATCTTTGGGCAGTGGGTCCGGACAGTCGATCCGCTCCGCTGTCGTGACCCATTCCTGTCAAATAATGTGGAGGCTCAGATCCCTCACATAATTATACTAGGGAAAGAAACACCTTATGAGATATAAGAAACTTACCGGATTAGCAGGGCGCTTTGCGCTGAGTCCGTGGTCCTCGGTAAGGGGAGGAGGTACCTCGGCAGACTTGAACAACACCCTCCAGATGTCCTGGTGCGTCGTGTCGAAGAGCTCTCGCAGCGTCTGGTGCTTTGCCGAGTCGAACTCCCACATATTGAATGCCTGTCTTTGACACGGGAGGATCCAGCGGAAGAGCATGACCTGGACCATGTTCAAAAGCTTGATTTTCTTGCTGACCATGTTTTTAACATAGTTCTGGAGTCCGGTCAGCTCCACCGATGAACCCCAAGATAAGCCCTTCTCTTTCCAGGAGGTTAGCCGCATGGGCATGCCGGATTGGAATTCGGGGGCCGCCACCCAGTTGGTGTCACGCGGTTCGGTGATGTATAACCACGCCAATTTCCACCCCTTCACGGTCTCCACATAGGATCCTTCGAGCCAGGTGAAGTTGGGCATTTTTCCCACCATGGAGCCTCCGCAGTCCACTCGCTGGCCGACCACCACCTTCGGTTTGACATTGAAGGTCTTCAGCCACAGGCTGAAGTGGGGCTTGATGCGGAGGAAAGCCTCGCACATGACGATAAACGCCGAGATGTTGAGGATGAAATTGGGGGCCAGCTCATGAAAGTCTAGCCCGTAGTAGAACATAAGCCCGCGAACAAATGGATGGAGGGGGAATCCTAGCCCACGGACGAAATGGTAAGGAATACAACCCTTTCGTAGGGCTCGGGGGTAGGAACGATCTGCCCCGCGCTTGGGAGCCAGTGCGCGATATCCGCGGCCAGATATCCGGCTTCCCGGAGCTTCGTGATGTTCTCCTCCGTAACGGAGGAGGCCATCCACTTGCCTCCCGCTCCGGACATGTTCGGAGTGTTTTTGCGGAGAAGATGCGAACTTGGGCGCTGGAGCTCGAGTGCGCGAGAATGGATGGGCAGGGAAGAAGAAGGCGTGGGTTAAAAAGAGGAGTCCTTATCCCTTTATAAGGGCAGTAGAAACTGCGTGCCTCCCCACTTGCCTAGTAAAACTCGCTTATTCCCCAAGCGTCGTGATTGATGTCGCGGTTGGGTTACCCACACCCGTATTGATGAGAATCCCATGATAAGGGGACACGATCTCTGTTTCGACAAGACTTGCCAAGAAAACCACCTCGCAATATGTGCAGTGGCTGGTTGAGAAAAATGGTTCGAATAATAACTAGGGCCATGGCGTGATGTCATGTTATGAAAAGTTGTCAGCAGATTAGATTTGTGGAAATGTTATACTCCTGCGGTGGTGTGTGGAATTTGTTTTGCAGAGGTGGACACTATCCTTGTGTTCAAAATCTTCTATGGAGTATTCGGAGGAGGAACCCGCCTTGCAATGCCGAAGACAATCTGCGCGCTGGACTCATCATCATTGAAGCCTGGTTCCAGGGCTACTAAGGGAGTCGTGGATTAGGGGGTCCTCGGACAGCCGGACTATATACTTTGACCGTACTATTGGACTATGAAGATACAAGATTGAAGACGTTGTCCCGTGTCCGGATGGGACTCTCCTTTGCGTGAAAGTCAAGCTTGGCGATTCGGATATATAGATCTCCTCCCTTGTAACCGACTGTGTGTAATCCTAGCCCTTCCGGTGTCTATATAAACCGGAGGGTTTTAGTCCATAGGTCAACAACAATCATACCATAGGCTAGCTTCTAGGGTTTAGCCTCTCCGATCTCGTGGTAGATCAACTCTTGTAATACTCATATCATCAAGATCAATCAAGCAGGAAGTAGGGTAGTACCTCCATCGAGAGGGCCCGAACCTGGGTAAACATTGTGTCCCCCGACTCCTGTTACCATCAGCCTTAGATGCACAGTTCGGGACCCCCTACCCGAGATCCGCTGGTCTTGACACCGACAGGGGCCTTGGCGTGCGTGATCTTTAATGCACTAGCATTTCCCTTCATGCTAGATGGCTTTGGCTGCGCACCACCGACCCAACGCGGCCCTGGCATCACCTCCACCTGCCAGACGACGCTGACGTGCGCGGCATCTTTCATGCTTCCACAGCCTGGACTATTGGTGATGGACATACCTGTCATTTCTGGACAGATCATTAGCTGGATGGCAAGTCGATTACCGAGATCACACCGAGCTTGACCGCTTTGGTTCCCCGAAGACGCCTAGCAAGCGCCTCGTCCATGAGGGACTTCTTAACCAGGCCTGGATCCAGGACATCCATGGCATGCT
This sequence comes from Triticum urartu, assembly GCF_056163025.1. NCBI lineage: Eukaryota > Viridiplantae > Streptophyta > Magnoliopsida > Poales > Poaceae > Triticum > Triticum urartu. The sequence goes on from NC_141873.1 coordinate 294,549,883, forward strand.
AGGTGTCGAGGCCACTGTCGAGTATATCTATCTGTGGAGGCGTCTTCTTCAGGTCACCCTCTCCTCTGACCCCGACCGCATACGCTGGCGATGGACCGCCAATGGCATGTACTCAGCTTCATCCTACTACCTGGCTCTCTTCCAAGGCTCCATTACTGACATGCACTGGAGGCTGACATGGAAGGGCCGGGCCCCAACCAATGTCAAAATGTTCATGTGGCTTTCCAAGCAAGACCGCTGCTGGACGGCGGAAAGACTCGCCAAGCAGGGATTGGACCACCTTCGTCGCTGCGTCCTTTGCGACCAAGACTTTGTGGACATCCACCACCTCCTCGTCACCTGCATCTTCTCTAGGGAGATCTGGCACCGCACTCTTGCTTGGTGCAAGCTCACCGTCAGCCCCCCAATGGTGGCCTCACCCTCTACGACTGTTGGAGAGACGCTACTGGCTCCATCCCAGCATCACTCCGGAAGGCCCTTGCGTCCCTAGTCCCACTGGTTACCTGGGACATTTGGAAGCACCAGAATGCTTGCATCTTCGACCTCCAGCAACCCTTGGCTAACCACTTATTTGTTTCGATCCAGGACGATGCAAGCACCTGGGCCTCTGCTGGTGCCAAAGGACTACAAGCTGTAATCGACGCGATGTAAACCTAGTGTAGCCGGGCTGAGCATCCCACTTCTTCTGCTCACGAGGACCCTTTGCACGCCTTGCTGTGTACGAGCTAGGATCCTCAACCCTTGTATTCTTTCTACCTTTCAATGCAATGATACGCCAGCTTGGCATATTGGAGAATTTTTTTATTCGCCACATGATATGTGTTTTGCTTGGAGCGTCTTGTATGATTTGAGTCTTTGCTTTTTAGTTTATCACAATCATCCTTGCTGTACACACCTTTTGAGAGAGACACACATGAATTGGAATTTATTTGAATACTATATGTGCTTCACTTATATCTTTTGAGGTATATAGTTTTTTCTCTAGTACTTCACTTATATCTTTTAGAGCACGGTGGTGGTTTTATTTTATAGAAATAATTGATCTCTCATGCTTCACTTATATTATTTTGAGAGTCCTTTAGAACAACATGGAAATTTTCTTTTAGGCATAATAAAAACTTTCATATAAGTGCATTGAATACTAAGAGAAGTTTGATACTTGATGATTGTTTTGAGATATGGAGATAGTGATATCAAAGTTGTGCTAGTTGAGTAGTTGTGAATTTGAGGAATACTTGTGTTGAAGTTTGCAAGTCCCGTAGCATGCACGTATGGTAAATGTTGTGTAACAAATTTGAAACATGAGGTGTTATTTGATGTTCTTCCTTATGAGTGGCGGTCGGGGACGAGCGATGGTCTTTTCCTACCAATCTATCCCCATAGGAGCATGCATGTAATACTTGGTTTTTGATGACGTGTAGATTTTTGCAATAAGTATGTGAGTTCTTTATGACTAATGTTGAGTCCATGGATTATACATAGTCTCACCCTTCCATCATCGCCAGCCTCTTTGGTACCGTGCATTGCCCTTTCTCACCTTGAGAGTTGGTGCAAACTTCGCCAGTGCATCCAAACCCCGTGATACGATACGCTCTATCACACATAAACCTCCTTATATCTTCCTCAAAACAGCCACCATACCTACCTATTATGGCATTTCCATAGCCATTCCGAGATATATTTCCATGCAACTTTCCACCGTTCCGTTTATTCTGACACGCATCATCATTGTCATATTGCCTTGCATGATCATGTAGTTGACATCGTATTTGTGGCAAAGCCACCATTCATAATTCTTTCATACATGTCAGTCATGAGTCATTGCACATCCCAGTACACCGCCGGAGGCATTCATATAGAGTCATATCTTGTTGTAGTATCAAGTTGTAATCATTGAGTTGTAAATGAATAGAAGTGTGATGATCATCAGTAATAGAGCATTGTCCCATAAAAAAGAAAAAAAAGAAAGGCAAAAAAAGAAGGCCCAAATAAATAAATAAAATAAAAATAAAAATAAAAATGGGGCAATGCTACTATCCTTTTTTTCCACACTTGTCCTTCAAAGTAGCACCATGATCTTTATGATAGAGAGTCTCTTGTTTTGTCATTTTCATATACTAGTGGGAATTTTTCATTATAGAACTTGGCTTGTATGTTCCAACAGTGGGCCTCCTCAAGTGCCCTAGGTCTTCGTGAGCAAGCAAGTTGGATACACACCCACTTAGTTTCTTTTGTTGAGCTTTCATACATTTATAGCTCTAGTGCATCCGTTGCATGGCAATCCCTACTCCTTGCATTGACATCAATCGATGGGCATCTCCATAGCTCATTTATTAGCCTTGTTGATGTGAGACTTTCTCCTTTGCCACACTTGTGCTTCAAAGTAGCACCATAATCCTCATGATAGAGAGTCTCTTGTTTTGTCACTTTCATATACTAGTGGGAATTTTTCATTATAAAACTTGGCTTGTATATTCCAACAACGGGCCTCCTCAAGTGCCCTAGGTCTTCGTGAGCAAGCAAGTTGGATGCACACCCACTCAGTTTCTTTTGTTGAGCTTTCATACATTTATAGCTCTAGTGCATCCGTTGCATGGCAATCCCTACTCCTTGCATTGACATCAATTGATGGGCATCTCCCTAGACCATTGATTAGCCACGTTGATTAACCCCTTCATGATATTCTATTCCACCCATAGTGCTATATCCATGGCTCACGCTCATGTATTGCGTGAAAGTTGAAAAAGGTTTGAGATTACTAAAGTATGAAACAATTGCTTGGCTTGTCATCGGGGTTGTGCATGATGAGAGCATTCTTGTGTGACGAAAATGGAGCATGACCAAACTATATGATTTTGTAGGGATGAAATTTCTTTTGCCATGTTATTTTGAGAAGACATAATTGCTTGATTAGCATACTTGGAGTATTACTTTTTTTATGTCAACAATAAACTTTTATCTTGAATCTTTCGGATCTGAACATTCATGCCACAATAGAGAAAAATACATTGAAGAATATTCTAGAAAGCATTCCACATCAAAAATTCTGTTTTTATCATTTACCTACTCGAGGACGAGCAGGAATTAAGCTTGGGGATGCTGATACGTCTCCAACGTATCTATAGTTATTGATTGCTCCATGCTATTATATTATCTGTTTTGGATGTTTATGGGCTTTATTATACACTTTTATATTATTTTTGCGACTAACCTATTAACCGGAGGCCCAGCCCAAATTGCTGTTCTCTTGCCTATTTCAGTGTTTCGAAGAAAAGGAATATCAAACGGAGTCCCAATGGAATGAAACCTTTACCGAGAGTTATTTTTGGAACAGAAGCAATCCAGGACACTTGGAGTAGACGTCAGGGAAGCTTCGAGGAAGCCACGAGGCAGGGAGGCGCGCCCTACCCCCAGGGCGCGCCCCCCACCCTCGTGGATCCCCTGACCGACTTCTTTCACCTATATATATATATATCAATATACCCTAAAAACATTAGAGAACACAAATAGATCGGGAGTTCCGCCGCCAAAATCCTCCATAGCCACCGAAAACCAATCTAGACCCGTTCCGGCACCTTGCCGGAGGGGGAAATCCCTCTCTGGTGGCCATCTTCATCATCTCGGTGCTCTCCATGATGAGGAGGGAGTAGTTCACCCTCGGGGCCAAGGGTATGTACCAGTAGCTATGTGTTTGATCTCTCTCTCTCTCTCGTGTTCATGAGGTGGTACGATCTTGATGTATCGCGATCTTTGCTATTATAGTTGGATCTTATGATGTTTCTCCCCCTCTATCTCCTTGTGATGAATTGAGTTTTCCCTTTGAAGTTATCTTATCGGATTGAGTCTTTAAGGATTTGAGAACACTTGATGTATGTCTTGCACGTGCTTATCTGTGGTGACAATGGGATATCATGTGATCCACTTGATGTATGTTTCGGTGACAAACTTGCGAGTTCTGTGACCTCGCGAACTTATGCATAGGGGTTGGCACATGTTTTCGTCTTGACTCTTCGGTAGAAACTTTGGGGCACTCTTTGAAGTTCTTTGTGTTGGTCGAATAGATGAATATGAGATTGTGTGATGCATATAGTATAATCATACCCACAGATACTTGAGGTGACATTGGAGTATCTAGGTGACATTATGGTTTTGGTTGATTTGTGTCTTAAGGTGTTATTCTAGTACGAATTCTTGAATAGATCGATCAGAAAGGATATCTTTGAGGTGGTTTCGTACCCTACCATAATCTCTTCGTTTGTTCTCCGCTATTAGTGACTTTGGAGTGACTCTTTGTTCCATGTTGAGGGATTGTTATATGATCCAATTATGTTATTATTGTTGAGAGAACTTGCACTAGTGAAAGTATGAACCCTAGGCCTTGTTTCCTAGCATTGCAATACCGTTTGTGGTCACTTTTATCATTAGTTCCCTTGCTGTTTTTATATTTTCAGATTACAAAAACCTATATCTACCATCCATATTTGTCGGATGTGGGGTTCCGACAAACCCTTAAGGTTCGAACACTGGGGTGCGCAGGAAGTCTTTCCCTCCTACTGATCTACGCCCTAGCTCGCTAAGATCTCCCGGACGAACTCGAGGAACTCGTAACACAGAAAGACACAAGATTTATACTGGTTTGGGCCACCGTTGTGGTGTAATACCCTACTCCAGTGTGGTGGTGGTGGATTGCCTCTTGGGCTGATGATGAACAATACAAGGGGAAGAACAACCTCCTGAGGTTGAGGTGTTCTTGTGCTTGGCTAACTTGAGTGGGTGAGAGTGATCTCAATCCTCCCCTTCTCTCCCCCTCTCTCTGTCCCTCTGTCGTCCCTTTCCTATTCTTGCCCCCCTCCTCCATGGTGGTCGCTAACTCTATTTATAGAGGCCCTGGTCCTCTTCCCAAATATTGAGCGGGAAGGGAGCCAACAACAGCGGGCTAATTTGAAGGTGGACAACTACTACAAGCCATCCTGACAAAAGTAGTCTTCGCCTGCCAAAGGCTCTGGTGGTGACGCCGTCTTGGGCTCCACGATGACCTCCGTCTTGCCGTCCTTCTGGTCTTGGTCTTGTTGCACCAAAATGGCAACCTTTGCCTGATGCCTCGGTACTCCTCGCCTGCGCTGGTCTCCTTAGCACCAAAGAGGAAACAAGGACGCTGCACGTGTTGGCGCCCGCCTGGCGCCCACATGGGGTCGATCGTCATGGCTCACGTCATGAGAGCCTCTTGAGGTTTGCCTCGCCTTGACATCTCCGCTCCTCATGAGCTTGCCCGACTAGGCCACTCCAGAGGAGGTCTTGTGTCATCCGCCTCACGAGGCTTGGCCCCTCGCGAGGGTCTTGTATTCCTAGTTGATGAAGATGGGCCGTACAGCCTGCTGGCTTAGCCAGGCAGCGGGCTGCAGGCGGGCAAGTCTGGGGACCCCCGTTCCCAGAACGCCGACAGTAGCCCCCGGGCCCAAGGTGTGCTCGGGCTTGGCTTCGCGGCGAAGCCAAGGGTCAAGCACGGAGCACCGCGGGCCCCCAAAGCCCATGGCCTCGGTTGACGCATGGCGGTTGATTGGACGTGGGCGTCTCTGCTTCCCCACGCTGCCTCGGCAACTGCACGACTTGACAAATCCCTACGACATGCAAGGAAAACCATCATTACCTGCGATCGTGAGAGGTGCCGGTTGGCCTTCTCTTGCTATAAATGGGGCGGGGGGCTGAGCCCCCGTTGCCCATATCTTCCTTGCTCGCTTGCTTCTTCCTTCTTGCTCCATGCCGTGAAGAAGCGGCGATGCAGGTGGTGTCGAGGCCTTGGTGCGAGCATCCTCCCCCAGGGTATCCGCTTCTCCTGTATGCCCAAGCCGAGGACTCAGGAAGGTGGAGCGACGAGCAGCGCCACCAGCACCGCGCCCAAGATCACCGCGCCATGGCTACGCGTGCCGTCGCCCCAGGAATCCATGCCACAGATTCCTCGCGCGAGCTGGTGCTGCGGGCGCCGATGCCCCCAAGCTCTTGGATCCGCTTCCCGCGGTTCTTCTCCGACGTGATGCCGCCGAGGGGGCCTCTCAAGCTCTGGTTGCAGCACGCTGACTGCGGCGCTCCGGCGACTGGAGCGGAGATCGAAGCGGTCCCCACTGGCAAGATCTTCATGACTCGTGGCTGGAGTGAGATCGCGCGGGTCTGCCGCGCGAGGGGCACCCTCACGATCCACCTTGAGTACGACGGCATCTCCACGCTCTTCTTCAAGGTCTTCGATGCCCAGGGCCGCTGCCTGATGTGCTGCTCTGGAGAGGAGCGCGAGGCTGACGTGCGCTCCGCTCGCAACCACTCCAGTAGCAGCAGCCCTTGGGAGTCTAGCTACTCTCGTGAGCTCTACGAGACTCCGGAGACGAGCGACGATAGCTACGTGCCCCCGATCTCTCGCCGCGATCGGAGCAGTGCTGCCGCATCTGGCCGTCGCCGCCTTTGATCTGGATGGGGTTGGCGCCGGCCTCCCGTGGCCCACTATTGATGATGGCGTCTGCCACGGGGGGGGGGGGGGTGTAGATAGGATCCTCCTTAGTTTTAGCTTTTCTTTCCCGTGAAGAATCATGAAGCGCCTCGTGGGGGCATGTAAGGGTCTGTAATGTCTTTTGTGCCTATCTTCCCTGTTATGAAGATTTGATGAACGCGCGTCCCGTTGAGGCTCGGTCCCCCCATTCTTTCCTCGCGATGGCTTGTTGCTCTACGCCGACAGGTCCCGGTCCCCAGGCAGGCTACATTCTCGCTGTTATGCCAGGTTGCGTGCCGTGGTCAAGGCCAGGAGGTGTGCGGCCCGAGGTCCAGTAAGAGCCCCTGAGGCATGATGCTCAGGAGGTCCCCTTTAGCGCTTAAGCAGCCATGGTAAGGGATGAAAGGGAGTTGTCATGGCCGCAATGGGGTTGCGGCAAGGCATGGGTGACCATAAGGCTCAGACATTTAGCCGATCCGAGGGCGAGACTTATCTTGTGAACTTCGTGACGATTCCTAACGTTGCGCTGGGGCTGCGCACCAACTTGTGCGGCATAGCTAGGCGGGCCCATATAAGTTTCCCTCCTCCCATGCCCTCCTTAGTGCTCTGCGTCCTCAGGTCCCGGCCCTCTAGTGAGCTTAGCCGCCGCTGGTATGCCAGGTCGCGATGCCGTGGTCAAGGCCAGGGGGTGAGGGCTGGAGAACCAGTAAGAGCTCCTGAGCCGCGATGCTCAGGAGCCCCCCTTTTAACACGGAAGAGAATTGCACGAGAGAAAAGGAGACTCGCGGTGCTGCCTGCTATCCTCCCCGCAGGGTCCCTGTGAACATGCAAAAGAAGAACATGGTTTGCCATTACAGCCGTCAGCCTGCCGCTGGTTGGTCTGGATGAAGTGAAGGCACTGAGGGCCTGGTGAGGTGACGTGCGCGGGGCGTGCCACGAGCCAGAGCTCGACCGCTCAGATTTGTCGACGTGGCAGGGACGGACCCATGCACCAGCGCCGTGCCTGTGAGGAGGCCCCGTGGGAGGCGATGATCGAGCAGGTGATAACCATAGGCAGGTTAAGCAGGGAAGGCAAATCAACTTGGGTAAATGCAGGAAGATACATGCCACTGGGTCCGCCCCGAGCGGCTTGGGGATGATGCAGCCCGAGGGGCGCCCGAGCAAGGTAAGCTAAAGAGATAAGCAAATGGGATACATGCCGTAGGGATGGACCCACATGGCCTGGGAATAATGCAGCCCAAGGGGCGCTCCGAGCTTAAACGAGCTTGGAAGATGTCACCTGGTTCTGTAGACGAAGCAGAGTTGGTGCAGCTGAAGGGGCGCATCGAAGAAATGACTCCTCATGAGCCAATGGAGCTCTGAGCCTCGGGATGCTCTGGGGGCTCAGGAGGCTCCCTGAAGACCGTCTACATTCCCTCCAGGACGACGCGGTACCTAGCCTCTCGAGCTGCCAGGTCACGCCGCATGGCGTGCTGATAGGACGACGCCATGCTCGGCAAGCCGAACGGCATGCGAATGTAGCTGTGTGGCGGGCCCTCACAATGGCCCACACGCGAAGGCTAGAAGTGCTCCTGAGATGCGGCCCTATTGAGCCCTGGGATGTCGATGCAGACGCGCAGCTCAGCACCCTCGCCTGGGTGGTGAGCTGCGCCTTGTGAGCGGCTGTTGCCGCACATGGCTCTTGT